>NW_025408594.1:0-1200000 GCF_019456465.1 Bacidia gigantensis | reverse complement strand
GGAGAAAGCCAGGTCGGGGGAAGTCGACTAAAAACCAGACATCCTCAAAAGCTAGTAGCAGCTTCAGAGAATCGCCTTCAAACCCTGGAACCTTATCACCAGGCAGTAATAAAGCCCCTTCCACGCCCGAAACATCTGTGACGAAGTCACCCCCTACTGCACCTGCGAAGCAATTGGTCGATGTTGACTGGGTACGTAATAACCTTATTTCCTGGCGAAGTGTCGAGTCAAGCAGCTACTGATGAGTTCTCAGGGTGTTCTAAACAATTATTACCCACCGGAGCAATATTCGGGCGAGCTTGACGTCTCATACGAGACTTGGTCCCATCTTCTTCAGTCAATGCCTTGTCCAAGTGGCGTCGACCAAGCCAACCCTGGGGCAATTCAATTAGACCCGTTTGGAATCGGTTACAGCGGGAACGCCGCTGCCTTCCATTCCCCAGCCTTAAATGTACAAGATTGGACCGGTTCGTGGACGCAGACGTCGCAGCCTACGGCGCAATTCCTACCGCGTCAGCAGCAATCTGCGATACCTTGGGACCAGCATAGCACAAATCCTGTCGAAAACCAGCAAGGCTCACTGCACTGGAATACTAGCTTTACCCCTCAGCAACAACAGCAAATGTATCAGCAGCAGTACGAAGCACCACAACAAGTTCATCAGTCTCAGTCGCCTCCGCAGTGGACTGGAAGTAACTCTACTGCACCAGGACTCGAGGTGCCGGTAAATGTCTCCGTCCCTGGTCAGCGATCGCAGGAACAACAACGGCGGCAAAACGAGGAATTGAACTTTGGTATGGGTCTTTATCAGTCCATTCCACGGTCGCAACCCTAAATTAATCCAAATCGCAACAATGGAGTTCCTTTGTCCGTTTCTAGGGCGGAGACAAAACATAGATCTAACGGTACGGTATGGCATGACATCTTGTGGTTCGTTTTTGGATGCCCCAGGATAGTAGGTGGAAAGTCGAATGCGGCCATACCGCAGCGCAGATTCTCTCACATATTTTGTTTCCAAAGCTTAGGCACACACATAGCATCAGTGTTTGGCGTTCGCGAAATGTGAAGAGTTCTCACATCGATGCCTGTCTGTAGGCGGTGTAGGGTAATACGGTGGCCTTGCTGGTTGCAGTGGTTGGTGAACACTGAAGGAAAGGAGAGCGTGCCAAGCGCGCTAAACATCTGTAAGGGACTAAAAATAGCCACGGCCCGAGAGGCTAATGCAAGGCGGATCATGGATCCCTCATGGATCTTCGCCTTCTTCGCGTGCGAAGTCACCCAGTCACAACATGAGACCGAACTGTCACAGCCCCAAGCCTCGTCACCATATGTCAAGCTCACAATAACCTCTATAAACTTCATATGTCTTCTTCTTCTCCTTTAAGTCGGCTTTTCATTCTATGTGAGCTTTTCAGGACTCTATCACCTACGAACTCTTTAGGACCACCTCTTGCACACCGTTGAAGAACCATGCTCGACGAAAATCTTCCCAGTATGCGACCGTGATTGAGATTCCTTGACTAAAAACTGACCGTCCAAAGCATTCTATCTCCGCGCCTCTGCAGACAGCATAAAACACCACGCCTCCGTGCATCTATCACATCACGGTTCTGACGCTGCCCCTGCCTATTCTCTACGTCACCCGGACCCTGCCCTACCTGGCTCAAAGAATCGCTATGCAATCGCCCTCTACGACAGCTACAATGCAGACATCCTTTTTGGAGAGGTATTACTCGTACCCCAATGGACTCAGCCGAATAAAGAAGAGACGAGATTGAATAGTGGAGTTCCTCCGGCACCCCAGCCTATACTACCTACCGAGGTTATCTTACAGCTGTACAATCCAGATCAGCAGATCAAGATGAAATGGATCGCTGGCACATGGAACACAGCTCCTTATTGGGGATTTGAGATGCCCGTGCAGAGTTTCCGCCAACCGTCGTCTTCCGCCATCGATCGTGTTCAGAGTGACCCTACAGCCTCGGAGAACACACCAATGCTGGGTTTCAAATGGAAGAAGGATGGCAAACTGTCAAAAGACTACATATGCACCCTCTCAGGGAAGTCGACCAATCCAGATGGCAGCAAGAAGAAACATAAGGAGCCCGACATTACTGTGGCGCTTTTCAAACATTTCAAAGAAATTACTCTCTACGAACCAAATCTTTCGCGAGTCGAGACGGAAGACCCTAAAGGCCTTGAAGTTGTGTTACTCCTCGGGGCGATCGTCATTCGGGAAGTCTTCAACTCCAACGTAAGTGAAGCGTTCAATATCTCGGATTCTGCAGCCACAGCTGCGCCTTTCATCCCCTCAAATGCCCCGAATAAAGCGCACCGTAAACATCGCCATGCTTCACACCCTCCACCTACTCAGCCGCCTCGACATTCGTCTTCTGATCCTCGTCTACCACCCACTGACCCACGTACACAATGGGATTTGGATATGGAGGAGGCACGACTCAAGAAGCAAGTGGCGCATGAAGAGCGTGAGAGGCGACGTCGCGAGGAAGCAGAAACAAGACGAGTACAGAGGATGGTGCAGGAAGAGGAGCATCAGAGGCGCGAGAAGCAGAAGGTGATCGACCGTGAAACGGAGCGATTGAAGAAGGTGTACGGCAAAGGAGGGCGACCAAGCTCGCAGCAGCTTCCGTCAACTAAACCGCCACGGCATCAAGGGCAGGCGGTCACATCGTATCCACCCGCACCAGTTCAGAGACCACACAGTGCAGCACCAGCGCCATATCTCGCAAATAACATACGACCGCAACAGCAGCAGAGCGTGGGCCCGTACCTGCAGCCGTCAGGTTTTGGAGGACCTAGCTCAAGCACACTTTTTTCTGGCGGGGGTCATGCACCTCAAGCTCAAGCGCAACCTCGACCCCAGAAGAAGAGTTCGTTCTGGCATCTGGGCAAAAAGGAGGATAGCTCTTCAAGATTGACGAAGCAACGAAGCGTGGTATTTTGATAGATTTGGGCGGATAGACACGTGAAGATCTGTGATCTCACTTATGATTGAACGTAGCGATTCTTCTTCTAGTCTTCATGTTGCCTGAAATAGACATCTGCAGCGCCGTCCGGACTCTTCAATTCTTCCACGTACGGAACATACCTGCTTTCATCCGACAAGTGACAGGTGGCATACGTGACTGGTTAGATAAGCGAGCTGCTTGGCGTGGGGTTTGCGATTCTAACCTTGGACCTGGAGGACGGGTATCACATGTTTTGCATTTGAGCGACATGGGGAAAGCCATGCGACTCCATGGAAATGTCGGAGCAGACTGTTCACAGGATTTGGAATGGCATTAGAATGGCATGCGCCACAGTCAATATTTAAATCTTGTGTCTCGACAGTCGTGGAGATCGACCCGCGGGCGCGTCAGTGGAAGTCGGCCCTTAAGCGGGAGCCGAGAACTAATAAAGTCATGGCACGAGGTAAAGTCTGGACCTGCAGCTAGCAACATCACACCTTCTTCCGTAGATTATGTTGACGAGTGCCAGAAGGACGTGTGACCGCTTCCACGGAGAAGGGCAACCAGACTTTAAGAGCATCTGAGGAAAGCCAAGACGGTATCGACCGGCTTGGATACTGATAAGGAAACCCATGCAAGCTCACACCTGAAAAGGAGGGCGGTGATAAGAGCTCGACGAATTAGACGGCAGATTGCCATCGCTGGCCTCGCTGTCTGTTCACCATCCTGCGACCTGGCTTGGGAAAGCCAGACGGGAATCGCCCCCATTGATAAGGCTACTGCCCGTCATCATTGGTCCCATCGACATTTCTCTGCCTGCAGCTAGCTGTCGCATCCGCTGTCTCCACATCTCCATGCTCTGACTTATGTATGTCTTAGGTCTGGCCTGGAACAAGTACGTGCTTCATCGAATCTGCATCGAGGCCTTTGAGATCTCATCTCCGCGCAAGGACGTGGACAAGCGCTGTCAACGGCGACACTGAATCTGTCAGACAGGTATAGCCCTTTCGGGTCACCTTGAAACTCGCAACACCTGGCGAGGAATCTCGAAATATCCTTATCGGGCCAAGGACAGGCTGCCCACCGTAGTATAGACCTCCAATTTGAGTTACTCAGCCGTAGCGATCGCCCACGATTCTTTCCTAATCCGCGGACATCTCAACATCCGAGGATCGTTTCTAGTGGACGAATCCCACTTTGGCTCATCGATTCGGAGAAAGGGCATTCAATCTTACTCGCCAAACATTGAGGCGTCAAGGTATCAGATATATCAGTCGACACGTCCACCCTGTTATACAACTTTTTCCTTGTTCTCGCTCGAGTCTGTTCGACGTGCGTATATATTGGAAGGTCGACATTAGGACAATATTCCAGCCTTTTTAGGATACTTGAAGAAAGCCACACCAGACAGCTGACGTCAACCGCCAAAATGTTGAGCCCAGCTATCCTCTGGAAGGCGCCAGAGATCAACCCAGTCAATCACAAAGCACGTTCAATCCCAGGACTTAACCCCATCAATCTTTATGGACGAGTATTCTTCTTCTCGTGGTTCGGCTTCTTCGTTGCTTTCTGGTCTTGGTGAGTTCCTACGAATATGTATGCAGGTAATCAGACGAGGCTAATTGCACGTAGGTATGCGTTTCCGCCATTGGTATGCGATGCAGCCTTGTTTTCGTCTGAAATAGCCTAACTTCTTGAAAGCTTTCGATCACAATCGCGAAGGACTTGAAGTTAACGCAGACTGATATCTCTAATTCGAACATCATTGCACTTACAGCCACGTGAGATCCATCGCTCAAAGTCTGATTTCGTGACTAACTGTCACGTAGTCTCCTCGTCCGTCTTGTTGCAGGGCCGTCTTGTGATCGCTTTGGCCCTCGATACACCTTTGCAGGATGCTTGCTTATTGGCGCTATCCCCACTGCTCTATCTGGCACAGTGAACTCAGTAAAAGGTCTCCTTGCACTTCGCTTCTTCATTGGTATTCTTGGTGGCAGCTTTGTCCCCTGTCAAGTCTGGTCGACGGGCTTCTTCGACAAGAACGTCGTTGGCACAGCAAATGCCTTGACTGGCGGGTTTGGTAACGCCGGCGGTGGTGTAACCTATTTCCTGATGCCAGCGATTTTCGACTCTCTTGTTCATGACCAAGGCCTCACGCCTCACAAGGCCTGGCGTGTCGCTTTCGTCGTGCCCTTCATCGTTATCACGGCCGTCGCTATCACTATGCTGATCTGCTGTCCTGATACCCCAACTGGGAAATGGAGCGAACGCCACCTCGCCGCGCAACAGAATCTCACCAGCCACGGTGTCACAGGCGAAGTTGTCGATGTGCCCCAAGGCCTCACTGACAAGCAACAACACTTGAGCGGGAGCGAATCACCCGGTAGTAACGACGAGAAGAAGATTGGCTTCGAGGCTACGGGCAAAAACAGCACCGCCTTCGACCACGAAGCGAACATCGGCCAGCAAGAAATGCTCGACATCGCCCGTGGCGAGATCGTCCGCAAGCCAACCTTCAAAGAAACCCTACCTGTCATCTTCTCTGCCCAGACACTCGTCCAAGGCGGATGCTACTTCTGCTCCTTCGGCGCCGAACTGGCCATCAATTCTATCTTAGGCGCCTACTACGTTAAGAACTTCAAAAAGCTTGGCCAGACTGGCTCTGGGCGATGGGCAGCGATGTTCGGCCTCTTGAACGTTGTCACGAGACCTCTCGGCGGAATGATCAGCGACATCATCTACAAAAACACCAGCGTCTGGGGCAAGAAGGCCTGGATCCATGTCCTCGGTGTCGTGACTGGCGCATTCCTAATTGCCATCGGTGCATTGGATCCCCACACCAAGACTACGATGTTCGGTCTTGTCGGCGCCATGGCTGTCTTCCTTGAGGCGGGCAACGGGGCCAACTTCTCGCTTGTGCCTCACGTGCATCCTCATGCTAACGGCATCGTATCTGGATGCACGGGCGCATCAGGAAACCTGGGTGGCATCATTTTCGCGATCATCTTCAGATTTAATGGGAAGGATTATGCGAAGGTTTTCTGGATCATTGGGGTCATGACGATTGGGATTAATTTGGCGCTGAGTTGGATCAAGCCAATTCCCAAGGGACAGATTGGTGGTCGTTGATGAATTTTCCTTTGATATTTGGGGACGGCAGCACTATGCGTCTGATGTATTGGATGTAAAAGTACGGTATATAGCAGTTCGTGTTGACGAAGTAGTTGAGAGTCTTTTATGATTCAAAGTCCCGCCTTTAAAAGGTCCGAGCATCTGTTTCACTCCTCCAGAGAGCTTTCTCCTCGGAGCCTCATCAAGTCTTGGCAAGGTGTAAATGGAAGGGCTTGAACGGAAGGGGCGTAGAAGTCGGGACAATGTCTACGCAGTCATGCTCATAAATATCGCCCGATCGTTTTGCGGGATGCGAAGGGTGCGCCGTCGGACGGCCAACCTCATCGCTGAAATACGTATTTTGATGCGGATGTCATGGGTAATCCACGTGTCCATGGTATGAAAGCAATGTTCCTGGCAAATGCATCCAACTTTGTGCCTTGTGGTGTAGTTAGATTGTTGGGCAACCGGCTCAATACACTCAATACACTTACATACTTGCCTATTGGCAGTAATGGCATTTGGAGGCTCAATAAAGCCAGCGCTTGGAGTACGGTTTCAACTGGCACCTACGAACCAATTCAGCGTGCAGGTGAGGCTGTGCCTTCACGCGACATTGATGATTTAACCCCATTTCCTCGGTACCTGCATTCTGATTTACTCTTTTTCCTTCTATATTTTCTCGACAGCAGGTAAGAATTATCACAATGACGGATAATTACGGCCTAACCCAATTGTATGCTGGTTCCGATCCAGTCGTGGATATCGTTGCAGTGCATGGCCTTTATGGCAATGCTCTGAATACGTGGACGACCAAAAGGCACGAAAAGAAATGCTGCTGGCTGAGTGACCCTAGAATGTTGCCCGAGAAGCTTCCACGGGCGAGAGTCCTCACATGGGGGTATAACGCGGACGTCACAGCGCTTTTCGGAAATACTTCAGCGGACCGTATTTTGCACCACGCCCATACTCTGGTGGCTCAATTACAGGCAGACCGTGAGGTATCAAGTCAAAACGCTCAGCTTCCATCTCATATTAATGTCTGCATCAGATGGAAGACGCTACTGAGAGACCTATTATATTCATCTGTCACTCACTCGGAGGCATCATTGTGAAAAGGGTAATTACAGACGTCCTCCTCTCGCAATCACATCGTGCAATTCAATGCTGAGTCGCCCTGAAGGCATTAGCATATTCCGCCAGTCGAACTTCAAAAAGTATAGAGCATCTATACTCAATCTATGTCTCCACGTATGGGATTCTGTTCTTCGGCACCCCACATCATGGCAGCAATGTCGCAAAAATGGCGAGCATCGGCCAACGTCTACTCAGCGCTGCCATGCCCAAGAAGGTCTGGGATACCACGCCCCAGCTCCTAGAGGCTCTCAGAGAAGGTTCGGAAACACTTCAAAATATCACTGACCAATTTACACCTTTGATGAAACGCTTTCACATATTTTTCTTCTGGGAGCAAGAGAAGACTAATCTACCACACACTCATGACTATGTAGGCCAGTGAAGTTTAAGCTGAGGCGCTCAAACTGACCTCTGTAGGTGGTTTACGAGGGGTCGGCGGCTCCCATCCTGGATGGAGTAGAGAGATGTGGTATCGCTGCCAACCACTCGGAAATGTGTAAATTTGAGGATTCTTCCTCAACAGCGTACCGTACTACTGTGTCAGCTCTGCTCAGGTATAGCCGAGCAGCTCCCTCTCTTATACAAAAACGAGCATCTCGGGCAAATGAGATGCTCAAAGTGTTGAGAGAGCAGGAGGCTCTGGAGTTGGTAGGCTAACAGGTCTTAAACCGTTGAATTCTGGCCCTGGAGGTTATTCGGGCAATTCGCGCAACATGTGAGTCGACCTCTCATTGGCCTTGGGATTGAGTCTTCTGATGCAAAAAGCAACTCAAGTACGACTGAAACGAAGTGGGCAGCCGTCTGCGCACGACATGACCAGTGTCATTTTCTGCCGATCTGTCGCTGTTCGCTGCTTGCCGTCGATGTCATGCGATGACCAGCCAAGCCATTTTCGGATCTGAGAACGCTCGAATGCGCCAGCTTCGATGTGTGGGAACGTTTGTAAGATACGTACTATTGTGAAGGAGGCGATTGTCAGGCCGAATTCCTCTTCATGAATGATTAGCAAACCCCTGGATTGAACAATTTTGGGTCTACTCACGGCCAAGACATATTCGTGGTCCCCCGTTGAAAGGTAGATATCCCCAAGAAGCATTTATACGATCGTTCTGCAAAGGTAGGTCTTTTCTCGTCCAGCGTTCTGGTCTGAATTCATGCGAGTCTTCGCCATAAAGATCCTGTCTTCTGTGCATGGCATATACGCAGTATGCAACGTTCTCTCCCTTTTTCACTAACACGGGTGACTTACCGTCAGGCCCACCGCCTGTGGGAAGCATTGTGGTCTCATAAGCTGTTCGTGTATTTACCGGCACCGGGGGTAAAGTCGAAGCGCTGCATTGATACAACAATCAGCCTTCTGGAAGACGCCAGATCCTCCCTTGATCGGGGTTGACTTACTCTCTTTCAGAACATTCGACAAATAAGTCATCTTTCCGAAATCTTCCCGCTTCAACTTGATATTCTCACCAACAGTCGAATTGATTTCCTCGCGGACCTGAGCTAGGACTTTAGGATGACGAGCGAGATTATAACTGGGCACATCAGTCGGGTTTTGTCCATTAGGCATGGGACATACAATGTCCACGAGATCAAGCACGACGTCGTATCTCGCCCCGCTAACAGTATGTTGAGTAGTTGGCCTCGGAGGTCTTCCGACCTCTTCACGTCCTCAGCAACAGCATCGAAGAACAAGTAATTCTCCCTCCCTTCTTGAGCTTGTTCGAGATCAATTCCAGCCTGCCGCTCATGTATGATTTCATCTACAAAGTCGTGCACCTCATCACAAGCCTTGAAAAACTTACGGCCTCCCACAAGCCAGTATAAATCAAGCAGTCTAAACCTCTTCACGACAAGATCTTGAGCTGTGTCAAAATTTGTAGCGAACCTCAGTCCATCGGCAGACTTGTCGTCTTTCAGACTATAGATAGACTGTCCAAAGAGGAAAGACGTTGTCGTGTCCAGCGTATACCTAAAAAGGAGTGGCTGAATATCAACAATGTTTACTCCATCATGAGGGAAGTGGGCCATCAGATGTTGAACATGCTCTTCGAAAACGTCTAGATTTTGGTACTGCTGTCGAGTGAATTGTGGGCGAAGAAGCTCTCTTGAATGCTTCCACGCTGGCCCGTCTTGAGTGAAGACGCCCTCTCCCAGGAATGGCAGCATAATCTTCTTGCGAAGCCCAAATCCGAAGTCTGGTTGCCTCCACATTTCAGCTGCAACTCACGATGACTCCCGTCTTTCTACGCCAGAGAATACTTACCAGAAAATTGGGATGATAGCATGGCTTCGATATTTCGTGGCTCAATCGTACCGAGGGCGGGTGTCCCAAGGAATTTCTGCTCCAGTGTAGTCCCTACATCCCGGAAATGAAATTCGAAAAGGTCCATAAGTCGATGATCTGCGTCAGCCTGGAATATCTGAAGCAAACGATCGATCCCAAGCGGCCACCAATTTCTCAAACGAGGCGCCGGTAAACAACCATGTTCTCGAGCGAACAGGCTTTCTTTCTGATATGAAATAAAGATCAGCCGATACGGTTCTAAAGGCGGAAAACCGGTTACTGTTATTGTGTCGCATTCAAGAAGTCAGAAGTTAGGGGGTGCAACGAACTCGAGTGATTGTGAATTTTCTCAACCCTCGCCACAGAAGCCAAGTGAAGAAAACATATAATATAAGATGCCACCAGGGATTTCCACCCAGGTAATCTTTGCAGACATGATAGAACATATCCTTAGCGACCTTTTGACACCATATGTGAAGGAGGCTTCATACGGTTCAGAGAGTGAATACACTTCACGAGTCAATGCCAAAAGGCTCGCTTGCTGTCGGGAGTGTGCCCGACCTGAAGGGCTGCACTGAGGGGGAAACCACGCAACCCCTGCATAGCACCATGCCACCATCACCACCGGGAGAATTGCAGCCATTCAGGGATGCTCGCCCCCAATCAAATCACCTTAGCGCTGTGACTACCAGCATAGCCTCAAGGGGAAGCACATCCGCCCGAAATCGATCTTTGGCGCGTTCCGTCAAGCACCCTTCTTTCGAGTTCAATAATGGGTTACATGGTCTCCCCATCGTTCCTCAAAGCTTGAAACACCATCCAGCAGACTTACATCTACCACTAAAGAATGGTCGGGGCTCATTGAGGTTTCGAGCGGCCTCGAGTCCTTTCAAGCAATCGTGAAGTAGCCCGAGACCTACCGACCCGATTGGCAGTCCGGACCATAGAAAACCGTTGATTAACCGCCTTTTGGACTTCTCTGCAGATGTCATTAGCGCGTTTGCAGGATCGAGTTTAGAAGCGCATCCCACCTTTCTGTCAGTCGAGAGAATGGTATACCTTCATGACTTTGGTGCCATGTGGACGGTAGACCTTCATCCCCTGTCCCTGCGTCCTTTGGTGTCTTTATGCCGCTTCGAGTCCTATTTGAATCCCCAAGCGCCGACGATGATTTGCACAAGGCCGTAGAGTAAGTCATATTGGTCCATAATTGCCATGTCACTATGGCACACGTCAACTTTCTATGCCTTTACCAGCGGCCTCGACTTTCTAACCTTCACTTAGTGTAGTTGCAGTCCATGGACTACATGAGGTCTCCGAGGCGTGTTGGGAAGTCGAACCATCTCGTAAATCCTGGCTGAAAGATATTCTACCTGATGGTGTGCCTGTGCGCCGAGTTCTAAATTATAGCTATGTCGCCAATCTTTCGACACTTCTCGGCGATGATCCAGCCAACAATATCTTACAGACGTCGCATTCCCTCGTAGCAGACTTGGAAGGATTTCGCAGTCTTGACAATACAGCAGAACGACCACTGATCTTCGTCTGCCATGACCTTGGAGGAATTATTGTGAAGAAAGCGCTGGCATACTCTGCGACACGGGTCTCGCAGAAGGTGGAACATCTATATTCGATATACCTATCTACCTATGCTATCTTGTTCTTCGGGACGCCTCATTATGGATATAACACACAAGCTTGGCAATGGATGGCAGGAAGACTTCCAGCCTCCTCTACTCGCCAATCTCATTTGTCGGCCAGTATTGCAAGATTTGACGAGATCCTGCAGAACACCACGGACGAGTTCGCGCCAATAGTCAAACAATACCATATATATTTCTTCTGGGAGAGTCAACCAAGTCTACTTGATCAGATCAAGGCATATGTCGTATCACAAGAGTCTGCTGCTCCCGTGTGGGACCGCACGGAACGTTGTGGCATTGAAGCTTCACACTTTACGATGTGCAAGTTCAGTAGTGATACTAGTCCGGGTTTTACAACAGTCATGGCGGCTTTAAAACGATATGGACTTGAATGTCATGTTATTGTGAAGCGGAGATGGCAGGTCGCAAGAAAATTCTTGGAAACCCAACGGTCGATTGAAGCAACAGAGCTTGTTGGCTTCGACGTGCACGAAGCTAATAAGCCGTATACCTATATCAATAGCCCCAAGCACCAACGGCATTCGAAGATGGAGAACAAATACTACTACGTACCACACAATGTTAGTGTGTTTTATACAGGTTGGGAGTCCGTTACGAGAGAGCTACAGCAGAGCTTCCTTAGTCCACCGAGTCCACTATCCGGAAGGAAGCGAAGAATATTCGTTCTGTATGGGCTTGGTGGATCTGGCAAGACCCAATTCTGCCTTAAATTTGTCCATGATCATCGGCAAAGGTGCGGTCAACTGTTCCACCCTGACTTTTCTGTCTTAGACTAAACAAACACAGATTCTGGGCCATTTTCTGGCTAGATGCCAGCCGAATCGAAAACGCAGAACGGGATCTTTCCCAAATTGGCAAACTCGGAGGTCTTGGAGACACTCACCAAGCCGGACTCTATTGGCTGACAGGACTCTCCCTTCCGTGGCTCTTGGTCCTCGACAATGCTGATGATCCTGACACGGATTATGCAAAATACTTTCCTGACGGCCCAACAGGACATATCCTCGTGACCAGTCGACTCAAAGCGTGCAAAACTCATGCTACAGTCGGCTCACACGAGTTTCGACAAATGGGCGCAGAGGATTCTGCAAAGCTACTCCTACGTGCTGCAGGTCTCAACAGTGCAGTGTCCGTGAATCAATGTGGAATTGCACGGAACATCGCGCGAAAACTTGGTTATCTGCCACTCGCCCTCACGCAAGCGGGTGCATCAATCCGCCAAAATATCTGCACTCTTGAGGAATATCTCGAATTGTATGATATGCACAAAGCGGAGATGTTGAAAGATCATCTAGTGCAGGGCACTGACCAATACAAGCACACTATTTATACAACCTGGGAAGTGTCAGTGCAGAGAATACAGAAAACCGGGACTAAGGTGGCTACCGATGCTTTGGAAATACTTTATACAATGGCCTTCTTGCACTTTGAACGAATACCTAGAGACTTGTTCTTCAACGCTTGGGTGAACATGAAAAGATCAGTACGTACTTCGTCAGGAGTAAATCATCACCCACAGAGCGCACTCAGCCATTTTCGGGACATCATTGCGTCTCTTGTTCAGACAGCAATGGTAATCGTGGGCTATGGTACTGAGAGCCGAAAAACAATTCTACCAGACATCCTTTCTTCCCAGAGCGACAAATGGGGAGGAACTCAGGTTTCGCCGCGCTTTGAGTCTTCTGGAGAGTCATTCGCTTGTCTACCTAGATGCAGGGGGGAAATCTTACACGATGCATCCGATGGTCCACCTTTGGTCTAGAGAGCGCTTTGATAGTGAAGAGCAGCAATTGTGGTCTGACATTGCCGTCAATGTTCTTTCAGAGTCTCTTGCTATCGTTGCAAATAAGTCTAGCCGGGAGTACAGGAGAGGACTCATTCCCCACATCGACGCATGCCTCTCTCAACAGCACCGAGCAGCGACGTTCGTGAAATACCAAGATACTCAAACTCTGGCGAAGGCAATGAAGTTCAGTGACGTCTATGCGGAGAATGGTGAATGGCATAAGGCTGAAGGCTTGCAAAGACGGGTTGTGAAAGCAAGGGAAGAGCAACTAGGTCTTGCCCATGCGGATACTCTGGACGTGATGGCTCAGCTTGCTGATGGATGCTGGAACTTGTTCAACATCCCCGAAGCAATCCTACTTTACGGTAAGATTGCCGAGAATGGCGCTCAAGCCTATGGTACCCAAGATCCCCGTGCACTCAAAGTGATTGACAATATGGCGAAGACATTATGGCTTGCTGGGAAAACGAGCGAGGCACTGCGCTGGAGTGAAAGAGCAACGATTGCCATGACCACTGAATTAGGTGAGGGTCATCCCGACACGCTGACTGCCGTCTTCAATCTTGCCCGCAATCACATACACCAAGGCAGTCCAGAGGAAGCCGCGAAGAAACTTGAGTTTGTCCTTGCTCAGCGTCGCCGTATGCTAGGCGAGAGCCACCCTGATACCTTGTCCGCTTTTGCAGAACTCGGCGTCGCATGTTACCACCTCCGTCAGCTTGACAAAGCAGAAGACCTGCTGAATCGTGTCTTACATGAGCGCAGTCGCATCCTTGGATCTCATCATGCCTACACCCTCTGGGCAGTCAACGACCTAGCAAAGATCTACACCGAACAGGGGCGCTCGAAGGAAGCCGAACATCTCCTAACGGACATCCTTGATATTGTAACCTTGACCCTTGGCGCAGAGCATATCGGTATGCTAATGACGAAGTACAACCTTGTGCGCGCCTACAATGGCCAAGGGAAGTGGGCTCAGGGGCGCACGACCCTACTCGAATTGATGGCGATTCAGGGTCGCAAACTACCGGCAATGCACCCAGATTGTCTCTCATCAAGGTTAGAACTCGCGCGTACAAAACGGCATTTAGGGGAGTTAGAGCCTGCAGAGCGTGAGCTAAGAGGCTTGATTGAGGAGATGAAAAAGGTATTGGGACAGCATCATCCGCAGACTAAACGAGCTATGGGGCAGCTGAGTGCCATTTATATTAATATGGGAAGGCTGGAGGAGGCTGAGGAGCTAGATCAAGGCTTGAGGAGAATAGGAAGCAGTATATACGGGGAGGAAGAGATGGCAAAGCCCGTTGAGCAAAACGCGAGTGTGTTGATGATGGGACGAAGAAAGGTAAGGAATAAACCTATAAATACCTGGTGATTCATTGCAATGAACCATTTGAAGCCCTCGTGCGGAGGCGCATATATGACTGTGCCTGCACATTGCTTGAAAATTCGTACTATCGTCAATCTTGACTTCATCTCTGCTCTCAAGAAGATTGGCTTCCTGAATGGTCTGTGGTGGAGGCGAATATTGTTTGCTATACAACAATTGTTCATCAGGTCAAAAGTCTTCGTCTCTGCGTGACAAGGTCTTTCTATCTTCCTTGTTTGATGTTCCTATGTGGAATGAAGGGGCTCTGGAAATCAAGGCGTTAGGCATTGACATCAAGAGCCTATCCAACCATATTTGGCGCGTTTCTACACGTTATCCTGCCTCAAGACAATTTCACTCACCATCATTGCGCCCCTTACTGCCCGCTCGTGAAGTTCATTGCCTGATTACATCCTCTACTCGCTACCCGGGTCAACCGTATTCTCCCTCAGTCTCGCGAAACGTGTTCGAGCTTCTTGTATGCAATACTCCAAATACGCTCTGAACGATCTGGTAAGTCCTCACATTAGCTCATCGCACCATTCGAAACGACTTTCTGGTTCCTTACCCAAAGACAATTGACACTGGGTTCCAATGAAAAGTGACAAGCATCATCCACTCCATCTGCCTCAGCTCCTCAATGCTTCCGTACAAGTCAGCGACGACCCTTTCAAGCACTCTTTTGGTGCCCTCGTCCGCCGCTGCATACTGAGTGTCAAATTCTTCAACAGCGGATTTCACTAGGTTCGGTTCAATCAACAATTGGTAGCCTTCATCGGTACCACTTCCGGTCTGTAAGCCTCGAGGCAGCTTCGGCCACTTGAAAAGGTTCATCATGTTCGAGGGTAGCTCGTCGTAAGGCAGAAGCTCTACTGTCTCTGGCCAGCCGGGTTCTTGCCATGCCATGATGTCTGCGGGTTTGAAGATGTCGATGTCGAGCTGCGGGTCACCCGTATAGAAGCCATTGGTAACGGCCAGGAATTCTTTAAAGTCCCTTGGTAGCTCTGTGCCTAATCGTTCCTCCATCTGTCGAATTTTTTGGGCACTCAAGCCTCGGTGAGTAAAACTGTTCGGAATTGGAGAGTCATCGCAGTTGACAAGGGCCGACTGTTCACGCTCATGCGGCTTGATTTGGAGCCAGGTCACGTCGAGCAGGTCTATGAGTTCTCTGATACTTTGGTTTCTGAATGGTCGTTCGGGGCCCTTCTCGAAACGTTGCGTCAGTGTATAGAGCGTTGACTCGACGTGATTCAAGATCACATTGTCCGAGATATTGAGGTGGCCTTTTACGAAGCCAGCACTAAGCAATTGCCACACCTTTTTGTTGCCAGCGAAGCTTTGTCTTTGATTTGTGGTATAGTCTCGCTGGTTGCGAGAACCGAATATTAAGGGGATGATTTCCTTCAGAAGCTCTTCGGCGTTGCTGTTTTGGCTGAGAACAAAGGCCATCTCAATTATGATACCGGCAGAGCCTAGCTTTTTGCCACCCTTGGCTTGCTCATCGTACCTTGAGAACGCATCCTGGAGGTCCTGATCGTCGAAACTAGGATACTTCTTCCTCAAATCTTCGGCCCACTGTTGACGGGACCACTTTTCCATCTCCCGAAGAGATTCATCGCTTTTTCCAAAGTGTGGGGATCGGCTTCGGACAAAAGCAGGTTTATTGGGGTCACGCTTCAATATGAATGTTGGCCACTGCTGTGAGGTATCCCACGCGAAATGCATGGCTACCTTTTGAAGGTCGTCGTTTTCAAACGTCAAAACATTATGATCATACAGAATAGAAACAATGCGATTGCCTTGTTCAATAGAACCGAGAATCATCACATCAAGAGCTGCGGACAGACCAGCGCTAGTGACACATTTGAAAGACCTCTCTTCGAGCACTGAAGGCTCTAGAGGACGTAGGGGAAAGAACGGCATGGCGAGGAAGCACCCTAGCCTTTGGTAGAAAGGGTTTGAGGGGAGGCAAATCAACGCAACAGATTAGAGTGGCAGAGATTGAACATCATAAGGACACCATGGATAGTGATGAGTGTCAAATGAACCCCGTGGCTGTAGCCTAATCGAGCCATCTGACACTAGACTGGTGAGACCGCAATTCACTTTTTAGAGAGCACGCCAATCATAAACTTGTCGCAATTCGTATACGAAATGGATCTTTCACAGCCCAGGTCGCTTATGTTCAGACTCGATAGGGAGAAGAGACTCGTATAGCCAGGTTAGAAGTGGGAATAGTTAGATGTAAATAACAGACTCGATCAGGGACACGCGTCGAAATCTTGAACGCCAAGATGACACCTAGTCACGTGAGTCCATCACGCCGTTCGATGTGTTATCCATCCATTGAGAGACTAATCCTCTTCAAAGTGCAGCTATTGGGGCTTTGGAAGCATCATTGCCCACTGTGACTCTGATCACTGCGGATGAAAGCTTCTCTGAAAGCCTTCCACCCTCGTGCTTTCGCGTTGCCTAGCACCATGTAACGAGCATTCACTGTGCTATGGCAGCTGCTGCCACGGCCCATATCTTCGCTTCTGTTTTTCCTCCGCCATCTGAAGTCCCTATACCAACACCGACCAACACTCCGCTCCTGCCATCTTCCAGCACTTTTGGGGAAGTCCTTCCACAGCGTCCCTCCTCATCTCATGATCACCCAGGTCCCGGTGTGGCTGAACAGATCAAATGGGATCGCGCTTGGCATGTTGCCACTTTGTCTCTGTCTCTTACGGATGAACCTATTGACGTCTGCACTTCAGAGGGTGAAGAATCGCTGAAAAAGAAATGGTGGGCCAACGTTCCAGACACGGAGACGAGAAGGGCCGTGGAGTATTTGCTAGACAAGGGTAAGAAATTACGGAAAGATGAGGATCTGGTGCGATGGTTCTTCGAAGTTCAGGTCGTTAGCCATTTCATCCGTGTCATGCGGCCGCTACTTGGCTCAATGTTAGACGAGAAAATAAAGGGTCGTAAAACGGAAACTATGGTGGAGGGACTATTGGACGTGGGAAAAGGCCTTTATCTATGCCAAGCGATCTATCTTTACCCTGTCAAGAGATATATGGAGAAGTTCCTGACTGCTTTTCACGTGCAAAGGCTAGAGAAGGATCTACACGGCCTTTTTGTGCAATGTTTACCAAAGGAACAAGTTGAAGCATGTCTGAAGCAGTTTCTTTTGCATCAAGCATCAGTCGTTCTCGTTGTTGACAGGGCTCGCTATGCCCCTAGATATACACAACAGAGATCCTACGACCAGGATTTGACATTGAAGGAAAAGCAGAAAACGCTCACCTGGGTCAAAGCATTGCAAGGAGTAGGACTTGGCGGGCACCAAGCGCAACGAGTTCTTGGTGAAGTCATGATTGAAATTCTTGATAGCCACGTGAGGACAAGCCTTTCGCGGCGATGGGATTCGCCATCTCATAGTGAACAGCGTTTGCGGCATTGGGTCGCAAGCGATTTCACGCTCTTCATTGTTCAGATTCTGGAGGCTATGCACGAGGCTCCTTCAATCGACCGCTCCAGACAAGAGCAAGATGTTCACGTCGATGTCCAGAAATGGCAGGACATGGCAAGTAGACGATTAGGAGCCCTGAGGGCCGACGAGCTGTATGATGTGGTCCTGGAATGGGACAGCAAGATGCAAGGTATTATTCAAGATCTCAAGGTCTACGTCAAGGATTCGGACTCCAGAGCATACCTCACAACGACTTTCTCCAATGCTATCAGTAGTAAATTATTGCAACCAAGCTCGGCGACCAGCGATATCCTACGGGTCTACATTTCAACTATACGAGTCTTCACCTTGCTCGATCCTAGGGGCATCCTTCTCGATCGGATCGCCAGACCCATTCGAAGATATCTGCGGGAACGAGACGATACTGTGCGCATTGTGGTGAGTGGCTTACTCACAGACTCCACTCAGGGTACCAACGTGGACGGGGCCTTGATTGAGCTTGCGTTTGAAATGTCCAAGCATGACAGCCATGCAAGACCGGATGAAGCGAATGCTGACCTCGATTTTGACGATATGGAATGGATGCCGGACCCTACTGATACCGGACCAGAATACAAGAAGCCTAAGCATTCCGATGTCATTGCCTCTCTCATCAGTCTTTTTGAGTCAAAGGACATTTTTATCAAGGAATTTCAAAACATTCTTGGTGAGAATTTATTGAAACGTGAGCAAGGTTTCGAGTCCGAATTTCGGGTGCTCCAACTCTTGAAGAATAGATACGGCGAAGCAGCGCTTCAAGCTTGTGAGGTTATGGTCCGAGACATTGTAGATTCAATTCGCCTGGATGCTGCCATTCAGAAACACTCACTTCTTGATTCCTCCGGAAGATTCACCGGATTGCGTTCCCACCAAGCCCCTTCACAGCTCTCGCCTCTCCACACAAGAGTACTTTCACATCTGTACTGGCCATCGCTTCATTCTGACTCTTTCAACATTCCACCTGAGATCGAAGAATTGCAGGAGGAATACGCCAAAGGCTTCGAAAAGTTCAAGACGTCGCGCAAACTGACCTGGCTGAATGTTCTTGGCCAAGTTACTGTGACCCTCGATTTAGAAGACCGCACCGTCACAGAAGAAGTCCAAACCTGGCAAGCAAGTGTAATCTACGCCTTTCAGCCGACTGATGCCGATGATACCTCCACACCAATCATCCGCAGCGTTGCTGACCTTATTGAGAAATTATCAATGCCGGAAAACCTCGTCTTAAACGCGCTGACCTTCTGGGTCGGCAAACTCGTCCTCAAATCCCTTCCAACGCCTCCCAATCCTCTGCGTAGCTACGCCGTTCTTGAAACGCTTGCCAACGAAGCCGCCGCGCAAGAGGGTACCACTTCTGCCGCCATAGCTATAGCGGCGGAGACGGTGACTGCGGCTGTAGCACCTGCCGTCCTGAGCGAACACGAGGTGGCAAGGGAAAAGATGGGGGTGTATGCGCAGTATGTGGTTGGCATGCTTACGAATGGGGGTGCGATGCCGCTGCAGCAAATCATTACGATGCTGGACATGGCGCTTCCTGGAGGGTTCCCATTTGGAAATGAGGAGCTCAAGGCGTTCCTCGAGGAGGAGGTAAGGGAGGGGAGACTAGATTTTGGTGGTGGTGCTTACAGAATTAAGCGTTGAGATCGCGACTCGTCTGGACACACCCATTTTGCCCACTTACCATCATGAATGTGGGCTGGGCTGGTGCACAGTTAGCAATGAATGCTCGTCCACGGGCAGTTCACAAGGTATCAGTCTTCACAGGCCACGCAGCCAAAAACCACGCACTAAAATGATACCATGAGAAATAATGAATGATAACTGACTGGTAGAACCGACCGAGCTGCTTCGAAAGGACGAGGCTAGAAGACGAAGAAATCGAGCTTAGCTTCATAGTAGAAGACCTACCTGAAGTGGGCGCTCATCCAGGGAGTGAAGCTTATGTAACATTATGTACAAGAATAAAAAGACACCTTTCGAAGGTACCATCCAAAAGCCACATACTTACGGCTGTCCAAATCCCCTCGCGTTCTCCACTGCCCGTTCCAACATCTTCTCCGTCTTCCACCTCGACGTATACTCCGGGAGCAGCAGCCTCCCAAAACACGTCAAGCTCGTCGGCAGTCTCTCATCGCCCACCCCATTCTTCTGCACCACAAATGCCACCCTCGCCTCTCCACCTACAGGCAATCGATCACTCGCAGTCACGAACTCCAGCAACTGTTGCACCCTTGCCTGTCCTATCTCCATCGCTTCTTCTTTATTCTGGGAGAAAGGTCCTTCCGAGCCTTGGCCAGAAGCCCAACCATGGACAATGGACCAGAAATGCTTGATGATGTAGTGCTCTGCGAAGTATCCGCCTTCGTACTTTGTTACGGCTTCGAGGTCGTGCGTATTAATTTTGGGTACGCCTTGAATGAGTGTCTGTAGTGCGGTTACTGTGAAGAGATCTAAAGATTTAGGGTTGATGATGGCTTTGAAACCCTTGGCAAAGGCTTCGTATTGCGGCTCTATACTTGTGGTCGTGAGGTGGTAGATGTAGTCCTGGATGTACTGGTGCCGGTTGGCGTTTGTAACCATAGGGATGCCGGGCGACGAGGAGCGGGATGTGGTCGGAGAAGATTTTGATGGAGGCATCATATCAACGCTTTGGGCTGTGCCGAAGACGTCGACGCTGAATTGGTAAGCGCGACAGAAGGTGTCCTCGACATCGCCATCGGACCAGTCTTTCAGTGCCTTCAAGCCCTTGGCTAGCTCAGGCCAGCCATCTTCAATGTCCTCCAGGTGACTTGGTGGGTGGTTGAGAAGTTTCATGTAGAAAGCAATTGGAAGGTTGAAGGGCAGAGTTAAGCCGTTGTAGATTGCTAAGGAAGTAAGCAATCCGAAGAGTTCAAATTTGTACAAGGGCTCAAGAGAGCTGGGTTGAAACCACGCCATCCCAGTGACTGAGTCCGTGGTGAAAGTGCCGTACTTGGGATCCATAAATTCTGCAGTGGCCAGTCGTAGAAACTCCTGCTGTATGCCACCATGATCTTCGCCCTCCTCGCCCTCATCTTCGCCTAGGATAACTTTGAGAGGCCGCGTTAGCTCCTGTTGCTGCCTGCGCCAGAGCTGATCAAAAGCATCTGTGAGGATGTTGTCGCGTCGAATTGTCAAAAATAAATTTTCCTCGGTAAGTCTACGGACGCGATCATCTGATTTCAAATTTCCCTGGCCAGTCTCACGAGAAGAGAAACCCAAAGACTCCACAAGTTTAGCGTTGATTTTGGCTTCATGGTATGCTTTCGCCATGGCTGCATGATTGATGGCTCTAAAGAACGAGACCAGGGTAGAAGGGCGGAACAGGAAAGGGTAATTCAAAAGGTGAATGAGGTTATTGTCGCCGCCGAATTCCATCCATGTGCCAGGCATCAGAAGTATATCTAATGTCTCTGCCACATATGGAGTCTCAAAGCTCTCGCAAGTGACGCAGCGTCCGCCATAGTAATTGTCTACAATGAAAAGTCAGCTTTGAGCCTGGAAGAGAAGCCAATGACCAGCTTTTGTCAACATCAAGGAGGTAATGTCCGCATTCAAGAATGATAGGGGGTAAAATCTCTGGCTGTCGATGATGAAGAGAAGTCAAATGACTGAAGACTGACAATGAGGAGAAACCCACAGATAGAAGACATAAGCTCTAGCACGCCTCCAACAGCGGAGCATTTTTGAATCTCTGCCTTCCCATTCCATTCTCGCAGTATGACACCCCGAAGCCACTCGATCACAAGTTCGAGACACGTAGCCGTTGTCCAGTCTTCGGTAATCTTCGGGTAGTCTTCTTCGTTGAACACTTTACAAGCGTAGCTTTCCGGCCTTTCCATTATGATAGCTTCAGAATCAACAATACTACGCACGAGTAGGTCTAGCGAGCTTGCGTGCGGGGGCTTTTCTGCCTGTCTCCCCCAATTCAATCTGTCTGTGAAGGTTTTCGACGTGATATCGACAAGCTACTGCCGTACACAGCCGCACAATCAGCGCATGTGCCAAATCATTATCAAAAGCATCAAGCATTTCAAGCGTGAGTGATATGACTTCCGCAGGTATTGGAGGATCACCAGACGGTGCTGGGAGCGCAATGTGACCAGACTTTCGCAACTTCTGCACAGCGACCCAAGCTTCCAGCGACGGTATCCTAACGGAAGCAACAAGTGTTGCCAGGATCACCTTGGCGATATGAGCAATTTCGACCTCGGAAAGCTCTTCCCGTTGCTCTAACGGTGAAATCGAGCTGTTGGGAATGGGTTGAAATCTTCGAGCTGCAGCCTGCGCTGAGGAAAACGTAGGATTTGTTACGTACAGCGACTTTGCGTTCACCCAGAGACATGAGAAAACCGACTGAGGATGAGAGACAACGCATCGAGATCTGGAAAGGTACTTGACTATCAGTAGAAAATTGATAGAGCTGTATTTCACACAAGCAGTCTTCGCTCGCCCAAATTCGACAACAAAACGTCTGAGAATCTCATCGCATGAGCGAATTTTACCGCACAGAAAGTGGCCGACATCAAGAGAATGTACCTCGTTCTCGCCAGGCCCACACGTATGAGAAAGGAAGTAGTCGGTGCGTCCGAGTCTTTTGTAGTCCATTGAGTTTGAGCGTCTTCCGTAGGTCAACGAGCTCAAAGATACTTGATCAGCAACTGCTGGAGCCTTTTCATTCTTATGGCTGTCTCTCTCAAAGTCCCAAGGCGTGGCATCAAACATGCTTTGAACCAGAGACCCCGGATCCTTGCCTTTAGATGAGACTTGTAGTGTAGCGATCCCTTTCTGTGGGATACTGCTTGTTGGAGATCCTAATTGGTTATCGCATGAGCCTGAGATTCGGAGCAATTGACCCTCCTCGCGTGTTTGTAGTTGGCTAGAATGGTCATTTGATCGAGCCTTGGTCTCATCAGCCAGCTTTTCTCCATCTCCCACAGCCTCATCGGTCACTGGTTGAAGGTCGTTCGCAAAGGCTGGACTCAAATCTGATCGACTTTGAGATTTCTGGATATATGGGCAAAGCTTCCTTGTACGATTGTCTACAGATAGCAGATGGGCAGCAATTGCACGGGCACTTAAGACCGTGTAGGGGCGAAACGGGACTCTTGATATCCTTTTTCTAAAAGTTGCACATGTTGGAGTTGTGCAAGCAGCATTGTTACAGCCATTGAGGACTTGATCGAAATATCTTGACCGTAAAATGAGTGAAACTTATGAAATCTACAAAACCAGTTGTGCTTACGCATTGAACGATGTCTGAAAGCCATGACGTTTAACTGAGCTTGGATCTGACCAAGTTTTTCCTTGCCCTGTATCTACATGGTTCGTATCTTTGGGCACTGCGACATTGCTAGTATTGCTAGCTGGGGGCTTCATGTCTACCAACAGACTGTGAACAAATCTCGCGGTCTTCCTCTTTGATGGATGACTTCTACCGTCGGCTACGCCATAATAAGCCAGATAGAAGTAGGAGAATAAATGTGCTACATTGCACAAAAGCTTGTGGTAATGATGACCGCTGATACTCCGGAGGCGACTGTTTACTGAAGGGACCCCGTACCAGCGCTTACGTCATCGTTCGTCACGATTCAGAGCTTGCGATACCCAGTGCTACCTTCTCTCTAACACCTACTGACAATCCAATCTCCTATTCCTTCCAAGACCACCTTCGAGTGCCGACTATTCGTAACGTGACTCACTATGACATCCATTGCGGCACCTCGTGCGATGCTTAATGTTTCCAGTCAAGCAGCACCCACAGACAAAGTGAATACGCATCCGTTTACGTGCAACTCGTGCCAGGTTGCATTTCGGAATGGCGATCTCCAGAGAAGCCACATGAGAACAGATTGGCAGTAAGATACATCATATCTAGACGCAATGTTCGAGATACTAATGTTGGTAGCCGGTATAATCTCAAACGCCGCGTTGCTTCGCTACCTCCAATCTCAGCAGAAATCTTTCAAGAAAAGGTTCTCACAGCACAAGCATCATCGACTGCAGTTGCTGCCAAAGCCTCCTTTGAGAAGCCATGCTCTGCTTGTCAGAAGATCTACTATAGCGAGAATGCGTACCAGAATCATCTCAGAGGCCAAAGACATCGTTCAAGAGTCACAGCCCTCAGCAAGGACGATTCTACTACAGAAGATGGATCAGTTGCGACTTCAACTTTCTCTCTGGGTGAGCCGATCAATAATACTCCTGATGCAGTCACCAGACCGGTAGCTCCTCGAAGTCCTCGTATAGGTCCTGAGGCGGAAGAAGAATTTTCAAAAGTGGTGGATTCGCTTAAAGATACTAGGATTACGGACGGGCTTTCCTCCCCAGTGAGTCGGCGGCCTACTCGTCCTCGTCACTCGGCCTTAGAAGACAGGACCGAACATCCACTCTCCCCGGAAAAGAGCGGGGTTGATACCGAGGAAGCGAAAGTGGACATGGCCACAACCACAAATGATATCCACCTCGATGAGTGCCTCTTCTGCAACCTAAGAGCGGCGGACATACAACAGAATGTATTGCACATGTTCAAGGTGCACGGCCTTTTTGTTCCAGAGCGAGATTACCTTGTGGATTTAGAGGGTCTCTTGCGCTGGCTTTGGACACAGATTCATGCAGAGCCGCATGAATGCTTATATTGTCACAAGATCAGGCATTCTGCGGAAGCTATGCAAGCTCACATGAGAGATGCAGGTCATTGCAAAATTGCATTTGAGGAAGAGGAGGACATGATTCAAATCGGACAATTCTACGACTTTACGAGCACTTATTCTGATGATGAAGACATTGAGATGGATGGTAATGATCAAAACAGCGATGGAAAGGGCGGTGAAGGCGACTGGGAAGACGAAAGCGATGTCGGATCTGAAGACGCGGACGACAAGTTAGAGGTCGACGATAAACAAGAGCCGAAAGAGAACCATGCGAGAAATGGGACCGGAGCGTCACATCCAATATTAGTCCTGGACGACGAACTCCACCTTCCGTCCGGTAAAGTTGCTGGTCACCGCTCTCTTGCCAAATACTTCCGACAAAATCTACGAGACCGTCCATCTCCTGGTCAACTACACGAGCAACAGAAGTTATTGGATGCCGCAGTGGATGAAGAGCAAGAAGACGTTGCGATGACAAATGGAGGGCATGATGCAAGAAATGGTGAAAATGGTAACAGAGGCCGCCAGCTCATCTCGCGTGCCAATGGAGGTCAGGGTCTAATCGGCGTCTCTGATGCGAAGAAGCAAGACATTCAAGCGGTGGAGAAGAAAGACGCCAGGAGGGCACAGAGGGCGGAAAAGCAGTATCAGTGGGGTGTGAACAAGAGGGCGAACAACCAGAAACACTTCAGGGACCCATTGCTGCAATAGACAGTTTTAGATTATACAAAACGTGTCGATGAGCAATTGATCACCCGGATGATGGTGGACCACTTAATCCTTACTGACGATTCTTCGCATCAATTGGCTTTACCATCCTCTCCATCTGACCCAGACATCAATAACTTCGTCCTCTCTCCCTTCCAACCTACTGTCTACGACCAAGTAAAATCCAAACATCGCGCCAGCAATGCACGCGTGGTTCGGCCAAATCCGTACCTTCTGCCCCACCTCCAAGTCCAGGGGCCACCCGTCTTCGAGCTCAAATGCTTCAGGGTCTCGAGTCAGGATTCCGTGTTCTTGGCTAATCCTGCCGACTTGCCAGCCAGAACGCATTTCTTTGCGCTTTCCTTGAGTGGTCACGGAAGGAGGAAATCCCCAATCACTCACGATGCCGAAGCCTGGGTAGGATTTGCAAGGTTCTCTACCCAGCGCGAGGGAGCCGGCTGCGATGAGTGCTTCTGGCGGCGAGCGGTGAGGGTAGAGGCTGTTTACCTCTGTGAGGATGGTTAGAGCCACGTCTGAGGTTGTGAGTGGCATGGCTTGCGTAGCTAATTGTTGCATGTCCAAGATGGGATACACGCCAGCGTGAAGTTCTAAGGTGAAATCTTGATTGATGCGCGAAACTAGACGCTGAAGTTTGGAGACCGAGTCCGATCGTGAAGAAGGAACGTCCTCAAGAAGGGCCTTGATAGATGACGCCGTAGGTGTAGCACCAACAGAAAGTGTCAGCTTTGGAAAAAATGCTTCATTCAGTATTGTGATCGCTTTGTGGGCTGCTTTTTTGAGTTCTTCAAGCTCTGTAAGCAGGAACTCGAGCGCTTCGTTGTTCGAGTTGCTGCCATAGCTGTGGCCTGCATGGCTATAGAGCCCAACAAGATTGACAGATCCACTCTTTTGAAGGCTCGATACGTAAGTTAACAGGTTGCTGAAGCCCTGTGAGTTGCTATCAAGGCCAGCACGATGATATCCTGTATCGATCTTCAAAAAGACCTGGAGCGGCTGTCCACTCAATTGCAAGAACCGTTCAGACTCATTCAACTGATCTACATGATCAATTAACACCGAAATGGTCTGAGGGCCGAGTTCCTTTGCCAAAGAAGCTAGACGGGTACATGCAGAAGGTGGTAACGGAAGTCCATAAAGGATCTGTCAAGACGAGGTCTCAGGTGAGGTAAATTGGCACAGTCAACAATACGCACATTTATCTGTTTGCCTTGTAATTTTTTATTCAGCAAAGTTTCACGCAATCCCTCAATTTCGGCGATAGTGGACACGACAAACTTGACGTCTTTTGTAGTCTCCCCAACCTGAAGCTTCGAGATCTCAGTCGTCTTTGCGAGGCGAAATCAGCCCCATCACGTACGAACGCATATGAGAGGTTGTAGTACGATGTCAAACATTCACGAATTGTACGATGCCGGACAGGCTATCAAGCATTTCCTCGACCTAGAATGGAAAACAAAAGACTAAAATCTATGAGGAGAATGACACTGAATATCTTTCGCACTCTGTTCATTGAAGGGGAATAAAAAGGGGTGGGCAGAAGCATTACCTTGTGGGTTTTGGTATGGGGGCGGAGACTAATATCGAGAGCCTGACAATTTTCAAGCATTTGGTAGCAGTTCACCTCGAGGATAGCCCTGTCTATGACTGCCGCGGGACTAGGAAGATCTCGTAATGACCTTCCTTTGAAAGCCTCTTGGAGTTGTTGCGTTGACGGTGTAGGGTACAACAGATCTATGCCAATCGGTCGAAGTTCCGCAGCAACCATGTCTGCTGTTGATCTCGGTGATCTATTTGCTCATATCATGCAGGAGTGTTTATCATTCAATCAGAATTGGCAAGTTGAGCGATTTTTTGATAGGCAGGTGTTGGATATCAGCCTCTTGTTGAGCCTTGCGCGCTTTGCTTACGTCGCCTCTGCACATTCCTCAACTTACTTTCCCAACTACAATCTCCTATACGAGTATATCAAGAATCTAAAAATAGGCTCGCTTTCACACTGAATGAAGCAAAAAACGTGAACGAGGTATGAGGGCAAAAAGGAAAAGGGTGATGATTAGTGATTACGTGGTCCGCAAATAAGGTTTCTAAAGCCGATGAGAGACGCTAAGCTAGATTAGGCACTTGCCGCTAATGCCACGGGGTGGCACCGTGCGCGTGGATGGCAGGTGGACGAGCCCTCGAGGATGGACGGTGGAAGAAGGCCTCCACCCCAAACAGCTCCACCGCGAAATCTCTTAGATTTCAAGGGTTTAATGAGGCTTCTGCAACACGCATTAAGCTTTCGGATTAGCCTGCCGGATTGACATCTAGAAGAAAAGGGAGATTTATGTGACTTAAAGTGCGGCACAGGTTGGCCCCTGCCAATGGCCAAAGTGTATCAAGAAGAAGCTCCTCAAGTGTTTTACATTTGTCTAGTGAAGTGAACGTCGGTCGGACAAACCTCTACCTTGGACGTCGTTATTCGCATCCTTCATCCCCAATTCCCCACTGTACGGCGTTTCGGGCGTCAATTGCGTATTCACTGCTGATCCGCGCACAGCTTGTCTCGCCTCGTCGCATAGCAGAAAGAAAGCTCCATCCGCGATGTCTTCCGCATCCGTTCGCTTGGTCCCACTTTTGCCGCTGCAATTTCGATAGGGAATGAAAAGCTCCGGGCCCCTCCAAAAGAGAGTAGTACAAGAGCTTTGCGGACTCCAGAGACAATTGGACTGCTTTACGAGGAAGGGTGTCTCCGCCCTCGCCTGCAGCCGTGGCTGAAACAGGACATTACCGAGCGAAGGAGAGAGGGAAGGGGTGAAGCTTGAGCCAAGATGGTTTTATCAACAGTGAGGGAGAGTGCCTACAGCGTTCCTCTCGCCATGGCAGAGGAAGACATGGAGACCGTCGAAACCACTTCCGAGAGCGAGTTCGACAATGCCCCGCCCGTGCATCCCGTCCCCACCATGCAGGGCGCTTTTGAGGAGTCCATGTCCGAGACAATGAATGGGGATGATCAGGACGAGCTTCCGGAGCGCGTTTCCAAGGCCGACTCCGCAACACGACGCAAGTTGCTGTTAGAGCAGGAGCACTATGAGCGCACCGTGGCAGGACGATGGAAGCAGAAGCCAGGAGAGCGATTTCACCCCCTGTGGAAGCTTGTGGCGCAGATATCATTTGGCATGCACCTTCTGCAGCAAGGCCTCGCCAAGTCAGACGAGGAGGTGCTGAAGATTCTGCAGACCCATGTCGACGAGATAGACGGCTTTCTCGAACGGACCACTGAAGATTTCGATCTTGCTCAGGGCGATATCAACGAGCGCATTCGTTACCTCAAGCTACCGCTCGAGCATGGTGAAGTCTTTGATCAAATGCTGGTTGATCGGGCTTTCCGCACTGCGATCGTCGAGGGCAATGAGAAAATCGAGCATATCATTGATCGAACATCCGCAGCCATGAACGATGCCCTCAAAGATGTTCAGAAGGGCCTGGATGCTACAAGGGAGCTTGCAAAATATATGACGAGAATTGATAAGGTATGGGAAGACAGAACAGAGGAGCATGATTCGGTATACCTTGCCATGATCGGCAACACTGAAGGATGGACAAGAGCATTCTTGACGCTTCAGTCAAAAGGCGGTCATCTTCGTAAGGCCCTCATACAGCTAGGCGGCATTGTCGCCGAGATGCAGAGACGAGCTGGTGCTGCAAGCCGGAAAAACCTGGTATTGTCTGCTTCAGAATCAAAAGACGCTGTTGCTCTAACACCTCGTAGTTACCATCTAGATCAGCGACCGGCCGATATGCAGTTGATACCCGCGCGGACAGTCCGCAAAACTCCCCGACCCCACCTCGATCTCCTAATAAGCCCTTGCCAACCTTTCCCGATCCTTCTTCTCGAGCCCCATCTTCTCATAGACAGCCCAGGTCATCTGGCTCACGATCAGCAACGGCCTCGCCACAAGTTCACCAATCATCAGGTCAGAACACTCTGTCAGTCTCACGCAGGGATAGTGGAGTGTCTCCGAGAACCGTTCAGTCAGCGTTATCACCGAGACACCCTGCTACAGGGCTGTCTCCAAGATCACCAAACCTCGGCAGATCCCCCAAGAGCCCAAATAACGAAAGAATTCAAGCATCAAAAGAACAGCATAAACCATCGCGAGCGTCTGACATGGGGTTAGGTATTGTCCAGCCTGCAGGCTTGAATGTTGATCGGATTCATGAAGCGCCCGAGAACGTGAGAAACGCAAAAGGGTTCGAGATACAAAGCAACAAGCGGTCAGAGCATCACAGAACATTGAGGAGTCCGGAACCTCAAAAGCCCAAGAGCCCTGAGCAATATAGATCTGTGAGAAGCCCGGAGCCACGACCAACTGGGCTCAGGAGTCCTGATTCTGAAAGAGCAAAACAAAGCCTGGAGCCTTACAGACCGGTGATTAGCCCAGAGCCGAGACATCGGGGCATCAGAAGCCCTGAACCAATAAGTGAAGAGAGTGCGGAAACGGCATTACCCCAATTCCAGACTCCTGCCCAGATTATGGCGAGTATGACAAATGCAAGCAAATCTTCACTGTCGGATCATTCCCCATCACGCAGAACTTCAATAACAGAGCGAACTCGCTCAATACTCGGTAGGAAACCCTCTGTGAAGAAAAGCAGTTTAAGCAATGCGGAAAACAACAACATACTTGATCATGCTGAAAAATCCGAACAATCACACAAATACGTACAAAAAGCTTCGGAGTCTCCTAAATCAAAGGATCAAACCACTTCCCCCTTCTTCGCAGGCTATCGTCTCGCCGAATACAAACACCTTTGAGTGTATCAACATATACAGACAGCCCTACGCCAGATGAAATCGATTATCAACAGCTAGGTCAGGAGGAGAGCCCTCAACATGTACAAGATGGAAGACCTGCGCCAAGTCAGGGCTCATACGGAGCCTTCTCGCTGATACCTGCACAGCCGAAGATGTCGCCATTACAGAGTTCTTTCGCTGCTATTGACCTGGAGAAGAAGCCGAACCCACCAATTCAGAGTGACGAGACACCAAAGCCGCCCGTAACCACCACGTTTCCAATCACGGCATCCGAGGACATCCCTATCAATATTGAAGGTGATTCCAATCCAGTTCACCCCCTATTACAAGAAGAAAGGCACGCTCGCTTTGCTGCGCGCGCCGGACTAGCATCTCCTGGATCGAGGAGTTCGCAAGATTTGCCTCTGCGACATTACTACAGTCAAGTAGACCTCGCTTCTTCCAAGCCTGGTCTGTCGGAACGTAACAAGGACACTCTAAAAACTCCCAAACGATCGAGTTCACTTGTGTACACGCCCACACATTTTACAATAATGCCAACAGGGACTCAATCACCAGAACCGGGAACTATACATCCAACGTCGGATCAACCTACTCTTAATGCTTCCGCGATTAATTTGATGCCTCGAAACAACAATGTACCACCAGAAGCCGAGCTCGGTATTCATCCTGCGCACCGTTTGAATGACCCCAATTTTGCCACGACAATGGCCCCGTCTCCTGGCCCTTCTACGATCTCATCAACAACCGAACAAGGCGCAACTCCTCAACCAATATCTACTGGCCCGTTGCACGCTAACTCTCCGCCGGCACGATTCTCTCCATCACCTATTCCTCGGGTGCAATCACCCAGCTCTGCCCGGTCTCGTCCTCCTGATGGTCCACCTCCCCCGCCGCCTGTTCAGTCAGCGGATTCAAGCGGGCAACCTAAAGTCTCTCACCCAACCCAAATGCCCTTCTATCTCAATCCAGCTTCTTCCTCTGCACTCATTGATTTTCTCCAAAGCACGCCACCACCCTCGCCACCCCATTCTGCCGCTCGCGCCGACACTGGCCCACCGGCAAATACCAGCACCAGCAATTTTTTCACCCAGCACTTTTCGAACCGTGGCAATACTAGTAGTCCGCCTCCTCCTGGTCCTAGTGGACCACGCATGGGTCCATGGTCGGCTAGCACTAATGATCTGGCTAGCGGTAGAATGAACGGATCAATGGGCACCCAACGGAAAGGTCTTGGCTGGAAAAAGATGTTTAGTGGCCATGCAAAGAGCACTAAAGAGCCAAAGGAAAGGTCATCGAAGAAAAGAATCAACTGGGGCAAGGATACCACTGCAGAAGGCCTTAATAACTTAGGGCTTACTAACGGAAAGACTGAAGACAGTAGAGAGAAAGACAGAGACGGCGGCTTCATGGGAGTTGGCAAAGATGGCGTCTGGATATCTCGGAGAAACTTCGTCCGGAACTGAATCTGGGATGTCAATCAAATATATGGCTGCCACATGTTTGGAGTTGGATTTGGGAGGCATGCTTCCCAAATGACCATTCTTGCGACATAACTTGTATAATGTAAAATGAATCCTACAGCGGCCTGCACTTCCTGCAGTTCCAGCTGTTGGGGAATGGCCAGTACATGGTCTTTCAGTTCACTTGTGTATCTATCGGGTGACAATACGCCCTTTATGAGATAGAGGATTCAATGAACACTCCTTCTGGCATCTTTTGAATACTCAACATCATAGTAGCAGACTTTTCGCAGACCTACGACTTACAATCATTTACACCTCTTCTCCACAATCCCCGCTCCAAATTCCTCATACTCCTTCCGACTGATCCACATCTGATGAAAAGTGCCCAAGCTCGCCAAGATACTCCCTCCAATCCAACTTCCAAACTTCCTTTCCGCTAAATTTCCAGGGCTAGAAACCCTTACCCTCGTTGACGGAAACACAGCAGTAATTTCTTGCACCAGCCTATCGTTGAATCCATGTATCAGGCTACTCCCACCTGTGACAACGATATGATTCAGCAACGTCGGCTTAACGTCTGTGTCAACGTTGTTCAAACTCTGCTTTATCGCTTCAATGATAGTTTGATTCTGCTGCGGCGGAGGATTCGCAGCATCCGTGAGTGCCATCTTCGCATCAAATACTCCCTCAACGCAACGATACCGGTCTGGCGCAGCAAACATCTGGTTCCAGCCATCTGGCATCTCGAATGGTTTCCCTTGATGCGATTTCGCGGCATCCAGGTTCGTCACCCCGTTTGGTCCGTGCCCTGATAATCTCGACTGGCCCGTCCATACCGATACCACGCTCTCCTTAAACTCTTTTAATACGCGTTCTTCTTGCAAGGCGCGGAATGATGCGTCTGGCTCTGTGCCTGAGGGGAAAGTGCGGTAGGTAGCTTGTGATTGGGCGCCCGCGTCTACAGCGGTCTTGGAGGATATTAGGTAGTGTGGTGTAAGAGGGACTTGAGGTTGAGAGGTCGAGAAGAGGAGACGCGCTTGGTTTGATATGAAGTTGCCGGCGAGAGGCGAGCGGACGACGCCTTTTCGGAGGATCATGCCGTCGTGGACGGGGGAGACGGAGATGTTGGCGGCACCAATGTCGACCACGAGAGCGGAAGGTTTGCCAGATGCGAACCTGATTTGCCAAATTTGTTAAGTTTGTGGAGCGATTCTAGGAATTTGCGGGCCACATACGCTGCCAACACACCGCTTCGAGCAAGCCAGAAGGCAGGCACACCCCAATTCTCCATCGCGATTTCAATTCCCTTTTCTCGATCTTTTCCTACATTCCAGCCTGGTTCTGTCATGAGCAGCGCATTTTCTCCTACGGGCTTCTCCCCATCTTCCGCAATCTCCATGTTGAGATCTTGATTGTCTGTATCATTGAGTCCATTGACTGCCAGCCTACCTTGCTTCGTGCTTGTAAGTTTAGAAGTAATGGCATATTCCCACAAGCTTGCGGCAGTGTCCCAATCCTCTACCAAGCTATCTTTGGACATGACATTGCTGATTGCCAGCCGCGGAAAGGGCGTATGTATGGCATTGTCTCCGTACAGCTTTCTTTGGTTTTCGGGCTCGTTCTCTGAAGGTATGGTGCCATAGTAGGAGGGAACGACGGATTTAGGAGTATCTTCGCCAGCAAATCCAGCGCGTACGGTGGAGTATCCAGGGTCTATTACGAGTGCGGAGATCTCATCTATCTTTTGTCAGGGGCACCGCATTTTGCACGAAGTTGATAGACTATAGCGGCCCACCTCCTCCATATTCGTTGGCATCTGGAGCTTTGGCGGTGCTCTGACCGGTGGCCATGTTGGCTTGATGGCGTACTCCGAAGCGAAGGAGCTGTGGTGCGGCCCTACTTTATTGAGTATGTCTGTCTACCCATGCTGATTGGAGTGCCATTAAAGATCAAGGTGCATATTCGAGGTCCGCGTCTCAATACCCACGGCGGGTGTCCCCTGCAGCGGGCCGTCGCAAGCGTGCGGCGGAAAGTGAAAGGACAGTGTGAATCTCACGCGATGTTCAATTCGTTATTTCTACTGTTCTACGTAAACAGCATGACATGTCGCTGCTGCAATTTGTTGGGCAGCTTTACTCTCTCGACGCTCTTGACACAAGGCTCACAACCTCGGCGAAGACCCCGCCCACTCGAGTAGATCCTGCCAAACCTTCCCGCAAGGAGCTGCATCGAGATGAGCGGAGCCAGCACAACGGTGCGGCAGCACCGAAGTGGAAAACGCCTGAGTTCTTATACCATGGCGCTGTATTCTTGATTCTGGTGCCATGGATGTTCTACACGGCCTACGATGTCTCACAATGTAATTGCCTCTCCGAGTCCCTCTCTACTCAATCATACTGAACATTGATATGTAGCTTGGAACCCAAATTATAGCAAGTTCGAACATCTACTTTCCTCGGGTTGGATCTTAGGCCGGAAAGTCGACGACTCGGACGCACAATACGCAGGATTCAGAGGCAATGTGCCCTACTTGTTTGTCCTCATGGTAGTACAGCCACTCCTACGATGGGCCTTTGATCAAGCATATCCGTTGCCCAATGGCTCATCGGGGGCTCAATACAAGATTATGCCCGGTGGAAGCAGCTCATCCCTGCGCAGAGCAGATCTAGAGGCAGATGTAAGACTAAGCAGGCGAACCACTTTTGATGTAGCCTTCAACATCATCTTCCTGATCGCCTTGCATGGGGCTTCTGCTCCAAAGATTCTAGCGATTTTGTCCATCAACTACTTGTTGGCAACCAGGCTGAGACGAGATCTTGTTCCCTTTGCTACGTGGGCGTTTAATATTGCAATATTGTTTGCGAACGAGCTCGCACACGGCTATTCTTACGCCACAATCATCAAATCGTTTCTACCGTCGAGTTCTGAAGGTGAGAAGAGCGCCATCAGCTGGGGCTCGCAGCTTGATAGCTACGGGGGTTTGTTGCCGAGATGGGACATCCACTTTAATTTCACGGTGTTGCGGCTCATAAGCTTCAATCTCGACCATCACTGGGCAAACCATACGTCGGGTCCTGTTAGCCCAATTGAGGTGAACGATGTCCTTCCTCACGCTTTAAGGTCAGATGCTGATTGTCACAAGAAGAAACAACTTGATCCTGCCAACCTCTCAGAGCGAGACCGCGTCGATTTACCAGCCAAAGCACAGGATTTTTCATTCAAAAACTACTTCGCATACACGCTCTATGCTCCACTTTATCTCGCTGGGCCTATCCTGACCTTCAACGACTTCATTTCGCAACAGAGACACATAGTCTCAAGCATCTCAGCTCAAAGAATTGTAACATATGGCATTCGTTTCCTTTTGGCGCTCTTGACGATGGAGGTCATGATTCATTTCATCTACGTCGTCGCCATCTCCAAGGCGCAACCTGCATGGGAAGTTTATACACCCTTTCAACTTAGCATGCTCGGATTTTTCAACTTACATCACATTTGGCTCAAGCTATTGCTACCGTGGCGGATGTTTCGATTGTGGGCTTTGTTAGATGGAGTTGATCCACCGGAAAATGTGGTCCGATGCATGTCAGATAATTATTCTGCTCTAGCCTTCTGGCGTGGATGGCATAGAAGCTTCAATCGTTGGATTATTCGTTACATTTACATTCCTATGGGAGGGAGCAGCAGCAGAGCCGGGCCCGGCATATGGGGGACTCTCCGATCAATGTTCAGTATATTTACCACCTTCAGCTTCGTCGCTATGTGGCATGACATTCAATTGCGACTCCTAGTATGGGGCTGGCTCATCACCTTGTTCATTCTACCAGAGGTATCGGCCGCATTTTTGTTTCCGAAATCGAAATGGCAGAAACGCAAGGAAGCTTATCGCGTGATATGCGGCATTGGTGCTGTTGGAAACATCCTAATGATGATGTCCGCCAATCTCGTTGGTTTTGCTGTAGGACTTGATGGTTTACAAGGTTTGGTCCAGGGCATTGTTGGATCATATTCTGGTAAGCTATATCGTCCTTGTCATGGATTGCTCGAGCGATAATACTGATTGGTCGTTATCAGGTCTTGTATTTCTAGCGGGAGCTTGCTGCGCATTATTCACAGGAGCGCAGGTCATGTTTGAGCTCCGAGAAAGCGAGAAGCGGCAAGGCATCAATATTAGATGTTAGGATGTAAGAATAACTCTCGTCATTTTGGTGCATCTCAGATGTGGGAACGCCTCCCTCGGCCCTCCAGAAACCCCTTGGCCATGAACTACAGCGCATGTCTCATCACGCTTGTGTAAATTTTGTACTGTTAAATCGAGAATGGTAGGGATCTATCTTAGAGTCAAAAACTCCAAGCCTACCTTCAGCAATTCGCGCTCTACAGTAATGATCATTGCGGTGGATGTGTTGCGAAACTCGAGTAGACGGGCGCGATGAGGGCTGATTCGTTATTGTATGCTATCGAAGTCAAGAGCTCGCTGTCTCGGCGGGCAAATAGCAACTCCATACGACTACATTTGGATCGGAGGAGCACCTCTCCACAGCGCAATTGGCCAACTCATAAGGTGTAAGCAATGCAAGCGCAATGCTAGCTCCACACCGGGGCCTTTGGAGGCAAGGAAAAGATGTGGACGAAGGCGTGTCAATTATGCTGCCTCCTTTGATCTTCCAGGGAGCCTCAATCCGTTGCTTCTTCCTCGGTGGGGATTGCTCGAAAAGGTTGGCAACCCATGGCAGGATAAGGGGCACTCAAGTTTGAACTTTCGAAAAGGTATACATCTCTAAACATATCTGTTTGAAATGGGCAATGCAGTTGACTTCCTTTAGACTCGTGGACGCTACTTCGGTGGCTTGAGCGAATAGTCAAAGCTTCATTCAAAACTCCCCAATCGCAACTAGATGACCTTGAAACATCATATGACAAGGCGCAGTCCGATGCAGAAGTTCGACTGCTCGAATTGGTAAAAAGTTGCAAGGACCTCGAGTCGATCCGCGGGCTAGAATGCCCTGTTGGTACAACCCTCCGACAATGCAGTGGCAAGATCTTTAAACACTTGGTAGAGGTTGAACGTCCCTTGAATGAGCTTCTCTCTTTCTTAGAAGATCGGACGTTGAACGATCCAACAGCGAACACTTTTAGTTTCCTCCTCTTCAGATGGTGGCTCCCGAAAGTTCGGGATGATAAAAGCAAGGCGTCAATCGAGCATCTGTTTACCTGGATAAGAACGCAATTTTCTCTGGGAATCTTTTCCAATGTCGAGGTTCGGATCTTAATTCGACTTTCGTCCATCCTCCGCAACGAGCGGGTATTTCAAACCTTCGGGCTTGGACTAGCAGAAGCGATCATTGAAGGCATCGATAGCTGTCGTATCTTTTCTATTGCCGAGCTTGATAACGAAATAGTGTCCCATCTGCTGGAATCCATCAATCAAGCGCCTGTCACGCTTTCGTCGATCTCCTCGGGATGCAAGCTTCTCGGACATCTAGAAGGTCCCATTTCCGGTGAATTAGGGTTGAGGGTCCGATCTTTCGTCTTGAGATGGTTTGAAGCTCTTCCTACAACCATATTGGGATGCCCAGCAACTGAGCCTGTCTTAAAGGAGACCTCAACGTTGAACAATCGGTGTCTAAAAGAGCATGAGACCGAGTTCCAGCGCATCCTAGGCTTTCTGCATCCTGCGGCGAAACATGCAGCAATCAATGTTATGAGCAAAAGGCTGATCGCGAAACTTGCTTGCCATCATGAAATGGAAAACCCGTCTGAGATGCTGAAAAAGTGGTGGGCTTTCCTTGTAAGACATGATCTGTTTTTGCAGATAGATGTACCAGGTCACAGTTTCCGGATTACTTGCTCGATGGCTACTCAGGCTACCAGTGATATTGCGGCTTATGTGCAGCACTTTCAAAATGAGTCTTTCTCAACTTTCGTAGCCCGTTGTTTGTGGCGATTACCCAGACGTCGCCTAAGACACTTTGGTGATCGATTTGGCAAAGGTCATACCAACCATTGGCAATGCATCCTACTGAGGGAACTGAGATTCACCCAAATCTGCAAGTACGATTTAGTATCAAAGTTGTTCAATTTGTTGCAGGCAATGCAGCGCTCTGACGGAATTGTGACTCTGGTAAGGCATGCGAAAGCCCATCAAGTTGACCTGCCCGTACAAGCGATCATTCAAAGCGTGCTGGAGCACCTTCCCGCATCACTATATTATGCCAGACGGATCTTCAAATCCGATTCACGCACACTACTGGAGACGTGCCCTGCATTGGCTGATCATCTCCTGCTCGATGACTTCCAACATCCTCATTCTATTTGGTCATATCTAAATCATCGGGATGCAAAATCCCAATTGGCAGCTTTTCATGGCAATGAAGATGAATGGCGAAGAGCCCGTGCAGACCTCTACGACCGGATTGCAACTTCGCTGGCTTATATGGACCCGTGCACGCACCGAATCGCCTTCAGAATGGTCTATATCTGCTACGTCCGCTTCACGCGGGAAGGCCTTGGAACAACCAGCACGCAAATGGCTAGAGCTTTGCTACATGCAGGAATCATGTCACAGCTTTTTCGCAACAATTGTGTGAGCATCGTGAAACTGAGGTGGGTGCTCGCTATTGTCAGTAGAGTTGAAGGCATAGACGTCGCAGATGAGATCGATCGAACAGTATTCGAATGGCACGGTCTTATCACAAAGCGCAGAGTCAGGCACGAGAGCCATCGGAAGCTCTTAAATTCATCGACGAGCCCACATTTGAGAGACGTCGCCTGTTGAACCAAAATATCAAGAATCGCAGCACTGCTCGCATGAGAGCTATTTGTTAATACAAAGTTAGGTTTTGCAAATACCGGGCTCGCTCATTCCTATTTAATTCTATTGATCCACATCCATCTTCTCGACCACCACGACGTCGTCATCCGACGAGAGTTCCTGTATTGTAGCGTATTTACTGATCTCCTCTTTCGTTATGATCCTCTCCGCTAAAACAGCGGTCGTACCTCGCGCGAACTTGTAGCTCTTTTCCTTCTTGTCCCTTTGATTCGGAGTGATATAGTTTCTCATCATCGTCGTCTTCTCCTTTGTGATCACACAAACATCCACATTAGAGCCTGATCCCAAGTCATTAAAGATACCGGCTTGAATTGCGTTCGATGCCAACTTCACGGCCTCCTCTCTCGTCATGCTCTGTTTCCATTGCGTCTCAAATACTGCCATAGCCGCGAGGGACCCACTTCCCATAGTAACGTAGGGTAACTTGTCCGTACTACCATGGGCATGGACTGTAAACAGATGAGCTCCTGTAGGGTCAACACCAGCGACCACGAGGTATGCTCCGATGTGGCCTTGATATCGAAATAGGTGCTGCTTGAGCATCGTCATAACAGTGGCGACTCTGGGTTTCCGGCCAGTAGAGAGAGAATGAAGCTCAAGGTTTGAGGAGATAATGGCGGTGGTGAACTCGGTGTCCGCTGCAGTTCCGGCGCCTGCACACCATATTTGCGGAGCAATGTAATGTAATTTCTCGCAGTTCTAGGGAAGTATCAGCAATGAGAGCGACGAGGGGAACACCTAGAATCCCAGACCTTGTCCGCTACGATCGGGCCTGAGGTAGCCCTCGTATCCGCTGCAATAACCACGCCTCCATCATATTTGCATCCGACAATTGTTGTACCTGTGCTTGTAGCCTTTGGAAGCGGTATTCCTTTGGCATGTAATGCTATATTTCGGTTGTGATTTGAGAAATCGAAGCCCGGCATTGTTAGGTTTCGGGATGTGAAGAGACAATCAGCCAGATGAGAAACGGCTATGAATCAGTTCTGGTCACGGAAATGTAAGCTTGAGCAACGAAGATGTTTCGCATATGTCTATAAGAGGTGGGTCGGTGACTGATTCGATGAACTTGAAGCTGACGATGTTGAAGCAGCCTGCTCTCTTGGAGCTTGACGCGCTTCGGGTCGATTCCGCCCTTTGTCTAGAGGACCTCTTGACGCGCCAACACTTCGAAACTCCAATACATAATAATCTAATTTGAACACTGCAAAAGGAACTTGAGGGGAGATTAGGCGCCTGAATGTGTTGTCAGTCAACAAACTCTGATAAGGCGACTTTCACGACAAAATCGGCTTGGGAAAATTTCGGGCTCCCTTCGCTTTGATCAATGTCTCTAGGTGTGGAATTTCAGATACGGAGTGCTTCCAGGACAGATCTCTAGTGCAGGCGTAGACGTGCGGCTCCCAGCCTGATTTCCAGTCAGATGGCCTTCTCCTTCGGTAGTCCGTCGCCGTTCGGCGCCTCTGCTCCGACTACCAGCAGTGCGCCAATCCAACATGGCCCTGAGCTCGAGGAAATATCGACAGAAGTAAAGTCCGAAAGCCTTGCAAGATACCTTTCACTAATGACATCTACCTAGGGTATCGGATTTCAGACGATCACCGGGGAGACAAAGTTACGACTTCTTCCTTCACCGTGGCCTTCAGACGCTCCCCCCCTCCATACGCTTCACTATTAGCTATATCTTCTACGAAAGGACTTTTAGCAGCGGCAGGACCAAGCTCTGTCATCGTTGCCAGCACCGAGGCTGTCAGACAAGCCTACAGCAGTCCAGATGGAGGTAATACGAAACCCTTCACTCCTCAACTCACGCTTAACCTGGGCATGAGGGTATCGCAAGTGGCATTTTCTGCAGATGAGGAATTCATGGTTTTATCGGCAGAGAGTGGAGGCGGATTAGCTGTCTACCAAGTGCAATCGCTAATGCAGGGAAGTACACAACCTGCTTTTGGGTTATCAACAAACGGAGTGTCTGTACGAGCCTTACTAGCCAATCCGACGGCGGAAAAGGCAGAATTCTTTGCCGTCGTTGATACCAATGGACAACTTATGATGGCAAATCTAAAGTCAAGACAATTTCATAGTAGAGCGCAAGGGCAGGTCTTGAAAGATGCCGTGAGTTGTGTATCTTGGAGTAACAAAGGGAAGCAGCTAGTAGCGGGCCTGGCCAATGGTGCATGTATTCAGTTGACACCAGAAGGCGATGCTAAAGCAGAATTCCCTGCTCCTCCAAGTCTACCAAGCGAGCAATACGGTAAGCTAAGCGGACAGTACAATTATAACATCCTCGTGCTCACCTGTAACAGTATCAATGATTAGTTGGCTTGAAAACGACATTTTCTTAACAGCGCATACACCGGCTTCGTCAGACATTGGCATGATTCCTGAGACAACCTACCACATCATCACTCGACTAAAACAACCGGAGAAAGCCATTATGTATCAGAAGCTTCCCGACATGTGCCCTCCATTTGGCTTAGACCGAACTCCGTCATGTCAATTTACATCTCGCCTGAGGAATTTTGATCCAAGCTTGACCGATGCCATAATTGTAGCTTCTAGCTCCTCCACAGACATTGGTTTGGTGACAAGAACAACGAATCCTTTGACCCGTGATGTGGCTGTTGAGAAGGTCATCAATGTTTTTACGACTACGTCAATGGCGGATGACTCAAGAAGAGCGCAGCTGCCAATGACCGAAAATTTCAAGGACTCTTCACCAATCGGATTGGCTTTTGACTTGTCGAGCACAGAAAGGGTAAAACGGCCTCTACCCAAAGAAGAGTATGAGGAGTCGCCAGGCCCGTTGCCAGCTGTGATGGTCTTGAATAATGAGGGAGTTCTCGCTACCTGGTGGCTTGTGTACACAGAGTCAATTCGGCAGGGCACGACTTATTCTGGCCTCGTCGCGGTCAGCAAGACGAATCCTCAACAGCTGCAACCCCAAGGACAAGCGACTCCTTTTGGCCAGGCCGCTTCAAGTGGAGCTCCCACATTTGGTGCAAGCGCTTTTGGTAAACCCTCAACACCTTCCAATTCCTTCGCCGCTCAAGCAAGTCCCAAATCTAATTTGCTTGGCTCTGCTCAACAAACTAGTGGTGGCTTTGGTGCAACATCTGGATTGGGACAGAAATCATCACCATGGGGAGGGCCATCAACAACCCTAGGCAGTCAAACCTCTGCGCCAGCATTTGGTCAAACCGGGTTTGGACCCGGAACGCCGTCGAGCACCACAGTTCAGGGTTCTGGTTTTGGCATGACAGGTGGCCTAGGCAATCGTGCTTCTCCTTGGGGAGCACCATCTGGTCCTGGAGCACCTACGGGCTCAAACCTGGGCTCACAAGCATCGCCTTTTGGGGTAATCACTGGAGGAAACTCATCGGCTTCCACAGCTGGAGGCTTCGCATCATTTGCTAAAAGCTCTTCTGGGTTTGGAACTGCCCAGCCCTCAGGAGACGCTCCCAGTTTATTTGGGAAGCAACCTTCAGCGAGTGCATTTGATGCAGGTGGCGGGATTCGTAGTGGCTTTGGAAACCCAGAGCAAAAAAGCACTTTCGGCGAAGGGACATTTTCCCTTGGTTCAACTTTCAAAGCTGACGATAAAACGGGCGGTGAGGCGGAGCCGGCTGGAGACTCAACAAAATCGCTATTTGGCAGTGGCTTTGGTAACATGCTTGGAAATACAGCACCTGCTCAGTCTAAGGACGCAGATATGGACGAGAGTGAAGATGCCCCTGTCGTATTGAATACAAGCCAGAAGGATCAAAGCGAGGAACATAAATCTGCATCTGCACCTGCACCTGTACCTGCAGCGCCAAAGTTCAATTTTCCGAAAACCGAGCCACCTAAAATTGGAGGGCTTTTCGGCACCCAATCTCAAAGTAAAATTACCCCCGCTGCAGTTCAGGATAGTAAGCCTGCTGGTTTTATGGCAAGTCGTGATGCTCAGGCGAGCAATTCAAGGGAAGAGACTCCACAACCTCCTGATCGTACACGGCCGACCATCGATACATCCCCAAAGATCAAGGAAGAGCCTCAATCGGACGAAGATGACATATCTCCGCTTAATGAGGAAGAGGCGCAACCTCCAGAGGGTTTTGGCGACCTAAGTGGAGATGGTGAGTCTTCAGAAAATAAGAGACCTGAGACCCCTGCTCGTTCTCGTTCGGGATCAGCTGAAAGTCCACTGCCCCCCGAGTCTACGAGCAAGACTACTTATGCGCCAGGAGATTCCTCCAATTCCTCGAAATCTTCAGACGACGTGCCTTTACCTCCGGATTTCATCCCTTCGAAGTCCAAGCTTCACAATGTAGAACCTGCCACGAAGGCGCTGCCTACTGATGACGAGGAGGACGGAGAAGAAGGGCAAGTTCACGATTCTGAAGAGGAAGAAACGGACGAGCCGCTTGATGATGAAGGCAGTGGTATTGATGTTGCTCAGGAGTTCAGCCCTTCAAGCTCGAAAGAGAGCTCAAAACTTACAGAGGCCGGCTCCTTTGGATTTGCACATGAGAAAAGCTCTACAGAGAACACAGAAAACCTATTCTCCACTGCGATGAGGCAGCCCCTGCCCGAATCAGTTCCTTTATTTGGGGAAGTGGGCAGGCATGCTCAACCCCTTTTTCCTCCTTCGACGAAAGCGCAAGAGGGTCCACGGTCACCTAGTCCAATACGTCCCTCCAACATCGCAGATAGCTTACGACCGGACAATGCCAGGTCTGTAAGCGCTCCTGGCCCTATGAGGCGACCAAACAGCCGGTTTCGGTCGTCGGCTCAGCCTGCGACTCCAAAAGCACCCCACCAATCAACCAACGAAGCTCGCCAAAAAGAACAAGAGCGGATTAAGATGGCTCAGGCAAAGAAATACCAGGCAGAGCATCAGGATCTGGATGACGATGAAGCTGAAGCCAACGAGTATCTATTACAAACGGAACCAACGCCTTCTAGAAATTTGGACGATTTCCTCACGCATCAGGACTATGTGGGAAACATTGATAAGCCCGGCCTCGCCGGCCAGATTGAGAAGGTCTTTCGCGACATCAACTCAATGATTCACACGCTCGGTTTCAATGCGAGAGCGCTGAAATCGTTCACTATGGGCCATGAACAGACATCAAAGCAAAGCCACTGCACTCGTGACGATTTAGACTCCCTTGACGATTGGTGTATTGTAGATGTAGAAGGACTTAATGAGCTGGAGGGCGAATTCGAAGCTCAACTTGAAGAAAGCCGATTACAGAACGTTCCTGAAAAAATCAGCAACATCCGCGGATTACAAGGAGACATCTCTGACTTGCGTTGTCAGTCAAAACACGTCGCACGTACCATCAAGCAACGCAGAGACTCTTTGCCCAATGTTGAGGCGGCATCAGAAGCCCCATTGAATCTGGACCAGCAGACACAGTTAAGAGACATCCGACGAGCATTCACGCATCTACAGAAACAAGTGAGTGACGCAGAACAGGGACTCGTCTTGATACGCACAAAAGTGGCAAGCCAAGCCAATGGTACTCGAGCGAATGGGAAGCAACCTTTGAGGCAGCCCACAGTTGAAGCTGTAGAGAATACGATACGCAAGATGACAAACATGATCAACAAGAGACATGATGAGATCGATGTCCTCTCATCTCAAATGGAAGGACTGCACCTACCTCCACCTACAATCCCAGAGGGGCTGAATGACGAGAATCTCAATTCTAGCAGACACGGAACCTCCCGATTATCGACACCTGCATCGGCGCGTAAGAGTCACTTGAGCCCATTGCAACACAGTAGGTATCGAAGTCGGACGTCAAACCAACAATATGGAGATTCGTCACGGCAACATTTTTTAGAGCCTGATGGAGAAGCCTCCACAGGCGCTAATGCGGCAGGCAACGATGAGCTACAAGCGTATCGAGCCAAAGCAAGGAAGCGGCGCGAGATCAATGAAGTTGTGAAAGACGTTTTTGGAAAGGATAGGGTGAAGGTGCGCGAGTTGGATTAGAGACTCAGAATGCACGCTTGGATTTGCTTACAGAAATTTACTTTGGTAAAGCTCTAGCGTGGCGTTCCGTGGATACAGGGACTAGAAGCAAAGTCTTTAGAGCTTCACTCGATTTCGATATAATGTAAGACATCATCTCTTTGAACATCTCGGTGCGTGCATGAGGCAAGCTCACCAAGACCCAAAGATATTTGTAAATAGGGCAAGCAGAGGTCTTGTGAGGGAGAGAATGATGGTAATCTTGGGCAACAATGAAACCAGAGCCCATTGTTCGTCTGGAACAAACACAATGATTTTGTCCCTTCATTGCATTGAGTATGATAAAAAGCAGGAGAACCTAAATCTGCTGGTCTGATGTACCAACCAACCAACACAGCTTCCGAAGCAGCCAAAACAGCATCGACATCTTTCCAAGAAGTCCATTATTAACCCTTTCAAAATGTTGACCAACCTGAAAGACAACCTGAAGGATGTGAAGTCGAAAATATTCAACAGGAGGCCATCTAGAGTGCGAGACAATACCAAGGCGCGCCCAATTGATGAGCTGCCTCTGCTCCGTAAGACCTCGACTTTAACACTCGTACCGACCAATGTGCCGGAAGATCAATCAGATCCGTCTGAGAGGTTACTTAGCTTTGAACCTCACGAGGGTACTGATGCTGATTTATGAGATGACCGTGGGAAGTGTGCCTTTTCAGTGAGAACATTATTTAGCAAAAAGGGGAGGCAAAGAGAATACTATGAGACTCATTTCAACCGTCAAGGCGAGACTTGTCACCAACGCTCCAAGCCAATCATTCGTCTAATGATGGTCTCTCAACTGAACAGACAGCTTCTTTCCGTGGTAAATGCTGGTTTTCTCTCAGCCTTTTGAGTCCTCTTGAAGGCAAAAGATCATCTACATTTGTTCCCAGTCTGCCTTACAAAAGCAGCCTATTTTTCAGGTGAAAGTGGAGAAGTTTTGTCAATTTTACTCTTGATCCTTGATTCCTCTTACTCCTTTAAGAAGCTGTTATACCTGCAGTGTCAGTTTCGTGCTTCTTTTCAGCAAGAAGCGTCTGAATCGATGCTCGGTTATTTTGGCATCGCCATCTATCACGTGGAGCTAGATAAGATGTTCGACTTATGCGGTGTGCGGAATAAGTAATGCCTCTTTCATTTCCCTAATTGGCTTTGCCTTGTGCTCCCCTCCTTACTCTTTATCACTTATTCTCCCCGCTCTTTCTTGCGCTGTGATATTCTGGTCTAATTTACTCGCAAGAAGGGTATGGACATTTGGAACTGATAGATATTTCAATATGCCAGGTGTGGTATCTGGTTATCACTCCGGGAGATTGTCAGAAATTTGTAAGTTCAGGACTTACAAAGGAATCTCTAAACAAGTGTGGTTGATCGTACTTGGCAAGGGTGTCGCGACAAAGATTCTTATGTCGCCAACTCCGAGAATTTAGTACTGCCTGCAGCAAATTTTAGCAGCTTAGACCTGATGGACACTCACTTGGTGAGCTAATTTGCATCCTTATACAATTGTCGCAAGAGCTTCGCGGATTTCGTATCGAGATGCCCAACTTCTTCGACGAATAGACCATATGATCGCCGTACTGGAGCTGTCAGATGCACTATTGTCAAGCGATCCAATTCTCTCGATGATGCCTTCATTTCGGCTCTCAAGACTCCGTTGGTCGTTAGCTCCTGGAAATCTCCTTGGGTACGAAGATCGCGGATGGATATGTACTCCCTCCTAGCCTGGCCGCTTTTGTTATCCAGACCCTGCCCTTTGTGTGTATATAGGGGCACAGACATATAGTGGCCTTCGAAAATGGCAACGACAATCATCATTCTGTGGAGCTACAGTCAGCATAACATCGCTAGGGTGAGGGCAATGCAAAAAGATAGACCCACTTACCGAACTTTCGAATGTACGCTGCCACAATTCGTGAGAGTTGAGTGCATGGGATCAATCGTGCGTCCCGCCACATCATTGACGTCTTGTTCATGCATTGCAGCTGCGAAGATCTTGCCTACCCTGCAATCATTCTTTTTCATTGGAACGCAGGTCTGTGCGTTAAGTCCTTGTATCTTTTGGTATTGACCATGCTGAGACTGCCCATATTGGCTTTGACCATGGCATCCTTGTGGTTGGCGATTGTTTTGTTGTCTGTAAACAGACCTTTGATTTGCTCGAGAGTAATTCGCAGGGGCAGGACTACTGCCTATCCCTTTGGGGAGATGGTTATTTTGCTGCGTTGGTGTCCCGGTTCTGACCTGGCGTGTTACATGACTATTGCTGGGTTGGCCAGCGGGAGAAACATAACGTGGTGGTGGTGGTGGTGGCCCCATGTTGATCACACCTGATCTGACGGGACGAGGCAATGCCACCTGGGCATAAGACATGAACTCTGCTTTTGTCGTAGATGGACTCGATTGAAATCAATGGGCTCTGATCCTGGAAGGGTGGATATCTATTCGAGTGGTGTCATACGTACTCAAAGAAGCCTCCTTTGCTAGAAGCACGAATGATAATTGCGATACTGAGTGATACTATTTGACTAAGTCTCGAATAGAATACAATGAAAGCATTTCGCGAAACAATGTATTTGTTTCGTCCTTCTCTGTCGATGCTCAAGGTATTGTCAGCAAAAGCACTCAATCCTAAAACTGCCAGCCAAGTGCCTTTGTGCGTAAACGCTACGTTCTGATTGTTTATCAAAGTCAACAAAGTAATCTCTGGAGCTGTCAAAAGAAAGAACAAACAACACTCCAGATCTTGAAAGTAGAAAAAGAACCCTTATTACACTGTCTTACGGAGCGAAGAACGTCGCAGTCAGCACCGACTTCACAGCACATCACATTCGTAACGACGAAATCATCCAAGAAGAGAAGTATGGAAGATACAGTACAAGGATTCTTTAGAGGGAGCATTGAAAGGGCGATCAACATTATTAGTACCCTAATAAATCTGGTCTTGATGAAGAATTGCGATTCTGTCGACGAAAACAGGATTGGTCTCATGGTCGAAGAACGCTCGACAATGGATTGTGGGACACAGGTTGACTTAGAGTTGACTTCAGTCAACGTACCCATGATGACTGACGACTATCGAAAACCAGAAAAGGCAGATAAGTACAGTGCCCAAGAGTCACGGGACGATGGTCTCAACGGAGACTTGATGCTTTCACCCCCAGAGCCCACTCTCGCGAGGAGCGATCCTGTCGTTGTTGCTACACAAGATAAGCAAGGTAATCATCGTTACGGGTTGGTCATCAACGAAGACATCATTGAATCATACAATAATATTTCTGGAAGAGATACGAAAGCCCAGAAGATAAAACTAGACTTTCGCAAGATCGAAAAAGCCAAGAATAGGCTGAGGCAAAAGGCTGAGAGAACAGGGGGAATTGCAGATGAAGAAGCTCGTAACGAAGAAACTGTAAACCACGAAAGCCAACTTGGTGACCTTGACGAGAAGATCAGAGATTGCGAGACAAGCATCGAATCTTTGCAAAGGAGCATGGATTTCGAGAAGAACTGGATCATTGAATTGGTCGAAAACGCACTGATCGAAGCAGAGCTACTGAAAAAACAAGGATGCCGACAGACCGACGCTACCTCCGAGCTCACGGACGACGAGGACGCGAAAGAAGCTGAAAGCGGCGATGATTCATGCAGAGAAGCCATCGAAGAACCATCCCAGCCTCAAGTCAGCGAGGAGCAAAGGGCCCAAGACGCAGCTCGAGATGCAGCCCGTGAGGGTTACATCCATTTCAAAGATGCTTACATTTGTGCCCAGTACAGTTTCAATTTCAAGGAAGACAGCCACGAGCAAAATCGAGTGGAGTACGAAGCAGCGGTCGAAGCGGGAGAGCCGGCCGAGTCGCAGACGGTTTTTGATCAAAACGTCCTCATCGCCAATCAGGACTTAACTCGAGGTCTCATCGATGCCGAATCCAATTTCTTCATTGCGGAGGAGCAAGCTGTACAGGCTGGTGTTCTTTTTGAGCTTGAACAGGAGTCTGATTACGGTTATGGCGAGGACATTGCCGACGTCGAAGAAAAAGACCTGGTCATCATACCACTCAGTGCAGCCAAGAGCAATAGCATCTCAGCCTGGATCGAGTCGATTTTCGAGCCTGAAGTGGTCGAGGCTGAAGAAATGATTTATGTGGATGACTGGGAAAGCAAAACGGTTCAAGTTTCGGATAGCTTGAGCGTTGTTGACGATGAACCGAGGCTCCGGCGAAAGATCGATCAATGGGCAAGAATGGGAGAGCTCAAGCGGAGAGACTTCGAATTTGCCGCTGAAGACGTGTGGGCTACGCCGGAGAGGCCTCTTAAGCGGCGGAGGACCTGTAGCTCATAGTCAAAAAGACTAGGAACTTGTAAATTAAATGTCACACTATTTTGAAGTTTCTCTTTCTTTGCCAAGTGTAATAGCCAAAGAGAAGAGCGAGAAGGATAGCTTGTTTCTTAGACAGTGTGAATCTTGCTGGAAATATCCAATACAGGCGAGAATTGGCAAATGAGAAAAGCGTATAAAACATAGGCCGTGTATAAATACGAAACAAGCGGTAAATACTTAACAAGTGGTGAGATTGAGACAGTACGAAAGAGCAGAGAAGTGAAATAAGAAATCACGGTTTGATTTGATGTTAGGGTCGATAGACAGTTGCTTGACATTGTTAGCAACTGACAATGACATATTTTGTAATCATTTGGTTGATTGACTGAAGTATCTAGTGGTCATACTTCATTTCATGCACTAATGTAAGAATTGGTAGATAGTAGATCTAGACGTCTCGCTTGAAGCTTCCTGTAAAAAAGTCGTAATGAGCGCCCTTGCCAGCAAGGTATTCAATATGCTGACCCGAGGGCTGAGTATGAAATATCAAAAGCGTATGTTACTGTAGCTTGTGGAACTCGTGGTCTGTTTCCTATTCAGCTTTGCCAAAAGACCGGACACTTACTGGTAATCCGCTTTCAGCCAATCATCATTTGCCTATGAAGGCTCATAAGTTGTCCAGTGGATTCCGAATCGAGCTGACCTACTTGCTCAACGTATGTGCCGTAAGTCCTTGATACTCCGGCAGTCAGGTGCGCAACAGAGAGACGACTTAAGTCTTTTGCTTCGTTCCTCATCTGGGCCGTCAGGACACCATGCTTGGAGAGACCCTCGAAGTCTGGGAGACGATCGTCGCGGATGGAGACATATTCGCGTTTGGCTCGCTCGGACTTGTTGCTAAGACCAGTGCCATTATGGGTGTATAACGGTATCGCGGTATAATGCTGCTCGTGTTTGACGACCACAATCATCCAACTACCAATCATATACAATTAGCAAACAATTTCTAAGAATACTGTAGCGTAAGTATACACCTACCGGAGTTTGGTCATTACCAATCCATGCTTGGTCTGTACTGTCTTTTCAACGTCTGCCGGTCTGTTGTGGCCAGCATTGTCATGAAATTCTGTATGGACCGGCGCTCGGAAAATCTTACCAACGAAGCATTTACTCTTACTCATTGGCGAGAACTTATTGAGATCGAGGCCACACGGCGCGTTCGTGGCTGCTCGAGACATTTTCGCAGGAAAACGACCTTGAGGATGTTGGTTTCGTGGGCCAGCCTGCTGTCGCCAGGGCAAGGTGAGGTCGATCACGCCAGATCTGACTGGAGCGGGAGGTGGTGCCCTAGTCGGGACCGGAGGAGGTGCCATAGCCTTTGTCATTATATCGGTACGTCGACAATGTGGAACGCTTTAATTCTGATTTAAGAAGAGAAACTGTCATGCTGAAGCTGTACGGGGACTTAGATTTATAGCTTTGTTTCAATATGCGGTGATCCATGAATATTCATTGTTGGTAGACAAGATTAATGATTCTTTGAGCTTAAAGAGATACAGTGATGAGACAACTCAATGCCAACGGACAATGCACTTGTTGCTCTTGGCTTAATAAGGAGATGCTTTGCTTTCAGATTATCAATCTTCTTTGTTGTGCTAGCTTTGTCCACAAGCAAAGGGACGGTAATCAAGCATAGGAGTAATTTCGTGGCAGTACAAAGAAGACGACCGCTCCAAGTATAATACAAAGTCGCCAGAACTTTTGCACGTGTTGAAAGGCTTGATACTAGCATATCAGGACTCGTATCACAATTGCATCAAGGCTTGAGGAAAATCTTTGAACACATCAAGATGGAGAATACGCTCATACAATTCTTCTGGAAGGGTTTCGAAACCGCAATCAACATCCGACGCAGACTATCGATTTTTGCGTCGCAGGAGCATTTGCAAAGTGGTGCGTCAGACGGCGTTTCGCTCTACGGCGATAACATCGACCTCATGCATCAACACCGCGTGGCCGTAGATTGTGGAACCATGAACGACCTGGAGTTGTCACCTACTGCATCACAGTCACTCGTCAATGTACCACTCTTACACAAGCAAGAAGAGCAAGCGCTTCCCAATGTGGTCGACATGGCACCACCTAGCATTCCTAGAGAAGATCCTAAGATTGTGGTGACAATGGATGACCAAGCTCGTACCCGGTTCGGTCTTCTCATCACCGAGAGATTGGTCGAAAATTGTAGCAAAATCGCACAGAAATCCTCGGAACTGGAGAGGTACGACGGAAAATTACGCAAGATGGATGAGAAAGTGCATAAATTGGAAAATATGGTCAGAAAAGCAAAGCCATTCCATGAAGACGACGAAGGAGATGATGCATTGGCCAAAGAGGAGTCTCAGATGTTGCAGAACATGCTAAGCGACCTCAAAGAAAAGCAAGAGGATCTGAAACTTGAAAAAAGCGACGTGGAAGGCAATATCAAATTCATACAGAGACAGGTTCTCCGGGCAATTGGAGACGCACTTGATGAGGCAGACATACTCAAGAAGTCCCTACCACCAGTGAATGATTCGAGCGAAAGGTCTGATGAAGGGAGCGAGAACGGAGATGGCAGCCTAATTGCGGACCGAATGTCAGACATAGACACAAAGGAACCTGCACTCACCGATGAGGAGAAGGTGCAGAATGCTGCCCAAGCGAATTTCGAAAATATGCAAGAGGCGTACTTTGACTGCCAGAACGCCTTCGACAGCAAAGAATGGCAGCATCAAGAAGAATCTGATCAATGGGAGCAGGACGTCGCGAACGGGGAGACAGACGAAACGCAAACAAATTTCGATCTTCGTATGCTGACCTTAGACCGCAGGCTGACAAGAGACTTAGCTGACGCTCAACAAGCGTACCTTCTGGCAGGGAAAGCCGTTGGGCACTTCAACGTATTCCTGGGTTACGAGGACGATGATATCTACGATATCACCGCAAAGGAGGAGATAGACCCGGTGGATGACTTCATCCCATTGAGTGATGCCAGCGGTTTCCGCATTTTGGCATGGATAGAGTCGGTTGACGAATCAGATGAGGCCGACGATGAACCAATGGTCGATGATTGGGGATGCCGGACTGTCCATATCTGCGACAGTACGAGCCTTGTCGATGATGATCAATACCGGCGGGAAATTGACCAGTTGGCCAAAGTCAGTGAGGAAAAGCGGAAAGAATTTGGTACGGACGTTGAGGATGTTTGGTCGGATCATGAGAGGCCTTCGAAGAGAAGGAGGACCTGTACTTTATAGTCATCATGTAAATCCACCGTTAGCGAATGAACAGTATACCTATTTGTGCCTCTTGCAGAGATATTTCTCCCACAACCATGCCGTTAGCGAAAGAATCTGTTCTAATCCTCGCCTCTTGCAGAACCTGCTGGAAAACCCGCACAGACCGTATCTATCCTCTGCTGTCTCAGATCGATGGGCGGGAGAAATACAACAAATGCATCTATCCGCCTTGCCGCACATCCTTAACATGTCTAAGATCAAAAGCTAAGAGATATCCATATATGCCATGCGTTCAGGCACCGTTGGGAGAATTCCACTGTCACAGTGATTTAGCAATGCTTGCAAATGAACCCTAGATTCAGCCTATTCCTTTCGTTTTGCTCTATTGCATCTGCCATCACATACTTCCCCTTAACGTCCAACAGTTCCCTCCAATCGATCAACGATGGATTGGAAGCTGGGGAATGCGATCCAATCTATGGTGAACTGAATGCAAATGATTGCGTTGCAGCGATCGATGAGCTCCCAGACGATATCTCATCCGATATCAAATACGATTCTCAGACTCAACGATATATCTACCCTCACTTCAGCCGGACTATTCCAAATCCTAGATTCAAATTACCCATAATAAAGGAGGTGGGAGACTGTGAAGCTCAAATTTCACTAGCAGTAGGGAGCAGATCAGACTCGTCTCTCTGGTCAGTCATCCGCCGTCGAGCCAGGATGGTAATACTTGAATGTATCGAGAAGCAAAGCGGTGCCGGTGGATACCAGATCGTGGGCGAACATGGAAATATTCGCGTGACACTAGCCCAGGGTGGGTCTCAAGGCTTGAATAAGACAGGAGTCACTCAAGGCTCCGACGGATTTAGCAAGGAGTAGTTCTTTTGGCTTTCAGATGGTCGGTCTGAGAGTATTGTGAAGTTGTTCGTAGAAAATTCAAGTCCTGCGCAACTAAAATGTCAGAATAAACCGGCCGAAGCAGCGGATGTATGAAAGTGGAAAGAGAGTAACTGCACGGAATCTTTCAAAGCCTCGTCAATAAAATACTTGTATGATACAAGCCGCAAGCGTCACGCTAGAACACAACCCTGTCCAACGCCGCGAAAGGAAGCAGACACAATCGCCAGTGAGCTTGCCTTCACAACTTTTGCGCAATATGTCTAGTGCATATGACAGAGAATCGTTCGTTCAACCATATCTGGCGTAGCAAAGGGATTCTAGAACATACTAATCAAGGCCACAGGCAGAACAACTCGCGCCTAGACGAACTCTCCTCCAAAGTCTCCGCGCTACGAGGCGTGACAATCAACATCTACGACAATGCACGAAGTCAGGATGTCATCGATAGTAGTGTATGTTGCCCAGTATCCAAGACCTATTGCAAGGCTTACACGTGCGACCCATAGTCGGAAGTTTTCTCCTCCATGTCCGGTAGCATCAAAGGCTCCGCCCAACGCCTCGGCCGCATGGCACAAAGTGGAAACAAGGTTGCTATCTTCAAATTGGCTGGCATAATTGTAGCTGTGGTTGTGGTGCTCTGGTGGATTCTTCACTTGGCTTTTGGCTCACGAGCTTCGTGAACTGCTTGCGCTCATTTTGTTTGCTCTCACGGGAGCTTCACGCTGTGGGGAGCTCTGGAGGCTTCGACATGCATATACGGTAAAGAAGAACTCAGACTATTTGCATGCCGGGTGCAAGACCAGCAAGACGTCCGTACATCTCAATCATGTGATTCGGCGTCCAACAAAGGCGAAAAAGGCCGGAAAAGGAATACATTTTGACATCATGCAGCTAAATGGTTCACCGTGGAGATAGAGGGCGAAGCTTGCAAGTGCCACCGGGATGGCAATAACGCAGATGATATTGATAGGGTGACTCACTAAAGACCTAGCTAAGAGCACCTCGGAGGCAAAATTTGCTTGAGCAGTGAATACAGCACCACAGACTGCTTGCGTGTATCAGTCCATGACTGACATGGTCCTTCTGTCTTCGTGATAGCATGATCTAGCTACATCTGCACGAATAAACAAACAACTCGCTCATAGGCTAAGAGTCAACCGGTGATGTGTTCCTAACTAGCCCCAAACATTGGAGTAAAGATCATCTCCACCAAAACCTCCTGCTGGCTTTGACTGTGTGGGAGGATTTGAAGGTGCAGGGCGGACTGGTGCTGAAGTGCTCCAGCCACCAAAGTCTTCGTCAGGAGTGACTTTGGACGGAGCCTGCGAGGATGCTCCAAAGCCGGGACCTTGTGAAGACTGATTCGTGATGGGCTCTGTTCCACCCCATGCAGAAAAGTTGTTTGTCATAGCAATGGCAGGCGCTTTTGGTGCAGGTATAGGTGCATGTGTCGGCTTTGGCTTGGATGACTCTACCGATGGTCCACTTGGAGTGGCCCATGCGTCATTAGCACCCCACGCATCAGCGTCCGAGAGAGCTCCAAAGTTCGCTGAGCTGCTACTTTGCGTTGTTGGGGCGGGTGCGGCTTTGGCTGCAGGTTTCAATGTTGTGGCTGAGGCCGACAGATTGAAAGGCGAGTTTTCAACAGGGCGGGCGGGTTGTGACGCTTTCGGAGGTGCAGCAGGTGTGATAGGGTCAGACATGTCAAAAAGATCGACCGAAGCACTTGGTGGAGGTGGCTTCGACGGAGCTGCGGGTGGGCTGGACGCAAAGCTAAAATCGCCGAAGTCGTTGGACTCCATCGGTGTTAAGCTAGCCTGAGGTTTGGGGGTTGGCTTTGAGCTTGCTGCAGGCTTCGGAGCCGGTTTAGGACCAGCATCAAAGAAACCTCCTCCACTTAATGGGGACGTAACTTGTGGAGCTGTGAAGCTAGATCTTTGATTTGTGGGATTCGCGAAAGCTGCGAAGGGATCCGATTTCGCTGGCTGCACAGGTTTGGATGGTTGAGAGGTTGCAGACGATACTCCAAGACCGGCAAATGCGTCGTCTAAATCACTAAGACTTGACTTCGGCTGGCCTGGGGGTGAATTCATTCCTCCGAAGGAACCCTGTTTGCTATGCTGTGCAGCTGGTTGCGGTTTAGGAGCAGACGAATACAGGGACAGTATAGACTGCTTCAGGTCCGGTCTTGATGGCACATTTGAGCTTGTGGGAATGGCTGTTGAGCTTGACGGCCTACCTGGAGAAGTGGTGGTCGGTCCTCCATAAAAGTCAAGTCCCAGAAGTGAATCTGAAGCTTTTGTCGGTTTAGGTGGAGCAGATTGTTTAGGTGGCGGAGGCCGAACGCTAGGAGTATCTGTTGTGCTAGGTCTTGCAGGCGGAGCTGGGACATCACCAAATAGATCAATCTGTGGTGTGGGTTTCGCTGGTGGTTGAACAGGCTGACTAGAGGTCGAGGCTGCCCTTTGAGACGAAGCTCTATCTAGTTTTGCTTTTTCTTGAACAACATTGAGTGGCACATCATCATCACCATCGACGTCCAAGGATGCCGGATCTGGCATTGGCCCATCCATAACCCAACGCTTCGACTCGTACTTTGTCCTGATGAAGTTTTCGATCTTTGCCTCCGACGGCACATGACCAGTGGCTAGTTTGGCTTCCCAGTACTTGTTAGCCCTTGCATTTCCCCACTTCAACACACTCTGCAGCTGCTCATCCGTCCATGCATCTAGATCGACTGATTTGACTCGACTGATATGTGTACCCATCCCACGATGAATTCCTGAGCATCGAATGCAGACAAAGACCCCTAAATTCCAGCTCGCCCATCTTGGGTGTTTGTTTCTCTTGCAATCTGCACAACTTTTGTTTCCTTCAAGTTTCAATAAAGTTTTGATTGTCTGCTGATTCTGTGCGGCGCGCTCCTGCGCAGGATTTGGTGCAGCTCGCCTTGACATTGCTAGTCAGTTCAAAGAGAGTGCTGTCGATTTTGGCCGATCCTGTATCTTTCCGCGTTTAAAGTACTTAGAGTTAACATACTGGGAGGAGCCTGAACGTTGGAAGTGACGAAGAGCGACGCTAGCGGGCCGAGTAAAATACAGCTAGGCAATCTGACATTTGGATACAGCCTTACCTAGCTCACAGGTTCTACGACCTTATCCACCTTGGTGTTCCTCATACTGCAGAAAGTTGGTGGCCGTCAAAATGAAGCTCGTCAGGTAAGCAAAACCTTTTCAATCAGAGGTTCCTTCGGCTGAACCTCAATCCCAAGGTTGCGAGGTTGCGACAACGCTGACCTCTGGCCTGTGTAGATTTCTGATGAAATGCGCGAATGAGACCGTCACCATCGAATTGAAAAATGGTACGATACTTCCTAGGCTCCAAAGACCCCATTGACATATCTTCAGGCACGATTCTTCATGGAACTATCACGGCTGTCTCTCCTCAAATGAATACCAACCTCCGCGCCGTCAAGATGACACCGAAAGGCCGCGATCCTATAGCTTTGGATACCATAAACATCCGCGGCTCGACCATCCGATATTACATACTTCCGGACAGCCTACCTCTAGATACTCTACTGATAGATGATGCGCCTAAACCGAAGAACAAAGCTCGGAAAGAGCAGGATAGAGGTCGGGGGGCCGAGGGCCAATGCGAGGAAGGGGCAGGGGAGGAGGAGGAGGAGGAGGAAGGGGCCGGGGGAGAGGTGGAGGGAGAGGCTTCTGATCGCTTTCGCGGGAGAGCGTGGAGTATCACACTGAGTTGGCAAAAAGTTTTCTAGACCAATCATGGCGAAGTCGAATGAGATGGAGCAGGGAATACGATAATTGACCCTATCCGAGGATGCCCTATCACCATCTCCAGAAGCCGTACCGACTCGATAGATCGCCGATATATATCTAGCCTGTCTCTTAGGTGTACAGGCAGGTGCGGTTTTGAAATTCCGAACTGATGAGGAATGACTGTCAAGCCTTTCTTCACATTACACTAACCCACGGTTTATTCTGACAATTCGAAGTTTTTCCCATCCCCCTTTCTTTCCTGATACACTCACTACTTTCACAGTCCACGAATCTCCCCATTTTCTTATACAATTCATCATTTCATCAGGCTTGTTTTGCTTACAAAGTAACACATACGCCACACCTCTCACTTCATTCAAGATTCGTGGAATTTCATCTAAGAATCTCTGTGTGACTTCCATGCCATCTACTCCACCCTCATAAGATAGAGGTAAGAAGTCAGGTTTCAGTCCATTATCAATCTCTGAGTCCAACGTGTGAATTTGAGGCACCCCTTGGGAAGGCACATATGGTGGATTAAATACGAGAACATCAACCACACCGGACCGAATTGAAGTCGCGAGGTCCGCACGGATTATGGACAAAAAGCTAGCACAGGGTGCAGGCTCCGAGTCTCTTGTTGCTTGATCTGAACATGAAGAAGCCCGTTCAACGGTTTCTCTAGCAGCTCTACAAGCTAATGGATTTACATCCGTTCCCAGTGTTAAGATTTGCGGTGTTCCCAAAATGGTGCTTGCGTGAGCATTGAGGAAAGCTATGACGACGCCAGATCCTGTACCAACCTCAAGTACTAACGGTGGTGACCATGACTGACTGGTGCCTAAGTCTCCAAACCTTTGTGTCAAGAACTCGATTTCCGAAGGAGAGGAAAGTGTATCTAACAGCAAGAAAGAATCCTCGGCGGGCTCATAAATTGTATCTGTATCTATATGAGATGTTAAAGGAGTAGGCAGCATCAGTATTATTCAGAGCTCGAAAAGCAGCATAAGTGGAACCAGAGCAGCTGCTTGTCGTTCTAAGTCAAGGTCCCTTGATCAGATTTTTTGCATTTCTTGGCACTGCTCTTCTTGCCGCAACCTGACGGTCTCCAAGACAGATCAATATGATGCACGAAGCTCGTTTCCTAGTCTTAACGCAATGAGACCAAGTCTTCGTCTTTTCGCGACTCCTACTGCCGCAGGCTCTACTTCAGGGTTGCGACCAGCACCATTGGCATTGTTGCCTCCAATCCCTCTGTACCGAAGATTGCTCCGCACGCATCGAAAATTTCTCCCTAAAGAAATGCGTGTCTTGGGTGACGAGTACGTTAAAAGTGAATACAGATCCCATAGGAATGTTGAAAATCCTATGCACATCGTACGCTCAACTCGTCCCCAGCCTCGGCCTTCGACTCAATTGATTGGTATTAGATTGGGTTCCTGACAGAATGGCAAATGTACGCTCAGAAGATAGAAGGGGATGCGTGGAAGGGAGAGAGATTGGACAAGAGCAAGATAGACAAAATGAGTGGTACAGCTGTAGAACACTCCAGGTACAAACCTTTACTAACGGGAGAGAAGACCAGCAACTAGGTCAGCTCTACGAACTTATGCAAGCCATTCAGAATCATGACCTGGAGAGTGAAGAGACATGATAGCCAGTTAAGTCTCACTACCCACATTCAAAGTGCTGTAGTACAAGGCTCCCGCTGCGAAGAGCACCGCAGTCTGCAACATCCCTTGAAACTGAACTACATGACTTGACGTGTACGACATCTGCCCGAGTATATCTCACACAGTGATATACGACATCATGTCTTCTCTTACAGGCATTTCAACTACTCTACATCATCGCAGGACAAGTCTATCCACATATCACCCATCAAAAGAGCTTCAACATGTGCAAGACAGCCTTTCACACCTCACCCACATGCGATCACTCCTGGACGACTATAGAAAAGTCCTGTGCAGAGGGTCGTGGCTTCAACAATTGCCCGTCATTCTACGATAATCGGATGCGTAACTCCCGGGGCCTTCGGTCTACTCGCGCAGAACCGAAAACATGTCCCAAATGCGATAAAGGCGACGACTACGACGGAGACAAGATACGAATGGTTAAGGGCGTAAAGGAAGGAGTGCAGGTTGGTATCGCAAATGGAGGGTCGACGGGTGGTTACGATTTGGTATTCCATCAGAGAAGCAACCTTACAAGGAGCAAGAAACCCAAACTTGTAAGGAGCAAGAAATCAGCTCCAACGGAAATCATATGTTGCAGCATCATGTGAAACCAGGAGAGACTTCATTGAAGGGCCAGATAGTGCGACGACACACGACTGCGTAGATGGACCTGGCGCTATAAATGGATGTGCCCCTTCTTGCGAATTGGGGCGTATTTATGGGGTGGGAATGATGTATTGGTCACTGCGAGACAAGGATGCTGGTTCTTTCTTGTTGCCAGGTTTGTTTCTGAATGTGAAGTATGGAGAGTTTGACTAAAGAAAATCCGTCTGTGATAGTTGTGATGTAATGGTACCACAGGTAGGGACTTGAAATCCTCAGATTTCAATTTTCAACTACTACCCCTGATCGTTCACGCTTAGGACTGATGGGCAAGTTGATCAACTACATCCCGTCAGCATTTTTGCCCATTGACTTTTTGGGAATGCTAAAGAGGAGCCTTCTTCTCATGGGTTTTATTGCTTGTTCATCTTTTTGAGAATGTGCCTTTGCAAACACTCTCGAAACATACTTTCTGTAATTTGAATCCGTACAGATCTCCCTAAATTGTCTAACAAAGTGGTAAGGTCGTTGTGCTATTCAGGGACAATAAATATCTGAATGATCCTTGGAGGCCACTAGACCAATTGTATTGTCAGGCTCTGGAAGACAGGTTTATAGATGTATCTTTCAATTACAGGCAAACCGACGGTGACTGTCTCCTCCATATCTCTTAAGGTAAATTTCAAGAAGACATGATGCAGGGCACGTTGAAGCAATGGAAAAATAATCAAACCATTGAAAATCGAGAAATGACTTTATCATATCATCCTTTCCTGACCGTCTTCGCAGCGGGAATGAGTGCAAGGAGACACTTCATCTTCATCTAAAAGCGGCATACCCAGTCTCCTACCATCGAACCTCCTCTTCGTCTCTAAAAACGCCCACCCTCACACCTCCCTTCCCATCTCCATAGCATCTGAACATGCCCCCACAGTTGAAGTCCCAGCACACTTCCCCTTTTCCATCTCTCAATTCAATACCAATCATGCCCCCTTCACCTTCGCCCGTCTTACCCCACCTGTCTCCCGCTGACATCTGCAACTCACCACCTGGTCCTACAACTTGGTTAACTGCGCTTTTTAAAGTTCGTGCTGGAAGCGCTGGATATGAGAAGCGGACGATAGCGCCAGCTGTGCGTGCTGCACTGAGGCGGAGGAAGGAGTCACCGTTTCCGGTGCCTGATATTGCTACAGAATGACCCTCGCTCTGTGTTGAAGTGATGGCTGATTTGCAGTCTAAGGGCTGTACTTCATTCGCTGGTAGGGGCTCGTAGCCATGGAAATGCCCAAAGCATGCGTCAAATGACTTCGTGATGCCGTCCATCAGACTCGAAACGAAAGGAGGAATGGTCGTCGCAGAAGGCTTCGGACTCAGTGGGAGGGGCGCTTCATTCCATTCTTCTGCCCAAAATCCAGCGCCGACGGTGGGCGTATCGCCTATCCGGAAGGGAAGCTTGTTCGTCAAGCCTCCTGTACTTGTTGCAACGCACATGGTGCCGTACTTGTCAAGTGCCACACAGCCCGTAGTACCTTGCGAAAGGTATTCCTTGCCGTTCCATCCCTCAGATCCAATGCGGCGCATAGAAGACGTGTCGTTCCTAGTGCATCGTGAATCTGTATTCTTACCGAGACCTCTCCGGTGCTCGTCCCAGCGCTTTTTGGTCCAGAAGTAGTCTTTGTCTCTCAATTCGAGTCCCCATTTGGAGGCTAGATCCTCAGCTGTTTCTCCACCCAGGCACACATGATTATGGGCACCGAGTGATGGATTTTGCTCGTCCCGGCCCGTTTGCTCACGCACGAGCATCTCACGAGCCAGCTTGATAGGGTTCTTGACGTGCTTCAGGAGCACTACCGCAGCGGCACGCTTATCATACCCGCGAGTCACCATGACCTTAGAAGCACACATTATCAGAAGTTATCACGCCTACACGAAAGTCCATTGGTGAGCAAGGAAGAGCATCGCTGCATCGCTACATCGATGAGAGACATTTATTCGTTGAATATTCTTATTGAGATGTGGGAAAAATACAAAGCAAAACATTGGACCAGAAACAAGTACAGAATATATTTCCATATTCGAAGAAATGGTTTGAACCCACCGATGCCTCCATTTCATTTGTCCCATCCGTGGTGAACACCTGACATTCGCCGTCAACACCTTTCTTGTGATCATCTCTCAAATCTAATCCTCAATCACTTACAGCGCCCTTCCCACAATTGAAAAGCTCACAATCCTCAAAGAGAGTCACGGCATGTGTAGCGGCGTCCAGCGCCGTCGCACCGTTCTGAAGCAATTCATTGGTAGATCGGTAGATGCGAATTAAGTTGGACTTGTATGCTGCCCATGACTTTTGGGAAAAGTTCTCACGAGTGATATTACCAGCTCCGCCATGAATGATGAGACATGGACGTGTGATTGGTTTGTCCATGAGTGAAGCGTGGCATGTGCAAAATACATATTCATACCCAGGGAGCTCTAGGGGAGGAGCCGCTTCAAAGGCCCAGGAGGACAGGAATCTTAAGGGATACCTGCCGCTGAAGACGGCACCCCCTCGATCCCTAGTTGTGAACACCACTGGACACTATTATATATATATATTATATACACCCCAAACTTAGGATCTCGAATTGCCCCTCTAAGATGGGAAAGGGAGCAAGGCCGCTTTGGAGGGAGCACTGAGCGAGCACAAGGGAGCATCGAGGGAGCACCGGGGGAGCACTGTTCAAAAGTTCTGGCTCGACAAGAGCCTGATTTGGCTGCTGCTCTTGTTGTTTATTCAACAAGTGTTGCCTAACTTAGTCGGCTGCTGCCTAGACTTCTACAGCATCGTCGACTCTTGGCTTCGTCTTGTACCAATGAAATGCTTGTTGACGAGGGCCCATCGCTAGGAATCATTGGGTGGGGTTCTAGAAGCTCTCACTCATTGTCTCAAAGCGTTCCTCAAAGTCTCGAGCACGTCTTACCTCGATTGTAAGGGTGATTCGCAGTGACGTGGCTACAAGCAACTAGGACGGGCGTATATAATCGAGGGTTTCCCCTTCAGCAAGCACCGCCCAACCTCCCCTTTGCCCTTAGCCATGAAAGCGGGGCGCTACCCCTCCGTGCAATCTCCGCCCCCGGTGTGCACGCCCCCTTTAGGTGACACCTGGGGGCTCTCTTTACAGCCCTTGGTGATGACCCTTATGGATCCTTACAAAGCGCCATCAGTATCCCCTACTATTGTTCTGGAATCTTCTTGGGTGTGGGGATAAAATGGATACAATACCCCAAAAAAAAAATAAAAATATTTTGCGGCTTATGTGGATCGAACACACGACCTTCAGATAAGCTTTGGATAACTTCAGTCTCTTTATGACATTGTTAGGAACGGATTCTCTCACTTGACAGAATTATGTGAGCACTTACGACGCTCTCCCAACTGAGCTAAACCCGCACCTTCTTACACACGTGTATTAGAAACTCTATATTACTCTTTCTGATATTCATGAATAGGGTTATACACTCCATCGGATCTTTCCATCTAGGCATCCCGAGGGCATCCGAGGTTGCGCCGTGGCATTTGGCGCTGTTTTTTGGGTTCAGGGTATGGATTAAGGCCGATTGTGAGATCATGGGTAGCATCACAGTTTAAGATTATATGTAACTTATGCACAATTCTATCTCGACAGCGCTGCTGACGTGGCAATTGGATCTGCAAATGACTCTGGTAAATTCAACCTAATATATCCGTTCCTTTATTGCTGACACCTGTTGCTGAATGCGGGAGAGCGCGGCTCAAATATATGTTGGACATCACAACATAACAACCGCCACGGAGGAGGTTCAAAGTCGGTCAAGTCGGTGCGAGTGTATGCATTGTGGTGATGTAGTGTGCGAATGCGATATAGCGTCAATTTCTATAATCACTTACTATGGCTGTGCCCGTATCCAACATCATCACTAAGGAAGCTTAAATGCAAGGGCAATTGCGCGCCGCCGCAATATGTATCTTGAACGATAGGAGTACCGAAAGTCTTCGAGTTAAGGAGTGAGACAAAATAGATAGTATTCATGCTGCCGAGGCCTCAAGAATGTAATGTAGAAGATGGATTATCGCCCTCCATCTTGCCCTCACACCTCATCTTCAAGCAATCTAAGTCTAGGATTGATATAGATATTGGGAAAACTTTATTCATCCTGTTTCATCCACAAGATCTGTCTCACCACGCTATTCTACGACGTAGTATCTCTGATGTACATCGTGGGTTTGTATGGGGAAAGGGGATAGGGGGGGCAAAGGGGTTCCCGAGTTCTAAACGTTCGATGACTAATGAGCAGATTTGCCGAGTGTTGGAGACGACAGAGATAATATTAGGTCAAACCAGCGCTGGCGAGGAGAGGCTGTCGTATAAACGCCTTAAGATGTATAAGATATTTTCATCCTCCCTCGGAATTTATTCCTGTCAAGGAATCGCCGAGGTTGCCGTTCTGTCCAGTCCTCATCCTTGCCCTCCAAAAAGTCAACTAGTGAGTTCAGCTTCTTCGTGTTACATTCGCCTCCGAGAGTTACCCAAAGTTCCTTCTCTTCATTGCTTACCTTGAAGTTGAACTTTAGCTTGATGCCAAGACGTTTCGCAGGATCGTCCTCACGAAACTCGGTGGCGCATGCGTGGGGATGGAGTGAACCGTTCGGGGCCAAGTCGCACTGGATAAAGACAGTTTTGAAGTCAACTCCTCCTGGTATAAGTACTTGCACGTTTCGAAAGCAAGTCCTGCCCATTTTACTCTTATTCTTCATCTCCGTGCATGGAAAGGTGCTGCCAAGGCGAAGCCTCCTCTGAAGTTCACCATTCTTCCAGCCAGTCCCAAGACGGCTATGATACGGTAATAGTGTAAGCTGGTCTCCTGGGGATTTCCATTCTGAGTCATCCTCTGGGGCAGGCTTTCCTTGAAGGGCTTCTAGTTCATGCACAATCTGGACCAGCCATTCCGCTCCTCTTACTGACGCTAGCAGCCGTTCAATTGGTTTCCTATAGACCACATGGTCATCAACACGGAGGTCGATCTCCTCGAGGGAGAAATGAATCGTCAGTTCCTTACTTAACCCTAAGATCTGCTGTGCCATCCTGATACTAAGCCGGAAGCTTAAGAGCATATGGCGCGATGGTGCGATAAGCTTCACAGTTCCACACCTAAGCACAACGACAGTTTTCCCGTGAGACCGAGCTAGGCCGGAAGTCTGGTCCCCTTCTGCCTCATATTCGGATCCAGAAGGAGCTCCACCATCAACGTCTTCATATTGGTCATCGATCGGTATGGGTATATCAACCTCGTCTACGGACGACCGATCGATAGAAATTGGCTGAGAAGCTTGGTCTTCACGGGCGTTTTGATTGTCATCAATATCTCGATCGCCATCAGCGCCTTGATCGCCACAGACGTCTTGATCGCCACTAGTATCCATGTCGGTGTTAGTCCATAATACCACTGGAGTCATCTCGCTCGGGACATCAGTCTGGTCTATAGATAGGTGATGAAGAAAAATCGGTCGGAAAGGCTGATTGTTGCTAGCATCTTTGTTGCTGTTAATGCACGATCCTGCTGGGGTCGTCTCGCTTGCCTTCTGTCGATATTTATCATCTGGATATGTAGGAGCCCTGGTGTGGCCCCGGATCTTCTGCTGCCGATTCTGGTCGCTGCATTTATTGTTTGAGAGCTTTTGTGGACATTCCAGACCAGAGGCCCGTCAGTAATTCAGATCTTGTAAGCATCGTGCTTTCCAGGAGAAGGATTGGAGAAAGAAGGGAGCTGGCGGGTAGCCCAGGCCATGACACCCTCATCCCCACGCATAACTTATGTTCACCATCCCAATATATTTCCAGTCCAACAAGTTATCGTTAACCAACCAATTCTCAATCATATCTGCTTGCCCATCCTGCATAATGACGCCAAATGCGTTTCCAGTGGCGGTGACGGCTACGTCTCCATAGCTCTTCGGGTTAACCGACGAATTTCCCATCACTAAGGGTAACATTGTTTGCAACCAATTATCCTGCACTCCCACCCACGTATTGGCTTGAACTCCCTGGCTAGAAAGGCACAACACTTCGATCCAGGATTCAAAGCCGGTAGAAACGTTGGAGTAAGAGGAGGCAGCCGCAATAGGTGAGCCAGAAGGGATAGTACTGTAAAGCTGTTCGGTCAAGGACCAACTGTCAACTGATTCTTAAGAATTAGTAGATGATTTGGTGGAGATAATGGAACACACCTCCATTGTTTAGAAGGGCTGGTTTCCAGCTTGCCAAGCTCAGAGAGAGATTCGCCTTCTGATAGTAGAGGTTTATTTGATCTTCTGTGTTTTCGTGGTAGAATGGTTGTAAAGCAAGTCCTGTTCCGACTTCTGCATCAAGGGAGAGACCTAATTGTGTTAAACTCCAGCCTTCAGATGTAAGATTGCCGATCTGGACAAAACCGTTCTCGGCTTGAAAAGCAACGATCGTGGTATTAGCACACAACCGGCATTGGTTATATATTGCCGTCAAGCTCGAATTCGGCATTGCGGTATATCTTGCATTTGACAGAGATCCCGAACCCCATTCATTCGTCGAAAAGCTGTAGCCAAAGTCGTGTACAATGTTATTGTCGTCGAGATAGAGTACACTGATCTCCTGATGGGATGTAAGGGGGACGATCATTTGAATTTGAAAAGACATTACTTACTAAAGGGAAATCCGGGCGTGAAACTGCTGCCGCGAGAGGAGTATGATTCTTCGCACTGACGCCAATCTTACGGAGATCCCATGCAGTATCGAGAGCGGAACTTGCAGCCTCAATTATTTGTCCTGTGTTGTCTTGGAAATAAACGCGCGTGTTGTTGACAGGGCCCCAAGCCCAAGAAAGGGCGGCAATATTACGCCGAGATGTAGCCGATGAGTCCGAAGGGCTTCTACTTCTGTGTCTCGATCCAAATCGGCCTCCAAGGACAGTTCCCAGGATGACTATCACCGTGAACAATGGTAGCCATATCCTCTTGGAGCGCAGACGGATTTGAACCTTAGGACTGCCGACAGAGGGTTTTTCCAATCCATCGTGAAGTCCCTCGGAACGCTTTCTTATCGCCTCATTAAGCCGATCAAAAGCATGGTCTCCTTCACCATAGATGAGTGGCATATGAACACCAAAGATACCCAGTAGACAATATGCCTTGTCCTCTTTGCGCTTAGTGTTCCGCTCCGCAGCCCATGACATTCGCTCCTCAACGCTGAACTTTGATAAAGGCTCTCCCTGAATGGCACTGACATCAATCATTGTGATTGCATGAATTTCCGACTCCAAGGATCTTTTGTCACCCAACAGTTGGCCCTCCGAAGAGAAGAACTCAACTGATGCCGGTGCAATAAGCTCTTGGAGCGTCCAGCCTCGCGTGAACCATTTACATGTAGGAAATGTTAATTCCCATCCCGAAAATGGAAGATCCGATAAATAAACGTAGCATTTGGCCGCCTCGTTATACCACTGAAACATAGAGTTAATGGCCTCTGTGAGCTCGGTACTACTTGATTTGTCGATACAACAGGTGTCAACCCAGAAAAAGTGCAGCCCGTCCTTTGCGGCCTGTTCTCCGCAGAACCGAATTTTCTTGTAGCCATCCTTATTCCTAGCGGTATCAGGCTCATGTGACAGATCTCTGAAGCTCACCTCCTCGCCGTCGTTCATCCAAGTATGAGAGAGTATGGCATACGGAGGAATGTTGCTGTACATATCATGGATCAGGCAGTAGCTGCCGTCGCCTTTCCGCTCGATAAGGCGCATCGTGCAAAGAAGCAAGTATTATTATTTCGATCGCCGTACTGAGCGAACGGTGTCAGGAGGAATCCATGAATCCAGTTTACTTCGTGTCGGTTGACTTATCTTGGCTAAAAGAGTTGCATGAGGCTGAGGGCTAAAGAATCCTCCACCCAATGATCTCTCGCGGTGAACCTTCCCTCCTCTCATCGCGGCCCCTTCCCCTCCCTTGTTGCCCCTCGATGCTCTCTTGATGCTTCTTCCTGCTCCCTCTATACTCGCTTCAAAGAAAACACAGGAACAAAGTTTTTACTTGAGTGATTTCCCATTGAAATTTTCAGTTATAAATTGCAGTTCGACTAAGATTACTTGGAAAGGACAACATATACATGACTCTATTCCCAGCCATCTCGTCGCCAACGTCACTTTGAACGAAAAGCCGTCGGCGGGACGGGTTGTGCCCCTCAGCATTTGGTAAGCCCTTTCTCCATCGACCGTACGTGATCGTTTACGCCCTTGAGCCGGAAACTGGTCCTTATCGGGCGTATCGTAGCAAGCTGCAATACTGAACCTCCGCAAAGTCATAACCATGACAGCTTTCAGCTCAAGTAGGGCCAGCTCCTGGCCGATGCAACTGTGTAGGCCCCATTCGAAGGGCCGCCATATGCCTTTCGGTAGTAAAGGAATAGCATGCTTCTAACGGTCCTCTTCGGCGGCCAGCTAGCGTCCGGGCACAAACGCATCTAGCTGGTACGGCCAGAAGGAGGGCTCCTGATACATCGACTGGTATAAATACCATACCGTATAGCCGTCGGTGGGATAAGAGTGACCGTTGTGGCTCAGGGAGAAGCCTGGTTCGCTATTGCGTATAGCGGACGTTACCGGGAACAGGCGCAGGTTCTCCTTAATAACGGCTAAGGCAAAGCGAAGTTAACTTATAGTATTGTGACCGGCTAGAATGAAGACTTTCATTTAAATTTGGTATTTTGAGTAGCTATAACCGAGTTCTAGGTAGCCAATTTAGGCTCCCCTACACTGCGCCCACTTTTGCTCCCTTGCTACTCAGGGCTTTTCTAGATGAATCATATTTCCGATAAATCCGCATAATAAGAATCTCGTTTTCAGATAAAGTATAAATATTATAGATATATATAGATAATTTTTATAACTTGTTTATTATATTAAGAATATTAACTAAGCTAATTCAGCATTTTTTAAAGGTAAAATACTAAAGAATCTATTTCAAGCCTTTCCTAAAAAGGTTACAAATATGATTCATCTAGAAAAGCCCTGAGTACGCCTTGATACTCCTGGTGCTCCCCCGGTGCTCCCCCATACTCCCTCGATGCTCCCCCGTGTTCCCTTTATGCTCCCCCGTGCTCCCTTGCTGCGCCTACTTGCTCCCTTTCCTGTCCTGGAAAGGCAATTTTAGATCCTAAGTTCGGGGTATATAATATATATATATATGCATCTTCGAGACTTGGTCATAGATGTGATCACCACCCATCAATCGGTTTCATATTCACAGTCAAGCCATCTCGTGGTCTTGCGGTGATACCTCCCTTGATCCTAATCTCCATCTCCTTATCCACAAGCTCGAACTCGAATCTACCAACCAATGCAGCTAAAAGGCACGCGAACTCAGCTTTGGCAAAAGCTTGCCCAATACAGCTTCTAGGACCGTGTAAGAACGTCATGTACGAGTAGTTGCTGTCTGCGCCGCCATTTCCTGCTCTTCCTGCGCCCATCCACCTATCAGGATTGAACGATGCAGCATCAGGCCCCCAAAGTTTGGTGGAAGTATTAATGGCCCAAACGCAAGTGAAAACCTTTGTGCCTTTGGCAATAGGTTGACCCATTATTGTGGTGTCTCGTACTGCTTCACGCACTGTGAGAGGAAGTGGGGCGTAAAGACGAAGGATCTCATTACAGCATGCGTGAAGATAACTGCAGGACTCCAGGGTCTGAGGTGTCATTTTCTCCCCTGCCTCAATTGATGGTATCGTTGCTCGGATTTCCTCCCGTAACCTAGTTTGAATGCTCGGATTCTGGCAGAGGAGATAGAGGCCCCACGTCATTGCGGTGGCGGTAGTCTCATGACCGGCCACAAGAAAGGTCATCAGCTGGTTTACAAGCTCTTCATCCGTGAAACCGCCTGACTCGAGCGCTACCGAGAGAATATCGGTCTCTGTACGTTTGCCTTCAAGGCGAATCTTCTCCTTTTTGTCACCAATAAGCTGACGAGCAACCTTCTTGATGTATTCTGCAGCTTGTGCGATATTGTTATTTGTGGCAACAGGAAGTGAACGAATCAACCAGGACGGGAGTACCATGCCCATGAATGCAAGCATTTGTCCTGCTCGGGTCGGTTGCAGCACCTTCCGGTAGGTAGCATTTAACTCGTTTTCTGGATCGTCCAGTGCGTTGAAATCCTTCCCAAAGCCGGCGGTGCCTATTATGTCCAGAGTTGCGCGGGAAATCCAGTTAGCAATCTCGACCTTTACTGGTCCCGATTCCAGCGATTCTTTGGTCTGCGAGCCCACTTCTTCTGTCATCAATCTGGCCACTAATTTGCAAGACTTATCCCAGAAAATGGGATAGCAGTCTTTTACATGACGAAACGCAAAAGCAGGCATTAGGTTCTTGCGTTGCATTCTATGCTCATCACCTTCCGCAAGAACAAGGCCAACGCCTAGGATTCGCCCAAGGCCAGCTCTCAATGTCGAAGGTTTGGCAAAGTCGTAGCTCTTGTACGATAAGATCTCCGCGAGGACTTGTGGAGTGGTTGGCATGAGCCTTTCCATGTTCAGTAGGCTTCTATAGTAAATAAAGCCATCATTGGGAACTGTGTTAATCCAATCTTGTTGGGGAACACCCGTTGGCTCGGCTACTATTCGTTTGAACTGGCCGTTGATCAATGAATTACCCTAAAGTCCTCTGAGTAATTTTGATCGGAGGTGGGTTTCAAGTCTGATACTCACCGGCGGCGATGGTAAGTGTCTGAAAGGTGATAAGAAAATTGGATACAATATCACCTTGTAGAGAGCAGAAGACAAAAATGAAGCAAGAAACAAGACAAAGAATGTCTGAATATATGACTGATGTACACTGAGTGTGGGAATTGCTCTCACAAGAACAGCAGACCCTGCTACAGGGGCGAGGGTAACAGACCTCCAAGGAAAATCAAAGTCCATGATGTTTTACTGTGACCAGTCAGGCCTCAAGATATCAGTCCTGTATGCCTTGGACGTCGAGACGAAAGGAAACCCCAGGCTCACTGTGTCATGAAGTAATGTCCAATGTCGAAGCCTGCTGGAGAATCTGGGCTAGACCAGCATTAAAATAATATAGGGGAGAAGCGCGAAAATTGTGCCGAGGTACCTTAATATCAGAACACGGAGCAATAACAATCCCGTCTCTTCTGCTAGGAAACCACAAGGCAGATTATACGTAGCTCCCAGGCGCAAGACTGCTCGAGTGAAAGATCCAAAGAACGTGTTCCCTACCCATAACGCTATGCTATGCTATGAAAGTGTCTACCATATTCTCTTTGCAACCATATTGTATCTCGAAACTCCCCCGAAATCATCATGTTCAACACTCTTCATCCTCTCACTGTCCCGTACCTCTCGCTCTCGCAGCCTTGTGGCCCCTTCTGGATCGTCAGCGTAAATCCACCGCCTTTTGTCTTCATCAACCTCGACGACTCCCCATCCGCCCACTCTTCTGCCTTCTGCATGTGTGCCTGCCCCTTCTCGCTCCTTCATGGATCGATACCTTGACCGGGCAAATGAAAGTAGCGCCATGCCTAGCATCACTTTAATGGATAGTAGAAATATAAACATAAGCAACAACGTGGTCAGAGGCACCAGATAGGGTAGTAGAGAGTCTAACAGATAATATGGCCAGGGCGAGGTATGGGAAGAAGTAGAGTGGTACAGCGCGTGTCTGAAAATATTGTCAATGTGAGCTAAGGCTGCAGTTGTGGCTGGCGACGTCGTTGCCGAATCTATTGAGAGAGATGTGGCTGTTGACGGGATCGGCGGTGGTGCGTATGTTGCAAGCAGCATATGATAAGTCTGTACCGACGCTCTAATGAACAGACATGCCAACGGTATGACGGGTAAGCCTAACCGTCGAGTCAGGTTTGGATCAGTAAATGCATTTGAGTAGTAATCCTTTGCAAGAACGTCAAGAAAGCGGCCGTAGACCGCCGGCTTCGTGTTGTTGAATTTGGCTATGTAGGAGTGCTTAATCCAATCAACTAGCATTTCCGAGCCGAGGACCAGGAAAAAGGGGGCTAGGACCTGACCACTCCATGATGGCAGTAGGGTGAATGCGCTCGGCAGGATTGAAGAGCCCGAAGTGGCCTTTGCGTCGCCAGTAGAGCTCCCGCCAGAGAACGCTAGACTCAAGCCTCCTGTCTCGACGATGTTACGTGAAGCGATGATCATGAGCATCAGCCAAAGTTGAAATCGCTCGACTACGTCAGCACACGTCAATTGGAACAGATTCTCTTTCTCAAACTTCTTGAAAACCGTTGATTTGATCTCAACAAATTGATTCGACATCAACAATGTGAGCAAGGCATTCGAATAGGAGTTGACTGCAACATTCAACGTAATGACTTGGTAGAAAAGAGAGGTCGAGTGAACAAGGTTGTACACGAGTGCGAGAATGAATAGCCAAAAAGGTCGAAGCACCTTGCTTCGCCCATCAGCTTTTCGCTCAAGTGTCTCTCTCGAGAATAGACTCTCGAGTACATCCTGGCCTAGGGCAGAGAAAAGGCGGTCGCAAACTTCGAGTACGTTGTAAATTACATAAAGTTTAATGGCTGCTTGTCCTCGAATGCCATGATACATCCTGCTAGCATCGAAACACATCAAGATAGTTGTGCTAAGCAGAATGAGAAGCCCTTTAAGTATATCAGCCTTGTGATCTGGCTGTAAAGTCGACGGCACGGATTTTGTCCGATGATGCCTCACATGAGACTTCCGAGATTTCGGCTGTGATGATCCGAGCAGTCGCCTTTCGGGACGTTCTGCCGTCGGTCTTGTTGGTGTACGCTCATCGACAGCCGTTGCAGGAGTCCGCGCCACCGCAGGAGATACGCCATGGCTCCCTGCACGGTGTCTGGCTAACATCCTGCCGGAGCCCACGTATATGTAAGATAAGATTTCCCTACCCTCGTGTAATATATTCCTGCATCCGGAGTGAATGAGAAGGGTGAGTGCCTTGATGAATCTGAGAGGGAGTATCGTGAAAGAATACAGCCAGGCATCCATGCATGCCAACGCTCCAAACCATAGCACTTGCTCTAATTGAGGTGGCAGCAGCATGAAATTCTTTAGACGTTCAATTTTGACACGGGAAGATTCGTATGGAAAATCACTGGTGGCAGATCGATGGATGTAGAGGGGAGATGGATGGTCAGATGATAACTCTAGCTGAAGGTAGGTAGGTAAGGACAGAGGAGGCACGGGAATGGACTGGGGCATAGGCGAAGGTTCTGCTCCATCCACAGAGGAGAACTTGCCTGTAGTGCTCAAGCCCTCAAATTTCAGGGCTGGAGGGGCACCTTTGTTCTGTCTACCCAATGGCTTAGTAGATTCCGTGGTCTTCGAGCTGGAACCTCGTCCTCGCAAGAGCGGCGTTGAGAGCGTGCGTACACCTGAGAAAGGTCTTCCCAATTTGCCAGTAGCTTGTGGCGGGCTCGAAGTAGAATTGTCGAGGACCTCTGTGCTTGATTCTTCGAATTTGGTGGTTTGGGCTTGTGAAAGGATAGGGTCTCCTTCTTGGTAGCCCACATCCTCGTATCCCCCGTTCGTCCAAGACCCTATCGTCTTTGCTCTCGTTTCGCGAGGATGGCCCCTTGGCTCCTCATGATGATGCGCTCGCTCAAGCGGCGCTTGTAATGGTAATGATTTCGGTGAGGAGGTAAGCTCATATATCTGTTCGGCTGAAAGCTTCAAGACCTCGTCCTTCTCCGAGTTGTCATTCTCCGCCTCGTTCCTGGACAACGGCTTGTGTCCGTTACTGAACCTCTCGTTGGATGGAGCTTTGAAGTTGGTTTCAACATCTGGTTCACTGTCATTGCCGTCTGCTTGGTCATTGATGGCTTCTTCCAGGCGAAATTGTGACACGAAATCAAGCTTTGCACCATTCCTTAAGTCTTCCTCCGTGACTTTAGGAAGCACTGTTGGAAGAATGGGTGAAGAGGGAGGCGACGCAAGCTGCCGCGGAGTTGTACGGAGTGCATCTTTGGAATCTTCCGATTGTGTCTTTGTTGTTGGTGGTTGAGGTTCTAGGGGTATTTTGCTCTCTGTTTGTGATATCGTGGTATTGTCTAGCAATTTTGCTGAAGGCATTTGACGGACACAGACATGGCCGAGCAAAGTACCAAATTAACCTGCCTCAAGTACAGAAGGGTCATGCATAGGAAAGATAGTCGCGAGTCGCAAATTAAGATTGATCTCTTGGCAAACGTCTAAAGGTTCCAATTCCACCCACATAAACCCCTCGACCACTTCCATTGCTTCCAACCCACTATTTTACGATGCCCTCACACACCAATCCTAACAAGCCATCTAAGGTCAAACGTCAGCATAAAGCTGCTGCAAAAGCGAAGAGTAGGCAAAGACATGGGCAAAGAATCAGTAAAACCCTGACGCCTGCGCCGATAACCAAAAAGAAGGCGAGGAAGCTGGACAAGAAATCAGGCTATGCAAAACAGAGAGCACTTGCGCAACAGCTGCAAGAGAGCGAAGTCGAGATGAAGGATGTAGGTTCGGCTCAAAAGAAGTCGGAAACTCAGAAGGGGCTTGCGGATGAGGATGGTGGGACGGTGATGGACATCGCGACCTAAGTCCTGAAAAGCATCACTAAAATGGAAACCTCTCACGAGGGCCGATCTTGTGACAATAATATCAAATGCTTGTGGCTTCGTAGGTTGTAGTGGCGTGCTCTGGTCAGAAAAGACAGAGGGACGAAATGATTATGGAGGATTTGAAGGGGCGATAGAGGGCGTATGTGAGGGGACTAGGAGATCTGATGCTAAATGAGCATGGCTGAGGAATGGGAAGTTGAAATTGATACGATTGTCAGCTTTCGGTCACCTTGAACCTAGGCAGATATGCTGTACGAAAGGATGATCGAAAGCGGCCTCCCATCCGCGGTGACGGGCTCTATCTTCGCCAGGTATGTTAGACGAGAATGTTAGAACGAGGTCTAGATGGACAGTGGATCGCTGGTGAGCTAGAGACGAAAGGGAAGGATCAAGCTTCTATGTCATTTTTGACTGGGCTCAAAATGCGGTGAGCAACTATCTAGAGTCATGACTAGCATTCTGTCCCTATCGGCAATGCTTGTACTTTGTCACTGGCTGTTTCTCTACTCTAACATACATTAAGTCATGATGCTTGTGAGGAGCCTGATGCAAGTAGTGAGAAAAAGCGATGGCGTACTGATTACAGTTTCGACAGCTAATTCTGCTGGTTTCACAGCCACGTTCAACTCTTATATTCAGACATTGCCTAGATCGGTGACATTAGCTTTGTGCAGGCAACCTGAGTAGAAAAGACTGACCAATCACGACCATGAATCTCAAACGCCCTTCCTTACTCCTGCTACCAGTTGCAGCAGGAGCGCCTTCTCCCACTCCGTCGAAGCCACATAGCCCATCGTCCAGGACCATAGTGCTACTCTTCCATCCCCAGCTCTGGCTAAAGTTGAATAGGTCAGGGGCGCTCTCGTAGACGCTCAGCATTCTTCCACCTTTGCTGGGGCTGTAAATCTTGAAATAAGTCTTGATGGTCGGTCTTCCATCAACATAAGCAGGGATGGTCGGTACCGAGTTCTGAGTCTTTACAGACTCTCGGTTATGGAAGGCGGGATCGTCAAGGTCGCTGTCCGAATTCGTGCCTTGCAACGGATGCTGGGAGAAGGTGTGTGTCCCTGGCGTAGTCGGCGTTTGTGAAGATTTGGTGAGAGACGAGGGCTCGCTGCTAGTTCCCGACGGATGCCCACGGAGAAGATTGCTTAGAGTCGTCGACCGTGAAGTTTGTTCTGGAGGAACGAGCGTAGCATCAGGGTCTGCGCTCGAGTTGCTAATATCTTCCTCTGAATTGCGGCGATGGCGATTCCGCCGCATCAACATCTCAACCTGTCCGATGCGCTCGTCTACACTTCCGCGATGGTGGTCTTCATGGGCCTCCTTTTCCTTGGCACGATGGAGATATACACCCAATTGCGTGTTCTTGGTTGTCTCAACCTTTTGAATGTAGACATTCCAGAGTGAGCCAGCGTACCAGACGGTGCGAGAATAGACGCGTTTCTTCTCTTTGAGATTTCGAGGGTTCGGAAACTCAGCAGCAAATCTGAACGGTGGATAGTGGGTGTAAGTAATTTGTGGGTTTTGCTCGCTCCTGTCAGCGACAGTAGGTCGCTCATTCGCAGAAGCTGTGAAATCAGATGCCCATTGTACGTCAACTGGATCGATAGATGCAGATAGCCGAGATACGTAAGGCCTGTTTGTGCTTGGTGTTGCGTAAAGCGCAGTATCCAGACTCCCTCCCATGATAGACGTCGAATCTATGTTGGGTATCCAAAATTTGCGAGGTTTACCATTGCCGTCCCAACTGCCTGATTCCATGTCGACGTCGTCGTCGTCATCTCCATCGTTACTCGTGTCACGCTGCTTGCCCTTGTTGTGTGATCCATTCCTGGTATTGGATTCATCGGCCATCACTTCATCAACAGACTCCTCCGCCGCACGGCTCAGACCAATCTCGAGATCTAGCTCTGGAGCATTGACCACTTTTTGTCGAAGCTCCATTTGCATCCAAAGAGCGTCATTGATCACTTTGTCAGACATGAGCGGCAGGCCTAGTATATCGCGCTGCTCTCGGATTTTCTGCAGCTGTTCAAAACTAAGATGGACATAATGGATGCCTTCATCCAATAGAATAAGTAATGGGGCAATATCTGGAGTTGTGTAGAGCGTCAACCATTGATCATACGCCTCAGGGACGCGTCCACTAAATGACGTCTTGCGATACACGGAGTCGAATCGAATAGCATGGAAGGCCATCGCGTCTGGAGGTACTCTTTGCGGTCTACCATTCGGCTCAAAAAGACCTGCGTCCATTGCCTGGATTTTAAGTTTGCGGTCGAGCACTTTCTTTGCGATAACAAATCGTTCCCATTCTCCGGGAATGAAGAATCCGTCACCACCAATAATTTCCCGCGCAATCTCCCCGGATACATCGTCCCAATATCTCAGAGGCATCTCCCAGCCCTCACGGCAGAGCATGGCCTTGGCAGATCCCAGGATCCGGTCACCATGCTTGCCGTAGTAATTACCTGTGACTAATTTGATCAGTGAGCCTAATTTAGCGGTCGACATCTGGCGCAATATGGAGGCCACGCTCGCGTCAATGAGATCCGGCATCTCTAGCCAGCAGCCTGTAGCAAAAAGCCCGATGGCTTCTTTATCTTCCTCGGAAGTAGCATGGCTTCCGTATATTCGTTTGAGGGCCAGCTCAAACGCTTGTTGCGTAATGTTCGAGTCAATTTCTTCTGGATGGAGGGTCATCTCCTTCGACGATGCTTCAAACCATGGCTCTGATAAAGCAGAAGCGAAGAACGGTGCTCGGTCGAGCAAAAGGCGATGTAGTGCGTAGGAAGTGCCAAACGCGTGTACGGTAATGTCAGAGTGCTTTCCGCCGAGAAGCCCTTGGTTGTATAGATGATTGGGTAGTGGTGCAGTATTCGATGATGCTCGTGTGTACGCTGTCCCACTGTGCGTCCGAATGTAAGATGCATTTCTAGAAACAATTGGAGGCGCCTCCGGTCCGGAAAAAAGTCGAGTTAGTGCCGTCGGCGTACTGATCCCTCTACCATCGGCAGAAGGGGCTCGTTCGTGTGTGACGGAAGGGTCATCAATGTCTTTCTCAGCCCTAGATATGCGACTTTTCCGATGTGAAGGCGGTATACTGTTCTGATAATGGACCGACCGCTTGCTTGGTATGCCGGATGCATTGTTCAAAGCTGATAGCGGATGGGGAGGCTGAGGAGGAGGGGGGGAGCTCATGGACGCCTGGGCAGTGTTGGATGATATTGAAGATGTTGGTGGGCCAGAGGAAAAGATGGATCGATTAGGGTTATTGAAAAGTCCGGCGTGCGAGGTAGAATGAGAACGGTCATGCGCATGACTCGGCACTACCAGCTCTGGATCTGAATTTGAGGACTGATTTCGGGGTTGTGGTGAGAAGATAGTCGCGGTGGCGGAGCGGGGCGGATCAGCTAAGCTTGGAGAGCGCGAGGAGGGGAAAGTCCAAGTAGGAAACTGCAAGTGAGGTAATCGGTCCTGGGTGCGGGCATGTGTCGATGCTTGCTCGTCGGTAAGGGAGCTGTGGGCATGGGCATGTGACGAGGGGGGAAACTCATCTGACTCTACGCCGGACGACATGCCTGGGAATTTCATTGAAGGTAGGTGGCAAAGATGAGGAGCATGGAGAGATGCTTAAATTCACCAGGAGAATCACATTCCCCTAAAACAACCTCCACGTCCCTTTAGCAGGCAGAGAGATCCTGCTGACATTGGGACGGGATTCCGGGGCGCATGAGCGGCAATTCTCCGCAAGAGGTGCCACTGTTGGGCGTGACTTCTGTAACGACTAGCCCCTCGCTTACTCATCTGCCAAGTGGAATGCTCAGGCAGGAACAGGCTTGGCATTGGAGTTTCTTATTTCCCGACCTACGGCAGTGACTGCTGCTAATACCCTATCAGCTCGTTTGGGTCGATCCAAGTCTTCCCGCTCAAATCAAGTCTTCAGTCTTCATGTGTTGAGGTAAAGATGACGAAAGGCTTAGCAAGCCGAAAAAAAGCAATGCTCATTACCAATCAAGACAATCACGACATCGCTTGTGGATATAAGGTAGGACCACGCTCAGGCGTACTGCATTGCTAGATTAGATATCTCCCTACTCCCACAATCACTGTCGTTGAACTTCACCTTCGTGCACTCCGCAAGAATGGCAACCCATCACAACGTGCATGAGGCACAACACCAAGATACCTCAAGGGAGCCCCTTGAGAACAGAGCTGCAGAGGGCATCAGTTATTATACGCCCGCCCAATTACCACCGAGTGGAACAGCTTCGGATCCACAACCAGATGGATCTCATCCACCAAGGTTATTTCAACCCTTAAAACTGAGGGGCGTAACGTTGCAAAACCGCATTTTGGTGAAGAAAGCAGGCTCAAGACTCGTGTTGTTGCCGACTAATTCTGATTGCTAGCTCTCCCCATTATGCCAATATTCAGCGGAGAACGGTCATCACACCGCGTGGCATTTCGCGCATCTTGGTGGCATCATTTCACGTGGTCCAGGGCTGTCCATGGTCGAAGCTACTTCTGTCACTCCAGAAGGCCGCATCACGCCCGAAGACAGTGGGCTCTGGCTCGATTCGCAAATGGAGCCGTTGAAGCGAATCGTTGAGTTTGCCCATAGCCAGGGTCAGAATATTGGCATTCAGCTTGGACATGCTGGCCGAAAAGCAAGCACCGTTGCACCATGGCTCAGCGCTGGCGAGACTGCGCCGAAGGAGGTCGGCGGGTGGCCTGACAACGTGTGGGGTCCGTCTGCTATTCCCTACAATGACCAACTTCCTCACCCAAAGGAAATGACGAAGACCGATATCGAAGACTTCAAGAAAGCCTGGGTCGCAGGAGTCAAGCGCGCGGTTGCTTGTGGATTCGATGTCATTGAAATCCACAATGCTCACGGATATCTGCTACATGAATTCGTCTCTCCGGCAAGCAATCAACGGACAGACGAGTACGGGGGTAGTTTTGAGAACCGGACTCGCCTGACTAGAGAAGTGGTCGAGCTTGCGCGCACGAACATACCGGAGGACATGCCCCTGTTTCTTCGTATCTCTGCGACAGACTGGCTGGAGGGTGAGCCAGATACTGACAGCTGGAAGCTCGAAGACACAGTCAGGTTGGCTGGCGACCTCGTCCCATTAGGTGTAGATCTGCTTGATGTCAGTTCTGGAGGCTTGCATCCTAAGCAGAAAGTCAAATCTGGGCCTGGCTATCAGGCCCCGTTCGCAAAAGCGGTCAAGGAAAAGTTGGGGGACAAGCTAGCAGTGGGTACGGTTGGCACTATCACAAATGGCAAGCAGGCAAATCAATTACTGGAAGAAGGACTCGATGTGGCAATTTGTGGAAGGATGTTTCAGAAGAACCCTGGGCTGGTTTGGCAGTTCGCAGACGAGCTAGGTGTTTCAATCCAAGCCGCAAACCAGATTAGATGGGGATTTGGAGGTCGTGGCAGAGCTAAGAAGCAGAAGTTATAAAAGCAAAATGATCATTATTCGAGCCTGTTCGAGCTAGAGACAGAAACGCGGAGAGCACAATTTTTATAAACATATAGATTCAAATACGCTAACCGCCTGGGGAAACTTCGGCCGAACTCCAAAAATCTTTAGCGTCGTCATGGGCATTGCCATCCAGAATTCCATATCCCAGATCAACTGGTCACAGTTACACCACGCCCCTTCGCGGCTTTCTTGAATCATTATTGTCACTATTTCCTTCTGTCTGACGCTGGCACAGCTACACTTCCTCCCCCGCTTTCTCTATTCCTGAACCTCCTTCCCACTGTCATTACCATCTTTCACTCTTACCCTCTTCCAATACCGCCACCATGGATCACTCCCGCGACCCCTGCCCCTGGGTAACTCTGTCCGATTTTGGCGGCGCCTTTTGCATGGGCGGAATTGGCGGTGCCGTTTGGCATGGAGTGAAAGGCTTCCGGAATTCTCCCATAGGCGAACGAAGAATAGGGTCGATAACGGCGATCAAAGCAAGAGCGCCGGTGCTAGGAGGCAACTTTGGAGTGTGGGGGGGTTGTTCAGTAGTTTTGACTGCGCGGTCAAAGGAGTCAGGAAGAAAGAGGATCCCTATAATGTACGTTCTCCAAAACCCCCTCTCCTGCAAATAGAGCTAACTTGAAAATTACTCAGGCTAGTACGTTTTTCCGCTGGCTTTGTCTGGATGATTGGAGTTTGATTCTTTTTATACGATGAAGAAGGAGAATTACTACGAAGACAAGAAAATTTGTGATGTATATTGAGGCTGACAATTTTGCAGTAATAGCAGGATTCTTCACCGGAGGGGCACTGGCTGTACGTGGAGGCTTGAAATCGATGAGAAATCAGGCTATAGGGTGTGCTTGTCTACTAGCTGTGATAGAGGGCGTAGGGATAGGTATGCAGAGGATGATGGCAGGGCAGTCAAAATTAGATGTGAGTTCTTCTGGGACAAGGCGTCTCTACGTACAAAACTTGCACGCGAAAGCTAATCATTCCTTGACTTCTAGTTACCTGCACCTCCGCCACCTCAGGGTTCATCTTCAGAAGGCGCTATGATTGCTTAATTTGTTATAAATATGCCCCACTCAGGTTTCGGAACGCCTGCATGAAATGGCGCAAATTTTGGAAAGGCCAAAGAATGGCTAGGGTGCATAGCGATAAGACGTCTTTAGTGGGCTAAAGATGTTCAATTGAATTACAATCATACGCTCAAATTCTCGAACCATGAGACCCAAGGTATACTATTGCTAGACATCACGCATGAACCTCATTAATCATCTCCATACATTCATCAGTGAAACATCAACCTCAACGGACTAGGCTTCTTCGCCTTTTTCTCATTTGCATCTTTAGAACCTGTTGTCAAGCTGGTACTTTTTGATTTTGTTGTTGATAGACTGGTCTTTGAGTTCGCTCTGGAAGCTGACCTCGACGGTCTCTCACCTCGGGACTTACTGCTGCCGTGTGTCTTTTTGTCTTTATTAGATGCTGGAGTCGAATTCTTTGGGTCTTCGAGGCTTAGCTTTGCCAGCGCAGCGGCTTGGGCCGTGATATATTCGCCATCCACACTAGTGGCAAGACTTGCTGCCTGCTCGTCCGCAATGCCTCTTCTCCAAGTCTCTATGCTCCCCATATCTTTACCAATGTCTATCATTTCATCCACACCGGGAGCTTCAATGGCTTGCTGCGCTTTCAGCTTCTTGATAATTTTGTAACCTCCGAACGCTACGACGGTGAGCCCAACAGCTACCCCTCCAGCGATGAGGAACTGTGGACTAGCCAGCAAGCCGAAAACCGAAGGAGCACTGCGGCTTATATTTGCTAGAGTCGTTGGTGCCATCTTTGTGGCAATGTTGCTGATCTCAGCCAAGGCAAGAGCTACTGCAGCCATGGCATCTGGGTTCTTCTGCAACATTCCGATCGTCTTAGTCGCCGAATGATGCAAGCAGTCGGCCTCCTCGAGCAGTCGTCTCACAGTGCTCACAAGGCCCTGCATCTCTTGTTCGTCTGCGTTCCTAGTGGAAAGCACGGGCCCCGGCAACTCGCCGTATGCTAGATCCATGTCTATGGTAGGCGAAGATGGTGTTGTGTATGATCGAGGGGGCATTCGTGGAGGAGCACGTGCAAGCTGTAGACCGCCACCATGATCGGTGAAGCTCCTTTGGATGCTAGGCATTGTGGGTGCCGACTGTCGTTGTTCTTCGAGAGACCGCCTCCGTGAGGATGCATGTGAGGTTGGGGAGGAAGGCGCGGTTTTTGCTGTGTGGGAAGAGCGTCGACGGTCCTCATGAGAGTGATGCCGCGAGCGATGGTGGGATCTCGAGTGTTTGCTTGATGAGGTTCGAGACATGTGCTCTTCTTGCTGCAAGGTGTGAATTGAGCGAGGTGATTTTGGGCTGGGAAGGCCATATCGTGTAGCAACTACTTCTGCCTTTCGTTCCTTGTAGGCTGCTTTCGCTTCTTTCCACACATTGACCATGTGCTTACTCTGGGGAGTCGTTAGCAAGCGCCTCACGAATCACCAAAGTCCTCACTCACGGAATTTACCGCCTTCCCTGATTTATCCACCACAGTAACAAGCTGAACCATTTGTGCGGCCATATCTCGTCTTGAACGTGCGGGTGTAGAGCCTGTTTCACCCTCTGCCTTTGGTATGCGGAGAAATAATGAGTGAAGAAAAAGGATTCTCCTGTTTGGAGGTGGGGAAAAGCAAGCTTCAATTACGATCCCCCGGAACAGTCACGAGGATCTCGAAGGAGGGGCGTGGAGAGTGAAGGATCTAGAACCCAAACAGCACGAAGTAAATCTTGACAATCGGGCAGACAATCAGATGTAGAGGATGCAGTCTGCGGTAAAGCCAAGATGATGCAGGAAAGACGCAGGTTGGTTTTGAGCAGCGAAATAAAGGCCAGGAAGGGGTACTTATTGTGTGTGGTCTCGGCCTAGACGCCCGATCTTTAGTTCCGTCGCCTTCAGATTGGGCACAGGCCAGCAAGACGAATGTCTAGCAATCATCACACGAATCACACAGACTTTGCCGTCATCGTTGGGCCGGCCGGTGGTAATAATAAGTTTGGGTATCAAAAAAGGGATTGTGGCGCGTGGCTGGTGTGCTCAATTAGGTCTAGCAGCTGGGCTAGCTTGCTGGCGCGGGCTCTCGGCGGTGACCGGCGCGAATTCAGAAGGGACTGAAGGCCAATGCCAGCTGAGAAGCTCTAGCTCACCTGACCTTGGGAGAGAACGCACAGCCTCACAGCAAAAATAATCGACGGTTGAAGGCGAGAAGCCTCTTTGCAACAGTGCCATCAGTCTAGGAAACGAAGATGGCTTCAAAGACGTAGGATAGTGTAGCGATTAATGGGCGCAGATGAATTCGCCAGAGCCACCCTTGCTTCACCGACTTAAAGCACAGGCTTCCATTTTGACCCTCGTGGTAGCAGAGTCAAGGATCTTTGCCGGCACGCAGGATGGAGAAATCATAGTCTGGTCTTTAGACACTTACCAGCACATTGCAAGAATACGTGCGCACAAGCAAAGTGTTTTGTGCCTTTCTCTCTCAGGCAATGGACGATTGCTTTTCTCCAGCGCCGGCGACGCCATCCTGAACGTATGGGACGCTTCGAATCTTCAGCGCGTCTATTCGATTTACTCTAGCTACGATGTTGGCGATGTGTTCTGCGTTGCCTATTCTTCCAATCTGCAAACCGTCTACTTAGGCGCTCAAAATACGGCCATCCAATGGTACGACCTGTCAGAAAGGGATTCCCGACCTCCCCCAGACCCAAAATCACACCCTTCGTACCGTAATCACCGCTTTTTTGATTCGAAAGGCCCTGGTGGCACCTCTACACCAAGGCCTTCATCGCCAGAGGAGCCTCGTGCTCTCGGTGGCAGGGAATTAGAGATAGAGCGAAATCACATTGTCCATTACGCCCATTTTGGCTATGTCTACTGTATGCTGCTCGCTCAAGACCTGAAAACGCCACGTTACCAAGGCGAGGTGTTGATATCAGGCGGAGGAGACGGCTCTATCAAACTCTGGGCTCTAGATGCTTCAAAAGACGGCACCATACAGCCTTTGGAATGTTTAGAGAATGGTGATGCGTCCGTTCTTGCTCTTGCAATTTGTAGCAATTTCCTGTACAGCGGCAAGCTTGAGGGTGACATCGACGTTTGGGACCTTGAGACTTGCCAGCGACTTAGACATATCAAGGCCTGCTCTGATGATATTCTGACGCTTTCTGTAGGGCATGACCTGATATTTTCTGGAAGCTCGAAGGGTGGGGTGAAGGTGGATATTCCCGGATTTATTCGACGAGGATGATCTGACCTATTCCTAGATATTCAATCAGCATCACACAAAAGTCAGTGAGTGGCAAGGGCATGAGCGACTCATCCTCACATCTGCGGTCACATCCTTGAGGAATCGAGAGCTATACGTGTCTGGCGGTAACGACGGTATTATCGCTATTTGGGACGTCAGTAACTGCTTCGATCGCCCTAAGAAGGCAGACATCGCAGACAACGGTCAGTCAACCTTGTTATGACGTGTGAAGAGAGATTGACCTATTGTAGAGGAACTTATCAACGACCTTGCGAAGCTGATCTCTTATCCGACCATATCTTCACGTGTCCCCTACGCAAATGAATGCAGACGCGGAGCACGATTCTTAAGGGATGTTTTTAAGCGCTTCGGCGCAGAGACTGACTTGCTCAGTACAGAAGAGCAACGAAACCCCATTGTCTTCGCGCGCTTTAGCCATGACCAGACGAATGTAGGTAAGCGGAAAGCAATACTATTCTACGGGCATTATGATGTGGTGTCTGCTGATAGCGATACGCATGGCTGGTCATCTGATCCGTTTGCTCTGCGAAAAGCCGACGGATATCTCTATGGACGTGGTGCTTCTGACAACAAAGGCCCGGTGCTGGCTGCCGTATATGCTGTAGCCGACGTCATCAGGGCTAAATCGCTAAACATTGACATCGTGTTCTTGATTGAAGGTGAGGAGGAATCGGGTTCCTTCGGTTTTGCCAAAGCCATCAGAAAGCACAAATCTCTCATTGGCAAAATCAATTGGATACTGCTTGCGAATAGCTACTGGTTGACTGACGACATTCCCTGTCTAACATATGGGTTACGGGGGGTTGTGCGTGCAATCTTGACCATCAGAAGCGACCGAGAGAATCTGCATAGTGGTGTGGATGGCAGTTATATTCTAGATGAAGCGATGAAAGACCTCGTTGCAGTGCTCGCGGGTCTGACTGATCACGATGGAAAGGTCAACATCCCGGGATTCTACGATGACATCCCGCCAATCAGGAAGGAAGAAGATGAACTATATCGATTCATTATTAAGAACTTGTTGCAGCGTAATGCTGGCCTTGGCGATCCAGATAGTATGAAGGAGATGTTCAAAGCAAGATGGCGAGAGCCATCTCTCACGGTACACCGCGTCCAACAGTCAGGCCCTGCAAGCTCCACTATCATTCCACACACGGCTCGGGCAGATATCTCTATACGTTTAGTCCCTAACCAAACCACTAAGGACGTGATCGATGCGCTTAGTAAATATCTTGACAAAAGCTTTACTACTCTAAAAACCTCAAACAAAATGTCACTTGAAATTGAGCACGCGGCAGAACCATGGCTCGGTGATCCCAGTAATCACATCTTTAAGGTCCTGGAGAAAGCGGTAATGGAAGTTTGGAAGCCCCTCTTGAGCGATCAAGAGCGCACAAAGACGCCTTTGAGATCAAAAACGAGCAAGTCTGACCCATCCAGAGCATTGGTGCACAGAGGATCCAAATCACCACCATTGACTTCAACAATCTTGTCTGGCTCTACAAAACCCTCTTCTCTCACTGGGAAGCCAGACATTAAATCTTTTGAGTGCAGACATCGTGGCCCTCCGCCTGCGAATCAACGACCTTTATACATCCGTGAAGGTGGATCGATACCAGCTATTCGATTTCTTGAACAGGAATTCAATGCCTCAGCTGCTCATCTTCCATGCGGTCAGACAAGTGACTCTGCCCATCTCGACAACGAGCGATTACGTGTAACCAATCTGTTCAACAGCAGAGAGATCTTTCGACGAGTTTTCATAGAGTTAGGTAAAAGCTGACAGAACCGATGCACTGAAATTCGGAAACCTCTCCAAGCACAATCAGCTCCCGCAATATCGCCGGGTGAAATGACGTGATCCTTAAGCTTCTTATAACGTAAAGAGTTCACAGCTTTCTCTCAATAGCTCCCCAATGTCAAGAAGTCAAGTCGTGCCATCGAGATAAAGCCGGGAATAGAAATCTTAAATGATCCTATCGTATCTCCCTTGAGAGACGTATACTTCCTGGCAAAAGATTTGGAAGTTTCTCAGTGGCTAAGTGCAACTTTGCCGAAGTGGACCAAGGCTACTGCGATTCACGATTCATGTAGACTAGCTGCCTCAATATGCTTTGAAGCACAAGACACGATCACCTTCACAAGGAAATGGCTGGTTTTTCATTTGTTCCAGACATCGCCTCTGTTGTTGTGCAAGTTCTGAGTCCGAGTCAATGTGAATCATGCAGACTGATTGTGGAAGCTCTCCGCTTGATGAAGCAAGGGAAAAATCCATGCACGAGGGTGAGAATTGAAAGGGGACTTCTCGGAATAGTCTTACACATCTTCTAATCTATATACTTCATATGCTGGCTCCTCATATGGATGTGCCCTTCAGTTTTGCGTTAGCAAGCCAACACTATTACGACCGGACACACCCACTTTTTCAAGGCCTCAACGGCACTCATCATGACCTGCCTTCCTACACACAAAGTTTCGACCCGCGTTTCCTCGACCTTTTCGAGCTGTCCGGATTTGCCAATATTTGGGTTTGCGCCCGAGCTAGGCATGAATTGCGCTTGACCACGCACTTCGAAGGAACACAGGGAATAGTTCCCCCCGGATATGAGCCAGCACCTGCTACGTAAGCGCCATTTAGAGCTCGCGCACACAGAGCAAACAGAAGAAGATCCAATGCATACCCTTGGCGAATACGGCAGACTTGCAGGTTTCTAGCGAGGAGTGAGGGACGGTGAAGATGAGCTTGTACCTTGGCTCGGGTGTTGTTGGGGCCGCCATAACAGTAGTGAGACGACTTTTGACGAGCGGAGAGATTCTGAGATGCTTCGAGGAAGCCAGCTCAGCTAGATTGCTCGACCCGTCTGTCAAGATATGCCAATGAGTAACGAAGAACCCTTTGGCAATCCGCAATATGCAATACCTAAGGTACTTGATACTGACTGCACCCCCAGCGTTCGAGCTGCATGAGGGGCAAAGCTTGTGCTTAGTGCCCGCTACCTACATAGCACCTAACGAGGCTAAGACATTTGGGGGGCGCACCTCGCTCGTGAAGCAAATACAAAAATACAAGGACGGCCTCAGCCACACGCTGCGACCGACTCAGACATCAACCTTGAAGTGTTCCACTGCATGTCATGACTCAGTCTAGAAGACAGGAGCATCGGCGAAATCCAGCAGCATGGGCTTGAAGCCTAGAATCCGGCCTAAGGTATGGCATCCGCTTATTTTTATCCGGGCCGAGGCTACGTAAGCTTTAGGCCAACTTTTCGCAAAGCCTCACGGATCTGCGTCATGAAGAACAACCTTGAGCTCATGATTGACGACACCTGGACTGCTCATCTCCCTCTTTGTAGATAGCTACTTCTTGTTTATCTTCTGGCATCATGTCGCCCTCATTCATTCCAATCGAGACTCGGCGAAACCTGAGGGAAGGCGATCGGCGGTGGGGCATCGAGTTCGCCGTTCGAGGAGTCGCCACCCTGTTTGCCTTCATCAGTTTTGTAATATTTGCTGCGACAGTAGCCAGGTCAAGAGCTACGTACGGAGGCAATGACTGGCCTGATGGACTGCCCATCTGCCCTGTAAGTTCACTCACGCTCTCAAGGAATATCATGACGCATAAGGATCCGAACCCTTTGCTAACAGATATATCATAGCTCTTGATCGCCTTTCTCTATAACATCTTCCTCCTCGCATTCACCATATTTGTTCGCCAAGGACACCTTATTCACCCCGGTTGGACAGTCACGGCAGACCTTTTTGTTTGGGCTCTTGCTGTCCCCGCCATTATCTTCTCCGTTGGGGATGGATGGTTTTGGTGGTGGCAACCAGTGTACATTCCTGGCATTGACGGGTTCGTCCTTTGCGAAGAGGACAACTTCTGGAGCCAGCCATGTCAACCGCTGATATATACGCTCGGCCGACAAGAGATTGGTGCCAATGTCTTTTTAGCGTTGGTACTGATCATGCACTTTACACTCTTCGTCAGAGCGTGTATAATGTGCCACCGCTATCGGAGACAAAAACAGATTCAGAGAGCGGCGACAAGAAATATTCAGTTGCAATACCATAGGGATCCTCTCGAGCATGAACGCGATCAGCCACCGGCATACGAACGGACTCTCACCACGTCGCCGTCAATCCGCACCGACATTCCCACGGATAGACTCAGCACTGTGGCTAGCCCCGTGAGCCCTGTCAGTGCGACGGGTCCGGGAGAGAATGCTGTGAAATATGCCTAGAGTTTGAGTGGTGCAAAGGCTTGTGTGGGTTATTTCGGGACTGGAGTTTGAATGGGAATGGGCATCGAACTTGTCAAATCGCCAGCTGGATTCATAGACAGTGCTAGTCGATTATGAGTTTTGGCTAAAGAACACAATTTATCAATTGAGGATATGTCACGGACAGTAGATTGTTGATTTGCGGGAGAAACCCCGTTTCCAAGCTTCGTAATTGCATTTCTAACAGCATGCTTGCCATAACCCATTGAAATTATCGAACAAACATTATAGGAGAGCAACAGAGAGGTGGGGGAGTGGCATATATATATTTTACCCCTTTGTTTGATACTAATTAATGTCTCTAGTGCGGCTTGTTATGCAACCACCACTCGTGATGGACTTTGGCAGGCGTGGACACGCTAAAGAATTTAGGGTCCTGCAATAAAACCTACAGCTAAACCGCTAACAACTACCCTCGTACCCTCTCCTAGCGGACATCTTCGCCCGCAGAAATACATACAGCTGAGTGCTGACTGCATGTTACTAAGCGTCCTCTTCTCATCAATTGCGTACTCCACCACATGTTCTTGAGCCTGATCGCTTGTTCTAGAATCTCAATCGGTGGAAGAATGACATAGCTGTCTCCCTGAGAGCTTGAGCAGCTCCTCCGCCATGCAACATAACGCTCCTGCTCCGGCGTGGAGAACTCCATCACCTATCTATTCCTCCTGCGTCAAGCTGATACTGCTTCTGGTTGCACAAATCCCTCTCCTCCGCGCTTCGCCCCTTCATTTCTCCGCCTTCAATGTTCACAGTACAGAAGAGCAACCTCTGCCAGCGGAAAGTGCAGCGTTATGGATATACCTGGCAGTAGCTATAGCTTTGGTGCTACTGGGCGGAGTCTTTGCGGGCCTGACCATTGCTTTGATGGGACAAGTATGTGGAACGCTCAAATATGTGAGCGCTCGCTGGCTAATCGGGCAACAGGATGAAATATACTTGCAGGTCATCAGAACTTCAGGGAATGCCTCCGAGAAGAAGAATGCTGCCGGCGTTCTCAAGCTCTTGAAGAGGGGGAAACACTGGGTGCTCGTCACATTACTACTCGGAAACGTCATCACGAATGAGACCTTGCCCATTGTGCTGGACCGCTCACTAGGAGGCGGATGGCCCGCCGTTTTGGGCAGTACAGTCCTGATTGGTACGTAGGACTTAATGGCGCGACGTTTGCAGAAAGGCTCACCACTTGCACAGTCATATTCGGAGAAGTCATTCCTCAGTCAGTTTGTGTACGTTACGGCCTACCTATAGGAGCTTGGATGTCGCCATTGGTGCTCGTTCTTATGTACATTTTGGCCCCCGTCGCGTGGCCAACTGCGAAGCTCTTGGACAGGCTTCTTGGAGAAGACCACGGGACTACCTATCGAAAGGCTGGGCTCAAAACTCTAGTCACACTACATAAGAGCTTGGGAGATTCGGGTGAACAATTGGTTGAAGATGAAGTGACTATCATAAGTGCAGTCCTAGACCTGAAAGCGAAACCTGTCGGAAATATCATGACCCCAATGGATGATGTCTTCACCATGTCATCAGATACTGTACTGGACGAAAAGACCATGGAACTCATACTAAGCGCTGGATATTCTCGAATTCCTATTCATGCTCCTAACGATGAGGAGAACTTCGTTGGAATGCTCTTGGTAAAGATGTTCATTACATATGACCCAGAAGACTGTAAACGAGTAAGCGACTTCGCACTGGCAACCCTGCCGGAAACGAGGGCGGAAACCAGCTGTCTCGATATCGTAAATTTCTTCCAAGAGGGCAAGTCTCACATGGTGCTGGTGTCCGAATTTCCCGGGGACGATCACGGTGCTTTGGGGGTCGTGACACTTGAGGATGTCATTGAGGAGTTGATTGGCGAAGAAATCATCGATGAGTCTGATGTCTTCATTGATGTTCACAAAGCAATTAGGCGGCTTGCACCTGCGCCAAAATCACGCGTACCAAAGGGCGAGTTCATCGATCAAACCACAGATAGCATTGCGGACGGGAAAGAGGACACGACAGGGACTGACAATGAGTCGAAAGATCCACGCTCGACAATGCGAAGGATCACGACGACCGACGGTCCCGTTAGCAAGCCGAATAGTGCACATCCAGACTCAGCAGTCTCGCAGGCGAAGATGAATTTACGTAGGTCATCGAGTATGATGAACACCTCCGACCGAGAGTCCACTCAGAAAAAGCCCAACAAACCAGATCTACGAGAGCATCTGAAGCATCTTGGCCCCTCCAACCCTGCAAGCCGGCCACGAACCACAAGGTATAATACGGTCAAAGTCAAACCAGGTACAGGTCTAGGTAGTGATAGCCACCGCAAGTCTATTGACAACACTGAAACTCGCAAAAGCTCGTTTGCTGCTCAAAGCGGTATTGGCGCAGGCCTAGTAAGCAGCGCGGGCAAAGACGCCAGTGATGGCGTCTTGACTGTCCAAGCTGGCTACGGCAGCATACCGTCCTCATCGCCACTGAGCCCTCCAGTTTCGAGAAATGGCAGATTATCTACTCACAACGAAGAAGAGCTAAGCAAGTCACGAAATCGCTCTAAGCATCATTCGAGGACCCAGTCACAATCAACGCTCGGATCCATGCACTCTGTGGGCAAGTCTGTGAAGTCGAATAAAGGTATTGCTCGCTCTGGAAGCATCACAGAGAACATTGTAGACACAGGTGGCATCAAGAAGACAGTACTAGAGCTCACAAGTAGCAGCGACGACCCGGAAGGAAACGGAGGCGCATCTGTGGCAAATGGCGCACAGCCTGATCAAAAGGAAAATCAAAGGCAAGATGGCAAGGGAAGCAAAAAGAAGAGGCGACGTAGGAAGCGAAAGGACGGGGGAGAGAGCGAGCCGTTGTTGGGGGACGAGGATTGATCGCCTCTCAAGGGATGGCTTCAATCTAGCTTCTTAAGAGAGGCTTTATGAGCGTGGAATGTGCTAATAAAAAGGACAAGGGCAAGTAAGATTCATCAATAGCCTTACCATGGCTATAGAGATCGCTTTGCGGTCTTAGGGTATCATAAAATTCAAGGAGCATAATACGCTCATCCACCACCATCACCACCTCTTTCCTCCTCTTCATGCCCCTGAGCACTAAATACCTCCCCGACCCAATCCATCTGCACGGCGCTGACCCCTCTCGCATATGCTTTGTTCGTGAACACGAACTCGTTATACATAATACACTCCACCCGTCTCCCAAAGAGTGTCGAGCTCGGATGGATCCCAACATCCGAATTTCCCTGCGACATGGTCCTGTACCGCCCATCGGGCATCAAGCGGGCGGTATTCATCTTGAACCCCATCAAGAAAGCCTTGAGGATCCTCTCCGCTTTCTCTGCGCTCACTCCGCCTCTGATCATTGCCTCATTGGCCCATCTACCCTTGCTATCCATCAACCCTCTAACACTATCCCCATTAGGAAAATGATGGAGAGCGCGCAACTGCTTCCTCACATCCATCACACTCTTCATAGCCCTATGACTGATCCACCGCCCTTCACACCAGCGCTTGCGATCGCTTTCCTCCCCCGCATACGCCCGCACCGTCGCCAACAGCGTCAAATGATCGCCTTCCCTCCGCACTAGTTCCGCGCGCGCAGACTCAGCGGCTTCGCGCTTTTCGTCCGAGGTAGGCTGGAGGAAGAGGTTCTCCACCGACAGCGCGGCGATGATGTCGATCGTCTCCTCGAGGCAATCGTATGCAGGATCTACTGCGGCGAGGAGAGCGCGGGATAAGGGTGCCGAGAGGGGGAGACGCGCCATCTTGTGCCCTATGCTGGTGATGGAGCCGGAGGGGGAGAGAGCGTCGAGTTCAAGCAGGAGGAGGAGGGCTTTCTCGAGGCTTTTGCGTGGAGGAGGGGAGAGGAGGGGGAAGGTGGTGATGTCCTCCACGCCGCGGGCTTTCATGGTGAGGATGGCGTGGCTGAGGTCGCTGCGGAGGATCTCGGGGGTGGTGTTCTGGTCGAGGGATAAATATGTGTCTTCAGTGTAGAGACGGTAGCATTTCCCTGGACCTTCACGGCCAGCGCGGCCTTTGCGCTGGATGGCGGCCGATTTTGAGATGGGTTTTACGAGGAGAGAATCTAGACCAATAGATTGCTGGAAAGATTTGAGCTTCGCTTTACCGCAGTCAATAACGAAACGGACTCCCGAAACGGTCACGGAGGTTTCGGCGATGTTGGTTGAAAGGACGACTTTTCGGTGATTTTTTGGGGCAGGCTGAAAGACAAGCTGTTGGGCTGCTGGGGGAAGGGCGGCGAAGAGCGGTAAGACGGTTATTTTGGGGACGTCTTTGGAGAGTGAAGGGGCGTAAGAGTTGATGAGATTTTCCAGGGATTCGACGACTTCTTGGCCTGTGAGAAAGACGAGGATGTCGCCTGGCATTGGCTCGGAGTGGTGGATCTGGAAGATGGTACGGAGGGCGGCGTCTGAGATGTCGTTGACGGCTTCTGATGCGTAGTTAATGCTGATAGGGTACTGCCGCCCTTCGATGTAGCAGATCTTGACATTTGAGGGATGTGCAGTAGAACTTTCGAATAGCTGTGATTGGGGCTCGGTTTTGTCTACCCCGTTGACCTGTTGAGGTTGCTTGCTCGCTGTAGGATCCTCAACATCAGAGAAACCAGACCACTCAGACTCGGAAGCCTCATCATCCGTGACGTGGACTCCATTTGTAGAATGCGGTCCGTTTACCAGGAGGTTTCCGTTACGAACATTCGTTTTCTCTTCTGGCGTAAAGAACTCTGCCAATTTCTCCACCTCCGCCGTAGCGCTCATGACGCATACTTTGAGTCCCATGCCTCCCCTTTCCCTCAACCCCTCCTTTTCGACAGTCATTCTTTTCAAAAACCCTAACACGAGATCCACGTTTGTCCCCCTCTCGTGCACCTCATCAACCAGTACAGCCGAATACTGTTTCAGATGCGGATCCCTCATCATCTCCTGTAGCAACATTCCCTCGGTCAAGAATTTGATCATGGTCTCCGGTCCAGTAGCGCTATCAAAGCGGACAGCATATCCTACCTTGCCCCTCGACCCTCCAACGGTAGTTCCCATTTCCTCCGCCACCCGTCTTGCAAGATTTGTGGCCGCTACACGACGGGGCTCCGTTATCGCTATACAGCCTCCCACTTTGTCACCTTTACTCGTCCTTTTGGCCTGGAACCATCTCTCCTGCAGGAGCATCTGAGGTACCTGTGTGCTCTTACCGCTGCCAGTTTCGCCCACAAGGATAAGTATGTCTTTCTGGCGCAGAGCGCGCTGTATTGCTAACTCATGCGACCATATAGGCAAGGCTCTTCGTTGAGGCCGGAGAGCATCTGCACGAGCTTTGAGGTTGCCGCAAGGCTTGCCATTGGCAATGTTGTCAGATTTTGCGGAAGGCGGCTGGCGAGCGTTGCCATTGCTTTCGCCGTTTTTCGATTGAAACGATATTTTTGCGCTTGCAGAATAGATGTTAGACTGTTCAGGAGCTCGAGGAGTGATCCAAGGGGTCAAATTGGAGATGGGCTTCTGTATGGGTATGCCATCCCGCTGTTGCGCATTCGTTTGGGGTGGGGAGGAAAGTGGACGATGTTGAGTCTCGATTCTCTCTCGTTTGCGTTTCCGGGCATTTGGTGATGAGTCAATGGCTTGAAAAGTATCGGCGCTCTTGAAGTTTTCATTGCCGTCGAGTCGCTTGGGAGTACGCTCGGGCATTATGAACAGGAGACAATCGGGCAAGCAAGGCAACCTCGGTCATTATTCTTCAAAAAGTTCGGAGGCGTTTAGGTTGCCCTTTAGGCGGCTTTGACAGTGGAGACCGGTCGGACTCGGGCCTCGCCGCACCTTATCTTCCCAGCCTGTCCGCGCGAGGGTCGGTTAGTCTGAATGTGGCCGCGCTAAATTTGTAGGGGCAAGATAGGGGGGTAGAGGCCTAGGATAACCTGGCTATAGGGAGCTCTCAGGGCACATGCCCCTAAAACCTCGCGCTTAAATTCTATTTGGCATGGCCACGTTCAGACTAACCGACCCTCGGCGGGTTATGACATAACGCTCTTAGCTTAAGCCTCCAGCCAGATTTTGACTCACCACAGCGTCCTTTCTCTTTTCTCCAGACTCTATTTGAGAAAAAGTCGACTTTTGAACACTCCACTGATCCAGAAATGCGACCACCGTCAGATCGTCCGCGTTCGCCGCTCGCTGGTCCAGCCACCGGTCCCGTTCCACCCTTCCCCATCCGGCTCTCCGGGCCGATCGTCAGGGGCTTTGGGCGCGGCAGCTCTGAATTAGGGATACCGACCGCTAATATCCCCATCGCCGGACTGACCGTGGGTGGCCATACAGACGTCGAAAGTGGTGTCTACTACGGCTGGTGCGGTGTGTCAGTTGACAAGGATGGCAATGCTTTGACCTCTAGTGAGGTAGGTACCAATGGGGTCCAACAAGCGAAAGGCGCAGTCTTTGCTATGGTGATGAGTATTGGATGGAACCCGTTCTACAAGAACAAAGTCCGAAGTGTGGTGCGTACTTCACCCATGGTCCGTGCAGGCCTGCTGTTGCCATGCCATCGAGCATTCTTCAGATCTAGGATGAGGCCGCTGAGTCTAGAGCTCTAGGAGGTACATATTCTACACGATTTCAAGAACAATTTCTACGGCGCCAGAATGAATCTAGAAATTCTAGGCTTCATTCGACCAGAGTACGACTATGTAAGCAAGCAAAGTCTTATTGAAGACATCCAGTTCGACATTGAAGTAGCACGAAACAGTCTTGAGAGAGGCGCCTATAGTAGTCAGAAAGAAGATCGCTACCTGCTGGAATTCACCGGCGCAGAGCATGAGCAAGACATTGCAACCTGAGTGGGGTTGGAAGGCCCGTGACGCAAAGCCTTATGAATCCAGGGGATGAGGTCCTGATCTTGAGCTTTCAGCTTTAGCCACAGGGGGGGGCGGGGGAAGATGGCTCAAGGTAAGAGTAGAATGTGGCTTCGTAGGTCGAAATCCTATCGATAGGAAATATCCTGAAAACGTGTTGGTCGCTAGATTTCTGGCATCAATGGCAACGGGACAGTGAAGATGTTTGGTGTAGATCTGCTCTCGTCAAAAGAAGTAGATATTTTGGGGTGCTAGTCTTCTAGCAGAGCATGTTCGACAGTGTTTGATTTAGAGCGTGTAAGGGGACTGGATCTAAGGTATTACAAGTCACAAAGATCAAAGGAGTCATGGTCATGAACTCGGCAACATTACTAAAAGAAACAAGCGAGACACGTTGTTGGGCATTTGAGGAAGTGCAAACGCCATAGACTGACGTGTGGTACATTCAACAAAAGCGATGCTGTCGTCTTTAGGGAACTCAAGAGCTTGAAGATGCGCCTCACTACGAGTATGCCAATGGATCCAAGGGACCGTGATCCGTTATATGCATGGTAGGACCTAAATTTTGAATCAGCGAATCCTCAATTTGGTCATTGCACAATAGTCCTCACGTTCATCACGAATAACATAGGGATGTCGAAGACATCCCGTTTGACAGTCCAGCAAAGCATGCAAGAGACCGTTCTGTCGTCTTTACCCCTCGATGGCATCCCAGTATCCCCTGTAGCTCCAGCTACGTTAGGTCGCTCTCCCCGATTTTTTGTTGTTCCAAAGTCGTCAAACCGCCCTTCCAGATTTATATTTTCTGCTGTCTTGTATTTAAGCAGCTTACAGGGTGTCGTGACGGCCCCTCGAGAATCTCCAAAAGCTAAGTGGGCGTAGTCATCAAAGAAATCGCAAGCGCTCTCGTCGTCCAAAAGATTTACGATGTTGATAGAGACGTCCGATCTTTGCTCGGTCGCGCGAGGCGTCTCTTGCCCACCTCGTGATGAAGCGCCTGTGCCAGGCAAACCAGAAATCTCACCGCCCTTATTGATATTCAAGTTAGGTGATTTACCAAGCAGTACATCCTTGCTCCACCCGGTAAGGATACTGAATTCTTTGCCTGCAGCGACAACCTCTCCGGTACGGCGACAAATGATAGTGGGGGTACCCGTGGAGCTAATGACTTCTTCAAGGCCCCACAGAGTACGCTGGAGGCATTTCTCCATGAAGATCAGGTCGTCCCGGTTGAGCCTCATCGTGCACGAAATGAAAGAAGGGCGGATTGCAGCAAGCGCCTTTGCAATATGTGATGTCTTGCGAGGGGAGAATCGGCTTTGGATAAGAGCTGTCAGACTGTGAAAGCCGGCTGTGTACGAGTAAGGTTGAGTCACGTTGCTGTACACTTCCGAGGGATTGCGGTGGCGGCGTATTGGCTTTGTCTGATCGGTTGGAGTAGGTGTAGTCGTTGAGATTGAGGCTGCAGAGGTGGGCGGTTGTTGTTGGCGAGATGGTGGCTCTTGGCGAGCCTGGTACTGAAGCTGTTTGTTAATGTTAGTAAAGGTGTCCTTAGCTATTGAAGTATCCTCGCGCCCGCCTGTCGTACCTTGCGGACTGGAGCCGGAGCTTGGACTTGGATAGGCAGAGGAACCAATGGCGAGCGCTGCTGGTGCCTCCATTTTGATGACCTTATCCTGGGTATCTTGGCTCTGCAACATGGGCTTTGATACTCCTGATTCATATTTGACCTTGGAGTGAGAGGCACCCTGAGTCTGGGCATAGTGTGTCTGGGAATCTATCGGACTTTGGGCGGACGAACTAAAAGCAGTATTCGGGGTGAACGTTCCAAGACCAGAGTGGAAATGCCCGGTGCCCTCACTTGGTGGACTATTCACGATACCTGAGCTCATGGTACCGAGCATTCCAAATTCCGCGGCTGCGAATCGATTCTCAAAGTTTAGATTATCCAGGTAATTGGAATCAAAAGGGGCAAACATGTCTCCATTAAACTCTCCAGAAAGGGATTCGGAGCCAGCAGCGGGATTCTGCTGCAGAGTTCCATTGTAGCCTTGCAAGGGCAAAGACTGTGGGCCTGAACCAAGACTGTAATTCGGGGCCATCACTCCAGGAGGATTCCCATAAGATGGGGCCGATGCGCTCAGCGGAGTGATGGGTTGGGAGCTTTGGCCAGTCGAGGGGTAGAGACCATATGGATGCCCACCATAAGGGGGCCTTGAGATACCTCCGGGCAGATCGGACATGGTAGAACGGGCAATGAAGTTTTGAGGATTGCTCACTGGGGGACGGCCTCGTGTGCCAAGATCCTGTGTTAGAGCTTCAGCTGGTGTGTCTGCTAAGTACTTTGCTTTCTTTCGCACGCCGTCTTTGCACAAATGAGAGCAACCACGCTTCACACATCTCGAACATGGGCGCTCATCGCCTGCAAGAAGTCGTAGTCAGTAGCTGTAGTAGAGTTTGGAGCCTGTTGGGGGTTCCTAGGTCAGGGCTTACCGCAGGTGAGATGAGCCACCTGGCATGGCCTACAGGCACGCTTCGCCTTCTTTCGCTTCTCTCGGTGGGGTTCTCCTGAGGCTTTCTTGCCTGATCCATTGTTGGATTTACGGCGCACGCCACCAGCATCGGTGAGGCGGGCCATGGAGTCGGAATCTTGAGAGTCGGTTTCGTCGGCAGATGAATCCGACTGGAGCCTCGAGGAAAGATCATCTTCATGATCTGATGCCATCTTATATGCAATTTCGGCAAACCAGGCCAGTGAAGCCTGGGTCGCAGATAATGACGATACGGGGAGGCTTCACGGTCTGGCCCTGCGTCGGCACTGACCAATGGCTTCGAGCAGGGATCTCAGCGTGACCACATGCAGCAACGTTCGCAGGGACGCCACAGCCCTTCAGAGGTCGGTTGACGAGGGTGAAAGCATGCGATTACTCTGGTGTGCTTTGACAACAATGCGAGCCCCCTTGAGGGAGGATCTGGGGGGACGAAGACGAATGAACTGTAGTTTCTCTTTGGATTGCTGAGCGCCGTTGCTGCATCCGCTCAACAGCGGTTCGACAACGGATAGCAACTCAGGCCCTGGCAGTGGAGCGATGACTGCTGCTCCAGACTGCAGGCGGCACGGACTGCAATGCAACAATTGGTTGCTGTCCAGTTTTAGGGGGTGTGGGGACGGATAGTAGCATGGAAATGGCCTCGCTGACGGTGTTATTGGCTACGATGCAAGAGAGTGAATGGATGTGCGCCCGACTCGCGAGTGTGCTCTTTGTCCAAATCTGGTGGAGATTGGTGATGTCACGTTCCACTCGAAACACATGGCATGGTAATGATTTGGGTATATCGGTGTCTGTGCGGAGGGGGGGGGGGGAGGAGGAGTGAATCCTTTGATAGCGGGTTTTCCCTCTGTTTCGATAGCTGATGTTGGGTCTGCTTCTTCAGACTGGATAGGATGGAGGGGGAGGGGTGGCACACCGGTACAGGCACGCGCACACTACAATTCCAATGATGCAGCGGTCATAGGCGCAGACCTTGTTGCTTCGTTGCTTGTTGCTGCTTTGGCTCTAAGTAGATCGGCAGCTAAGTCCAAGGGGGAGTAATAAACCGCTAGTGTGGGCTAGCGTCTAGCGTGTGACCAACGGTAACCTAAAATAATGACGCGCAGATGGCAGATGGATGGGTCCAGTCATCCAGTATCTGCCTGGGTCTGCCTCTAGTCCTCTTAATTCTCCGAATCCCACGTTGGCTCCCTCGAATGCCTGTGGGGCTGATGACTACCGACTACTGACTACTGACTACCACCGCTGCGAAACTGCAACCATGGTTGACTCGGCATGTTTGCATCGTTTGCATGCCTCCTCATTTCCTGCCTTTGTTTGCCTGCACATGCCCAGCGTGCTGACACCCGCCACTTCGCCTAAACATTCAAGACATTCAGTCCAAATTCCAAATCATCTTTGAAACGGGCGTTGTTCAATTGACTTTGACTCAGCCTGAGGCTTTCTCTCTAATGCAAGCCTATGCCCAACCCGGCTGCCGTATCCTCCCTCTCTCCCCTCAGCCTGCTGCAAACTTGCTCGTGCCTCGTATCCGATGTCCAAATTTAAAAAACAGGTATCTGTGCTGGCCTTCAGCATGCTGCCAAATAGCTTGCATCAAACCATCATCTAGACTTACGGGAAAGGGGCCATGCCGACCGTCAAGAAGGCTAGTAATGTCGTTGCCCACTGAAAACCGAGTTTGTGGTACACTACCAAGCGACGCATCAGTCATGGCGTGGAAGACACAAGGTAAGACGTGCTAAGCCTACTTTGAACCCCGAAGAGGGGAAAAGCCGCCGCGAAACTTGAACGAGCAAAGCTGTTCGCTGCCAGGGCGCTGGCTGCGTAGAGCGGGTACGCGTCCACCAAGAAGGTGAAAATCCCGGAGAAGACCAAAAGCATTCTATTTCCGCCCCATTTAGTCTCGACTACAGCGGCTTCAGCAAACGGCACTCACCCAATGGCGAACACGGCGCTGCCAACAATGGGCACTTGCGCTGCATGTTAGTTTCACCTTGTGGGTCGTCGTGGCTACATAGCTACGGGGTGGCCATCGACATACCTATCCACTAAAAGGCATTCAAGTCAGCATACCGCGAAACTCTGCAGCATCGGATCATGGGAATGCAGTGCCGGGAGATCCCAGGCATTTGCATCCGCAACGCAAGATTGCATCTGGCATGACTCGAAAACATCATGTAGCAGTAAAGCTCGCGAGAGGGTTGAGATGTATACTCACATGCACAGAACTGTAAGTGGTCCATGCGAACCAGAATAGCCCAATCGGAACGATAACCCCTCCGAGTATGGCAGGCGGCAGTCGGTACTCGGGCTCTGAGCCTCCAGGTTCTCCGCCGTTCTTCTCTCGATTCTTCATTAGCCTTATGTAATTCCTGTGCCAAAGCGGATCTGTGCCGATGGCAATCAGCTGCCCAAATAGCAATCCAGTGAACGTCAATCCAATTTGCCACAGCTCAAAATTGTGGTTCTCCTTGAACACCACTTCGAATGCACCGAAGAACAGGTAGAGAACGCCCAGTAATATGGCAGAAAACAGACAGAGATTCAAACACATTGGCTCGAAAACCAAGAGTAAGAACGGTCGATAGCAAGAGGTGATCACAGTCTGTGTGATCGACCTCTCCATCACTTCAATTGGTGCTTTCCATCTCTCATCTCCACTGGCCTTTCGCAATTGGATTGCTTTCTCGCGAAGGAGTACAGGGGGATATGTTTCAGGAACGAAGGAGACGATCAGAGCCAGCATGATTGCAGACCAGATGATTAAGACATAGAAAGTCCACTCCCTGAAATTGTCAGCCGGCTGCGAAGCCGTTAAGAGGGTCAGCCAAGAGCCAAATTGACGAACCATCTCGTGAATTGGTTGATGAAGCCTGCTACAAGGGGCCCAACAGCTAGACGAATGACACTATCAGCACTTACGTCTGAAGTAGGACTACCTCAGAGATAGACTCACGAGGGCCAACGAACGGAGAGGCTGTGAAAATCATCATAGGTGCTTGCAGTTCGTCACGCGGGAACATCTAGGTAGGAAATTAGGCTAAGCTCGGAGCAACGTTGGGTTTACTTACATCGCCCACACTACCACCTATCGGAGCAATTCAGCATGCAAGGTCATGAAAGAAGAATAATTCGTTCGCTTACCCGCCACACTCAAGAACGCTGACCCAGCTATTCCATCGAAGAAACGAGCAACCAACATTGTTGCAATATTTTTGGCCACAGCACAGGGCACGAGCCAAATGAGGAAAAATACGAAAGAAACGACATAGATGGGTCGTCTGCCATAAAACTTGATGCGCCGAATGTCAGCGACTTTCAGGCGGCAGGGAGATGAAGTTGGGCAGCGTACTTCAGAGAGTGGCGCGATGACCTCCAATGACCGTCAGCATTAACCCTTCTTCAGACTATGGCACAGACTATTGGCTCACCATAGGCCCCACACCCAACCCCATGACGAAAGTACTTAAACCCAGAGTTGCAACTACGGTACTCACATGGAATTGTTCTGTTATTTGCGCATAGGTCAAGGTATACATAGAAGATGTGCATGTCCTACCGGGCTCATCAGCAAATCACCATTCTCTGTTTCGATCACGAAGTCGTCCCAGTTAAACACCAATGAGATTTCATAACCCTAACAAAACCAACAGTCAAGTGCGCCTTTCAACAAAAGGAAAGTTGTTCAGCGTTCAATCTCTTCTTCTCTCTCCCTTCCTTGCTTTACTCAACCAATCGAAGCAAAAAGAAGCAATTGACCAAAAAGAAGAAAGAACTCGACTCACACACACGTGCTGGCCGCACTGACAATATACACCACAACCCACTTCCTGGTCCTGCTCATATTTTTCGGATAATTAGGATCCATTGGACCATCCCACCGAACCTCAAAGCTAGACTTCTCGTCTCCGGTAGCCTCCCCATCTTTCGAACTTGCACTATCGTCCTTGTTGGTCTTTCTCTGTGCCTCTAGATCTTTACTATGTACATGACAAAAAAAACCATGTCCGTCTGCATAAGACTTTGTTTGCTCCAGCATGGGCGCAGGCAGGCGAGACCTTCGGGTTGAGGTCGGTTTCAAATCAAGCCCTTGATTGTCAGGTTGCAGAGGTAGCTGATTGCTTTCTGCCTCGTGCCGTGGGGTCTCAGCATCCGAGGACTTCTCGTCGCCCTTCAATAAGGGGGGCGTATCCGGTGGAGCTGCCATTCTATAGTCTCTAGATGGGCTACCTTTCTTTATATTTTTCAAGCAACAGATGAGCAAGCATAGGGATCAGTAGGTGAATTTAGTGCGCTGCATCATTCCAAAACCGTAGGAAATTTATAGGAAAATTATAAAGACAATTGAAATTGCAATCGCGCCTTTATGTCTGGAAATACTCGGTTGAATAAGGCGAAAGTCACGAACGGTACGGGTGATGCGCCACAATACGATAAATCATGAGAACAAGAGGAAGTACAAGTGCAGGAGACTCCCATGCTTGCTAATCACTTTGCTAGGTGTCTGTTTAGCTCATGACGCACCCTCGGCAGCTCTGAGAGGATTTAAGGTTCACCGGACGCAAAACGTCTATTTCCGCATTCGGCCATTCGACGATACCTGGTGCCTCTCCCTATTTCCGAGCCGTCACAACCGAGCTCCAAGTGGGAATTCGAGGAGGTCAGCGTAGTCCGAAGAATGCCTCACTGATATTACCTTCCACTTCCTAATTCCATGTGACCAAATGGGACCTGGCTGCATGGCCTTGTAGGCTTGGTAAAGGGCTTTCATTTTCAATATATATACATCTGGAAGACCCTGTTCCAGCCCTTCTATGCTAGTATCATCACTTCGTCGGTGCCCTTTTTTGACGGTATCATCCAATCTACCTATGCAATATGACGCATATCTAAATTCGTAGCTTTTGTGAGGGACTAGCCCACATTCAAAATCTAGGAGGGTTGTAGGCCCCTCGACCGCCGGGGCCATGCCATCCATTGTTTCCACCACCTGGAGTCGGTCCTGGTCCTGCAGTAGCTGGTCTGAAGGGTGGTGAGTTTTGTGCGCCATACGCGTCGTAAATTGAATCATCATACCCCGCACTTGGTGGCTGTACGGGTGCAGTGCCCACTCTGCGAGGAACATGCTGAGCACCGAAGTAATCTGCTGGAGGCGGGCGGTGAGGTTGATTGGGAGTATTGGATTGAGAGGGCCGTTGTAAGGGGTTGAAAGCTACGTATCCAGAAGAAGGTTTGCCGTCAGATGGCGTGGGTGGCTGCATTTCAAATTCCTGAGTTGGTCTACGACTGAAATTCGTGTGACCGGGCGGACGCTGGTTTGGGCCAGGGGAAGCTGTTGATGGATCGCGAGACATGAAAGAAGCCCCAGCGGAGGAAGGGGCACTCGGGGTCACCGAGCGTCCACTCATCCCGGTGTTCAGTCTAGGTGTGGGACCTCTCCGCGGTTGGAGTGGACCCCTGTTGTTATTGAATGATTGATTCGATCGTATACTTGGTGGCCCACCAGGCGGCGAGTGACGATTTGGCGGTGCATGACCCATCTCAGCTGCAGAGCCCAAGAGTGGCGCATCAGAGCCATGGCTTGCAAGGGAATTGAAAGAGGACTGGGTCGCATTTCTTGAGGGAAACCCTGGTCGAGAGCTGCCGCGGGATACATCCGGTATTGTAGGCGCTCTTTGCGATATACTTCCTAGGGTACTCGGTTGAGGAGATGCAGGTCGGTCCACAAACGGGGACGCAGGACGAGCTCCAAACGGCGAAGCAGGCCGAGAGCCTAAATTCGACGTTGTTTGTCGTGACGGGGGTGCCGGTAGCCCTGCTGTGTCCGATTCAAGGTTCGGGATTGTTGGCTGACGCTTATAGTCCATTGGCGGCACTGTGGGCAAACCAACGCTTGCTCCGGTTCCACCGGTAGCGACCTTTTTAACACGATCCAAATGCTCCTTTGCGATTGCCTTGTCCATTTTTGCTCTGACTATCTGATTCAGGCGTTTTTCAATTTTCCTCTGGCAAAAATTGGACAGACTACCGTCCGCGCTTGGAATATGATGCCATAGAAAGGTGATGTACATCACAAAGGCTATGAAAAGACTGACGGCTGTAAACAGCCAGATGATCAGCACGTAGAGCATACCAAAGAGAATTGTGGCTTGCTGGGTGCTTTGATTTGCCAATATCCTGATGTTATCGAAGAATTGGCCGACTGGTGATTGACCTTTGGTGGCGGCGTGTTTGCCTTCGGGAATGAGGTCTGCTTTCAATACGGAGTAGAGGGTGATAGCATTGATCACTTGGCGAGGACCTTCGGCGAATACCACCCGCAGCCAAGCCTCGAAGTTATAGTACGTGAACAACGCCACATACTCGGAGCCTTTGCGACCTTTGGTCAAGGCGGTGAAAACTAGGAATCGGCGCCAGCCTCGTGCTTTCCCCGGTCGTATACTCTCAATGCGAACAGCAAGTGGATCCAAGTAGCTGGCCGTGATGAGTCCACTCTTTATTGCCCGTATAGCCCTCCACCATCGGTATATCAAGAGAATCCAGGATAGGAAGATGCATCCAGCGAACACCCATTTTGATATCTCAAAAGGTATCTTAGGCTGGACTTGGCTAGACCATCTATTGAAGAAGAGAAGGTTGGAGGCGGTGTAGAGATCGACAATGTATACGCCAAAGCTTATGATGAGGAAGAAGTAGACCACGCCGTACGAGAATCCGGACCAGCAGGAGGTAGATTTGAAATCCGAGAGATTCTGTAGGGGTATTAGCGGTGAGCCTGGCAGCAAGAGGGGCAATACATACAATGAAATCCCACCTCTGCTCATTTGTAGCACTGCCAAACTTTTCTCGATCTCCAAAACAACCCATACTCGGGCTCTCGGTCGAGAGAGATTATCTTGTTATTTGTTGCTCGAACAACGACACTGGACTTGGCCAGCCAAGTCTTCTGAGCGACAGTATCTACGTGTGCCCAAGTGATGCGAATGAGTGACTTGTTGAATGCTGTGCCAAAGAGTGTGTAATTATTATTCTCATAGTCCGACGTCCGACGCTCCTGCAATTGTTGCCATTGGAACGATCCCGGTCGCTTCGGAATGATCTTGTCAATATTATCAAGGACAATTCCCTTACGGCGCTTGCTTGTGGTCTTGGAGTGGGATGAAGGCTCCGGTTGATGGATTGATTGCGTGTCCAGCCGCAAGATCGATAAAGAATGATGCTCGAATCGGCGTTGAAGGAATGTTGGTGCAATCGGATGAAGTAGGTGATTGAATGCGAGGAGCAATGTGCAACGAAGCAGTTGAGAGAGTGACTACGCAAAAGTGAGGGTGCAAGCGCAAGAGAAGGTGGTGTCCTTCTTTGAAAGAAGAACGTTTCAGGTGAATGAGGGACAAAGGAGCACCAGAGGGTAGGCACCATCTCAACCAACCGACTGGTCACAGTAGTCAGCGGCGGAAAAGGGGAGGGCGGCTTGGACGGAAGGCGCTTCCTTAGCGCCTTGGCAATCTCTTGTGCCCCTTGCATAATTGCCGATCCTTTGTTCTAGAACTTTCATAAGAGAGTCCTAATAATAATACACTCTTTCATCCAAGCTAAGATGTAAGTTGCGAGGCATGTTCGCAGCATTCGACGGTATCATGGATGTTGAAGGGGTGCAATAGCTTGTGGAAGGCTGTTCTTTCAATCATTGTGGGACTATCCCTTTCTATCATTGCCATGTGTCCTCTATCTTGGATGTCAATTGTGACCTACTCACTGCTGGCACTTTCTTGAGTAGCCTCGTGTAGATGTAAGTAGGGTCATCACTTGCTGCACCCGACTGAACAGAGATGCTGGACGACGGGGTCGCACAGTAAGGAGCACCCGTTGAGGCGCTTCTTTTTCTGGAGAGACCCTTCCAGTCTGCAATGGCAAGACACTTCTTGCATCGATCCCGCATGTCAGGCGCTCGAGTGAGCAGCTTTACCTCGTATTGGATGGAGATCATGTTCCCCTGCGGAGAATCCCACCAGGACATAGTTGGTCGCTAATATTCAGTCACTCGCTTAATGGCATCATAGATACCTAAGCGTTTCAGCGTGCGTGATCACCAATCATGCAAGGCTTGCTCACGTGTTATGTCTGGTACGTTGAACTTCTCAAAAGTCAAACCCATATGGGTCGCCCAGCCTCCTACTCGCTGCACGGGTGCTTCCAAGCTTAAGAAAGCGCCCTCCTGGATGGTAGCTGCAACTTCTGCTCCAACACCGGCGTTGATCATGGACTCATGCACGACGATAGCGCGCCCTGTCTTTCTGACACTTTGCAAAACAGCATCTCTATCCCACGGATACACAGTTCGTAAGTCCAGAAGTTCAGCACTGATGCCCAGCTCCTTCTCGGCAGCATCGATCGCAGAGGAACAGAGGTACATTGGATGCCCGTAAGAGATAATAGTCACATCCTTGCCCTCTTTCACTATGTCGGCCTTGGAGAGCGGAAGCTCATATGCAATATTTGGTACCTGCTCCACAGCTGCACGGTACAAGACTTTGGGCTCCATGAAGATCACCGGGTCTTTACACCCAATTGAGGCCAATAGTAAGCCCTTCGCCTGAGCTGGTGACCGTGGCATTACTATACGAAGGCCAGGGATATGAGTGAAGACTGCTTCAGGGGACTGAGAGTGATACCTATACTTCATCAGTAACATGGTTCGTTGCTTGTACCTGGTTCGTGACATACAATGCGCCATGTCCGACAACGCCGCACGGCATTCTCACGACTAGACCTCCTACATTACCACCGGTTTTCCCTCTCTATATCGCCACTTGGCGGCTTCATTGACTAGCTGGTCGAATGCAGGATGGACATAATCTGCGAATTGAATCTCCGCTATGGCCGTCATCCCTTGTGCGGCAGCACCAATGGCAAAGCCGACGATACCCTGCTCGGTCAAAGGTGTATTGAAAACTCTTTCTGATCCAAAATCTGTCGCCAAACCCATCGTGCATCGGAAGACACCACCGAAATGGACATCTTCACCAAAAATGAGGGAGAGTTCATCCGTCTGGAGCGTATGTCGAAGAGCGCCATTAATAGCCTGATATAGATTCTGGCGAGTCGATGGAGAAGAAGAAGGGTACGCAGGATTAGCAAGCAGAGATGAATTGCTGTGGTTAAGCAATGGATGCGTTGAATAATCTATGGGTACGTTCAGGCGCCCCGCGGAAGCAGCGGTAGAGTGGAAACATGGCAAGAGTTTCTTGAGAGACGGATGCAAGGAGACTTTGCTCGTGGCTTTCAAAGCAATACGCGCTGGCATCTCAGGCGTACCTGATACATCCTGCTGCAACAGAAACAATTGCAAGGGGACGGATGCTATTTATTGTTGATTGCTCTATAAGGAGGAGTCGGGCGGCTTGCGTCGGCTTGAACCAGGGCTTGGCATGACGGCATATCGTAGGCACCTGGTGATGCCCTCGACATTGGCCTCCAGAGATATATGTCAAAGGGTACATTTGTGCACACTGGTAAGGCTCTAGTCATTGAATGGGCCATCCGAAGCTTCAGTCAGCAGGCAGAGAAGTGCTAGATCAATCACCTCGCTCTTCGGTACCATGTGGCGTGTCCTAAGCGGTCTTTGTCATCCTCCGAATGTGGGATGTCGATTTAGACCAATGTGCAACACCTTCACATGGTTAGTCAACAAGAATTAAATGCCGTCCTGCAAACTGTCCTACTGCTTTTCCTCTGTCTTCTCATAAAAGAAAGCGGCGCGTTATCTGAGAGTTCACCTTTGGATCCCTTCTCTTTTTCCAGCATGGATGGCGGATGGCACGGTGGTGAAGCTCTGATGCAAAAGAAGCTGCACGTTCCGTTTCAGTACAATCCGACTAGTCATGGCCTCAGTCCTCATTCGCAACGATTGTTGCATGGCTCATCTCTACTTGCAATTGGCGCTCTAGATGATCAAGGCCAATTATGGACTACCGTGCTGGCTGGTAAACAAGGCTTTGCAAGATCGCTCGGGCAATCTATCGTTGGCGTCAAAGCTCTCGCAGACGTGAAATACGACCCAGTTGTTGATGCTCTGTTTGGCAAGGACAAATTCGAGGGGGCAGCAAGTGATCAAGTGCAAGGGAAAGACTTCGCCGCGCTGGGGATTCATCTTGCGACACGAGACCGCGTCAAACTTCAAGGCCAAATGATCGGAACTGCCATAGGAGGCTCGGATGCCTCAGGAAACAAGACCGCAAAGGAAATAGCCGAGATACAGCTGGCTTTGGCTATTACGGGTAGTCTGGGTATGATGCTCCATACCGAATCGAGAGACAATAACCTGATGCTACCTAGGCAATTGCCCAAAATACCTCAATGAAAAGGAAATTGTACTTACTATGCCGAAACCAGTCCTTGAAGCTGACACTTTACCCCTGACTCAAGTCTCACTAGATCTGCTGGCTAAGGCCGACCTATTCTTCATCACCTCGTATCATTCAAAAGGAATGTCCGCCAATCATCGTGGCGGATCGCCTGGCTTCATGCGAGTTGAAAAGAACGACGCAGAAGGAGTCATTCTCGTCTACCCTGAGTTCTCTGGCAATCGCTTCTACCAAACACTCGGTAATCTCTATTTGGATCCACGAGCAGGTTTTGCAATACCCGATTTCGACACAGGCGACATTCTATACATCACTTGCACCACCAAAATCCTCATCGGCGACTCAGCCGCAGCTACTCTCCCACGTTCCAACCTTGCCGTTCAGCTCCTTGTCAAGTCAGCTCGTTACGTCAAGCAAGGTCTAGCCTTCCGCGGCATCTTGGGAGAACGCTCGCCATACAATCCACCAGTACGCTATCTTCCTTCAGAGCGCAACCAAGTTGATGCCCAGGCCAAAAGCGACAATGCAGCTGCCTACGCACGTCTCCTATCTCGTACGATGCTGACCCACACTATTGCTCGCTTCCGTTTCAGCATCACCGATCCAGAAACCGCAGGTACTTGGAAAGCAGGACAATACATCGCATTGGCATTCGAGGACGAAGTGAGCGGCGGCTACGCTCACATGAATGATGAAGATCCAAGAAGCCTGAATGATGACTACCTCCGCACCTTCACGGTATCATCTCCTCCAGGCAATGGGAAGGATGGTAATCTCAGACATGATGAGCTCGAACTCACCGTTCGTAACGTTGGAACCGTTACGAACTATCTTTTCAAGGTCAATACAAAAGCCGGGGTGGAGCTACCCCTTAGAGGCTTTGGCGGGACATTCTCTGTTGAACAGCCTAATCCTAATGAGGTAGTACCTTTCGTCGCTGGTGGCATTGGTATCACGCCACTCCTTGCACAGCTTGGGTCGTTAGACCTAAGCCGCTTGAGGCTACTTTGGAGCGTGAATGTTAGGGATCTGGGGCTCGTTGTTGATATGATGAAACAGTATCCTTTGTCGGCCTCAACGACAAAAGTCTACGTCTCTGGTCTCGATGAAGCCCAATCTCACCGAAAAGCCCCCGCAGCAATAGAGGCAGTCAAAAAGGCTGGTGCGGAGGTCATTGAGAGACGTATCTTGGAAGAAGATGTCAGGGGTGAGAAGGGGCTTGGAAATACTTGGTACTTCTGTACCGGTCCGGCTCTCAAAAAATTGCTGCTTGCATGGCTGAAAGATAAGACGACGATTTACGAGGACTTCAATTACTGAACCAGCAAGACAAACGAGTGTGAACGGCAGCAACTTAGCGTTTGCATCGACTCATAACTTAATACCCAATGCCTAACTGAAAACGTATATATACCATTTAGACGTTACTTTTCTCGGCTCCATGCTACATTCGTCTCTCATCTTCATCGTATCATCACATACCCTCACATGACCAGCATGATGCATCTGTCAATTCCTACCACCTCAGAAGTTTTCCAACCCAAATGCTGAGCAACTTTTTTATATCCAAACAAGCTAGTCTATGCTGTCAAAATCAACGCTCACGCCAAGGCCAAATGCGGCAAGTGATACACATCGCAAATGCCATCAAAAATTTACTCATTGCATGGAGATCCCTCCAAGGCCCGTGGTCATCGAATATCCAGCTGGAACGGCTTGTATCTTCCACCCATCATCCCACACCTGGGACAAGGTCTCCCTCTCACCATACCAGCTCCACCGCGCTGAAGCTCTACGCTCCTCGGATCACTGCTCAGGTAGTAAAGGCAATCGGTACAGAACCCGCTAATACATTCGGTACACGCATAGCTGTCTTTCAATACACTCAGCCGCCTGCAATTCGCGCAAAATATCTGGACCTGCGTGGACCCGTTGTTCGAGGATTGGCTGTCGGAGGTGACTCGCTGGGAGTCATAGTAGATGGGTGATGTAGTATCGGAGGAGGATAGACCGGATGAGGGAATGTGGAAATTACGACCGGAAGCGGAAGATGTGTGGGCGCTGTGCATGCCCCGATTCTGATCGAGAGATAGGCCAGTCTCGACTATAGTAGCAAATGGAGGCGGCCCTGAGAGCGAGTGATTCTGGGGAGGCGTCAGTGTGCGTGTGAGCGGAGAGGATTTGTATGATTGGTTGTTGGCGAATGACTGATTGTTGGTGAATGGAGGGTGTAGTGGAGGTAGAGAGGCCCGCTTCACGGAGGAGGGAGACTGGGGCATCTGTCCGGCATTGTCAGTGTAGGTCTTCAGAATGATACGCCCCGGTATCTTGCTTACGGGGGTGATGTCACGATCCGAGTCGGCTTCTGTGGCCGACGCCGCAGCTTCCACGAGCTCGTCCCATCTCTGCTTCTTTGCTGCTGCTGCGACTAATGTAGGTGGCTCCGCTGAGAAAGCTTTCCTGCCTTCGATACTCAGCCTCCTACCGAAGTCTTTTGACTTCGCCTTCTCATGCTTGGGTTTGCGACTGTTCTGTGTGATTGAGGATTTGCGTGGTCGGTTGACGCGCTCGCGCCGTTGGAATGATTCTCGTCGCTGCATAGGGGGCAACGTAGACGAGCGTTCCGGAGGCGAGTGGTCCATCATGGAAGGAAGTAGCTCTCTTGGCCTCGGCTCATGAAATGGATGTGGGCGCTGAGGGCCTATCTGATTTTGAAGGGGTGGAAGCTCAACAGAGGGATACATCCTGCGTCGTACTTCGGTCTCGGAGGCATAATCCTGTTTAGATTTTATCAGCCCTCATACGGCTATCACAGGATATGTACACAGTGACAAGTACACACCACCTCTGAATCCCAGTCCGAATCTGGTCGATTGTTGTGGCTGAGCTGTGCCAAAGCTACTGCAGCTGTCGCGGCGGCAGGATAAGGGTCGTCAAATGCTCTCGGAGGATTGATCGAGCTCTGGTCGTAAGCATAGCTGTCTCTCTCGTGCCCATAAGCTAAACGGTCAGCTGTGGCTCTCCTGCATCCGTAATTTGACTTACAAGTAGGCGCAAAGGGTTGAACAGCAGCTGAGGGTGCGGCTTGAGGTCGCTCTGAAGGGGGTGTTGATCATCTGCTGAAAGCTCTCCTCTGTTGCAGGAAGCTTCGGGATGTAATGCTCTGGATGGGCTCGCCGTATGTGCTCCTGCATAGAGCGGAATCTCTTGTCCTGTGCATTGATGATGAGCGGCTGGCATAATCAGGAGTCGAGGTGGAACGTACGCCGCTGCATCTTTTGCGACAGTTGGATCCATCGAGCGTTTTGAGCGGGCAAACGATCTCGTTGGTACCGTCAACTGCTGAGAATGAGCCGGTAAAGGAAGACTTTGGCGGCATCGCCTTCTTGCATCAACGCTCCGAAGTCCCCCGCAGCCGTGGCTTGAACGTCAGGAACGGGAGAATTGAGGTGCAAAGGCTAATTGAATGTGCAGAACAGCTGGAATGCGACAATTGAGTATATATTACAGACTATGTAGGTAGGAGTGGGCTTCGAGAGAACATTTGAGAGCACCGATGAGCTTACAAAGTGATGTTGAGCAGCTCGATTAGCTTTCAAGCCGTCCACAAAACATGGTGGGGTTGACCAGCCGAGGGTTCAGTTCATCTTCTGTTCCATCCACCACCCGACACTCCTTGCAGGTAAGAAAAGGAGGAGCATGAAAGGGGAATGATGAGAGGGCGGACTTGTGTTATTCATGTCATGCGAATGGTCATTTCACTGCATTGAGTGTCTGTCTATTCTTCCGTCCGCGTCCCCTACGTTTTTCTAAAGAGAAGAGAACCCCCAACACCTGTCGCTTGGAAACAATTCAATCATCCACCAGGCCCCCTTTCCAACCTTTAGACAACATCTTCTCGTTCCCAACCAGTCTGCTTGATCGATTCAATTCCTTTTGATGGGTGAGGAGTTGCGCTATCACCATAATCGCTCACGAATGGATTCGGGTCTTTCTTTTGCTCGAGATTGCTCAACGTGTGATTGCTACTCATCGTTCAGTTGCGCCATTCACATGATCGCCATTCCAACAAAACTTACACTTCGCGATGCTTGGCTTCATCTGCTCGAATATAATAGAGCATGTCCTTGATATTCCTCGCTCCTTCTGGCATATTATAATAGCTGATGGCAATATCAGGTGCCTGCATTCTCTCCCACTTAGGCAGCTTGCCAGCTTCCAGCTCGTTGATCATCCGCGTATAGGTCAAGACTGCCTCTTCTTCAAGATAGCCGACGAAGCGGTGGCAGATTGTGGGAGCGATAAGATACGACAAGAAAAAGCCGTTGTAGAAGACGCCTTGAGCTCCAATGATCATGGTCTTCATGAACCAACCAGGCTCAGCCATCTTCATAAAAGTCAATAGGTGCATCCGTTCGTTGTAGGCCTCTTCAAGAAGGGTCTCGATCCTGCGCAACCATCAGCCAAAGCGTCTTTTCAGTTGCATAATTGCATCCAAAGCAGCATACCAGCCATTATCTCGATTGAGCCTCCTCAGACTATGCAGATGCCGCACGCTTCCAGCCACCATACCTGGTACACCGGCAACGCTCTCAAGGAAAAGGCAGCGAACCAGCCACTTTCGCTCCGTCATTGGCGATGGCCCGACCCAGCTTTTGAGTTTCTGGAGCCCAAGCCAGCTACCTTTCTGTTTGGCTTCTTCGGTCGGGTGACTGTAGCCCATTGCGGTGTCTGCGCCGAACCGAAGCAGCCGCACCGCACCGACCGCTATCCAGTCCTTCCAAGTCTTTGTCTCGCGATGAGCAACTTGGATTTGTTTCATCTGCTCTTCTGTATACCTGAAAAGTCGTCAGTTCGCCATACTGAACGCTGAAGTCTCATACGGACACTGGATGATGCCATGCTGGAAGCGTTTTCTTGATGTGGACACCGTCAGGAGCAGGAAAGAATTCTTTGAGGGATCTTCGCGATGAAGAGCTGAAGGTTCGCCTGTTCGAAGCATAGTTCCGTTGTTTCAGGCACGAGCAAGCAGACGGTCGGACGAAAGCCGAATATATTGATGCATTAGCGGTGAGTATGAAGGTGGCTTTGGAGATAACGGTAGGATTGGAAAGAGCTGATCTTCCAATCCTCGCAGACATGTTGAAGAGTAATAAGAATGATGTGGGAGTGTGAAACACGATTGTTTCTTGCAGGTGGCTGCTCGGTCTGCTGAAGAAGGGCTATTGTTTGCCCCGTGAGATATATGATCTCAAGATTTACGATGCCCGAGGAATCTTCGGAGTCAGGTGTCAGGAACGGGAAATAAAGACAATGAACGGATGAGCTCTAGGTACGTTGAAAGAGTAGTAAGCAATCGTATCGCAAGCAGCCAATGCAAATGCCTGATTCAGCCGCTGGCTTCGTCGGAGTTGCAGAGCCTTCGGGAATTTACGGAGTACAAACAATGCCCTGTCACGTGCGGGTCAGAGATGGAAAGGCGGGCAAATTGTGACTGTGTTCTGGCATGCAACTGCAACGATCTCACACCCTTTGATATCGAAGTCACATTGGAGAAGGGGAGCATGTGGACTTTAATGCGTGTGCATAGAGTATCCGAAGGGAAGTCTAGACCGCAACAGACCACCTAGAAGTAGCGCCTGCTTATTCAGCTCGTGCGATAGATGCGACTCGAATAGGCGACTGTAGCTGCCAGTAGTTGCATGCAAGCAACTTAATAAGTAGACGGTGCCTGTCCAGCCCGTCTCCTCAATCCTGGTCGACGGCTGGACATGCCTCGTATTGACGTGCTACCGACGGCCTCGACCAGTGTTGCAAAAGCTGGCTATGCCTTGGTTCCGGACACGCGCGGACAGGCACCGCTCGCCGCCCAACCAGTCTCAGGCAGGAAGCGCACCGCCAGAGCCTCAGGGCTTGGAGGTGGTGATACCACTGCAAGACAGCAGAGTGCAGCCCTCAAGCATCTCGCCGAATTGGACAAAGATGGCCATAAGGACGTCCAGATTCCCGTACCAAAGGACGTCACAGCGCGAGGTGCGAATCTGTCGCCAGATGGAGAACGCTCGTCCTGTTAACGTCGTCTGAAGGATCTTCTAGGAAAATGACAACCAATGTGCGACGTATCCTGACATCCCAGAAGACTTTCGCGAATCATCTGGCTGATGAAGAGGCAACCATTTCCCAACATGCACAGAACACGTTATCCTCTGCAGCTTCCGCCCCCCGTCGTACCTCTACCACAGCCAAAGCAGAAATGTCTGCATCAGCTCAAGCGTCACCTCCCAGAGACCCTCTCGCCAATGAGCCACTACTGAAATCATACGTGCCCGAAGCCCCGTCTGCTGAAGAGATGGAAGCACTCGTGAACGCCCCTCCGTTATCCCACGGTGCTGCTTGCGCTGTTCTACCAGACCACTCCAAGCCCCAGAGACATTTTTGTGAAATATGCGGATATTGGGGCACGATTAAATGCATAAGGTGTGGCGCTCGAGTCTGCGGGCTTGAATGTAAAGGTGCTCATGACGACGGGAGATGCCTGAAATTCTATGCTTGAGGTGCAAAAATTGTGCCCAAGGCAACAGTCAATCAATACGTACTATAACGAGCATGGGGATGAGCACAAATGTTGTGGGAGGATATCAACCCCAATACACTCTTGCCTAGAGCTTCTCCAAATCCTCGAGGGGTCTTCCTAACGCTATGTTATGAACTAGCGGTTCAATGGTCTAGGCTCAATCTGGGCTTAGCGAAAGGAGGGAAGGGAGAGGTCAAGTGCTTGTGACTGAACAGGTATGTTGAAATATCAGATACGTCTTCGAGGTATAAGGACTTATGTCCCATGCTAGAGTGGCTTAGCTCATCGAGGTTCAGGGCGGGTATTTGGATGCAGCACCAGCAACGAAATAAGCCAGCGGCTTGGAAGTTAAGGAATATCGAATTCTGTGACCCAAGATTACGTCAATGAATCTTGTTCAAAGAGGCATTCAGAATTCGCTGTCAAACTCTGCTCGCTTTTCCATTAAGATCAGAAATCGTATAGCTTGCATTTCCTTTACTTTACACACTACAAGAAACCTTCCCTTCAGGAAATAACGTCCGCTTTACTCTGCAACAACAATAGAACAGTCATTCTATCAATATCCGTTCAGACGTGACTTCTGAGGTCTTTTGATTAGAGTGATGTAGGCGATCTGGCCAGTTCACAGTAGGTATATAGACATCAAAGCCTTTGCAGCTAGCAAAAAACAACAGTAAGCCATGGGATGATTGAACGAAGATTGAGACTCCAAGACTTCTCTGTTGACATTCCTCGACCATCCGACCAAGCATTAAGAATAAATTAGTTAGCCTCGACCTCATATTTTTCCTTCAAAAGTCTTTGTTGCCATACTCGCCGAACTCTCCTAGGGAGAATACACTACGGCCGTCAGCTTCGTCATCATCATCACTGTCCAGCTTCTTCTCGTCAATCTCCTCAGCACCCTTGTTGTTACTACTATTGCCCTCTACCACGGTCTCGCTGGAGTCCTGACCATCAACAGCCTTATTCTTACCCAAACCCATCTTGCCTGTCCCCATCCTCCCTTTCCGGGCAAACTTCTTCGCTTTTTGATAACCTAGCTTGCTCATTTCGAGTCCTTGCTTTCCCATCTCGCGTGCTGGAATAGCCTCTAACCCCTGCTTACTCTTCTCTAGCCCTTGTTTGCTGATCTCGATTGTCTTGTTTCCAATCTCTCGAGTCTGTTTCCCAAAGTCTAGTGTCTGCTTTCCAATTTCGAACGCTGGTTTCATGCTACCTAGTCCGAGCTTCCCAATATCCATGCCAGGCCTCACCTTGGCTAGACCGAAAGTCGTCCTACGCTTTAGCTTGGGTGCTACTTTTGTGGACTCTTGAAACTCATTCTCTGGTGATGGCATGGAACTTGTTGCATATTTGATATTTGATGGCGACATTAGGTCATCGGTGCTGTGAAGCACCAGAGCTGTATTCTGATCTTGAGCCACAAAGGTATCAGTAGTCCGGGGCGTCTCAGACGAGGTTTTTGCCAATTTTGAGCCCGCTAAAGGCAGCGGCGAAGTCTGCGGAAGATGTCGAAGTTCGGGCCGGTGTAAGCTCTCCGCAAATTCTGAACGTACTTTAGGTGGATCTGCAACCTGAGTAGCGCTCATGGATCGATTCGATTGTGGCCTCAATACAACGTTCATAGAAAACATAGCTGCTCTGATCAGGTTGCTCTTGTCCTCGACAGTGCTGCCTCTCTTCAAAGGTACTTTGAAATTCTTCTGCTTTCGGACCCTGTCCATGGCCTCCCTCAACAGAGTTCTTATGCGGTCTTTCTCCTTATTAGGTATTGATACACCAGTGGTACAAAATTGGAGCCCCTCCGGTGTCTTGCCCTCATCAGTTAATGCGTGCGGATTGGCTCCGCCTCCCAGAAGCAGTTCTACCAAAGTAGACGAGCCAAAGTAAGCCGCATGATGAAGAGGCTGCCAACCTTCACTACATGTCGCCTCCATCTTCGCGCCCTTGCTGATAATATGCGTGGCAACTTCAGCGTGCCCGAACTCACATGCTAGATGCAATGGACGGCTGCCTGTGTACGGCCATCTTGCCTCTGCCCAGTATCCTTCTTCGACAATCTTGTGTGTCTGATCCTTCTTGAATGAAGTCGATCCTAACTTCTCTTCAACTTTAGCACCTTGCTGTAAGAGCCTTTCCACTATCGTCAGATGGCCATATGCAGCTGCAATATGTAACGGCTGCCAGCCAAATGAATTTTCCGAGCTAAGCTTGGCGCCATTCGAGATCAGTAGATTGAGGATCTGAACCGAGCCAGTGCGGGCTGCATGATGGACAGGAGATTGGCCTCGTTCATCCTCCACACTCACTTGAAGGCTATCTTCGGCGCTTCGGAGAAGCCTCTCGGCGACAGCGAAGTGGCCGCCTTTGACTGCAAACAGTAAGGGAGTCTCCTTTCTCGATGTCACAGCATTTGCAGACACTTTTTTCGCTATGAGCAGCTCAATAACCTGATAGTGCCCATAGTGCGATGCAAAATGAAGAGCGTTCCATCCATTTTCGTCCTTAGAACCAAGGACGCAATCCTCCTGAATCATGAGCTCAACCATGGCAAGACAACCGCTCTTCGCAGCTAAGGTCGCAGGTTTATGAAGATCTTTCCGCAAATCTGGCAATTTCAGATCATACGAAAAGAACGATTCGGCAATCCTCACGTGCCCATTTTCAACGGCTGCGAAGAAAGCAGTCAGAAAGGTCATGTTAGCTGAATTGAGCTTTGACAGAGCGAGCATCGTATGGACCGTCTCGTAATGACCAACTGCACAAGCAAGCTGCAATGGGGTTTTGGACTGTGCCTCCCGACTATCAATTTGAGCGCCTTCGTTCATTAGATGTTGGCACATCGCTGTGTTACCCTGAACAGCGCCAATGTGCAGGGGCGTTTGAAAGGAGGCGTCACGAGCATTCACATTTGCCTTCTGTTGAGTCAATAGCATTACTACATTTTGATGAGGAGCCTGCATAGCCAGATGTAGAGCCGTTTGTCCTTGTGGGCCTGTGGCATCAATCAAGGCGCCTTTGCCTAACAAGCTCTTTGCAATTGATAGCCGTCCTCTCCGGCAGGCGTGATGCAATGCGGTATTTCCATCAGCATCTAGATGCTCCAGCGGACACCCTTCATCGATGAGTAAGCCCACAACCGCCTCGTGACCCTCTAAGGACGCTTCTGAGAGAGCGTGCCGCCCTGTAGACCTGTGGCATGATTTGAGATCTGCACCGCTGACGATCAATTTATGAACCATCTTATAATTTCCGTCGCGCGCTGCTTGAACGATCCAGGGACATCCTTGTCCATCTGGCTCATCAAATTCGGGAACCTGGGCTAGCAATGGAGGACATAGAGAGAGATTATCCTCATATTGAGCTTTTTGAGCTTCTGATGTTGGTACTTTGTCCGTATGCGGCGCTCTAGTAGTGGTCAGAAGTGAGCTACCGTGTGGCCCGGCATCGACTTCACACTCCGGGCTCTCACAAATAGAGGTTAAAGTTGAATCCAATACCTTTATTCCTTGCTGTAAATCAGATATGTCTGACCTTGAAAGGGGGGTTTCGAGTCTTTCTGTATTATGGAGTTTCGTGCCTGCACATCTTCTTCTGTAATTTTTGGCAAAGATGAGCCAGTTGCGCTCGTCAACGATGACGAATGACTGAATATGCTAGGCGCTGCAGTGCTAATGGCAGACAAGCTTGCGCTCTCGTCGTCAACATGATCACTGGTCGATTTGTCGAATTGATGATCGGGAGCATTCAACAGGTCGACTAGCGGTAGGGAAACCAGAAGACCTTCGGTCTCTCGCATCCCTGTGGTGCTAGTCGCTAGAGTATCTAAAGGGATAAGCTCCAGCGCCGTTGATCCTGCCTCGACATCACCTTTTGGCATGTTCAGCGTCTCCCTTGGCTGCTGCGTATCCTGCAAGTATGCTGCTGAAGCCGGATATTCACTGGCTGCCTCGTTTGAAGGACTATCAAGTGGAAAAGATGGAAGCTCAACAGGCCCTGTTAAGTCTACAAGCGGTTGCTCTTGAGACGTATATGTATCCAATCCCGTAGTCGCAGGGTGGGCGTTTACAGTATTAGCAATCCTGCCTACTTCCACGGCCTCCAATTCGCTGAAGGGTATCGTCAATGGACTGGTCTCCTTGGGCGTCATAGATTCTGTAATCTCGAGTAAGTCTTGATCATACTCCTTGTTGGCCGAAGGCGCTTGACTCTGCAACGGCTGAGGCACGTCCGAGAAATCTATGAGGTCCTCGTTAGCCCTTCGTGTCTTTTCCGCCAACGCTTGTTGGCGTGCTAGTTGAACAATATCATAGAAAGTAAGTTTTTGTGGCGGTTTCCATGAGGAGTCTTGCGATGGATCAACAGATGCATGCTCGCAATCATCCCTTTTGGCCAATTCTGAAACTTCGGCGCGCCTGATTTCCAGAGCCTTGGTAATGAATTGACGTAGCTTGAGTCTCTTTTCTAGTCTTTCAGTCTTGTCTTCTAAACTTGTCGGAAGCTTTCCCTGGTCTGAAGTATTCTGACGCCCGGTCCTGGTCTTGAGATTAGAGATGGATAGTGGAAAGGGCTTTGTGATTGGAGTACTCACAATTCAATGACTCCCAAAGTAAGATGAAGTGTGGCGGCATGAGCCCTCAATTCAACTAAGTGTATGTTCATAGTCTCCTGAAACCATTGCAACTTCACCTTTTTAGCCAGGAATTGCTGAAGCATTATGATATTTTGCTTTGAAACCTTGCCCTCCTTGAAAGGTGCCTTCTCTCCTCTGTCTTGAAATTTCTTCAGGTCTAGAAGTATGTTTGCCATAGAGACCTGCACAAGGGTGATCGCGTTGTGGGTTGTGCGCATCTGTCTGATAAGACCCTTTGTGTTCTGATTCTTTTTGAGCCACAGCCCAATCGTCTTTATCGACTCCCCATAGATAGTACATTCGAGCGCGATAGACTGCAGAACCCTATCACCTGCCTTGTAGGTTTCATAGACTCGCCGCATCCACTGTGTGTACTGCCATACTTCTTTCACGACTTTCAATGTAGTCCCTACCGCGACTAGGACTGAGAAAGGGTCCATCGTCGCAAAATGGATTGGGAAGAGCCCAATTGAGCTATCGTCACTGAGGACTCCGTAGATTTGACTCACAGCGAGCACACTAGTTGGAACAAGAACTGAGAATAGCAGGATTCAAGAACGGAAAGTGGTAGCTATTCTACTGCGAGGTACGATGGAAGAGCTTGATGGAAGAGCTTAATGAAATACAGGAGGCAGCTTGTGTGGCCTTGTGGGCGTGTATCAAACTAATAAAGGGACAAGTTGGCAAACGGTACGAAGGAAACGGCAAGGTGTATTCCGAGTTAGCAGTGTACCATCCGGCACTGCATGCCTAGGTCACTTCCAAGGGAAGTCCAGACCACGGCGCCCAAAGTTGGAGGAGGGCCATTGGTCAGCCTTGTAACAGTAGTAACCCAGCCTGCTGCTGAGACACTTACTAGTGAAGTGATCCATGCAGCTAATCGACGCCATCACAAGAAGATGTAAAGGTACTTGAGGGAATGGCGGCTGGATTATGTCAAAGTTGCTTTACGACTGCTCCGTTCAGGTGATCAGTTTCAACAAGGAGGGAATTGTTCATCGGATATGGCAAGATACATTAGGTCCAAATGTCCTCCAAAAAGCCCGAGGGAAACAAGCAGAATTCTCAGCCTGATCGATGCTTCTGGAAGCCAAGGGGGCGGGGAGGGGCCGAAAGTCACATGGAGGGTGGCCTTGGATCACCATTGGGGACTGCTCCATTGCCCATGCGGCCATGCGGGAATATCTATCGTACCAGTCTGTAGCTGTCTGAAGAGGTTAGGCAAGAAGCGGGGAGTAACGCTTTGACAAGCTCATCCAGGGGCACCAAGCCTAGAACTAGAAGGTTCAGGCTAGAGCTGTATAAGAATCAAGGGTAGCGACGAGCCGAGGCCTAAAGCGATGCTCTGCTGCATGCCTGAATCTACATTAAGCCTGCAGTGGAAGATTGTATGAGAGGGTCATGCTGGTACTATGGATCGAATTAGTCGTCATGCCTTCTGCCTAATATCTTTTGAAGTACTTCCATCTAATCTATCTCCTGTGACTCGCTTCTCACTTCTATTTTGCGATCTTAGACTTTCAACGCCAGTCTTCAGGCTCAAATCAAATCTCGAATTAGAGCAGAGATGATGGGGCATTCGGCTATGGTGAACTACATAATCACCTCGTTCGCAACATCCTGTGCAAGCATTAGTCATTGAACTTTCTCGATTGAATGTGACATGAAAACTCACCCGTTTCAGCTCCTTGTTGGGCAAGCACACACAGTTCTGTACTCGTACTTCATCTCCGACTCCGCAGTCCTTTCCGAGAATGGTAATGCTTTGAACCTTGAGCCCGCCTTTGACGACAGTTGTCGAATGGCTTCCCACTGGGGTAGGAGTGCCCTCGACTCTTGCCCACGCACCTACACGGCTATTCCATCCTATGATCGAATACAGTACACACGCATCATGCTTGATCTCAGCGTCTTCGAGTACTATCGATTCCTTGATACGGACGCCAGGACCAACGACTGCTCGAGGCCCAATGGAAACGTTAGGACCAAGCTTGGCCGTTGGGTCGACTTCAGCTGAAGGGTGGATATATACCGGTGGGAGGATCGTAGCAGAGGGGGCCGCGAGCTCCTTTGATTGCGACTGGAATGCCTTTTGCAGGTACAGGGCGTTTGCAGGTACAGCAGAGCCAGCAGTTTTGATCTGGCGCCAGAAATCTTTCGTCTCGAGAACGTAAAACTGATTGCTATCGGCGAGATCTGACAAGATATCTTGTTCCAAACGCAAAACCTCGTTCTTCTCGCCTTCCTCAAGACGTTCGGAAAAGAATGATGCTTCGATGTTCTCCGATGAAGGATAAGAGACAAGACGAGGTCGCTCGGAGCGGCGTTGAATGGCGGTTTTGATAGAAGGGAAAATTGTCTCGGTTGCAAAAAGATAGACACCGCAATTGATGAGATTCGAGATGTGTGACTCTGGCTTCTCGACGTAGTGAAGCACACGCTTGCTCTCCGGGTCTGAGACAATGCACCCGAAGTTTGTAGCTGCCTCGTTGCTCACTCTCGTACCAAGAATGACCGCCTCGGCCGTCTTATCATCGAAAATCTTCAGCATCTGTTCCAAAGGAAAAGAGCAGCAAACGTCAGCGTTCAAAACGAAGAACCGATCTGGATTGCCTTTAAGAATAGCGTCTCTGAAATGGTAAAGGCCTCCTGCTGTGCCAAGCGCTTGATATTCTCTTAAGTACTGTAGCCGAATCTTGGGCAGTTCTCGGGCACTCTCTTTGATAAAATCACGGAAAATCTGCTCTTCATAATAGCCGACTAGAACAACATCACGAATGCCTGGAACTTTGGCGACGGCTTGAAGGCAGTGCCATAGTATAGGGTGACCAGCGACATCGAACAGAGGCTATGCGAGAAATTGAGTTGCGCATTCAGACAAGAGTTATGGCTGTCTGACCTTTGGAACATCGAGGGATAGTGGTCTGAAACGAGTTCCTCTCGATGGTCCTCCTACCTTCCATGTGGTCAGCTTTAGGTTCAACCAAAAATATTTGATTTGTAGCGCTCACGAGAATTACTGCTTTTGTTGAAGCTGTAGTAGAATTGACTCCATTAGGCTTTGCTCTCGAAGGGACGTTCAGCGTGGCCATATCGACTTCTTTACTCGTCTTATTTGATACTGGCAATTAGGCTGTGGCACAATGCAAAGTGTGAAGATTCAAATTATGTGGAAGCTCAGGAGAGCTCTAATGTGGCCAAATTGGAGAAGTGGGCCGCCGTAGCATCTTCCGCTTCTAGCGACCCAAGACCGAGTTGGGCCAACTCTCCACCATTACCACAAGAGGGGTGCCGCGGGAAAGCCTGGATCTTAAGTGCATTCGCTGATGTATGCTTCAGTCGCCTGATCACAAAAACGCTCATAAAGTCACATGGATAGGCATAGCGCAATAACACATTGGTGGACGTCCACATGAGCTTTTTACTTTCTGCACCAGCTCTGAAGTTGACGTCCACAACATTGTAGGACACGATCATTGACCACGGGTAGTATGCACTGTTGAGCGATTTGCAGGTTTACTGTCTGTTGTGATCGTTGCGTAGCAAAGAGGACAACTTGTGTATTTTGCCCGAGGCATTCTTTTTGCTCCGTTCCGTTAAAACAAGCGGATTAGACCTCGAATTGGAGTCCAAACACTAAGTAATCACCTGATCATGGTGATAGGTGGTCCACCTATCGTGAGTCGCGCTTTTACTGCATTCTTTCCTGATATACTCAAGAAACACGGAAATTTTACTTGCTTAACATCGAGCAACGCTATTCGTTTGCCAAATTGTATCATTATCGCCTCGCTGTCACGGAAATACCAAAACACCTTCATTTACTTACAATAATATATATATGAAGCCAATTAGTACTTTGTCCTGTGTGTTTGCCTAAGGAGCTTCTCCGTTCAAAGAGACTCTGGAAATGACTGAATTCAACAAACCACTCTCACAACTATAGGGACTTTGCGAGAAAATGAGGTTCGAAAGAAGTGTGGGGTTGCAAACACTCAACGCTACATCATTGTCCGCTTCAAGAACTTCTTCACCTTTACCCACACGGATTCTTTGACTAGGATCCAATCAGTGAAAGCTCAAAGGAAACGCGCGAACAGCAATACGTACTCGGTTTCTGTCCCACGCTAACCCTACGTGCATTTTCCAAGTCTTTCTTCTCCTGCTCCTCGGCTTCCAATCGGCGCTTGAGGTCCTTGTACTGCTGCTCCTCTGCTGCATTCCTGACGGAAGACTTTGCTCCTGGGCCGGACCAACCGCCCATTCCACCTGCGGAGCCGTACCCTCCGGTCATTACTGCGCTGTCTTATGACCGAGAAGATTGTTTCTCGAGGGCCTGTGAGCTGGTTGAAGTGGAAGCAAGAGAGGAGGTCGGTTTGGTTTGGTTTGAGAGTGATGACTTCGAAGTATACAGTGCCTTAGTATCGTCCCAGCTGATTGGTTGGTGTTTGGAAGGGTGCAACCAGCGGTGGCAGGGACAATTTTTGTGGATATAGTAGAGTTGTTTAGGGAGGATATCTTCACTTTGGAACATATTGAATCAAAAGCAAACGCTTGAAGAATTGGAGGATGGTTATATGGCGAAAGTGAGGGAACGCAGGATAGAGGGAGGAGAGACAGGGCAGAATTGGAGACACTTGAGATCAGCAGACGGAGGATATTATTAGTAGACGAGGCTGTTGCAAAGCCACTCTGTGAATACGGTCTCTGAATCTAGTTGATCAAATGCAGGAGCAAGATGCTGCAGACGTGGAAGTTGCGAGCACCTTTTCCACTCTGCATGGCAGCCATATGACGAGGCATTTTCAGAGTAGCAGTAGGAACCGTTTCCGCTCGAGAAGGAGCCGGGGTGCTATAATTGGCTCTAGGGGACGTCAGGGCGAAGGGCGTCCCCGGAAGCTTATGCACTTTAAGCAGTGATCCGCTTCGAAGCGGCTTAGAAGGCCGCTAAGAGAGATGACGCGCCTGATGTTGCCTTTCGAGGCTGTAGTATCAAAATCTCAAGGCACCTTGACTCGCGATGGCATCCATTTTGCTCTCAACTAGCTCAATCTGAGCGATCTCGGCACAGCATGTCTTCCTATGACAGTAAGTGACCGCCTGCTTCTCGGCTCACTTGTAGATTGACCACTGCAGTCGAGCACTCCGTGGCCCCCTCAACTTCCAACACCATTCCATCAAACGATCGCAGCGCACACCCTCCACGCCGACCAGACTTCTCCACCTTCTTCTCCCACGTCAGCTCCCATACCGACACATCCAACACTCAAAATGCACACGCCACACCAATGCCCTCAGACATCAGCGCCGCTTACAGGCTGTTAGCCGAGGGGTTTGGCCAGATGCGGCAGTCGGGCAGCGGAGAGGGTGTCCTGGACGGCATGATAGAGATGCTCTTGAGTGAGAGCGAGAGACCACCGAAGGAGGTGGAGGGTGTGGGGCAAGACTTCATCGATGGTGAGTCCGCCGATCAGGAGACCAAGTTTGAGGGGAGAAGGAGCATACTGCTGATGAGGAGGGTGCGTAGAGTTGGAGAGAGTGCCAAACAAAAGGCTGAAGAAGGACATGGACTGTCCGATTTGCAGTAACCCTTTCGTCGAAGGTAAGCTTGAGCTGTTGTGCTCATCGATTTCTCCTGAGAGCTTTACTGATATCCGGCTCAGATCAATACCCACTCGTGGTCCGCCTGCCGTGTAATTCCAAGCATTTGTTCGATCTAGAATGCATAGCGCCGTGGCTGAAGCTCCATGCCACCTGTCCATTAGACCGAAAGAATTTAGTGAAAGCGAAGAAGCCGCCGACTCCACCCCCACAGGTGGAAGAGGAAGATGGAGAGTACGACGACATGTATGCATGAAATGAAGTATGTCAGCAAGCGAGCAAGCGATAGCATTGGGCAGATGTTTCCATCATAATTCAAAATCGGCTTAAGATGATCCCGACGTGTAGTTGGCGACTCTGCGTACCTGACCCGTCTATTGTCCGATTCTCCCCAAGTGATACCTTCACTTGCTAGCATGTACAACAATCTCATCTTTACATATCCTGTTTCATTCGCTTCTGAACAAATCACACGTTTGCAAGCCTTTCTAATTTGCAAATACCCCTATCATGTATGCACGCCTCTAAACAGCCATGTCGGCTGTTCACGTCCAAATCGAAATCATCAAAATACCTCATCAGAGCGTCAATGCTCCGTATTCATCATATCGTTTACCTGATCCTACTCCTTGACTTTTTCATATTTTTATCCGAAGCCGTTATTTTGTTGATCATTGAAATCAGTGGGTAGCTCTGGGATTTGACTTTGTCCACGGCAATCATATCCATTTGGCTGGAAGCTAGATGAGTAACAGGGAATGGCACATGCGGCATTAGCTTTCCGAATGAGCTCGCTAGGGTCTACATGCAGCATGCCCATTTTAGATCCTTGACTTAAGCATGTTTCCGTCGATGTGGAGATGGGAGTGTGTGGCCTGTTCATGAACGACGGGGGTTGCAGATAATTACGGCTTGCAAAGCGATGTGGCCCAAGTAAATCAGCTTCGTAAGGAGGCGGACGTAGTGCATCATTGTGAGGTGAGACTGAATTATGTGACCGTGTTGATGCAGCGGAAGGCAAAAGGCAAGGACACTGCTGCTGGTGTTCTTTTGGCATTGCTGGGTATGTTCGTGCATCAAGATACTGAAAGCCAAGGTCAACCATGCTCTTCGGAGAACCCGTGGGATCCACTGATAGTGCGAGTAACGCCTTCGCTGCACTACCAAGTTCTGCTTCACTAGGCAGAGGCCTATAGGCATTCACTTGAAGACGTTCATTCCTGTTGAGCAGGGTTTGATCATCTTGCTCAGCAGCTGAAGCCTGCCTCGTTAAATTCAAGCTTGAACGTCGTGGACGAGACGGGTTATGAGATCCTGGAGAATTTGTACCGAGTTTACCAGGGGCGAGGGGGGCGAAATGAGTCTTCTTACAGCATCTCTCACAGATATGCTCTAGGCAAGCACTGCACCGCCAGATTGTAGAGTCGTTATGAGCATTGCACGAATCACACTTGGCGGTGTGAACCGTTTGCGGCTTCCATAGATGGTCGCAATTGCCTTGCATAGCAGTGACGTTTAGACAGTGATATGACAGATAAGCTGTAGAGGATCACAATGTTCGTGTTTCGAGTGCCACAAGAGAAGGGACGATATGAAGAGACGATTGAACAACAAGAAGCCTTTTCATGCCTCCCAAGATCTGAGGCAGAATATATTCGCAAACATAGCTAAGATGCAAGATATTGCGTCTGAGAAAGAGCTGCTGCAAATGAGAGAGGCGATATATGTAAAGACCCAGTTGATTCGCCACGCATCTCCAGCCGAAAGCGCACAACTCAAGGGTGACAACACATCGATAGCTTGTACGTACTTCATACGGAGCGTATAGCCAGTGCTGACTCTGTGAAGAAAGGAATTCTATCCATCAGCCTGATTTGATCATGCATAGTCCTAATGATTCACTTCCTTTTGTTTTCTTAGCAACCAACACCATAGAAAATCTTGAATGGATAAGTACATTGAGTTGAGGATGGCCATACACTTTGTTCTCTCCGTAAAAATCTGCCATGCAGATATTTGCCAACGCATTTGGCGTGCGCATAAGCGTTGACGGACCGGATTTTGCCTCAATCAACTCACCGGTACATCTTCAGCGGGCATCGCGGCGACACCGAGCTCCTCTGCGACAGGGATCTTCTCCTTTCCTTGATTGGTCTCTTCCTTCATGAAAGGGAACAGTATCACTTCTTTGATGGTGTTGTGATTGGTCATGAACATTACAAGACGATCGATGCCCATTCCCCACCCCCCGTTGGGGGCATACCGTATTCTAGCATAGTGCAGAAATTCTCGTCAATTAGCTGTGCCTCATCATCTCCTTGAGCCTTCTGAGCAGCCTGTTCTTCGAAGCGCAGACGTTGATCGAACGGGTCATTCAATTCCGTATATGCATTAGCGATTTCTTTGGTGCATACGAAAGCCTCAAATCGCTCGCAAAGCCCTGGCCTGCTACGATGTGCTTTAGCCAATGGAGACATGACCTGCGGATGGTTCATTAAGAACGTTGGCTGCACACAATCCGACTCAAGAAATTCACCTATTAATGCATCGAACATGCGTGGATTTGTCAGCGGTGGTGCACAATCGACACCCATCTTCTTTAGCATGCGTTCAAGGAACCGACCGCTCTCTCGAGTATGGAATTGATCGCCTGGTGGGAATCTTTCTCCGCACTTCTCCTCCAACGTTGGTATGATGTCGATGCGTTTCCACGGTTTTTCCCAATTTACCTCATACTCTTTGCCATCTAACGTGTTGTATTTGGTAACATATCCGCCTGTTAGTCTTTTGGCTATACCAGAAACGAGATCTTCCGTAACGCCCATGATATCCTCGTAGTCTTTGTAAGCCCAATAAAACTCGCAGGTCGTAAATTCTGGATTATGAGTAGGATCAATGCCTTCATTCCTGAATTGTTTCCCTATTTCGAAGACTCGGTTGAAGCCGCCGCCGATCATCTTCTTGAGGTAAAGCTCTGGCGCAACACGCATGTACAGATCACGTTTCAGCTCATTGTGGTAAGTGGTAAAAGGTTTAGCAGTTGCACCGCCTGCCAGGGCGCTGAGGATAGGAGTTTCCACCTCGTGAAAATCAAGATTCCAGAAAAACTGACGAATATAGCGTATCAATAAATCTCGCTTATGGGCGACGTCTCTGCTTGAGTCATTCATGCTCCAATCAAGAAATCGATTTCGAAACCGTTGCTCGGGATCTTTATATCCGTAATGCTCTGACGGGATTTGGTGCAGACAAGGAGTGAGGAGTAATAGCTTGGTTGCAAATATGGATAGCTCCCCCTCTGGTCGCGTCTTAGGGGTCGATCGTCCTGGATATCCAACGATACCGACGATATCTCCTCGGCGAATATGCTCATGTATCTTTTCGAAGGCGTCTGCATCGTCTCCCATTTTCTGTAGTTGGCAAAGCACTTGGATCTTGACACCCTCATCCTTAATATCGTAGAATACTAATTTAGATCCTGAGGCTCTCTTGACGAATATGCGACCTCCCAATCGGATCTCAATCTCTGGTCTGGATTCCCCAGTCCCAAGGTCTGCATAGTCCTTGACAAAATCCCTTAAATCAGTCAAGACTTCAAATTTATGAGGATATGGGTTAAAGCCGTCAAGTTGACGCTGACGTATTTCACGACTTCTGATTTCGTGGTATTGCTATGATCATTTAATGTCAGTATCGACAGAAGGGCGGTCCTCGAGCTCACATTCGGAGTCAACTCCATTTCTTCCACCACTTTCTTCTTTTGTGATGCAAGTGGGGCGTTGGCTGCCTTTCCTGCTTTCTTCTCGTCTGCTATCCGTTGCTTCTGGCGCCTTTTAAGATCAGATTTGCTGACCCAAATAATTAGGTGGTTTACTCGGCGCGGTTTCCCGCACGGCGATACTTCTTACCTGACTCTCTCACCAGTGACCTCGTCTAGTTGCAGATTTGCAAGAGCATCACTCGGTGCATTAGTTTCTGCCATACGAGCGGAGGATTCCTTTGTGCACAATGACGCTATTAGAAAAGTTTCCTCAATAAGTCATTCAATGACGTGCTGAGTATTTGAATCGTTCCCTTGGTAGGTTGTAAGAAACGCGGAAGGCTTTCGCGTAAATTAAAACTAGCTTGACAGTTTCGATCACGTGCGCTGAGGGACGACAACGTCCACTGAGTATTTGATGGCCGTTTCCTCCCTCAATACCATGACAACGTAAACACATTTCACTAAAAAAGGCCCTTTCCACAACACGAAGTCCTCACGATGCTTCGCCCAGACCCCCTGTTCAGTCCGCCGCCCAATTAGCGTTCCAACCAGGTATCAAGCAAGTTCTTCGAGGCGTTGCTGAGCCTGCATTAATGTGCGCTGTTCTTTCAATAGCTGCGCCCGATATTTTTCCACCTCGGGATTCGCAGCCAAAAGCGGCGCAAGCTTGTCATTTGCTATACGTAGACGGTCACATTAGTTGACTAACTTAGACTGAGTTGCTGTACAATCACTTACCGTCGACATGAGTGATACCCAGTTCCTCCTTCAAGAGCGCACATAGTTCCGAGCGGCACTTTTCGAATAATTCCCCATATATACTGGCGCACATATGGTCCGCAAATGAATTGAGACCACATTCATAATAGGCTTTAACTCGCTAGGTAAATTGTCAGTGAGAACTAATTTGTTCCGAGAAAACGTACGCTCATGGCCTGAATTTCTCGGCTATATTTTTCCGGTTCGAGCGTACTTTCGTTAACTTTCGCAACTTTGTCCCAGAAGGCTGAGCCTGAGGTATGCTTCCCCGTTTTAGCCTCTTGTTCGCTAACATGGTGCTTGGCCCGCTGTTGGAGTCGAAAGGAGAAGAGGTTGCTTGACGCCTTTTCGTACGCGGTTTGCATAGCTTCTTCATTTAACGTCATCGGCTTAGCAGATTCCCACTTAAGCATTCTCATGGCTAATTCTTCCTGGTCTTTGCAAGCTTGTCTGAAAAATTTGTCAAAAGTACTAAGGATCAAACGGTAATAGTCTGTGTCTTGATGTTGACCGAAAGCTTCTGATACCCTACCGAAGACCATATTTTGACAGAGTTGACTTGTGTTGAACAGAAAGGCTTCGAGAGGGTGCTGCCAATGCGAAATACTCTGCCGCACCATGTCTTCCGTGGCGTGGGGATGGATCTCGCCAGGAATGCCGCTGTATGCATATGAGATTATAGACCTAACCTCAGCCAGTGTAAAGCATTTCCCAGTGATAGCCACTGAATCCAAATTCGCACTGCCGGCTAGGTCGATTCTCGGTGATTTGGTCGGTGCAAATTCATCTGGCGTGTGTACTCGCTTTCGAGTATTGGGATTTTGCGGAACGTCATCATCTGAATCGATGCAAATTGAGATCGTCTTGGTACTGTTTGTTGAAGATGGCGTTGCCTTGGACTCACGTTGGGATGATCCATTGGGAGTTTCTGGTGCTTGTTTAGCAATGGATCTCTGTCCTTCGGAAAACTTCAGTAATGGCCGCGTGCTTTCCAAGGCTTTCCTAAAACCTATCGCATATTCGTTCCACTGCTGAGGAAATGGAAACTTTTTACTTCCGCCATCGAGATGATTATGTAGAAGCTTTTCAAATTTCATGAGCTCACCCATGACTATGGCGGAGACATTACCGCCCATCGCCTGTGGTAGCTCTCGTAATTTGTTCTCAATATCTTCGACCTTCTCTCTGACTTGAATCCGAAAGCGTGGCAAGCTTTCCTTGCATTAGCTCGACTCAAGTTTGGCAAGAAGGCATCTCACTAACCTTTTCTGGATCTGAAAGGTCAACAATTGGGCTAGATTTGTCAATAAAGCTGGTGTGCCAAAACGTTTGCTATAGGCTTGAAGAGATCCTGCCCATGGCTCATTTTTATCGAAGAAGTCTTCTTCCTCGTGTCTAGCCTGGGCATGGCTGATATTAGTATCGGGATTGTTCTTAATTACGAAATAACCAAAGCCCAAACGGAATTTTCTGCCTTCTAAAATTTGAGACCACTGCTCAAACGATTCTTGTAGCTGTAGAAGGTCAGGTTTCGTAATGCATCCAATGGTCCTTGCTTCTGCTTTTGATTCCCGAATAAGTCTTGCTGCGCTGGAATTTGCAGGATCATCGGTGATAGGTAAGGCAAGAAGTACCAAACTTTCCGTAGACTGGATATATTCTTTGACCAGATTTCTTACGAGATCGACCAGATAGCTTTCTTCTGGTACATCTGACACGTTGATTATGCCTGGGAGATCGTAGAAAGATAGGTTTGGGAGACCTGGGCCTGCAATATTAAGGCGAATCACATTGGGCGAGAATTTCACCTGGAATGCGTGAGGAGGTAGAGCGTTTTCAGGCATATAGTCGGCATGATCCTTTCCAGGATTTAGATTTGCAAGTTGTGCCCGGTATAATACTCCGTGTACGTGATCTTTCGACCTGATGGTGGCAAAGTGAATGTTTTCCAGGTCTTGAGCAACCCAAGGGCCTAGTGGCCGATCTTTGGTTGCTCCTTGAGACTTCGGAAAACCTTTACCATGGCGATCTCCCAAGTAGAGATATTTCTTAGATAATGACACAGTACACTTCCACGAATTTTGCTCTGAGAGGTTAATTTCTAGTGGACAACGTGTGCAAGTGCCACTTTCCCTCATCACCTTTATTTCTGACATTGATTCAATCAAGCTACTTTTGCCAGTACTTTGATTGCCGACAACGACTACCTTAGGTAGTGGAAGATCTAGATTTTCGACTCCTAATTGTCGAAGGGCTTGGACTGTTTGGACCAGGTGTTTTACACCACGTCCAACGACATCAAGGCTAGCTTCCGTATCAAACAATTTGCCACTATCATGAGAGGCAAGGTCTAGGTTCAATCAGCAGTCATAATAAGATAGCACGGTAGGTCAGATGCTTACCAGGACTAGGAACCGGGGGCGCTATACCGCTACGTCCTTGCCCGTTGATATTGTGGGCATCTGATCTAGAGCCAGATGAACTATGCACCGGGCGCTGTGTGGACTTCTCTTCGTCACGATTTGAATCTAGCTCACGTTTTCCAGGTTTGCGACCCATGATCGCAACCAGTCAACGCACTGACAATGTTCTGTGCCAAATTAGATGCGATGGAAGGAAGACCAAAGGCGAGCGAAATGCAAAGAGGTTGGAAGATGAAGAGTGTCATTGGATTTTTTCGACCATGCCACGCTTTGGGCCATCACCAAATGGTGATGGAACTCGCAACTCCTCATAATCGTGCGCAAATTACTAGAGTCGGGAGCGAAGGCAAGTTCCAGAAGTGAATTGATTTTAGTTTCACTCAGTTCTTCGCTGTGACATGCCTATTTGCGTGAAGGCTATTGATACCACCTCGCTGATTTGCCACCGATCCCGGGCTTATTTTTCGCTTTTGAAGCAATTGCAAGAACCTTTTGTTGGGAAGCCATGTCCTACTACCTAGAAGCAGGACATAAGAGAGTAATGCTAAGCTCCCTGCTTGATGCGCTGATGCTAACGGCAACGGCACTAAGTATAAAAGGGTACTGATGCCGAGAGCGACTTGCAAGCATGCAAACCCAAGAACACCATGTACGGCCCGCTTGCTCGCGTTTGGCAGTAGCTTGACAATAGTAGGCGAGAATCTTGAGTAGGTAAATAGGGCAATCACGGCGGTGAATGTCGTTGTCGCCAGTACCCTGTGATCTAATTGGGCGAGAGAAGGGTTTTCCAATGCATTACGCCACCAAAGATCACGGCCGTCAGCTTTTTGTGAATAGAAATCTGAGAGTAGTTCATCCAACGGTGGAATCCAGCCCTGCCCCATCCATGGAAAATCGTTGTAAATTAGCCCAGCATCAAGTCCGGCCACAAAGCCACCAGACATAGCTGTGATAAAGACCAAGCCAGCTAGCATTGCGATTGAACGCTGAAAGACACGCAGCCGGGGGTTCTTCAGCCGCTCTAAAGTACCTCGTGCAGCCTCGATATTACTCGCAAGCTTTTGTTCCCGTAGAATCTGTAGCCCATTCCAGAACATAGCTGAATAGCACAAGAAAGCTGTTCCAAGATGCGCTACCAATCGATATTGGCTTACACGTGGATGACTTCCAGGTGCAAAGAGATGATCTTTCAGCCCTGAACTCACCATCCACCACCCTAGAAAGCCCTGGAGGCCGATGAGTCCAGCAATCCCAAGTATTCTACCAGCCATTGGTTTGGAGACTTTGCCAGCGACTATGAATAAAACCGCAGGGACTACGAAAGTCACACCAACGAAGCGACCCCATAGGCGGTGTGTCCACTCCATATAGTAGATCTTTTTAAATTCGTCCATCGTCATGTTTGGATTCAGAAGCTTGAATTCTGGTGAGGATTGGTACTTTTGAAACTCAGCTTCCCACTCGCTTTCTCCGGATGGCGGAAGTGCTCCAGTGACAGGTTTCCATTCTGTGATGCTGAGTCTGTTCGTTATTAGTAACCGTGGACTCTCTGCAGAGGAGCTGGAACTTACCCTGACTCCGTGAGGCGAGTCAGGCCACCAAACACCACTATACCGAAAACGTTGGCAGCACTAAACAGGAGCCAGTAGCCAACAGGTTTGCGTGTTAGTCGAGGGAAGAAGGCCTTGAGAAATTTCACTCGGTAGGCCTTAAAGGACCTTGCAAACGATGATGACTGGGAGGGCGTCTTTGAGGAAACTGTGGAAACATTGCTAATAGCAATAGCAGGCCGAGCTGGAACCGTTTTGAAGGCTCTGCGAGCTTGTAGCTGCCATTGAGGGGTTTGCTTAGGTAGAGCTGAACAATGTTTAGTAACAGTCCATGAGTGATTACAATCGAACAATCGTCTGGTCAGTCGAGGAGCTGCACGGTGAAGACTTGGTAGAATCGAAGCCATGTTTTGGCTGTTCCGTGTGAGCGATTAAAGACGCTGCGAGTGAAGTCCAAGTCGTCGGAGCCAGTCAGGGAATTGAGGTTGGAAGGAATACGCGCTAAACAAGAAGATGCTCCCGAGGCTTTGATGACGCTATGAAAGTTTTATACAAGACTTCAAGATCTTTTTCAGCCGGTACATGATGGCGCATGATGCATCAGAGGAGTTGACAAAATTTCGCCAACAATGGCAGGAGGAGGTCAGATCCCGAAAGAAGACAATATCCACACACAGACCCCAAGCCGCGAGTGCACATCATCGTCCAGATCGAGCCCCGTCGCCGCACCTGCCATCGTATAATGAGGAGCATAAGAGTGCTTTTGAAGACCACAAAGATTCTTCCTACCACGATCTAGAAGACTTAGATGATCAGAGGCGACTACATATAGAAGGCGGTTCCCGACCTAACAACAGCCGACAGCCTTCCTCGGCTTTGGAGCATTACGAGAAGGCCGTACAAAGAGAGGGAGAAGGCAGCTTGGGTGACAGTCTGAAGCACTATCATAAAGCCTACCGACTTGACGCAGGTGTTGACAGTCTCTACAAGAGCAAGCATTTCCCACAGTCTACGTCAAAAGCTACCACCGCGAAACCATCTAATGCATCTAGCACCGTTCCCAACAATGCTCACCATTACCTAGATGGTTCTTCTAAGATTTCTACGTCTGATCTCATTGCATCCTTTCAGTACTCTTACATCAACGGCGAAGAGCCACTGATTGAGGGTTCTCCTGCTCCACCTTGCCCGATATCTTTCTTACCCTCAGAACTCTGGGTCAATCTCCTCACTCATACGGCGAATTCCGACCCAGCTTCTTTTGCTCGGCTTGCTCAAGTGTGTAGGCGCCTTGCGTTTCTGGTGGCTGCAGAGGATCAAATTTGGCGAGAGGTGTGTCATGATCGTGCGTATGGCTTCGCGGCAATGCATTACGCCTGGGCACTCACTATTACCGGCCAGTCGCTGCCTGCTTCTTTCGAAGAACTGGATGCTCAGCTTCTGCGATTGACAATTGAACGTCCATCAGTACAATTTCCCTTGTCGTCCACCTATCCAAGCTACAAATCAATGTTTCAGAAAAGGCCCAGAATTCGATTCAATGGCTGCTATATCAGTACGGTCAATTACATTAGACCAGGTGGAGCGACTGCATCACAAGCGACTTGGAATTCACCAGTCCTCATTGTCACCTACTACCGGTACCTGCGGTTCTTCAAAGATGGCTCATGCATTTCGCTTCTCACAACAACAGAGCCCGGGGATGTTGTTCATTATCTCACTAAAGAGAATGTTCACTCAGGCCATGCAAATAGTCTACCGACGGCGGTCATGAACAATGCTTTGCTTGGACGTTGGAAACTGAGCGGAGATGCGTATGCTTCTGATCCGAACTTACATGAGGAGGGCACCGTCCATATCGAGACAGAGGGCGCAGACGTAGACCGACCTGAGCCCAAATATACGTACAAGATGATGTTGCAAATGAAAAGCTCTCGAAAGGCTGCTGGCGCGACGAAGAATAATAAACTCGTTTGGCTTGGATATTGGTCATACAATAAGCTGACGGATGATTGGGCTGAATTTGGGTTGAAGAATGACCGGGCCTATGTCTGGAGCCGGGTTAAAAGCTACGGCTATGATATATGAAAATAGACATGAACATACGATTTAATTGTTCAGGCCTGCCCAAGTAGGAAGGTCACGTGTTTGCGCGTTTTAGTCAGATTTCGCTTCCCTACAATTACTTCCATAGAACCTAGAATCGTGCATTCGACCCGATAAGTCGCAAAAAATGCCTATCGGCATTGAACGACTCAATTCGAGGCACCTCCAGCCTTCGTCTCAAATCGTCTTCATCAAGCCTTTGGCTGGTTCCGATGCAGATTTCGCGAGAGACTTCCTCGAGCGAATCGCCGCAATATGTCATCCCATCATGAAGTCAAATCATCTGTCTATTATGACACTCGAAGAACATGAAGCCAACACTGAATTCATTGGCCGAAATTTTAATGCTGGTGAAATCATACAACTCGTTCTCAAATCATACCGAACAGGCCAGTGGCTTAGCTTCAAGACGGTACAAATGATAATGATGCATGAGCTCGCTCACTGCGCGCAGATGAATCATTCAAGGGCATTCTGGAAAGTAAGGAATGACTACGCAGCCGAGCTCAGAGGGTTGTGGCAAAAGAATTATACAGGAGATGGTCTCTGGGGACGAGGACAGACTCTACTCAGCGGCAGATATGACACAGGACGAAGGGCTGAAGAGGACTTGCTGCCCGAGAATTTGTGCGGCGGAGCCTATCGTAGTTCGAGAAGGAGGAAGAGAAAGCGAGGACCGGCGGCTACGGACAAGAAGCCCGAACCCTTCGCGGAGCGGCAGCAAAGGAGGGTCGCTAAGAAGTTTGGCGTCGCAGGTCAAACACTGGGAGGAGATCAAGAGACGAGAGTGAAGCTAGAGAAGGGCCAGAGCGTCAAGGCAAAGCCTAAAGTGGCCAACAGCTCACGAGGGCGAGAATTACGTGTGGCAGCTGCACTAGCACGGTTTGGGCAACAAGAGGAGGACACATTAGACGATGCAAAGCCAAAAGAGGACTTGAAGAAGGATCAGTCAAAGCTATCAAGCGACACTGAAGACGATTCGGAAAACAGTGATGTTGAGAGCGTCTTAAAAGATCACAAAGGACAGAGGATCCAAGATCAAGAAGGCCGCGATATGATTAGAGTATGTGGCACCGAGGATGAAGATGACGAAGCGGTAAAGCAAGAACGAGATGAATTGCAAGGGTTAAATGGCGCTGAAAGCAGTGATCCTTCGCACACAAATGTTGTCAAGCCGATAGCGGCAGTCAGAGGATCGGACCCTCATGACCAATCGACAATAGCTACGGCTTCTTCAACCCGGGACCAGCCTCTATCAGTGATTGAGCCGTCAGAAACACAGTCCGAACAAGTTTGTTCTCCAATATGTTCCATGGGAAATGCTGCTGGTTCAGCTCTCTGCGTAGCATGCTCTCACGTTCTAGACGTCTCTTTAATCGCTAATCACTGGCGATGTCAGAAGGAAACATGTAAGGAAAGTGACTACGTCAACGCTGGCGACTTTGGGCGTTCCGGTGTATGTGGTGCCCACAAAGCTTCTGATCCTCCTGAATGAGGAGGAGCAACAGCCTAAGGTGTGTTTTCTTGGCTTTTAGAAACCAGAATCTTGCAGAGATTATACAGAAACGAGATTGATATCGCTGGACCTGTGCCAATGACCACGATGGGCAATGTCAAATCTAAGTTACTGCAGAGATCTTTGCAGACACGCAAGCATTGATCAGTATTGCTTGTTGCAGAATGTGGCAATAGGTGCAAAGAGATCTACTGGAGACCCCCTGAGACGAGGAAACGTGAATGAGACTAGCATCCTCGATGCTCGCATGTTTCTAATGAACACATTCACGATATGGTACTCAGGATGAATGAAACACAAACGAGTTTAAATCACCTGCATCTGCGATTCCGCCCACATGCATGATCTTGAGCACTTGAAGCGTATCATCAGCAGCGGATATCAGCCCTAGTACATTTTCGTGCTTTTTGGAAGGCCACTTGAAGAAGCTCGACCAATATGTGTGGAATACTATCCGGCTAGGTCATGACTTGTTTCTTCGTGGGCGTCTGAACACCAATGTCAGGAAACATCCTGTACGCTGGTTCGAATTCACACTTTGTCCGCTGCGAGACTGGTTTCTGATTTCGATAAGGTTGATTTGAGTGCTGCGATGAGAAATACAATGTACAAAATTATGTCGTGAAGAACTTCGAATGCTTCATTTTGATTTCCCTCCCACAGTGTGATCAACAACGGGCAAAGGAACAGTGTTTGTAACACCCTAGGGGCTTTAGAGGTGCTGTGGAATTTAAGAAATATCTTTCATAGCAAATAGATACTAAAGAAGCTACTCGATAAAGCACGAAGACTCTAGAGCTTTAGGCTTACCATAGGAGCTTTCACATGCCGACCCAATGTCAGCCTCACCAACATTCCAGAAGGAGGTTGGGTCACGCTTTAGGGCCCTGCGATTTTGAAGAACACGACGTGTGAAAACGGGATGATGCTCAACGGGACGATGTACATGATTAGCCTACCCTCGAGGCATAGTCCTCGTAGAGGTAAAAGAATGCGTCAAGTCCAGAGGACAACAAGCGGCTCCAGATACAAAACATATCTCCCCGACTTCTCCCGTGGCTGACATCCACAAAGTAGGTGAGAGGTGAGATACAATAAGTCCAACGAGGTCAAAAGATGCGAGCAGACTAGCAATATAGCATGTATAGACAGGCGAATCAAACACCAATAGTGCATTTTCCATGAAGCTAGGATACGGTCGTGCCGTCCGTTACCCTCTGGCAGCGGGTGGTGGTCTTCTATATCCACTAAGATCTAGTTGACTTTGCCTCTGCAAATCTCCATAGCGTACACGTGGTGCCGTTTTACAAAAGGAAAGGAGATGAGGAGCAGACGGATCATAGGCATATACTCTCCGAGATGAGGCCCCGCGAGCATCTGGGACGAAGATTGTAGGGTAGCGGTGGGCAAGGATGAGAATCTGCGAGCATCAGCGGGATGGTGGCGCGCGGTCCATGGTAGGCCGCGTCGTTCATCGCAATAATAAGAAAGTACCACGAATAATTGTAAGTAGTGAGCAACGAGTCAGTAATGTTCAAAGCCATTTTATGTTGGTCGAAACAAACATTGAGTCAGCCCGCCCGGGCCTCCCTAACAGCCGCCCCCGGACACCGGAGCCCGCAGCGCCACGACCTCCAGCTGTACCGTCGAGTTACTCTAGCAACGCCCAGTAGTATTATTCTTATTACACTTGGTATCCCACGCCATCTCCAGTCCCACCCCAAGGATCGAAATAAAGTTTTCCCATCATTCTGGTGGCTTTCCCAGGCGTGCATTAGGCTCGATCTCTTGCACCACAGTCTCGATCACGAGCAGCAGCAGCAGTAGCAATTTGGGGAGGTCACCCCGTACCTTCCCATCCAAGGCTGCAGCACGCAAGTCAACCCTTGCCGCAAAACAACCTACCAAAGAAGTTGGAGGGTGTGATGGCTCGAAAATAATGACGGCGCTTGCTGCACCAGCAGCCTTGATTTGCTGTCACTGCATGGGATGATATCTGAATCCAGTGGTTGGGGTGGGTCGTCACACCCACGGCCCAAAACGTGGGGATCGCCACTTACCATTCGTACGAGCGGTATGGCCGATGTCTTGCGTCAGCTAGAGCCAAAGTTGATTCCCTTCTCCCCCCACCCAATTGCTTGTCTGGAATGAGTGATAATAATAACGAGAGACAGGGGGCAGGCGGGACTTGATCGTGAGGGATGCGAATACTGGTTGCCTGATTTATATCGTAAGAAAGGCGGTGAAGAGGGAAAGGATTTCTAGTGTGAAAGGTACGTACCGGCCCCTGACGTGGGATGAGCTGTCTGCTACGGACCGTTGGGCTAGAGAGCTTCTCGGCTCTCACATAATCGCTAGCTGGGACCACATTCGAAAGACGACGACAATGGCATGAGGAAAAGATATTCAGAAAGCTTACGCTTATGATCACTGATATGGACTTTTGGGAAATACAGGAGCCAAGAACATATCGTGGGTCTTTTCTCTCTTCACGCGCGACGGCGGAGCCCTTCGGAGAAATGAGTGGATCCTAACATTCGGCTATGTATTGATAATGCAGCTGCACTATGCACGCACCTAATCATGCGTAGCTTGCTCGATGCGAACAGACGAAGGTCAGAATGAACGAAATGCGAGACATGCATCGGGGGAATTGCACTCATTTGGGATATCTTATAGAATTTTTGGTGATATTATGACTTTGCATTATCGAGGCTGCCTCACACAGCTGCGTCCATGCTGTGCTTCTCTACCCTCCGGCCTTCACACCTGTGCTCCATGTCTTGACATCCTTGCCGTTTGGCAAGTATCGTGCACGGCCCGACGCAGCATGATGTTCCAGCCAGGTGCCGCCAGCCACGTCACAACTTTTCTCGAAATGAATTTCCTGTTATAGTACAGCCCCCTTCATGTGCCATCCCATTGTAGCAGAGACAGCTCTCTCTTTTGGTATCTGTCCATAATGCATATTAAACTCCGAAATAATAAAGCATTTTCATGCGTGTGCGTGAGCACATAGCTGTAGTGGTATCGTGTGAATCTCGCCGTGATGTAAAATGATCGAGCAAATTTTTTGGCATGCAATACCGTCCGGGCACCTGATGCTGCGTAAAGCGTCCCCCCGCTATGTTGAGATTAGGCCGTAAATAAAATAAGCAGAAGTCGCTGAAGCGCATGATCAAAAAAAGCATTGTAGTGAACTTGTGGTGTGATTTAGTTTCGTCCGGCGAGGTGCGCCGTCGAGTAAGTGAGGACGCATGGGCATAGACTTTTGACTACCAACCAGTTTGGTGGTAATCGCTGAACCCTCCTGTCGAGTAGTCGTCGTTCCATGAGTGATTGGCCATTCCACCTTCTTCTCCCTCTGGATAGTTTCTCATATGGGTCAGGTCTTGGGTTGTATGTCTTCGTTGCAGCACAGCGTTAGCAGTAGCCTTCTTCTGTTGGCGTTCAAACAAGACAGCCTTTCTTAAGGACTCGGTCATCTCTGTAGCAAGCATGTTTCTACGAGTAGACCTAGGAGACAAGGCGATCGGTGTTGACTGCGCATGTTGCGAAGTCATCGAAATTGGTTTAGCTCGTTTTGATTGTGGCATTTGCAATATATCGCTATTTTCCCGTGGGTCCAAGCACGTCTGAGTCTTGGTTTTTCGCAAAGCGTTAAGAGACTGTGCTTGTGCTTGTGCAGCAAAGTCTGCTTGACGGTCTCCCTCGTTTAGTTGAGTTGTCAGTAGAGACCGGCGAGAAACAAGATCGGGTTTGGAGTCGACACGCTGAAACGTAGGTCTATCGTCAATGGTGGTGTCTGCGTCTTCTGATCCGTCATCTTCCCATTCTCCGTCATCATCCTCAGAGTCTGAGTCAGAATCAATGGCACTTGAATCCTCATCGTCAGAAACAAAGACCTTCTCGTCCTCGTAGGAAGTCCTTTTTGCTAGTTCATCCTTGAAAGAAAGCTGTTTCTTCGCCGCCATTGGCTTTTTGAGACCAATCGTGAGGGAGCTTTGTTTCGAATGTGATGGCATACGATCTTCGAATGAGCTTTCAGCGTCGTCTGAAGACCCACCGAGCATGAAATTGGGCTGCGTGGTCTTCAGAGGGTGAGCTGTCGTTTTCACGGGGACAGGTGATGGTGCAAGATTCGTTTTGGAGCGGTAAGAGGATGAAATTTGATTTGGAGCAAAACCTCGAATCACATGGGATTCTGAAATCTCAACGCTAGTCTCTGAGCCCAATGTCTGCGTGGTACTCCGGTCACTCTCTAGGCTGCTAAGAGGAACGGTTGATGAAGAAGATTCGGAAGAGCGGAGAGGAGCGTGAGCGGGTGGAGACTCGGAGACTGGTGCATTACTGGGGAGAGGCCGACTCGACCGGACAGCACTGACAACTTCTGCGGAAAGCTCTGGTTTTTGTTGACTCTCCTGTATCGACTCCAGCATCCTTTCAAAGCGCACGGGAGTGATGTGGTTGCCCTTACACCGGTTGGCTGATGAGGTTGTGCAAGGTTGCGAGGAGACTTGTTGAATGTTGAGGGGCGTAGAATCTACTTTTGGTAGGAAATGCTCCTGTATGCTACTTGCATCAGAGTCGATAGATGCAAGGGAATCGACACTGGCAGAGAGGCGAGGTAGGTCTTTCTTTGGGGGACTTGAGGTCGTGCACCGAGACGTAGTCTGCGGCAGTGAGCCACAGCAGAGAGTTTCCCGTGTCAATATCCGCCAGCTTAAGTTCTCTAATCGCTTTCCGTCTTCCAGCGAGTCTGCGCACTTGGAAAAGACTAAAAAGGGTCAGAACTCTTCGACGACAAAGGAAATGGAACATTCACCACTCCATATGCCGTGTAAATTCTCTGCGCTGGTACTCATATGTCTTATCTTAGTGGTGTTCACCGAACAGATCGGTACTTCTAGTTTTGACGGCATCATGGAGACCGCCAGGGCGTCCTTAGACGGAGTGAGAAGATAGCAAGACCCCCGTGGTTGTTGAAGCGTTTTGTTCAGTTGAAGTAGAGGGATTAGTCGGCAGGAATTGATCGAGGAGAACGACAAGTGAGGTTGTGCCTTCTGGAATAGTTTGACTCGAGACTTGTGCTATTCGAATGTGGTGCGGTTATTAATCATGTTCGTAGTGGCCACACTGAGTAATACCCGTGTGAGCGTAGTGGGGATATGTCGGAGTATCGGCAGTAGAAGTGCTGTTAAGAGGATGATGATGATGATGATTACCAGGATGAGGTGGAGGGGAGGAAGTGTTTGCGCGGGATGATGAGGTGAAGATTGTGGGACGATTGTGCTTTTGTTCTGCTTGAAATGGACGGTGTGGAGCCGGAGCGTGGCGCGAGGACAGGGAAGAGTAGATTCGGGTTACTACGCTGACAACTGACTTGCAGTAGTAGTACGTAGACTCAAAGTCCTGTCTAACTTTCGTTCTTAGAACGGATCTCGATGTATTGGACGAGCAGGGTACCGAGCGGTTGACAAAGCCCGGCGACTTCTATGCAAGGCGGTGCCCTACAGGTCTGCTGGTATCCAAGCAATGTGCTGATATGATCTCGCAAGTGTATTGGCGCAAAGTCGGTCGCATGCAATGATCGGTTGAGTAGAGGAAGCGTTCAGCGACTGGAGGATCCAGAATTGGCTGCTGATGAATGATGTTTTGGGAGATTTACGAGCGAAAGGTGTGAAGGCGATTCCGAAAATCGGTGAAAAACGGCAGGACTTCCCAGGATTTTGTAGAGGATTTAAAAGCCTCTACGCGAAGATGTTGTTGCTCTCTGATCTCTCAGGCCTTTCCGGATTCCATGACACACGCCCTTCGAATCGCGGGCAATTGGATCAGGCAAAAGCAGGGCAGCAAGGGCCCAGTTTGACGAGCCAAATAAGCTTTCACGGGGAACAGGCAGGAAGGGACACCTTCGGCGAGGCGAAGGGCTTGGGATGGCCTAACGACTCCCCTAAGTCTATCTACAGGACCCTTCGTCCCGAAATGCGATAGGTGCTACTACTACCAGTCTGCCACCATCGCTCTGGGGTCTTGGCCACCTTACTCTCTCTGGCTCGAAGTCTCTACGGCCTCCGGAAACCTCAGCCGACCGATTTAAGGATGACAGGGATCCCTCCTCGGCAGATCGAGCGACAGGTCTGAATTCATTTCGTCAGAGTAGCAGTAGTACCTTTGGTCCGACCACTGGAGACCATCTCATCTCTCGAGCGTTTGCCGCAGCAGCCCAGCCCTTCCTCTTTCGCTTCAATAATAATTACGAACGCAGGTAATCAATCCAGGATATTCCTTCGAGTCGCCCCATCCCACTGCGCTACCTCAAGGGGAAGGCGACGAACAAAATAATTGATATGGCTAAAACCGATACAATCGATGCCTAACCCCCACTCTCCTCCCCACGCTGCTGGGCCATCCGGATTCTCCCCTAGAAGATCGTTAGATTCGGAGAAACCGTCATGGCCCTCATGGGAGAGAGTGATACTACAGAGAGACACTGAGAACTATGTTAAATGGGTATTCGGGTTGCCGAGAGCGACTGCCATCTGGGCGAGAAGTCACAGACGGTTTCACACGCCAAATCTTAACACCGCACGGATGTGGAGAAAGAGAGGCGCTGGGTATGGTTGGGCACACGAGTCACGACTACTCCTTCGGAACTATCTTGCGGAGTCACAAATACGACCACCGAAGCTTGGTCAAATCTGTGCTGTGGTGAAAAGCCTGCTGACTGGATTGTCGCATCTATCCTTAGGCGCTTGAATCACTGCCAGCGCAGGGGCTCGCCATGTGACCAACAAAACACGGGGACTGGGCTTGGACAGGATTAATATGACCCTAATATTTCACCGTGCTTTGTCTTTTCACAGCCCGGACATTGAGGAGGCAAACAACTTTGGCGCAGTCAGTCACATGCTGTATTCCGCTTTGCTGGCAATTTATGGTGCACGCGACCATCAAGTGATAAAGGGGGATTGACTCCTCAGCCTGAGGCTCGATCGCTCTCTCGACAAAAGAGCTCAAGCTCGACGCGAATAAAAATCTCGCATGTCCTAGAGTCACTCCCTGTCTTCCCAAGAATGATCTGCATGGGTGCTCAGCTTTGCCCCACAATAAAGTATGTCACCCTCGTGGCTTTCACCACCTAATTTCAAGCTCTACCGCTCTGTCGGGTGCATGTTTCATCCCTGGGGAGTAGCCATCATTCCTGGGGTAAACTGAGGCCCGCGCCCTTCGCTGCTGCTGTTACTATGATGTATGGCAAATGGGAGGTGCACATGGCGCAGCTGGCACTGTTTCCAGGAGGCAACACTCTGTTACGCTACATCTCCTTCCCCAGATACCGACCTGCGGCTTCCATGTCGGCTCACCGCCTGTCAGCGATCCTTCGCTTAGATCATCTGGCACTATGCCCTTCTAGAAGCCCACGTGAGCTCACACCAGCTCTCAAGTAAGCAGAGGATCTCGGGCTAGGGGAAGTGTCTTCCGGTCGGGAAGACACTGGCGAGTAGTATAACTCTAGATCTGCACTGGGGCATCGCCTTAGGATTAGCAGGCTCGCGCCCCTTCCATGTAGTCCCAAGCAGTCTGCCGGTTGCTCCTTTACCGGGACCGTTCACTGTACGGGTCGGTCCTCTGGCAATCATATTTAGTACGCCTAGCCACACATATGTGACACGGAACGGCATGGTCCCCTCAATCTAAAAGAATGACTACGAACGATCTTCTGCCTGAATTTCGATGACCGAGAAAAGTCTTTGCTTGTGGTTGCTAATTCTCCAAATAGTTCGTAGGGAATCTTTTTAGCGACGCAAGAATTTGAAACAGCGTCGAGCCACAGAGTAGTATCAGCTGAACAACATTCGCAAAGCCATGCTTAAATGAAATCCTTTTAATTGAAATATGCACTTGTACTGTTTTGGAAAAGAGTTGAGCTTTGAGGCTCCTGAAGGCGGTAGGAATACGGAGATATGCTGTCACAAATGTCACACGGTGAATGCGCTCTGTCAGGGGCTCCGGCATGCAGGGACTCCTGAACGGCCACATCCAATCTTCGATCTCCCAAGAATCCAAGATATGCCAGATGTGATGTGACCTGCATGTGCAGCTGGACCCCCACCCAAAAGCATCCCCGTCGCGAGGCAGCGTGGGGGGGGGTTACTAGGTAGGGGCTCTTGTCCGCCACAAATATGTTTAAAGCTCTGAGAGAGGTCTTTCAACGGTGACAGTGGCCTCCCACGTTCACACATTTAATCAAGTGATACGTAGATATGATTATTGAAACAAAGCCCTTGTCGGGCGCCGGAAATCAAAATGGTCAGTTGATCTGCCCCTGGGACAGCTGCTTGGGTTTTGCGCCGAAGGAGGGTGGGATGAAATCTTATCCCATCATCAAATCTTGACCACTCCGGGGCAAAGTCAATCGTGCTGCTTCCTCTAGCTCCTTAGTTGGAGTTGTCGCACGTGGAAACGTGACAGGTTGCCAGCTTGGTACTCTTATCCTTGCGCACGTGTTTGATTGACGGCGGCTGGCGAGCTCCGTCTGCGTCTAAAAGGCCGTTTTCTGTCATAGTCATTTGAAGACAAGAGTCTGGTGATTGTCATTGTTCAAGGACGAACAGGGTAGGCCAGCGTCTACGGTGTCTTGCCAACTTCTGACTTTGCTCGTGTTTGCTGTCAGGACGATCAATTGCAACTGCAATTGCGGAAGGGCAAGAGAACCACGTGAAATATGTTGACCTTCGCCACTTGCTACCTTCTCGATTTGTGTCCAGCGCCGGGGTCGTTTTGCGGTTGGGAGTGTGCGATATGCATCGCTCTGCCACCAGCTGGGGTCAAATCCAGCACCAGCGTCCGAGGGTATAAGCATCAATCATTGGATTCGTTGACTTCGGTGGTTCAAGCATTCTCCAGACAGTCTGCTGGAGGAAGTGCAGTGGTACTTGCTGTGCTCTAGTACGCTCTTTCCTACCTGTGAACTTCTTTGAAATCGTTAGCGAGTGGATAGTGCAAGTATGGTGTTGGACATGAAAAAGCCCCATGCGATCCCCCGAAGCGCGCTGATACTGATCCCCTTTGATATCCTCTATTCTTGTTACGTGAACTGCTCAAAATTCGTGACGGATCTTAGCGGAGGCCCGCATGGTTCGATGCTCGCGAGAGTATATCTGCTTACGTCCCACAGTTACATTTGTCAAGCGCCAACGCTTTTCCAACGCCTTTATCGCGTGTAGGGTCAAGATGAAATGGTATCAACGGGCTAATCATGTTTCTCAATTAAAGACGTAAAGTTGACCGTCTCAGTGAAGCCGAAAGGTATGCCTGGATATAATTCTTGAGTCTATATGAAGTCATACAAGTCACTATCTCATACATCACCCAATTGGATCAAAACTCTTGTTCATCACTGCCAGCAATGATCACATTGTTTATCTTTAGTACCATCCGGCAAAGCTGGGTCGCCAGTAGCAATTGCTGCCTCTTGCCAATCAATGGATCGATCACAAAGTTTTCTCGCATGTCTGTGTAATCTCGAACATCAGCACAATTCACTAATTTCGTTCAGTCATAGTGATATGAACGTACCATTACTCCCCGTTCCCATACAGTCCACACCTAACCTTGACTTGCCTTCTTTGACCTGCTTGCTCTTGACTTCCGCTAATGTCTCGATCGGACTTAATCCTGAGTTCTCTGCAAGCGCCATGGGCACTGCGTCGAGCGCATCAGCGAACGAACGCATGGCATATTGCTCGAGGCCAGGCGACTTGACGGCAGCGTTTTCGACTGCCAGGGAACATGCAATCTCCGCCGCCCCCCGCCGTAGACGACGCGATTATCACGAACTAAATTCCGCACGACGCAAAGAGCGTCGTGAAGGGAGCGTTTTGCTTCATCGATAATCATCTTGTTGCTGCCGCGTACGAAGACAGTCACAGCTCGCGTGTTGGCGCATTCCTCAATGATTAGCATCTTCTCTCGTGTAGTGCCGAACGTCATCTCTCTCACAACACCTGCCGTTCCTAATTTCGAAGCTTTCAGATCTTCGAATCTAGGTACTATTCTACCGTTCGTTGCGATCGCGATAAGCTCGATCTCAGGCCCACCTACCCATCTCACTGCGGGAAGCTTGTTTTGAAGTAATAGATGGTTGGCTTCGTCGTCAAAGCCCCATTGACAAATAACTAAATTAGCCCCTGTATCTTTGATCTGCTTGATCATTTCCGTAAATTTCTCCTTTTCGTAGTTTTGCAGCTTTTTGAATTCTTCCACTGTAGTGATATCAAGCTTGTGTTTTGTTTTTGGCTTTGGGGGCTCGAAGGCGCATGTCAGAATGGCAAGCTTTGCATCTCGTACCTCATCCGGCATTTGCGGGTGCGAGAAGTCCTTATCAACCACCACACCTTGAACTAAGAATGTGTCTTCGAGGGAGCCTCCGACTTTACTATCGACCTTGATAAGCTCAAAGTCGACGTCTTTCCTCGTGAGGTCAGCGACTGATAGGACAGCATCAACGGCAATCTGAGCAAATTGGTCGTGTGCTTTCGATACTCTAGGCATATCAGCGTCCGGCTCGTTCAACATCGGGCTTGCAACAGTCCACTGACATTTTGCTCCCTAGGCTCGTCTTAGCGACTTCAAAAAGATTTGAAGGGTCGTCTCTTGAAAATTTGACTTCGTCACTTATTCGGTCCAATTCTGCCACTGCTACTTCACAGGCTTGGTCATATCCATCAGCTATCCGTATTGGATGTATACCCTTGTCCATTAAATCTGCGGCCTGTTCCAGCAAAGCACCGGCCAGCACTACCACACCCGTAGTCCCATCGCCTATCTCATCGTCTTGCGACTTTGACAGCTCAACTAATAGCTTAGCAACATGGTTCGTTATCTCCATCTGCGGTTGTCACTGTCAAAACAGGCCTTCAACATGTTGTCAATGCATGGATTACCTGTGACAGTATTGTGGCTCCATCATTCGTGACCGTAATATCTCCATCAGGCGAGATGAGAATTTTATCCAAGCCTCGTGGTCCCTGACAGCTCGTCAGCCTCTCCATTCTAACTTGCTGACCTGGCATGGCATACAAGTGACGTCTTGACAATATTTGCGACCGTCCTTGCAGCGACGATGTGAGATCTCACGGCCTCATTTCCATGCTGTCTTTTCTTCTTTTGCTGACTGGGAGGTCGTCAATATCAGCAAATGCTAGTTGTGCCCTGCACGAGAACATCTGGACATACTCCCGTACCACGATGAAGGGACGGCCCTGATCATCTTTCATCACTTGGGCTAAATTCTTGTTAACCTCTATGCTAAGAGCGAAGCTTGATGGCCACCAGAACACGAACCGTTCGACATGTCCAATTCTTCTTCAAGTCAGTTGCGTAGAACATATTTCTAGCCTCTCTCAAACTCACGCATGGCCATCTTGAGAAATGCACTGCTCCCACACCCTTACAAATCTTGTGGGATATATAGTCGCAGCCTGAATCCTACTGTTCGTTTGCAGAGGAGTCTTGGCGTTGGATTCGTCAATAGTTCTGTGTAGAGATTTCACCTGCAGCTCACTTTCAATATATCACATATTAAACTCGGCAGACGTGTAAAGCCTCTCAGGCATCGCGCTAAGGCAGCACTAGCGTTCATTTCCTACCTACCTTACCTTACGCGACTGTCTCTGCCAAGCCTGTCCAGCTCTCTCCAACTCAAACCCTCAATTGAATCGCAAAGACGCCCAGGTTCAATCTCCCTATTTACACAAGCCTCGACATTACCGCACTCCTACGCGTTATCATAGTTTGAACTTTCGATTTCAGCGTCTTCTGCGCTTCCCGTCAAAATACAATTTCATTATGCCTCGTAAGTGCTCACTTTACAAAGGTTCGCGTCCGCTCAAGGGTCAAATGCTCACTTGACGGTGCAAAGCCGCAATACCCGTCGAAAACGATGCTGAGTCTGCGGCTGGCGACGAGGTCAAAGATACAAAGGCAGACCCTTCTGACACCAATATGGCTGATGAGAACCAAGAGGAGGATGACGAAGAGGAAGACGAACAAACGTGAGCTCTTGTCGCGTAGCCAACAGATGACTACTCTGGCATGTGAGCTGACTTCAGCGCTGAAAGGTTCATTGTGGAGGCAATTCACGATCACCGTTCAGATTTTGAAGACGTCGGTACCGTTGCGCCTGCAGTCACTCAGATCTTGTTGACATTCCCCTAGGGCCAATTGCGATACCAGATCAAATGGAAAGGGTATGCGAAAAAAGCTGATCGCACCTGGGAAACGGAAGAAAATCTCCAGTGAGCTCTGGTTCCATTTGCGAGCTGTGTGTGGCTGAGCTTTGACTAGGGGCGCAAAAGAAATCTTGAAAGAATACTGGCATGCAGCAGGTGGCAGACCAGATCCTGATGCACCAAAACAGACGAAAAAGCGTGGGCGCCAATCGAATGCCTCAACTAAGGCGACAGGAAATTCCGCCAAGAAGCCTCGAACAAGTAAAGGCGGCCGTAAGTCTAACGGTGCTCTCGAGCAGGACGTCGACCATGGTGGTCTAATTGGCTTCACAGAAGTTGGTGAAGACGATTGGAAACCACCGACAGCCAAGGAAGGAAGCTGGGACGCTCTAGTCCAGAGTGTTGATACAGTGATTCGGGAGGCAGCCGACGGTGAACTTTGGGGCTACCTCATATGGAATGAAAAAAATGACGATGGTCGATTATACAGGAGCAGAGCGAAGCTACCAATCATTTACAAAGCCTGCCCGCAGCGCGTACGTGATCAAATCCATTTTACTGACTTGCTACGGCTAACAAGCTAACCCCTATCGCCTCGCAGATGCTACAATTCTATGAGAAGCATCTTGTATTTTCTACCGATACCACCGAGACTGCTGGAGAGGATAAAGAAGCTGCGTAAGGTTGATCGCAAAATATGTTCAACGATTCTGAGGACTGGAGCCATGACCTGAGAGGCTGAAATGGATCCGCCCGGCCTGGCGAATGCGTCAAACAGTGGCCGGAAAGTAAGGAGCATATCTGAGCTCAACAAGGGTTTGTTCGCAGATGATCACGTGGACATCTTAGTTCAGCGTTTCTCTTCAGATTGTACTCTACTGTTTACATTTGCATGGGGCCGAGCAAGCAAAGGACTGTACCAACCTTCTCAGGGCAGGTTGGTAATTTTAAATAGTGAATTGAACATTGGGTAGGCCCAGTCAGCTGTAGGCTTAAGCTGAATAGCCAGAAATTCTTCTGACCTTACATACTCATCTGCATAGCAGTCTCAGCACTTGATCCTGCAATTGCTCCAAACATCGAATAAAATTCCGCCCTGATAGGCAAAGCTTTCAGACCCACAAGCTTGTGAATTGGTTGACATCAACAGCACACAATCTTTTTAGCAACTCCGATATCTTCCCACGAGCACGGCCATATGTTCAGCACGCTCAGCACAGATTCTGTACCTTTCTCTCTTTTTATTCGACCGAGGACCCGACAAAGTCTCCCTTCACCGTCTGGACCGAGGAAACTAGAGGCATCGTTGTCCCACAGCTCGACGTCCTTCCAGATTGTGTAAGCTCCGTTGAGATATGGAGGCTTATCAGTGAAAATATCAGCAAATAAAAAGTTTTGTTTGAATTGTTTTCTCGACGATGTGACAACACGAGCGTAAAGCTCGATAATGGCATCAATGCCTGAACGAAAGGCGGCTGACGCGGCATTGAGAGCTTCACCAATACGGAAGCACACTCTTAAGACAGTGCAATTTGAAAAGCCGGGGATTGATGAACGATCAGAAAGACGTTTGGGGAACGGAGGGCGAGTAAAGGATAGAGGCTCGTTTGCTGCATTGAACTGGATTCCATATATTTCAGCGACAGGAACCGAATTTGGAGACTTGACCAGTTGATTCTCAGGACCTTTTTGCTGAGCAACGATTTTCATTCCAGCCAAATCCAGCTTAGGCGAGGAGGTTCGCTGAGGGGTCGACACGGGCGTTGTGATTTGATGAGCCAGGAAAGGAACAAGGTCGGCCATAGAAGCGTCTAGCTCTGGATCAGAGAATTCATTTTCTTGGCCTCCTGAGACTGCTGTCGACCGCCGATTGATGGACTTGTTTGCCGAGATGGGTGTCAAAGGCATCAAATTTTTGTCAACATGTGGAGTCAATGCTCCATGCTGGTCAGCCTTCCTTTGAAGACTCTTTGGCTTGACTACCCCTGCGTCCTCTCGCTCACGTGAAGCTTCTTCAGTTGGATCTACAAGGGCTACCTCGACCATCTCATCATCAAACCAGTCGTCAGATAAAGAGTGCGGCAGTGCACATGGATCAGTTGCGTCATTCTCGACTTGTCCAGCGAAGATACTCAGCGCAAACCCGAAGTCTTCATCAAGTGCAAGATCAACTGGACTACTCGTGCTCGAGCTGGGAAGCACTCCATGAAGACGATCAAGCTGAGCAAAACTCTTTCCGTCGTGGTCCCCAGGTGAAGACCCAGTAGTAAAATTGGTATACTTAGAATGTTGAGCGGACTGAGGTGACTCGAGATCACGGACAGCAAAATCTGAGCCGCAACGAGCTATAGGAGCCAAGCTTATGCCTTGATTGTCCGATCTTGTAGGCGCAAGATCAGGGTGATCAAAGTCAGACTTGAAAGATGACGAGTTCTTAACGACTGATCTTTCGGATGGGAGTTTCAGAAAGCTTGCTTCAGGTTCCAGAGCATTGCCGTTAGGGGGTTATTCCGATTCTCAACTTTGCTATTCCGAACTTTGCTTCGTGGTTTTCTCCTCGGCATCTCATGAGAAACATCGCGCGTTGAAACAGTCTTATGGGTCTTTCGAGCCTGCTTACGAGATGGTGAAGTCGTACTTCCTACCTTGACGTTTGCTCGGTGTTCTTTCGTGGTGTAGACCTCAACGGGTTTTGGCGAAGCCGGTGTGATGACATGCCATCCGGAGAAGATAGTTGACGTTGTTGGTCGATGTCTAAGAAGCCGTCAGCCACAGCACCCTGACTTACGATACGACTCGCACTCAGGGTCTAAAGGGCCGTTCATCATCTCTCCACGGCGAACAGTTTGTGCGGATCGGTCCACATTTTACCTCATCACCTGGAGACTATACTCGTAGATGGAAGCAATGGGGCTGGCGCTAGAAGCCTGCATGCAATTTTGCGGGGTTCTGTCGGCCCGTTCCTTTCAACCTACCTCACGGGTCCTCTTAGTCCTTCAGGCTTATCTTGGAATCATATCGAGATGACTATGACCATTGTTGATACGCCTGCATCTTAGAATCTTCAAAGCTTGAAACATACGCAATCCAAAGCGCTATCTGGAAAGGTGGTTTAATAATCGACGACCACTCATCACGCAACATGTTTTCTGCTTCGGTATGTTCCTTGCACCGCTATTTCATTGCCTAATGTTTGCTTCGACTTGAAGCAATTGTCGTACATTCGGCTCAGACTCTGCTGCGTCTATTGTTTGGACGTTTTATGACCTGATCTCACGAAGGAAGATCTTCTAGCCCTCGTTCAGTGTGCGCGTCTTACCAGCCATGCTCTTATTAATGGCTTGTTTTTCTTCATTGGCGCCGATCGTGCTGACAAGTGAACGTCACTCCTGAAGAGCAAACCATACACTGCAATCACCGTGCAAATAACTCGCCTGACTAGCGAACAGTATGAAGCTGATGATATGAGTGGTATCCCGGATCTTATAGAGGTTATCCGCATACAGACTGTCGGCCCAACTGAGGCCGCTCGAGCTGTTCGAAAGAAATTGTAAGTATTCAGTTGACACTGCATCTACCTTAGGTTTCACTAAGGGTTCCTCCGAAGGAAGTACGGGACTGTTCACCAGCAATTGCGAGCCTTGACCATTCTCGATAGTTTGATCGAAAACGCTGGACCAAGGTTTCAACGTGCATTTGCGGATGAGCCTCTACTTGAACGTTTACGTGTGTGTGCAACAGACTCCTCTCTCCGACCCTGAGGTCAAACAGAAATGCCAGATACTTTTCCGCCAGTGGGCCGTAACTTACAGTTCGACTCCAGGCATGGAGCGAATTGTGGCTTTACAAAAGCAGCTGCCCAAACGAAAGAAAGCCATGACCCAGCAGCAGTCTAAAGTTCTGAGAGAGACTGAACCGAGTCCGAATGATGATCCTTTCAGCAATGCAGAAGATGAGGACGATAATCGGACGCAGAATAAAGGCTCACCAACCCGGAATACATTTGCTTCTTCCTCCAGCGTAAATCCGTCCAGTAGCTTTTTCCCGACCTCTACTTCAGCCAAAAAATCCAAATCTGACAAGTATCTGAAAAAGACAAAACGCAAGGGTTTTGATCTTGAAAAGGAAAAGCCGCAAATCCTGCAGGCAATTGCGTCATCGTCCATTGCTAGCACAAACTTGATGAATGCATTGAAGCTCATTGATAGAGAGCACAAGCGTGTTAGTGAAGACAAAGAAGCGGTCGCAAAATTCGAGGTCTGCAAACAACTTCGTCGGCAAATCCTGCGCTACATTCAACACATTGAAAGTGATCAGTGGCTTGGAAGCCTCATCAATGCAAACGATGCTCTTATTGAAGCACTGATGGCATTTGAAATTCTGGACAAGAGCGTCGAAAATGACAGTGATAGTGAAGGCGTCGAATGGTCTGGTGGCGAAGAAAGTGCGCCTCCTAAGTCGACAGAAACAGAACAGCGGAATATTGATCGGGATTTTGCGGGCCTAATTCTTGACAACAAAGCTGGAAAAGCCCCTATTGGTAAGGTGCAGAGCAGTAAAGGAAGCCGAGAGGAACAGGCCGATAGCGAAAGTGATGGGCTTGCAGAAGATGACGATGATCCTTTTGCAGACAACAAAGGCTATGCTTAGGTTTACATGAATTGCTTATGATTCTGATTTGTCTTTCGACTTCAAAGGCACACATGCATGTCATGCATCTAATACAGAATACTTCGAAACATGTGCACTCTTTGTAATTTCATCGTAAGCAACTTTGTTTGGTATTGCAAAATTGGACTGCGTTAAGTGATTTCTCGAAAAAGGGCCTGAATGCTTCCATCATCATCATATATTGACTAAGTAAGTCTATTTAGCTTTGATTTCATGGCAGGGCAAAAACCATTTTGCCACAATATTCTCGCCTCCTTGTTCGTTTCCTCAACAAGAAAGACCTTTTCCCGAGGTAGACACTCATCATGTCCATTCATTCCCATGTTGCCTGTAGGCCTCTCTCCAGGCCTTCTCATGGCCCAATTCAACGTCAACGATATCCTCCCCCATACCCATTATCCTCAAACCTGTCACCACTCCTTTCAATTGACCCAATACCGCTCGATCTCCTTCCTTCTGACCTTCGTTCGCATGGTTCCCCCTCTTCTCGACATCGTCAAAAACAATCGGATCATCCTTCTGACTCTCATCCTCTAGCAGTCTGAATTTCATTGCCATAGTCAAGACCGCAATCACCACAAAAGCGACAACGGAAAGCAGAGCAGCAAGTGTGACCGGTGTGCGGAGCATAGCGTAAAAGCACCTGAGTGCTCGAAGATGCTGAGTAAAAGCCGGCTCCTGACGAAGGATCGCTGCGACTGCTGGGATTCCATTTGGCTGAGCGAGAGGGTTCATGGAGGCGCCTGGTGGAAGGTAGATTGGGTGTTGTTGGACGGCAAGAGAAGGCAGATGCTTTGCGAGAGGGGTTTTGATGTAGGCAGACATTTTTACTTGTGTCCACGGAGGGCAATGAAGCAAGGAACTTGATGACTTCCAGCTAGTCAAGAGAAATTGGAACACATTGTCTAATCTTATGACCAAGACAGTGTGCTGAGCAGGCTGCATGCAGGGAAGGTTTACAAAAGGGACAAAGATTGCAGTACTGAAAATTACTGTTATTGGACACAAAGACCAAAAGATCGGAAAATCATAATCACGTCAGGGAAAATACGTTTGGAAACGTGCATGACTTTCGAGCCTCCAGGCTGCCCCGGGCGATCATGAAGCATTAGAGTAGTCGAGGAATTCCCACCTCGCCTTCAAAGACTCCTGTCCATGCTTTTCATGCAGCTTTCCTATTATTCTCGCATCAGTCGCATAAAGGTCGTCATCATCCTTGTCCGTCCAAACGCCTCTCCAATCGTCCGGAACTTGGAAAGGATCCTCTCCATTGCCCTTCTTCTTGCCCTTCAGAACATAACCTAGTACGTCCTCTGCAAGCCTGCTGTCAAGGCTCGTGCTTTTAAGGACCGCTTCAACTTCGTCTATCGTGAATCCTTTCGCAACAAAAGATTCGATCCACTCATCTACCTGTGCATTTAGTTCACCTGAGGAGGCTATACTTTCTGCTTTGTCCACTGTGCCCGGCAAATCTTGACTCTGAGTGTCAGCTAAAGAATGCCATCCTCCGTCAGGATCTGGAACGGCAAAGTCGGGTAACTGAGTCAGGCCATTGAGAAGTCCATGCGTGTCTGGTGTCTGAGAACGGTAGGCCTGCGCCTCTTCCATCTCGTGTTCATTCTTGATGCGCACTTCGAGCGGTTCCTCGTTATCCCAACCCTCATCAGGCGGAGGGACTTCAAAGTCGATGAAAGGCGTCGGCTCTCTGGAGAATGCTTGGGTATCTTGGCGGGTCTGATTGCGCTCTGAAAAGGAGTCCGACATATCTCCCTTAAGGATATGTTCGTATCCTACATTTGCGCCACTTTGAAGCAACACATTACCTGTCTCGGGCTTAGCTCCGCTCATCATATCGAAATCTTCGTCACTCCCGAAAAACAGAGGAGAATGACGATCTGTATGTCTGTGTGAAGGACTCCCATCTGGCGTAGAAGGTATTTCGCGACGCCTGCTTGGTGCCTCAGTGCGTTTACGTTTGGATGGTCGGGCTAGATGTGCGGATAAAACAGAAGGTAGCTCTTGTGGATTTTTGGGAGACTTGTCATGAGTGATACTGAGACTGACGACATCTGCCGGTTCCGATGTGTCGCGAGTGTCACTAGGTGGCGATAGTCGTTTTAAGCTTGATGGAAGGCGCGATGCTGGCTCCACATTTGGCGCTCGTTGCTTCTTCTTACGATTTTCAGCGATCATAGTCTCTTCTCTGGCTGGACTGGTGACTTCTAAATCAATGTGAGGATCTGAGGCTCGTGGAGAAAAGATCTCAGGGGGTCTCGTGTCATTGCTGGTTCGGTCCTTTGATGGAGGTCGTTTCTTGGAAAAATTAGCGAGGAATCGAGGTCGTACGTGACGTTCCCAGAAGTCTTGCCACTCCCGGGCGGAGTGTCGGCTTTCCGGCTTTGTCAAGAGTCTAAGTCAAGTCCTATGGGTAGAGAGAGGACAGAGACTTACGTCGATCTCTTGGACCCAGGCGACCCATGCCTCATTCTTTCGGTCGGCGCGAATGTTTTCGATATCATTGCCAACTGCATTCAAGGTGCGTACATCTTCTTCAGAAAATCGGCCTCCTTGCTCTTTGATAATCTCGGCCTCCTCTGCTCGATCTTGACGACGTTCATTCACATTGTATGGCTCTGATGGTGGGGTGGGGGGTCCATTTTGATGGATTGCGCTTGGTCTTGGTTGACCCTTTATTTTTTTAATGTAGCGGTCTCTCCATGACTGAAAGGTGTGCTGAGGGTACTAGCCATGTTCAGCGTGGCATGCCTAGCAAGACCTCCTTGCCTTACTTTTCTCTCGAGTTGCTTGTAGATCTCGTTACCTTCTGTGCCCCCTCCCTTTTGAGGATTTGTGTTCACCCAGTCCCACAAGATGAGATCCTCAGCAGCAGTAAACTTGCGACGTGTAGCTTTAGCTGGCTGCACCACAGAGCCTACGCTTCGTACTGTCCCTGGACGAGATCCGACCGCATGGTCAGCGAGGTCTTCTAGGGTACCTTTGCGTATCGAGGTCTCAATGAAAGTGTAAGAATGGCTATTGGAGCAGATTAAGCAATGATGTAGTAAGAACGAAGAAGGCTTCTGGCTTACGTTCCCGGTATTTGTTCCTTTCGCGCGTGATCTACGATTTTAACATCTGCCTGTTTCTCGAGTGGCACTACCGAGCCTCCATTGGACTTCCTGAATTCAGCAAAGAAAACGGCAAGAGAAAGTTTTGACGAACTTGAATTTCCTCGATGAAGCGGCTGCGTTGCGGTACTTTCTGAGAAAGCCAAAATTTAATACCTTCGAATAGAGATCCGTGTAGGTCCGACGTTCCATTCGCAGCTGTGTAGACGACCTGAGCCATGTGGTTCTTTTCTCACCGTTGAAATGAGATTCGACCAACGTGAAGACAGTCGAGGACGCGCTAAGCATAAGAATCACGTGGTTCCGCATCAAATCAAATCGGCCTTGGCGGGCGGAGTATACGTCCTTTCACTTGTTTGATCCATTTTATCGAATGCCGATGCGAACTGAATGGACAAGTATCTCTATTCTTCCGGAACTGTTGCGGACTGATTCAAGCTGGATGTTGATATTTTGAAGTCCGCCTCTCGCGCCTAGCAATGGGCACATTCAGCGGCATCCTGACCGCCGTGCTGCTTCTGTCCTTTACTGTATCCGTCGCTTTGTTTGGCCGTCTTCCAATCTTTCGGTGACTTTGCTTTCTGTCATAAAGAGAGACTGCTAATGTTCTGGACATAGCAAAACACCTATTGCCCTTTTTCACCGATTCCAGACCATCACGCTGCCAAATGCGTTCATCTCTTTGGATATTAGTGTCACTGGAGGCAGCGTAAGATCGACTTTGAGTCGGGTCGGTCTTTATCTGAACAATGAGAATCATCCTCTGATACTGGTAAGAAGTTTTCTTTGGCATCCTTTATCAGTCTCCGTGCTTATTTGGCGTAGTTTTTCTTCCTTGCTGTCATGTTCACGTCACATGTCTGTTTTGTACCTGTAGCATTTGAGAGGATGGAAAGCTTTCATCGTCCGTTGATAGCTTTTGCCACAATTTTGCCATACGTATTCACATACAAGTCAGTAAAATCCTTAGCTTCGGTGATAACAGTCTCGAACCACAGACGCGAGATGAGGCGTTACCCTTATGACCACACCTTGTTTCAGCCAAATCAAACCTGCTCATCTTGTCTATTTTTGAAGCCCGCGCGAAGCAAACATTGCCGTATTTGCAATGCGTGCGTTGCCAAACACGATCACCATTGCGTTTGGGTGATGAATTGCCTGGGCAGAAACAACTATGTCTATTTCTTGGGTCTTTTGGCGAGTCTAGGAACGATGCTTATCTATGGATCTTTCCTGGCATATCGCATACTTATTGGCGGGTTGCAAGGTGCATACCTTCAAACCCTGCCCCTCGCAAGTGCACCTGGATACTGGAGCGATGGACTAAGCTGGACGGAAGCATTCAATTCTTGGTCCTGGAATATTGCCAAAGATTATCGTATCGGAGCCATTGGATTATTAGCTCTTTTGACCAGTCCTTTGGCGTGGGGAATGCTCCTTTATCACGTGTATCTTATTTGGGCAGGAATGACCACGAATGAAAGCTCTAAATGGGCAGACTGGAGGGACGATATCTCAGATGGTTTGGTATTTAAAAAAGCGAAGGATCGTGAACAACTTAATCGCAAGGCGATTGGAGTGTCGTCACAAGAGGGTTGGCCAGCATGGACAACATTCAATTTCAGAAGATGCTTTCCTACCAACAGCGTCAAGCCAGATGGCGTTCCGAAGGGATGGGAAAGAGTACAGAATGTCTCCGAACTAGAAAATCTTTACGATCTGGGATTTTGGAAGAATCTTGTTGACACCGTGCCAAATGCCTAGACTGGACCATGAAACAAACCTTCTTGAAGGCAACAGAGTCTTCCCATATGCTTAAGAATATATACGATACTCTCAAAATAACCTGAGAGAGATGTCTTTTGTAAAGGAAACAGTTGTCATCTAGGCTCTCTTGACTCAGCAGAGCGCGGCAACCAACGGAAAGAGGCGGAAGCACTTTTCATCGACGCACTATATATTTCTCTCCATTCAACAGAAATACCGAATTAATAGTCATAGCCATGGCGTCCTCAGAAGATGTCGTGCTGACAGACTACAGACACGCTCAAAGCTCTGGTTACCAGGAAAGCAGGCAGAATAGCTTGTATAGCCGTGCTTCGAGGATAGAAGAGCGCCATCCTGATCAATCAAACCTACCGCGACCTGACGGTGGGCGAAAGGCCTGGCTCTTTCTCGCCGGAAGTTTCATGATTGAGGCTCTCATATGGGGTACGCAGCCAAAGAAGCATTCCCTGAATCATGTGATACGCAGGCTGCTCACGGATCAAGGGTTCCCATTCGCTTTTGGTATTTTTCAGGAATATTATGCAAGCCATGAGCCCTTCTCTGAGGCGCCTTCCGGTATTACCCTTATTGGGACATCAGCAATGGTGATTCGAATATCCAACATTCCTACTGAATCCACTCTGAAAGTGCCCCGATAGGGCATCATGTATTTAGGAGCTCCATTCGTTGGGGCTTTCCTGCAACGCTTCCCAGCACACCGCCGATACCTGCAATTTGTAGGTCTTGGATTAATGATTGTTGGCCTTGTTGCCTCATCTTTCGCTACTAAGGTGTGGCATCTTATTGTCACACAAGGTATCGTTTTTGGAACAGCTGGTGGCCTTGTATACTTGTACTGGTTCTGCCACCTTAGCAATGACTACGCTCACAAATATAATTAGCCCCACTATCCTATACCTGGATGAATGGTTTGTACATCGCAAAGGTTTCGCATTTGGAGTGATGTGGTACGTCTTCTAAAGCGTTTTAAAAAAATCCCAGCGCTCATGATGGAGTATTTATGTGCTCAGAGATCACTATATTGACGTGAGCATACATTCACTGTAGTACGCGATGCTGACACACAATTTTTGGGTAGGGCTGGGACAGGTGTCTCGGGGGTGAAATAAAGTCCTTAAAGACTTAAGATGAATACAAATACACTAATATCGTCGTAGGTCGTGATACCATTCTTAATGAATTGGGGATTGAGTAAATATGGCTTTGCTACGATGTTGAGAGCGTGGGCTCTGGTACTTCTCGTCATGGCTGGTCCTCTACTATTCTTCGTAAAGGCGAGAATTCCGGTTTCCCGTTCCACATACCCTCGACGAGTCAGCTTTGCTTTCCTCAAGAGCTCCAGTTTCTGGGTCCTAGAGATAGGGAACATCTTGCAAGGGTTCGTCTTTTGAGGTTCTTACCCTTTCGCACGTGAACACTAAATCTCCCGGTGCAGGATGGGGTTCTTCATGCCTAACATATACCTGCCTACCTACGCCCGTACTATTGGTTTGTCATCCGTCGACGGTGCACTGACAGTCGCTCTATTCAACACCACCTCCGTCTTTGGCACTATCATCAGTAAGTTGATCAGAAACAGTCGTTCCCAATTATCATTGCTGACTCCGAATTTCTCACCAGTTGGCAGCTTGACTGACCACTTTCACGTTACGTCGGTCATCCTCATAGCCACCGTAGGAGCAACAGCATCCGTATTTCTATTCTGGGGTTTCTCTGGATCCCTGCCATTGCTCTGCATCTTTAGCCTGATCTATGGTCTATTTGGAGGCGGTTACTCCTCTACTTGGTCAGGCATAACGCAGGAAATCAGAAAACAAGATGAAAAGGCAGAGCTTGGGGTGGTCTTTGGCCTATTGGCTGCGGGAAGGGGGGTTGGCAGCGTGATATCTGGGCCCTTAAGTGAAGCTCTTGTCGCCGGGCGGCCATGGTCTGGGGAAGCAGCACTTGGCTATGGATCGGGATTTGGGCCATTGATTGTCTTTACGGGCATTTCCATGATCCTGGGTGGTTCGGGCTGGGTAGGAAGAAGACTTGGATGGGTGTAGACGGCTCGTCTTGGTTGACAGATCGAACACTCTGTAGCAGCTATTGTAGAGGTACTTAATCGACTGCAATCCATTGATGAGCCTAGTCTTCCCAGAAATAGAGAATACAACACCGTGGGTAAACCTTCGAGGAGAAAAAGGGGGTCCCTTGTTTTTTTCGGGAAGTCTGAAAAGGCTACCGTAAAATAAGTTGCTGAAATCGCCAGCGGTGGGGGATTGAAATGCTACAGCTTACACAAGTGCATAAACGGTTACCATGACTCAATCAGAAAAAGATGGCCGTCTGACTGAAGAAATTGGAGTCGAATTTGTCTGCGCAGTGACCCAGTCGCTTTATCGAAGCCGTAAATCCCTTCGAAATAGCACCTTTGACTCCTGCTTGAAGAGTAGTAAGAAGTGGCTCCGCAGAACACTAGAGAGTGCTGCCGTTCGGCAAGCTATCGGTGCAAGTCCACAGCAATGGATAGACATCAACCAAGTCTTTTATCTAGGAATACCGGCTTTGGAAGTGCAATCTATTCCATCCGACGCGAACTCTGCCAGCGGCGTCACAACTTCGTCAGCGCTCATGACACTATACTATGATACCTTGATGAAAGATCTAGAACGTATGAATGATTTATTGCTGATTGCCAGAAATTGTTTGGCGACCACACAAAGAGCACAGAATCTGGCCGGGGAAAGTCTTTTGGACCAGCAAGTGTTGAAGCTGATCGACCTATGTGTTAGAGTAACAGCAAGAGGCTACGATGGGGAGACCCCCAGCCGGACTGAACAACCATGGGCGAATGTCATCGGCGCGTACAAGAAGCTTCTCATTACTTGCCTACAATTTCTACATAATTTCATCATGAAAAATGAGCAGCGCAAGTTACTTTTATGGCTTGATCTCTTCGCCAATTCGAAGGTCGCAAGTCACTACACACTTCCACCTGGCATGGGGCGGGAAAGGCATGAGTCCGAAGGCCCTGAAAGCTTGGTCCATGACGACAAAGCTGAATATGTTGATGACCTTAGGAGTAGGAAGCCGCCGGACGCGGTAGATGTTTCAAAGGATGGTTCTCCAAAATCAAAGCGGTTGTCGTCTTCGAAGCCAAAGAAAGATGTCGGTACTCTAATGGAGGAGGTATCCTCTGATGGACGTCGAGCTAAACCGAACGTGAAGAGAGCAAATATAAGTCTGGGTAGCGGCAGCCCGTCAGACGAAAATTTCAGTACTCTCGACGGAGATTCAGAGCAAGAATTGCTATTCGGTGCCGTCAAAACCGAGCGAGGTGACGAGTTTGGAGCACTTAGAACCCCTCAATCAGCAGCAGTCACCCTCCAGGCTGCGAAAGACCAGCTCATGGCTCGACTAGCCGATCAACCATTAGAATCGGAAGATGTAGAACCTCCATCCACCTTACCAGAGACTAGCAATGGCCAAACCAACGGCGAAAGTATTGCTCTGAGTGAAGAAGAAGAAGAAGAGGATTATAGAGAGCATGAACCAGGTGACCAGCAACGTGGACTTCTAACAGATATTCCTCTGGTTCTTGGGCCGCACGAGATAGAAGCCTTGCCAATGATCATACAAATTGGCATATGTCCAGGTTTGGGTAGTGTATTACATGGTCGAGATATGCAAGCTATGAGGTGCAATATACTTTTGGCCGGAGAAGCTGGTCGAAATCTTTTAAGGGAGCTACTCATTTTCATTGCCGCGTGGGATCTGCAGGAAGGCGAAATCTACTTTAAGTTGATGATGCAAATCATGGAGGCAATACTCGACAATGGTCTCATGCCTTACGCATACCAAACATTCTCAGAAGTCAAGGACATCGTCTCGCCAGCGCAGTCCATGGTTATCAAGCTTTTGACCCAAATTTTCCGAGGAAAGCAAGACGAGACGCTCGAAAAAGCGAAGAGTGTCAAGACCAAAGGCAAAGATCGAAAGGAGATTGCTCTTTCTAACCCTCATGCCAACGCTTCGAGGCGCGTAGACATTTACATCGTTCGATACATCTTCACGATCTTCCGGTCATCTATCATCCCAGAGACATGTGCTCTGATTTACCTACAAGGCCAGATCAAGGCAGGTACGGCGCTCCCAGAAGATTTCCCTCTAAATTTGTGGGATATGGAACGCGTCTACGAAGGTGTCTACCAATTTCTCGAATTCTTTGCTGTGCTGACCGAGAGCGAGGAATGGAAGGATCTTCTTGTGAACTGGGAAATTACATCGGAGCTGATTACCCTGCTCCGAGAGCTTGAAGTAAGCATTCCCAAGCCACCTATCAATGCGAATTTGATGCCCCAAACTCTCGCGGAAGCGCAATTTGCGGCGCTGCAGCAAGAAGCACAACGACTCGCGGGACCTCAAGCAACATCGACGTCGAGTACGCAAACACCTGTCGCAGTTGAGCGTCCATTTGATGTGAACGTAAACGGCGGCACGCTACCTGCTACTTCAAATGACGGCTATCCTTCCCTTCCTCCTCAATCAGATCTATCAGAGCAAGAGTCTATCGAGTCTGCAGATCCCAGCGATTTCGAATGGCGTAACCTCAAGAAGCTAGTCATCCTTGTGCTATCATCTCTGGTCTGGAAGTCGCCTACTGTACAAAGGCAAGTGCGACAATACGGAGGTGTAGAGATGGTGCTCGCTTGCTGTAGTTATGATGGTAACAACCCGTACATCAGAGAGCATGCCATCATGTGCCTGAGATTCGTACTCGAGGGATCCCCCGAAAATAAGGAGATTGCTACGAAGCTGCAACGGGTAGGCAAAGTGCCCGTTGCCGACCTTGTGCAAGAGGCTATGTCAGGCGTGCCCTCAGTGAGAAAAAGTTCTCAGGCTCTTGAGGGGCGCAGTGGGAGATGAGGCTTAATAATGATCGTTACCTATAGCTGCTCTTACTGCACCTAACGGGGATACCGAGTCATCAAGTGCTGATGGCTGCTCTTTTGTATTGCATGAAGATACCCAATGTTACGTCTCGAGTATTTTCACATTTTTGCGTCGCGCTACCCAATCATTACGTGATAAAGGTTATATTACATCGTCGACATTAGATATATCCTCCTCCATAACTCGTCTGTTCGCTTGGAGCTTCGTACCCAAATTGCTTAGCCTCGATTGGCTTTTGGACTTTATAGGCTTGAGCCCCTTCGTGGCTTCTTCGCTCGTGCCCTTCACCAATGTACCGAGCTTGCTGTGGCTCAAAGCCATCTGTCCCCATCTCATTGACCAGGACCGCCGGCGCCTTCACATCTCCAGGCATTTGATCATACACGCCCCTATCCTTCCCTTCCCGTTTGATTTTTAAATCAAGCCCTAAAGCTCCAATCGTCGCTGCAGAGCCAGTGACAGCGAAGGCCGTCAGGGCTTTGTACAGTCTGCACACCATGATGCCAGCATTGTTGCCCCAATTGATGGGACCGCAGCGGTGTCCCAACGTCCAGGATAGATTCCAGGTCAAGAGGGCCAAGCTGACGAGCCAGCAAACTGTCAGGATGGCATTGGAGATTAGGTGAGAGGCTGGATTGAGCGTGCGGGTCAGGTGGATGTAGAGGGTGAAGATGAAGTGAGTTACGGCTAGGAGAGAGGTTGTGAGGAGCTTTGTGAGCAAAACGGGTTAGCAATCGACGCTCCTATCATAAGGCGGAATAGAGGAGAGCTTGAGAGTAGCCTCACGAGTAAGAATGTCCAAGGGACCTTGTAACCTTCATCGCGAAGATGATCAACGAAGAAGCAGAGCACAGCGCCGACGATAAAGGCGGAAACCAGCTGGGTAATCTTCAGGAGGTACAATGGTGCGGTAGGATAAGGCGATGGCTTGCGAGAGTTTCGCGAGACAGCTGTGGGTACATGAGGGAACATGGTGCAGGGCGGGGATGCTTCTTGCTGAGAGGTGAGACAAGATATCTTGAAGGACGAATTGCCTCGGATGCAGGTCGGTCTCGCCGTTATGGATGTGAACAGAGTACTGTTATTCTCCAGCAACAAAACCGCCCAACCGTGGGTCGCGAGTCGGCAGGAGTGCAATCCAAATGAGACAGTCTAGACACCAAAGAGGCGGAGGCGAAGGATTTTGGCGCGGTTGTTCGCTTCGGTGCAATTTTAAGACACAACGACCTCGAATCACTCCGAGCCCCCTCTTTCTTTCTGCTAATAATATCAAGCGCCTCTATCCATAGGAAGCGGATTCGAAGTTGTACGGCTTGTACGGCTTGTGCGTCATGATGTCTTACGCATTGCCCAATGCTGTAGGACCATCGAGCCGTGCGCTTCTATGCCTATCGTTGTGGGCTGTTTGATGTACGACCGATTCGTTGAAACAGGCCTTTTCTTTTGTTCGAATGTCTGCCACCGCTGAATGCCACATTTGCAAGAAGATCTGCCCAAGCACAATTCTTCAGCGTACAACCCCGTGTGACCTGCTCGCTACCTTGCTCATCCTTTCTCTTTCGTGCTTTCATTCTACCTTTCGCAGTATCAGCAGGACTGGATAGTGATCAATCTAAAAATACAACGGAACACTCAGACAGATAGCTCAACTTCTGAGGTGAATAGGACTGTGGGTCAGTCAATTGCAGTCAGAGTCCTGCACCTGTGCAGTTGCATGTTTCTTTCATGAGAGGAGAACTACACCCGTTCCCAAATTTGATAAATACATTGAGCGCACTTGTCCGTGGTCTAGCGACCGATTTCTCCCTCCTTGCCTCGTCTTGAGGTCGTGTCGAGTAACGGAGGGAACTCAGTGCTGACTTGGCATCAAAGAAGCCCGATCTCATCAAAACCTTCAACATGCATCGACTTACCCCTTGGTCCATGATCGTGGCGCTGCTCGCTCTGAACATTGCCGCACTCAAAGTCAAGCCAGATTGCGGAGAATCTGGATGCCTACAGAGGCTCTCCCGGAAAGTTTCGACGCTCTCGTTATCTTTGGGGCGACCGACGGATCCGACGGTGCGCTTGTCCAATCATTAAATGGTAGTAGCCTGGGAATCTAATGCGATCATACAGATACCAGCGCTACCTAGAACAGAATCAAATGCAAGAATTGAAGACGTTAGCTCTCTTCCACCGGTATGCCGACCTTCCAGCTTCAAGAATTACCGGAGCTTCGTCGACAAACGGCGATTCGAAAAGCGATCTTTGAGATCAGACTCGAAAACTGAATGTTGTATGACCTGCCAAGAAATCGGTGACTGCTTTTCATTCGAGTACAATATGGCGAAGTCATTGTGCAATTACTATGTGAGCATGGGAAAGGTAGCCAAGAAAGCTAGCAAAAGCGAGAGCAAGGTCTGCCCTTCCGGGCTGGGTGCAGGCTATATGGAGCTGCCTAATTATCCACTCTGGCCGAGCCACTTTGGTCATGAACACGGACCTTGTCTGAGCAGTGCTGCTGCATCTGGGAGAGGCCCAGATCTGGGCCTAGACTTGCAGGCAGTCAGTGATCAGCTAAATCAGCAGATTCTTGACCTGCCCAAAGAAGATCTTGGTCTAGAGGATGATGAAGACGAAGATGAGATTTATGAATTACGATAAATGTAGATTTAGCTCTAGATTCCAAGGCATCAATGTTTGGGAACTGCCTTTACACTTCTTCTGGCGTTTATATCAATTTCACCTGAGGCCTACCTACCTTGACCTTTTGCTCTTTAGGGAGACGTTCGTCTGGCAAGACGTGCGTTCAACAAGCGCGGATGCTCTAGGAATGACAGCAACAGCCGAGCCCGTACGATTTACGTCATCGGAGTCCTAAAGACTTTAATGACATGGAGATAACAGGCTTTTCCAGCCGCTATACTAACAAAAAAACAGCGATTTCAGACATCAAAAGCTCTCGTTACATACTTCTGCAGCTGTCATGTCTCAACAACGCGTAAGATTGGGAGCGTCTTCTATGACTTGATCAGGAATACTCATCATTTCCGTCCAGCTGTCGTTCAAAGTGCATGGCACAGTCCAGGGTACGTCTTGAATCACTTGACGCCAAAGTGTTCCAAACTTAGTGAACACTTGCTTCAGGTGTCAACTTTCGGTTTGTCATCCGTCGATTGAGTGCGCAATATGCTGAACCTGCCCAGCTCGTTTGCGCAGCGCAAGGCCACGAACCTCCTAGTCACCGGCTGGGTGCAAAACACTCCAGACGAGAAGGTGCGAGCTCACTACCACAGGTCGAATGCACTCTGACAAGCGCTGTTCAGGTGATTGGGGAAGCGCAAGGAACACAAGACGCCCTTCAAGGATATCTCAAAGAGCTCAATAGCGGTCCTAGAGCAAGTCACGTAGTAAAGGTTGAGAAAAAAGAAATTAGCTGGAAGGAAGATGAAAAGGATTTCCAAATCCGATGAGTGAGTAGCGTCGGTAGCTCAGCAGAAATATCATCTCTATCAAGCAACCTGGTGTTCCATGACCGAGCACAGTCATTTGTCTGAATAATTGGAACTTTGGAAGTGACCGCGCGATGCCAAGCACTGCCTTTGCCCCCGGCCCGAACGCGTGAAATCAAACAGGCGCGCAGGCGGATGGGACCAGGAAGATTGCGATTTCCACATCTAGACACTGCCATAGTCAATAATACCACTCCGGTCTTCTTCATTTGATGGAGTCACTGGAGTCATATGCATCATGGATACTGATGCTCGTCGCAAAGGTTATCCGCCCAGGCTCGCCCTGAGCCCACCAACATCCTCCGCTTCAATCACCGAAGGAAGCAGTTCGGGCACTCCGCCCTTGACTCGTGAATCCTCTCCGTCGCCATCAATCTCCCCTACGCCTGCTCTTTTCGCTTGCCCGCCGCTGAGCCGGTCTTTCTCCGCTAATTCATGCTCGGATTTCTCTTCATCTGCCTCCACCATCTCACAGCCGTCCGTCACTTCGAGATCTTCCTCAGCATCTGCTGCTTTACGGAAAAGAGGCTATGTACGACCTCAGGGCGTTACATTTGCTCCTTCTGCTAGCAACAGGGAAAGTGTGCTGAGTCTCGGGAGCATCGCTCATCTGCAGTATTACTTTGCCAGAACTGGGCTCTTAGATGGAAAGGGGGGTCAGCTAGCCAAAGATGAGAGGGGCAAGCCTGGCTCAGGCGCTTCCTGGCGCGATGTCACTCCACAAGTACGCACTTATTCTGATGGCAGTTCGGACATGGGAGATTGGACAGATCCGATTGCAAAAGGCATCGAACAGACTGAGGAGCCAGTGATGCTTCCACCAACCGTCAGTACATACAGCCACCGTACACCCTACATTCCGCCCCCACCGGACCCTGAATCCTTGCGCAACGACCTTGTTTCAGCCCTTGCGGACGCGAAGAAGGCCTTGCAGCAAGCCCTGGCAGAGGCGAGCGAGCAGATTGGGCAAGTGGTAGATTTAGAGCACGAAAGCAATCTACAAACCCCGATTCTGAGCGGCGAATCCTCAGGTTGGCATGAGATCCAAGGCTTGAACATACTTGATCTTGTCACGTTGGCGATCCATGCAGCGAAGATTTATTACACTTCACACGAGAATCCTATGCGTTTGTACAATATCAAGTCAGAAAGACAGATACGAAACGAGCTTCTGAGTGTTATGGACGTGCTAAAGAGAATGGCCAGCCGTAATTTTGCCGGCGGGATGCGCAGCGATGAGGCAAAGGTCATCTCCGATTGGGTGATGGGGATTGAGGACTTCCTTGAACAGGAGCGGAATCTGGAAACACAAGAGGCGAAACAGCGTGCAGGCTGGACCTGGCTAGAGAACACTTGGGGAGGACGTTCACGCGAAAGGGAACGAGCGTTTCTTAGCTCCTTCGTCGAAATGGATGAGTTGCCAGAATGGACAGAAATCGACCCGTCTAATCCTCAGCCTACAGCTTTTACTGAGGCTCTACGGACAGGACTTTCCCTCGTACATCTTCACAATACCTTGCTCAAGAAATCGAAAAGGCAATTCGGTGAAATCAAACAATTTCACACAGATCTTGCTAAACCGTATCGCTGTGCTGAAAATCTCCGGTATTGGATCAAAGCAGCTGAACTCCGGTGGGAGACAAAGCTAAGGGTCAATGTCTCCGGCGTTGTGAATGGCAAGATCGAGGCCTATTCCGATTTTGATATCGCAATCCTTCAATGGAGTCAAGCGGTGAGGGAAGAGCTGACTCGAGAATGGCAGGAGCCTGACAACAGGCCATCGCTTCCACACGCCTTCTCCACAAACCATTAGTTTTTGAGACGGCAAAATTAATGTTTGACGATTGCACGAATGTGTTATGGTAACTTTCAAGCACGGTAGGAGTGTCAAGATGGCTGGCGAGGTTTTGCTCGCCCATGATTGCAGCGCATTTGATACCCAGCTTTGATGGCATTTCGACGTATAGCAGCGTTTATAGCAACAGCAACAACAAGACGACAACTATATCTTTTTCAAATATAAATGTATTCTTGCAGGTGCTTCATGCAGAAAATGTAATTCAAATCCCCTAACTCCTGACTCCTGAGGACGGAAATTTGTTGGCTAGCCTTTGCACGCCTCGGCGAATCCTTGCCCGCCCCTCTGTGCAACATTAAATGTGCATCTCAATTTCCACCAGCTCTTCTCTACGTTTTGCAGATCGGCCTTCTCTGTCTCCTTGCACATTTCCCGTGCATGCAGCAGAGAGCTTTATACCCCTGCGCAACCTCATGAGCCTCCGCCCTCAGACACAAAGTTTCGACGCGTAGTAGTTTTTACCGCGTTCGTCACACATCGGGCACCAACGGCCAGCAAAGCAGAACCTTTGGCTACCACAGTACTGGAGTTTGTCATATAGTCATATAGACAATCTCCAGTCGATGTCGATCAAAGAATTTGCCCCTTGATTCTTAAAATCTGGGCCGGTCGTATGAGCAGCCAACATGCCAGCCTCGATAGCATCCCAAGGAACAAACGGTGCTGGCGGGTCGTATTTTCCTCCTCAAGCATTTCGGTACGAACGTGGAGGCACACCTGTCTTGTCCAGCAGCTCTGAGAGCGACGATGACGATACGATGACGTCTCCTTCGAAAGGCAAGGCCTTACCATCTCCCCTGGATGCTGAATCTTACATCAATTCCCTGCACTCTCTGAAATCCTCACGGGCCGGGTCCGTCTACTCATTGTCGCGCATTTCTCTGTCAAGCCAACTCTCGCAGCTTACTTCTCTCGCTCTCCCTGATCCTTCCTCTCTCGGCCCCGGCATATCAGCAATCCCCACCGCCGTTGCTGCTGCAACTACGCTCAATAATGCTGCAGAGCAAATTAAGAGATGGTTACAGAAAGCGTCAGAGGTTTTGAATGGTCTAGATGCTGAAGATGATGTTGAATGGGCGGCAGCTGGCGGTCGAGAAGGCTTGAGCGACGTAGACGAAGCAATCAGCCGATTTGAAGGATTGATCAGGGTGTATGTGACCGCTATTGAGGAACTACAAGAACGAGAGGATGTTTCCAAGGTTTCACCTGAACAGCTCAAAGAACAAGTGGATCAGATGGAAGATATACTTCGGGAATGGGAGGGTGTGAAAAGATCACTGAAGGAAATCAAATCTCAGGTAGAGTTGGCTATGGAATGGGAGGAGCTGTGGAACAATGTCTTGGGCGACATTGGCCTTGAGTTGGAAAGCTTGTCAAGGCTGGTATTCGAGATGGAAGAGGCACGGCATAGGGCAGTCGAAACAGGTTTGGATACGAGTGGTGGCGTTGACATGCAAGAGTTGGATACAATTGTCGAAGAGACACCCTTGAAAGCCGGCAAGCCTCTTGCTACAAGAGTTGACCTTTCGCCAGCGAATGACACAGGCTCACCGCTCTCTCCCAGTTCCGGGATTCCCCAAGATGATTCTAGACTGCTATCACTTTTCGCGAAAATGCAGCCTCTCAGAGCGTCTCTAGACTTCTTGCCAATGACACTGTCAAGCTTTCGGCTCCGAGCCGAGAAGTGCCTGCCAAGTGCTTGTCAAGAGCTCGATTCTCAGAAGAGAAGTCTTGAGAGAAAATGGTCAGTCTTGGAGAATGATGCGCAAGGACTGCGCCGGGAACTTGGTGAAGACCGTTGGGTCCTGGTCTTCAGGAACGCTGGGCGACAGGCGCAGAAACTCTGCGAGTCTGTAGAAAGAAGTATGGGCAAATTACAAGATGCTGTTGATGTTGGAATGCAGCATGGCAACCCCCTTTACTGGCTAAGAAGGTAGAAGCCTATGAGGCAAAGAAGAGTCACTACGGGCCAGCGATTAAGAAAGTCCTGACCATCATTGACAAGGGCGTTACAGATCGTCAGACAGTCAACGGAGAGATTCTAAGGGTCCATACAGAGTCAAAGACTAGGTGGCAGGAGATCGAAAAGGAAATGAAAAACTTGGACTCGGCCTTAGAAGATCTCAACATGAATAAGAACCAACAGCTTCGAGATTCCATTTCGAGTATTGTGTCGATCGATCGATCTGCTACAGAAAGCATCGCCGATACCCCTGGCTCGTCACCAGCATCTTCTGTAGTAATGGGCCCTTCAGTTTGCTTAAAGGCAGATGCTTCGCCAACGCTAAATAATTCGAGCCGTCGAAGTAGTACGGCACTGGGTCAGGGCATTCGTCCTAATGGCTCTCGACGTTATTTCAGCACGCCTGGATCTGCGCCCGCTACAAACCTCCCGCGTAAGAACCCAGTCTCTCGATCTTTCACCAACGACGTCTCTCGTACCGCTTCCCCGGCGCCTGCCAAATTCTCCGTAACTCCAACACCTGGCAACCGACCAGTACGGCCGAACATACGGACAGACAATAAGCCCCGTTGGAATTCATCTTCAAGAGTCGACCACGCCGAGTTTTCGACAAAACCCCGGCCTTATCCCTTTGCGACTCCACCACTTCACCGGAAAGGCTCGAAGACTTTCAACTCGCCGCACTCTCCATCAGGCATACCTTTGCCTAGCCCGTTAGGTCAATCCTCACCATTCTCCTCCGCTAGCCCTGCCTCTCTCTCTCACCGGCCCCGGCACTCAGCAGGGGCTCATAGCTATGCTGGACCGCGCCATACATCAGTGTCTGCGACTCCAACCACGCACAAGACCCCTCCCTCGAGTTCGCACTCGTCCAAGAAGAGTTTTAGTCATGGCTCGGTCGATCAAGAGAGCCCTTCTACCTATTCAAGGCCGAGTACCTCAATGGCTGGCAGAAAGCGTCTGAGCATGCTTCCAATCCCTACGTATCCACCCTCTCAATTTGCTTGTGAGAGTGGTGGCCGAGACAGTACCGCAGCAGTGAGAATGTCTGGGCATGGGCGAGTCAGCTCGTTGGGAAGCAAGCACTACTGAACAGGATCATCTGCCTTGACGTGTCAAACTGATCTGATAGACCACACGGATCGGACATATTTTATCCTCATTGTTGTTTTCTCGAGGCGCAAGCAGCGAAGGCGTTAATGGTAGGTTAGGAAAAGGACAAGATGGCAGATGAATGCATGAGCTACGCGTGTAATCTTATGATTTGTATGTTATATACTTCTCGGAAGCATAGATAGCGAGGTAAGCGAGCGGTTCTCTTGTGAGCGATCATAAAGCATCAAAGCATTTCATATCAGTCACAATGGAATCCCACAGTTTTCTCCTGTAAATATCCAACCCTTCTTTTCTCGAATCTTGAAATTAGCTATTCCGAGAAAAACGCTGGGCTAGACTTAGAAAGCTTTTAGTAGAAGGTGACCAACAGCCTCTTTCTTTCAAGAACAAAAAGCTGTTAAGATATTTGGCAATTTTGCATTTCAGAGTAGTCATTATTTGTGACTGCCTCATTCGAGAAATCAATATATACAGAGTATTGAAGTTACCCCTTCCGTTTGAGTAGTGTTTACTTCGGAGGATATTGAGTATGTACAGATGATTATAAGTGGAATCATTCAGAAACCGTGCCTGAAATCCCGACCTTGCACCGTATGATACACATGCTGCATCAATGCCTGTTGTGGTAACGGTCACTTGTGAACGGATTTGACGTCCACGACCTTCTGCATGAACGAGGCTACTCGAGCAGAAGAACCGTGGTCGAAGCCGTCAGCTTTGCCATCGGCGTGCCGCTTGATTAGTCGTGGTCCTGCATGCCACAGCAAGAGAATTTTGATAAGTTCAAGCTCATGCTCCATTTTGGGCAAGATTTTATTAGTGAGACCATTGAATCGGAATATCATATTAGATGCCTGATCAGCCGACCGATTCGTCCATTTCTCCTCGCTCGTTCATGCTTCTTGCCATCTTCTTGCCAATCTCATAGCTGGAGATCATTATAGCACATGCCGGTGCGACTTTCAGCGTCCTGGCTGCCCACCCTTTAAAGAGACCGCGCATGCCTTCCTCATTCCAGATGTGAAGCAAGAACCGAGGCATGGAGCGTTCTTCCGGTCTCAAGCCTTTGAGCGCGGCTCCGCCAGAAGCAGATCGCGCTTGGGTTTCAGAGGTTTCGAGGACCTGCTGTCTCGTCTTCCCAACGTCGAAAGGTGTGGTGATAACTGAAGCTACTGCTCCAGAGGTCGCCCCCGCAACAAAACTGTCCACAAAAGTAGATGCGTGTGCATGATCCCTTGGTCTATTCCGAAATCGTTCATGCGGGTCCCTTAAGTCTATCAAGGCCTCGCGTACGAATTCATATCCCCACCAATAGACACCACTAAAGGGTACATCTCGCCACATCGTCAGTGTCAGGCCTCGCCAGAGACTCGTCACCCCTTGGGTCTGCACTAGTTTCTTAAGCCCTGAGAGAGTTTCCATGAAAACGCCTGTTCCATTACCCGCCGAGGCAGCTTGCATTCGTGTTCTAAACATCTCTATCGGAGAAATGGTAGCTGCAGCGGCAACACGAGCGACTGAACCAGCAACAAATGGGGCGTAATTATTAGAAACGTACTTCCGAATTGGAGACGATTTGTTGAATCGAAGGGCGTCATAGCCAGTGAAATAGATGACATTGGCAGGAATCGCCATTACAAGCGTGGGTGACAATCCGCGCCAAAGCGATGTAAGTCCCTCATTGCGGGCGATCTTCCTAAGGCCGTCGAGTGTAGAAGAGTATGTCTTTTGCCGCGCCTCATCGACGGCGCAGTCAGCAGCAACGGCAGAAGATGTCGATATAGCGGGGTTGACTGCAGTGTATGTCACGGAGGGAGACGCATTGGCGAGACAGAATGACGAGGTATTGTTCACCCAGAAGACTTCGCGGCAGCAAGCTGTAACCCCAAGATTTGGCGGTAGTTTTGAAAATGAGGGTAACTTGTTGAGTTGAGCGGAAGGTGTCAAATCGGGTTTAGAAGTAGGAAATTGGGACTGAAGGCGTACGCGAACAACATCGAGGGGGGTGACTGATAGTTGAGAGTTAGTTCAGGGTGCCAAAATCTCATCTTCACCTTCTTACCTAGGAGGGATGTGAGGAGACTGCCAGAGACTGCTGAGAGCATTTTCTGGCTGGCAGAAATGTCTGTCTCCATCTCGAATCCCCTTGTCACCGCTTCACCTGTATCTGCACTCTGACGCATTGCTTTGTCTTTGCCTTGCCACCAAACGTATCCCGCGACTCCATCCTGATCAGGATCTTTTACTTGATCGTTTACCTCTACAGGCTCGGAGACAGAGCCAGGCATGCACTGATCGAACTGCAAGACGGCGAGGACGCTGGGAGTTGATCGAATCGGATGGCAGACGAGACCGATGATGCAAAGGGAAAAACGTACCGTCCGATAAGTCCGAGGCAGCTCGATTCACGGTCACGTGACATCTCTCCTTTCCGAGCTTGTCTGCCAAATTGCGTCCGCCACCAGTCCTGCGCAAGAATCTCCAGTGTCGCCCGAAATTGTCTCCACCTCAAGGTCCTTTACTTGAAAAATGGCCTCTCGCGCAGTATCAGCTTCTCACACAATCCGCCGGCTGCCGTTAGCCCTTCGACCGATCAATTCGCGCACCTTTACATCAAGCGCATCGCGATTCCAGGAAGCAGTCGTAGCTCCTGCACCTGTCAGGAAACCCGTGGGCGCGTTCAGGGGAGGGTCAGTCCTTTCCTCTCCGCGTATATTTCAGGATGTACTGAAAGAATCTGCTGATAATCTTGCAGACTCTTTGGCTTTCTGCTAGGATCCGTTCTGTCTGGCGCCGGCACTTTCTACTACGTGATGGAGGAATATCGGGTCTCGAACGAGCTACTCACGGAGGACATTTATGTCAGTGATCCTGACGTTTCATTATACGAACGTGTGGCGATTTAAACGTGTAATGTGAAGAGTCAATAATGAGGGATGGCTGAAGAATGTACAACAACATAATGCAGGAAGCGAGCATATCTAGAGATGATGCATGTATAGAAGATAGACGAGCTTCTCGAAAAAGCGTTCTAGACAAGGAATAGGATGATTGATCGCCACTTTTATGGCGCCGGCTTGATCTCCCAACGACAACTCCTGAGGAGCAGAAGCTGACTGAACGGCATTAGGCATTGCAAGCAGCTGTGCAGAGAATACATACGTACCTTTCAGGGCTTGAAGAGAAATTGGATGCGATGGATCGCAAAAAGAAGCCGTGAAGAACGGAGAGCAGCAAATGCAGACTTCAAGGGTCAGCGGCACTTCTTCGAGAACAGATCTGCAAAGATTTCGCAAAAAATCCATTAGCTACCATGAACCCAAGCCGTCGTCGACGAACAGCGCCTTCGTTGTATCTCAGCCATGGGTTATTCTGCTGTCATGGCATGTTCCACGCTAGATTATGTTGTCGTGCATGTTGCAGCACGCACCTGATAGAATTGTGTTAGCTAGCCAGATCAGCCCAGATATTTCAAATTCTTGCTTCAAGGACCGTAATAATAGCTCAATGTTATTGCCTGTGTGTGACAATCTGCTCTCGCTATTTCTACCCGAATTATTTTGTATCTTGAGCTTCGAGAACATTGCACCCTACAAGGATCTGAAGAGTGTCCAAAGGGGGTCGCAAGACCAAGAGTAAAGGCTGCATCAAGGAGCTTGCAGTTCACAGCTTCTTGGCTTATAGTTGCGGATCACACAGTATCATACGAGCGTGGTATCATCAAACAAGTCCCTCAACAATTCGTCGCAACATGCTTTCCTATCCGGAACTTCCATCTCATATGTAGCCTCGAAGGCATTGATGCTCAGCTGCCGTAGAAAGGGCTTGAGAATCCGGTCCAGAAGCTTTTCTCGTGGGATGGACTGCGAATCTTCCCATTTGAGTAGAGGCTTACGAAGGCCTTTCGGTCTGTCTCCCGCAAAATGGATTCTAGCACTATGAACTGCACTCGCCTCATTGCCCAATACTTCCGCCAGCTCGTCGACCAAAGCTACAGGTTTCCAGTCGGCGGGGCGGTACACAGCATCGATACTATCAGTGATATAGAGCCATTCGCGTAATTGGAAGTCGTCCGGCGCCAGGATGAGAAGGGTGTCGAGCAATTTAGCAGCCTGCAAGATGCTGGTGATATTGTAAGTTTCACGACTCATGATGTGACCTATTGCTCCGAGTGCATCTTTGAGTTCCGAATTGATCGTCGGCCAGAAGGAAGCTAGATGCACGGTTGATATTCTCAGGATGATTGCTCTGAGAGCCATATAAATTTCTGCCCGAGTCACCGAGGAGGGCGACGATGCTGCTGTCGCGTTGAGTAATTCCGTCAATTTGTCTTCCATCATTTTCATATTTGGAACGAAAGCATCGGTATCAGCTGCAAGAACCAACAATGTGACTCGGCGCAGATTGACCTGCGCTTTTCTGTCGGCCTCCAATCTTGCCGATGAAGCACCGACGCCGAACATAATTCCAGCTGACGTTGGCGGCGTCAGACGAGAGAGTAAGTCTGTCATTCGCTCTCGATCTAGTAGCGTCCACTGGCGCAAGATCGGCATCCAACCTGATTCAACGAGGTGAAGCGTCGACGGAGAGAAAAATTTTGGCTCATTGAAAGCTTCAGCTACATCTTTCCTCCATGTCTTTGAGACTTCTGGAATGCGAGACACGGTTTGCATGATGCCGAGAATACGAGAGGTGATATTCTGCGGAAATGTCTTCCAGTGAAAGGCTGGTATAAGAATTTGCAGCGATATCGTTGACGCCACCGCACCAATGCGATCCGTATCGATTAATAATTTGGTCATTCCTGGTAGTACAGCGCCAAGAATATTGACGGTATCATTACTGAAAGAGATATGTCGACTTTCATTGCTATCTCTACCGCCTTGTCTCTTAGACCCGGCTGCAATCGTGTTAGTCTCGTCTACGGAGAGTGAAAGCGGCTTGGTCGTAAATATCGCAGCAAGCATTCGTACGAATAAGTCCTGGAGAATCATGTTAGTGATAGATCATGGCCATGAGAATAGATACGCACCCCAATATCTTTGCCCATGCGCCGCTGCTCGCCGAAGTTGGTATTATTTATCTTCCCGCCCAATACAGCAATGAATTCCAGTAAAAGCGGTAATATTTGCCGCTGCGGCATTGGATTGCCCAGTACGTCTTTAGAAAAAGTCATACAATCCGTCCATACCTCATCCAGAGCGTCATCGTCCATTGACTCAGTATATACAACTAAGAAAGTAGCAAGCTGAATGTCCGAGAGATCGGATGTTAGGGTAGACTTTCGTGCAGGATCTAGGACTGAAGAGTTTGTCCTGCTATAGAGTGCGTTGAAGATGGCAGGCATTGTGTGTTTGGGTCGGGATGCCTCTAGGGTATGCAGGAGATCCAGGACCTTACCTCCTCTTGTTGGCTTCTCCTTCCAGATTTCAATCAACATCTCAACAGATTCCAAAGTTTCTGCTGAAAAAAGGTGTTCGAGCACCCTCCTAGTCCTATTACGTAACCTTACAGACATGTAATTGAATGTCGCTGAAGATATGGTGTCTTTGGATGAGGATTTATTTTCTTCGTCTTCCCAAGACCAAATCCGGAAAGACCCTTTTATAGCATCCCGAAAACAAAGTAGCACAGTCAGGTAATTATTTGCAGTAGCTGATCTTGTCATATAAGCTTCGCCACCCAGAACACCTGAAACCATTGTGCCAAAGAAACCCTGATTTTGCTCGGGCGATTTGAAAGAAGGGGACTTGATCTCCTCCTTCAACGCCAGGTCATGCCCTTTCGATAGCACGAGCTCCAGGGCGTTCAACCGTAAGTTGAGCGATTGAAGCGGATCACTGTTCAACGGCTGCTCCGACTTTGAGTGTTGAACATGAGCAGCCATCTCTTGGAAAAGTGACTCAATACTAGAGGTGATGCAGCCGACCAAAGGCAGCAAGATTTGAAGGGTGTTAGAGCCGTATACTGCGAGACATGTTTCCAGCAGGCGGAGCCATTGCTCAAGTGTTGCTTGACTTTTCCGCGAGCGGAGACCAAGCATCAAGCAATCCATTAACGGCGAGTCGGAATGGGAGTCATTTGAGAGCGACATAGTGGTCTCTTGAGGCTTCGAGGGCATCTGAAGATGTAGGGTACTTCGTTGACGTTCCTTGGACTGAGATCTTCTAGATGAGGCAATCAGGGCCTCCGGGTCTTCAAGTCTTCTCTGTAAGCTCAAGACAAGGTTCTCAATCAATGTGTACTGTAGCTGCACTTGAGATTGATCGACAGCCCAGGAAAGAATTTCAACAAGTACATTCTGAATATGCCCAAGGATTGCAGAATTTGCCGCAACGTAAGGAAGGAGAAGTTGTAGTAACATTGAGCAATCCTGTTGAAGAATTAGTACATCTTCGTTACCTTCCTGCCGCTCGGAAACACAGTTTCTCAAGGTCGCTGCACAGACTTGGGCTATATATTCCTTTGCTGGAAGCTGGTCAACATTTCCTTCAGTGTGCGATTCCTTCAGCAGAGAAGTCATTTGTAATAGGAGATGGGGCCTCATAGCGTCTATAAATGGGATGGGCGTAGAGAGCGCTGATGGGACGTTCTGTGATTCCAAGTCTATAATACTGGCGATGAGTCGTACGTAATAGGTTGTGACTTTTGCCTGATGAGCGTAATTTTGGAACATTGAATTGTCCGCAGATGCTAGTTCTGGGCTTAGAACACACAGGGAGTTGTTCAAGCGTGCAATGATTAGATCTAACAATCTATGTCAAAACTCAGCAGAGCGTCATCAGGCAAGCCGGTAGACCTACGGTGATATGTTTGGCATTGATTTCAACCAAGTGCGAACAAATCTAGCAACTTCTGTATGAGGCTCCCTCAGCTTGTCAAGCAGGATGAACAACGGTCGCGCCAACACTTCGGGCTCCTGCATATATGTTTCCAAACGGGATTCTGAAAGAGAACTCCGTTTCTTAGGGTCCGGTCGTTGTGAAGGTATTTGACGACTTGAGGTCACGCTATGCGTCCAGATAATGGCGAAACAGCGAGCACCTTCCATGGTGACGTTCCGACCCACAGTACCATCAGGCTCTTCATGAAGTAGACTCGTGATGGCAGCTTCAGCCAATTGATAATTCAAACAGATACGATGCAGTCTCCAAAGGCCTCTCACCGCTTCAACATTATGTTTCGGGTACAAAGGGCTTACAAACGGCCATAATGACCGGATATTCTTCACAAGCATCTCTCGAACAAGAGGATGGGACTGCCAAATTCTGCTGTCCATTGCTGAGCAGATGAATTCTAGCACTGCAATCCGACCTAATGTTTGGGAAAATACCAATGAATTCGTTGCACTGGGTACCAGCTGACTGTTGGTTGTCATGACGAGATTTGAGAGCATTGATTCCGTATCAATATTTTCAGCAGTCATTGTTTTGGACATGAATTTCGTCAAAAGTGACAATCCAGCACTTAGTTGTGACAAGACCTTTGGTTCATCGAGGAACATCAAGATTAAGTTGGTCAGACGTAGGACCAGTATATCTCCCATTTCTTTTGCTTGGAAGGATCGCTCACTGTGGCTTTTGCCTTCGTTCGGGTTTCCATAGGAGCTACGAATTCTTTGAATTATGTCTTCATCGGTATCAGTCACTGCCTGTGTTGGCTCACGTCGCTCTTGCCCCAACTTTCGCGATATGAAGGTATGGTCAGGAACAATATCGATGAGATAGGTACAGATCTTCAAGATTAGCTGATACCTATGCTCACCGCGGAGATGTGCTGATGTTGCAGTCTGAATGGTAGAAAGGCTCAAAGAGACGATAAGGATAGCAAGAGCGTTAGGTAGATGGTCCGTTAACATTTCTTCTTCACGTATGTTGAACGTTGTGATCACAAACCAGAATAGCTGCAGAAGCTTTTCAGCTTCTTCGTTTTGCTCTAAGACGTCTCTGTGTCTAGGCTGGTCTAGAGCTTCGAGAAGCAAGGCAATCATCTCTCGCCATATCAATCGGCTCTGGATAGCATCAAAAAACACATTAGCACTACGGAGAACCTCTGAGAAAGCCTCGGGTGAAGGAGCGGTCAATTTAAAGCTATAGACGTCTTCCATGGCAGGCCGAAATATCATTGGAACCACAAGGCCCCCAATTTCCCACCGGTCCATTAGAGATAGACAGATGCGCAAAGGTCTTGCTTTGACTGTCGGTGTTTGCGAAGCGTCTGTCATTGCATGTAGGAGGAAATTGACTAGCGGTCGAAGGCCAAAATTTTCAAAGTAGACGACTGGCGAAGGCAGACGTGCTTGCGCCTCAGTGGGCAAGCGACGAGCTCCAGGAGCGTCCTGTTGATCTGTTTCAGACGAAGCAGACTGTCCAAGTAACCATACCCAAAGTCTTCTGTTCAGGCTCATCTCTCTGCGTATCACGACTGAGGCCGCCGCCCCAATCAGTATCTCGACGTCGCGAGGACTCACCCTCTGATGTAGCACTTCCGCATTCAGCGGCAAGTGAGTAGTCAGGAGGTCGAGAAAGCCTCTTTGTGTTAAGTGATGGTCATCTTGAAGGCCTGCGCAGAAGCATCGTATGAGTAAGCCTGGCTCCGGTGAAGTAACAGCCTCGATGTGGGGCGCAAGTTGTGTGGTGTGGTTCCCACGGTCATCGTTTTCCGATGCTGGCATGCTGCCGTATCCGTGGCTTATAGCGTTGAGTCTTGGTAGGTTACGAATCAAGAAAGCAAGGACGCCAGGCCTTCTGTTAGCACTTGTGATGGACACGAGGAAAAGGCTTTGCCAAAAGTAGCGGTCGCCATGAGTGTCAATGACCTCTCCATCTCCTACGCTGGACTTGGAGAAGACATTTCTGAGTCTATCGAGCAGCTGATGAGTCCTTTCAAAATCGTCACTGGAATCTTCTTCTAGGCCTGGGAGCAATGCCAGGATGATTGCTCTGAGGGCAGGTCGAAGGGTTGCATCATCAAGCGGTATTATGTACGTCTCGAATAAAGATAGAAGATGAGGTCTGACAAGTGAAGAAGCAAAGGAAAGCAAGGGCGATAAACCAGGCAGATAGAGAGAAAGCTCGCGGGAAAGACCGTTTTTCTGCCTCGAACATCTTAGCTTACGTCCTAGAAGACTGGTTGCAATCATACGCCTAGGATTGTGAAGGCAACTGCATAGACTTCCAGAGCCTTCTGATGCACGCTCGGTAGCGTAGGATTGAGACATTGGGAAAGCCTCTTGGATACAATTGGACTGAATGGAATCTCGTGCGTTCCTTGTGGCACTGTTTGCAATGCCTGTGGGCAATTCAGCAACGGAAAGCAGTTAGAGCAGACCTCTGACCTTCAGCAAGCGTCCGAGGAAGGCAATATAGTCAGCCCATTCCTGAAGCGTGGTGTCGAAGAGCGATAGTGCCCTCTCGACTGCTGACGTGTAGCGACGGAAATTCTTGTCGACGCGCTTGCCAGACTCTGTCTCGACGTTAGTACGATGTTGTAGACAAACTTCTCGCTGGAGGAGGCGCTTGACTTTCGTCTGTGACTACGGGAGAGTCTGGACGGGAAGACAACGGTCCATCTCCGACCATTTTGAACGCCTGTTACAGGCCTTTCTTGAAGCTAGTCTTTCCATGAAGTTGGCTGGGAACGCAGAACATTGCCGATGAAAGAAAATGCCAAACACCGTGATTGAGGCGGAGGTTGTGGATTCTGCCAGGTTATCATATTTCTATGAACAAGGCACCTTGATGCGGGTGACCTTTCAAAGGTCGTTCCGGGGCCGGCTCACCCGGACAGCTTTCTCCCGCGTCCCCGCTGGTGCCCCGAAGCTCCGCAACCTCCGCCACCCAGCTTCCCTAAGCATGAAGCAAGATTCATTCAGTGGGTGAACAGTTCGTCGTGTTGTCTGATATGCCCAGCGACTGGTCTTCTCAGAAGCATGAACCTTCTCCAATTCCAGATGTAGGATTGGAGCAACATTCGGAGCGTGAGGATGCGGAGAACATCTTGCCCATTGGCGTTGGCGATTCAGCTGAAGGAGTACTGCCTGCGAGAGCAAAGCAGATCGTTCCAGCTTTGACAAGTACACAGCAATCACGTCACAAAGACCATACGAGACCGCCCTTGCCCCCACGGCCGACGAATCTATCTCTTCTTCAAGCGGTTAAGACCAGCTCTACCAACCTGGGCAACGTGCATAACCCGGCGACTCAGCTTCAGTCCACCGCCACTACTGCTGTCTCACACACTGACATTCAAACTCAAGCCTACCACGATGGGTCTCACGATGCCTTCGCCGCCACGGCAGAGCCTAAACCTCCTTTGAAACCCCCTCAGACTTTTGGGAGCATTAAAGGCTTCAAACGTTTTGGTGGCAGCGAAAGCGGTGACACGGCGAGCATTAAAAGTCTAGCGCCCACATCAGGAAGAAGTGGGGACAATGAGAGTTTGCTAGGGGATGTTCTTGGTACTGCTCAAGAGCAACCAGCGTGGAAGCTTTTTGGTGGAGAGAAGGATACCCTGGATCCGTCTGGTCTCGGAGAAGGCGATATCGATGTCGATTTCTATCAAGAATTCGATGACATACAACATGGTGAAGATGACAGCGAGAATGAAGGTAGTTTAAGGCATGAACGAAAATCACTGACGTTGCTGAAAATCTTCAGAGGAGCGATTGAGGCAATGGAAATCAAAACGAAAACACTTCCTAATTCTCTCATCCGCTGGCAAACCGATCTACAGCCGCCATGGCGACGATCAATTGATTTCCACATCTATCGGTGTTATTCACACTATCATTTCATTTTATGAAGATTCTCAAAACAAGTTGACCGGGTTTTCCGCTGCTGGGTCGCGATTCGTCATTTCTTCACAGGGATCGCTATATCTTGTAGCCATCAGTAAGCTAGGTGAGAATGATGTTCAGTTGCGCGCTCAGCTGGATGCTTTGTACATGCAAGTCCTTTCAACTTTAACCTTGCCAACCTTGAATCACCTCTTCGTAAATCGTCCGTCGACTGATCTTCGTCGGCCTTTGAAAGGCACGGAGGTTCTCCTTTCTTCGCTTGCAGACAGTTTCACCCGTGGATCACCACCGGCATTGCTATCTGCGTTAGAGTGTCTCACATTGAAGAAGTTGCAACGACAGGCCATCAATGACGCACTTCTTCGCCACAAATGTGAATCACTCCTCTACGGTCTTATCGTTGCTGGAGGTAGGCTGGTCAGCGTGGCTCGCCCGAGAAAGCATTCCCTACACCCAAGCGATCTGCAGCTCATTTTCAACATGCTGTTCGAGGCAGATGGTATCAAGGCCGGAGGGGGGGAGAATTGGATTCCCTTATGTCTTCCTGCCTTCAATAAGAACGGCTACTTATACATGTATGTCAGCTTTGTCAGCGCTTCACAAGGAGACAATGAAGAGATCAAGAACGTCGAGGAAGTCTCCGACATCAAAGATACGATCGCTGTGCTTCTGATCAGTGCAAACAAAGAGAGCTTCTATGATCTACAGAACATGCGAAATCTCGTGGTTCAGGTAAGAGCTCGAACAGAGCTTAGTCCAAGAACATCAATATTAACACTTCACCAGGACCTCGAAAAGTCTGGCAGTATGGAGAGTATCAGATCAGCAGTCCGAGCGGGCAGGCCAACTTCGACTGATATCGTTCCCGGCACGGTAGTCCGTCATTTTCTCTACAAATCACGAAGCAATGTCCAGTACTTCATGCCTTCCTACGAGCCAGAATACACCACCTTATTCGCTCGACGCAAGTAAAGGCCCCCGACGCAAAAACCTCATTCTTCTTTCGGTCGCTCTACTGACATATCGGCAGGCTCCTGTCTCTCTACCACACCCTCCACGCCAACGTCCACGCAAAGAACTCGCACCTCAAAGTCCAGCACTGTATCAGCCGAAGCTCGATTTCCCTAGCTTGGGTTACACCTACATTTGAACTCTACTGCGCTGCTGGTCCGAGCGCGAGTCGTAACGCGCTCACGCACAGTGCAAACAAAGTTGTTCAGTATATGCGACGTGAGGAGGAAAGGGTGTTTATTATTGGTGGCGCAGTAAGCATTTTTCCGAGTATTTTGCCACTTGACATCGCTGACAATCTTCGCAGGTTTTCTAAACCCATGTGGGGTCCCTCAGAGACTAGGATCACGACTACAGTGCCAAATAACCTGCCTAGCTGCAGAAGAGACATCCACGAGCCAAGACCATCGTCAACATCATATTGTCTATGTCGTTTACGTGCACGAAGATTGATCAGCTACCAATGAACGGATTCTACAATGAATGGAACAGGTGCTTTCCGCTGAAGGAGACAGCTCAGATAAGACCAGCTCGAGAGGGCGCAAGAAGGTTTCACCCAAAGAAAGACCATCTTGGGAGGCTGTAACTCTTGATGTGATAATGCAGGATTGTATAAATCACATCATCTAACATCCTCACTAACAGGCGTGCCTTGTTGTTGCTGCGGTCCAAACCAGATATTGCAAGCGGCCAAACTAGACTTCAACAATCCAACTTAACGCTTGAAGCTGCTAATTGCGCTTCGAGTGTTTCAAGGCAACAGGAGCACGTTGGTATGATACGAAGGCTGGTCGTTTCATCCATCGAATGGTAAGATACTCATATTAGGGATATCCAAGTCAAATAGCCATCTTTCACTCACATGGCAATCTGAGGAATGCTACATATCAGCGCAAAGTGCCAAGATGTGGACTTGAGCTGGGAATATGTACGAGAGCTTTCAGACGAATGAAAGTATCCCTTCCACCGGATTTAGGCCAATACTGAGACTTATCTTTATTGCAGCTAATCCAATACTCTAACAGCACCCTTGTCATATTCTGTTCTATGAGGGTATTTGTGAAGCTAATATTCTACTTTTACAAAATTAGTCAGACAGCAAAAGATGCTCGTAGCGACCTCGTTCCACTTCATACAGATCTATGCAATGCAACGCTCTTCGTCCCTCGCAGCAAGACTAGCTATGTCGTTCATTACAGGCCTTTCATTGGAGTTTTCCTCTGCAGGCGAGATGATTTTAGCCATGTTTCGTTCTTCTTCTTAGCCTGAGCCAGCAGCATTTAAACATTACTACTTGACGAGTTGCAAAGCAGGCGTGTAAACTTTGTCCGGAGTGCTCCTATTCAAGTCTGCTTGCTTTCTCCTATTTCACACTGGCTATCACGAGCCTTGCTACTCAGACCAAACACTTTCTTTCCGCTTCGGTGCCACCAAAAGCGTGCTTTTCGAAATACCATCGCACCTACATTCTTGAGGCGGGAGGTTTGAGAATTTGCGCCTACCGTGTCTTGGCTTTGTCTTCTTGCGATTGGGCTTCTGCCACCTGCGTGTGCTAAGTTGGTCTGCGAATGTCGCGATCTGAAGTGTGAGATTCGTTTTCTGAGACTCCCTCTCTGCACAGCTTGGGAGCTATCATCCGAGAAGAAACTTTGGGCCTCCTGGCCTGATGAGGGTGAAAGAAGGGTGATGTTAGGGTGCGGTATCTCAGTCAGAACTTGGGGTGGAGAATCAAAAGACTCAACAAAGCGACTTTGAAGCGCTTGATGGCTGATGTCATGACTGCTGTTTTCTTGACTCGGACCTATCGAGAATTTTGACTTCGCTTTTGGTCTGCAGATTGAGTTTTGAGGGAGAAAGTGACCAGAGGTTCGCTTGCTTGAAGCGGTATCATCTGAAGAGACTCGGCGTTTGGTCAACCGACCTGTTCCATTGGTGGAGGTGGATGCTCGTTGAATTCGTAGCTTGAACAAAGGAAATCTCGCAGATGGAGAAGGCGTCCTCTTTGACTTGTCTGGTAGCGTCATATCCAGATTCAAAGTTTGGTCCATCCATGGGTAGGTCGAATCTCGATTCCAAGGACGTGATCCGTGCGACGATGCTAGTGACTCTCTGTCTTGTGGCCTCTTTTCCGCATTTACCAATGGAGCGTCGACTTTATTTGCTTCGACTATGGGCCGGGGGTGAGTAATTGAAGTAAACAAGGGCCCCGTCACAAATATGTCATGGGCAGGCTCTGTCGCAGCTCGGCTTGGATCAATTGAGACAGTGTAATGTTGTGTGCAGAGAGAACTCTTGCTGGCTGCGATTTGGTCATGATGGTGCAGCATTGACGGCAAATAGGTATTTACATGTGAGTGTGGCGCTGAAAGTTCAGTCGTAAGGCCTGGAAGCTCCAGGCGCCCTTTCGCTGGAGCGAAACAGGCAGTTTTCTGGCCCCTTTCAGCCTCAGACACTGGCTGAAATTCTCCTTCACTGGAATCGACCGGTTCGTTGGAATGAATGGGCTGAATGCGGTCGTGAGTATTGTCATTCCTATTTTGAGGATTTTCTCTAGTATTTGTCCTATTATTCTTAGATTGCGGTGAGTCTTCAGCTCGAGGCCCAAAGGTTCGCATCAGACTTGGGGAGAGCTCATCTGTCTCGTCCCAGTCGATGTCAGTTAAGGTGGACAGTTGAATATTTGTGTTGTCGGCATGACTGACGTGCCTTTGCACTTCAGCCCGGGTTCGGCCCTCCATTGGCGAAATCTCCCACCCGTCTCCATCCTTGCTGGCATTATTACTGTCCTGAAGCCCCAGGATTCTGCTGAAACGATGAAGAGTGCTAGGCGAGTTGATAGAACGTTCGGGCGTTGGAGATATGATCTCAGTATGCTCTGAGCCTGAATAGCCATGAGGCAATGTGGAGGATTCATCCGTTGATATTATCCCTCCTTCGACGCGCGTGTCGTACGCCGTCACTTTGGGCTTGCTCGTGAGAGGGGTACCGAACCGCTCTGAGAGTGTTTCATTCGAGGCATTCGCATGTCCGTTCGGCTCACTGGTACACTTCGATGCAGCTGAAGAAGGGCGGTCCTTTGCCGACCCAGCAATAAATTCCCTTCGTTCTAAATCCTCAGTCTGATCATTCCTTGCTGACACTTCTACGTCCTGATAAGACCTCGTCCCTAAAAGAGAGGATTGCTTGTCGTCAATCAGACTTGTTGTCACACCACTAGATTCATGTGATTCAAGCCTCGCGTACAGTTCATTTTCGTGCGCAGTCGATCCGTTCTTCCGTTCTGGAGCACTCAATCTCATTGTAAGTACGCCCGGTTTCTCTAGGGGAGCCAGAAATTCCTGAAAGCCTGCTTTGACTTGCTCGGGAGTACGATACGAGTTGTCAACGACCGATTTGACCGAGTCTGAGGGGTGGGGTTCAATACGGGTGTGTGCTCCATTGCTTAGAATAGAAGTATTCTTCCAATTTGAAACACTTTGATTGATAGACTCCGGCTGTTTGGGCCCTTCAAAGTCTTCGCTGTAGTCATAGAAGCCGGGAGAAGCTGGTGGGGACTCTGCCTGGTGTCGCAGATTCGACAATGACCGCTGGCTTTGCAATATCGTTGTGGCTACAAGGCTTTGGCCATTTTGATTGGAATAAGAGCCAGAAGCTTGGCTTGAAGACAGCGCAAGACCGTGTTGCTCGAAGTCCCTTGTCGGGCGAACAGAAGCGTAGTGCTTGAGCATTGGATCGGAGTGATTAGGGTGTTGCTTCCAAGCCAGCGGGACATGATGCATCGAACGTGTGGAAGCGGGGCTATTGGGGCGAGAGCTGGATCTGGAGCCATAGCCATGCTGATAGACTTCGCTCAGAGCGGGTGATGAAGGTCGATAGCCAGGTCGCCTAAGTCTTGTAGGATAAGCAAAGGGTGATCGAGGCCTGCCAGTAGGGTCGATAAGTCGAGTCTGATAGCTTGTGATTTGGCTTGGATGACGGTGGCCTGAAGCGTGACTCTTCGGAGAGCTGTGACTAACTGACCACGCCTGAAAGTCCTCAATAGAATGATGTTCAGGGGGTTCCTGTGGCTCACGTCTGATGCGCGAGTTGACAAGCTGCGTATGGGGGTTGCTCAAGCTTTTCGCGTCTTGGCTGGAAGCATGAATACTCTGACCGTTCTCTCCGCTAGGTGTCAGCTTGTTGTCGGCTTGGCTGGATTCAACAGTGATTGAAGAGCGGCCATCCAACTCACCTTTAAAGCTCGAAAGAGGCTTGGACATTGGGAAAGGAGGAAGTTGGCCAAAATCCCCGGTCTCAGTATTGTTCCTCACCGTCCCATTGATTGATCGAGACCTGGAAGCCAGAGCTGGAGACGCATACGTGGCTCTCTGTGGGATGATATCACCATTGGAGTAAGTAGAAACAGGACCTGGTCCGCCAGCGCTGCTGTCATTTCGGATATAAGTGAACGGCATCACCACGAAGGTGGTGATTCAAGGCTTGGGCACGTCAATGCTACATGATCGTTGGGTTTGGCAGTCAAAGTGCACGTTTGATCGGAAGGTGGAAAAGATAGGCTCTCCACACGAAGGGAAAGAGCGAAAGAGCGAAGGAGGACTTGCGCGCTAGCAGGCGCTTCTCGTCATCTGGAACGACAAAGCAACAAGGGAAGCATCATGCAATCTGCCATCTCGCCAGGTCGTTCCTCGACTTGCCCTTTCTCTCAACAAGTCTTATGGCGGCTTGTCATAGAGACCTCACATTCGGTGCTTCACGAACAACAACGTCACTGCTCTCATCTCCGATGCGATCGTTTCCTGCAGAGCATTCCAACGGAGGGAAGCTGAGCGACCTGCAGCTCCTATACTGCAACTGAGATGCGCAGGCTTACCAACACGACCGCAGTAAGGTGACTCTCCTACTTGAGCCGTATGGGTGTAAGACGAAGGTATTCGCCGACGGGAATGGAAGTATCGGCTAGCAGCAACCTTTTTTTTGACTTTATCAATATCAAGTGCAAGCCGCAGTCTTCGTTTGACTGTTTTCAAAGCCCCGAATAAAACGCGGATTATAGCACACTCATTCGTTAAATTCATATCGGCATCATTCCTATGCCAGATGTTGCATTCGAACGCGCTGTCTTGAAGCTTTCCCCACTGGTTCTGTTGCTGCTCGATGTCCTTTTGGCAATGCCTTTCCCCTTACCTTCAGCCTTTGAACTTTTACGGCTCCTTTTTACGTACCCACCCCGACCACCGCCAAATTTGCCACGCTGTTGTTTCGAAAATCCACCTCGGTTGCCGCTGACAGTCGGAGGTTTTGAGCGTGGAGCCGGAGGTTGCTGCTTTTGCATTTGAGAGAACCTGGCATTGAACGCCGCCACGTCCGCACCTACCTCAAAATAGGCACTCCGCTCGCCTTCTGGTGAATCAGTGGCATGATGTGCAACATTTTGAAAGTCTGTGTCAGGGTCCCCATGCCCGCCATCTTCGTCGCTGCTTATGTCAATCACGTTCTCATGATTCGGGTCTTGAGGACGGTCCTCTCGTTGCTGCATCATCTCTTCGTAGAGCACGTGCGTCTTGCGCACAAGAGGTAGGAAATGTTTCCCAAATCGCTCCACTTTGGTAGGGTCTATTCCTGGAATCTTTGACATCTCGTCTTTGTCTTGAGGGAAGTCGATTGCCATTCGTCGAAAACTCGAGTCTGTGAAAGGGTGATCGCGGAGACTTCTAGCTATGTAGATCTCATCAGACTTTTCCTTAGCCTGCTGGACGAATCCCTCTATGATCATCTGATGCAATTCGTTGAGATTTGCAAGTTCATCGTGAATTATTGGAGGGCCTGTCTTTCTAGTTGTGGATCTCCGTGAAGTACCTGCAACACGGATCGGCGCAAACCCTTCCGAGTCTGAGTCATCCTCATCCGAAATGTAATCAGAACTGCTCGCGATGAAGTCGTCCTTGATATAACCATGACCTTGTTGCCCAAGCTGTAGGGATGTACGATGATGCTTTGCTCCTCGTCTTTCGGCTGGAGACGAGATGTTGGTGGACGTTGGGTACGCAGGGCTGATGGCAGCTACATCAGAGACATGTTTCTTCTTTGTCGTTTTGGCTGCGCCCGTCTTGCCTTTTGGAGACAAACGCACTTGAATTTTCAGCATCCTTCGCCCTGTGCGGAATTCTCGGGCATTTTTGCCGAGTCGAACGTACTGATTGGCGAATCCAGACCTATTAAGTTTGTTGTGTTCACATATAGCGTCCTCGCTAAGTAGCCGATAAAACAGGCGTTCAACGTTCCCTCTATCAAGGCTGGAGCCAAAGCCGTAATGTGGAGAGCGATCGTGGCCTAGCTCGGAGATCTTCTTGTTCTTCGCTCCTCGTAAAACGTCTACGCAATGAAGAAGTGTCACATTATCCTCTTGTATACCCTCAATCAGCTTGATGGCAGCTGATGCATATTGACTCATGTCCTGAGTCTCAAAGGTACTAGTTGACGTGCAGTTATCACAAGAACCATCACAATCCTCTCTTCTGAAAGCTTCATTGAAATAATTCAGAACTTGCACGCGCCTGCAGTCAGCGCGATTCTCACAGAACTGAACAACTTTTCTAAGCATCTGGTGCTGTCGATCTTTTTGTTCGTAGCTACCTTCTCCGGCATCGATAAAACGTTTAAGAGCACCTGTGTCTTGGTATCCGTAATAAAGGATGCACTTCGATTTCTTGCCATCACGCCCGGCCCGACCTGTCTCTTGATAATAGCCCTCAAGACTCTTCGGTATAGTGTGATGTATGACGTAGCGGACATCAGGCTTGTCGATTCCCATGCCAAAAGCAATTGTGGCAACAATGACGTGATACTGACCATTTTGCCACTGCCTTTGGATTTGCTTCTTTTCTTCAGGCTCCATTCCAGCGTGGTAGTGATGAGCTTTGATGTTGAATTCGGTCTTCAATTTGGCTGCCAAGTCTTCACAAGCCTTTCTCGATAAGCAATATATGATTCCTGATTGTCCTTGGAACAGTTCATTGATTGTCGATGCAATATCCTTGAGCACCTCCTTGGCTTTTGTTTTGGTGCGCACCTGATAAGACAAGTTTGGGCGATTAAAACTCTGCGTGAAAATCTCACAATTATCAATGCCAAGGTTGTGCATGACATCAATTTTTACATTCTCCGTGGCTGTAGCAGTCAATGCAATGAGCGGAATACCCTCAAACTGGCGGCGTATGCCCCCTAGCGCTTTGTAATCTGGACGAAAATCGTGTCCCCACTGGCTCACGCAATGTGCTTCATCAATGACGATCCTCGCGAGCTTTCGACGTGAATGCAAATCGCGTAAGGCCCTGAGGAGGACGTCACTTTTGTTGATCATTTCTGGAGTAACGTATAGTAGTTGACAAAACTTCTGGGGGTTGCTTTCTCTGAGACTATCGAGTATGAGCTTGCGATGCGCGCCAGAAACCTCACTGTTCAAGAGAAGAGCCTGGATTTTGAGCCTTTGGAGGTGCTCGACCTGATCCTGCATTAGACTGAGCAATGGAGATATCACAACAGTGACACCCTGAGTCCGTCCTGAAGTAATGATTGACGGTAGCTGGTAGCAAAGCGATTTCCCCCTCCTGTGGGCATAAGCACAAAGGCATCCTTGCCTGCTAGAGTGGCATTGATCGCTTGAAGTTGATTGGGTCTGAAGCCGCGTAGATGAAATCTATCTTTCATGGCGGCTTTGACATCTTTTGACCATCGATGTTGCATGAGTGACAACTCTGGTGGCATAGGGGTAAATGCACTGTTGGCTTTGGTTGGATCTGTGCGCATAATGTTTCCGCTGGTTTCAGCAAAGACGTTCCGATGCGTGGTGGCACTGCGAATTATAGGCTGTCCCTGTTGATTCTCTATTTTTTCGGCAACCTCTAGCATGTCGACATCGTCTTCGTGTCCAAAATCATCATCTTCTAACCCAAATCCTTCATCATTATCAGTCCCGTAGGGGCTAGCCATATTCTTCGCAAATACATTATGGTCAGTTTCCCCATCAAAAGTGTGAGTTGTAGTGGGATGACCGGGCGAGCGAAATAAGGAGCGGTTGGTCGAATCCAGCCGTGGCTGGTGAATTCTTGATTCTTCGTCTAGATCCTGGCGCCGAGTCTTAGCTTTTGATGGAGAAAAATAAGCATGTACATCCTTTGCTGGCGGAGAGGCTACATAAGTTTGCAAGGAGTTGAATCCTTGGTTTGTATCAATGGTGCGCTTGGACGGAGAATGCGGCTGAAGGCCATGGACGGTTTGCGTCTGCTGTACGTATTGAGAGGCGATGCCTCCACCTTTATGCAATTGTCGGCTCCCGGACGTCGGTGGCGGCATCTGATGCCTTGGAGCGGGTGTTGACTGGATAAGAGTCCTAGGCAGATCACGATCCGATTGAGTAATTGAGCTTCTCGAAACAACACTGCCCGGGACCTCTCTCTCCAATAACGGAATTTCTGCCTGAATAAGGCAATGAGATATCTCCGCTTCGATGCCCATTATTCTGTCCCGCCGGCTTTCTTGATCAACTATGTAGTGTTCGTACATCTGCCTGGGGTAATCGCGCTCGATCATACCAACAATACGCGACTTGACCTCCTCCCTTTCTTTTGACACTTGATGGTGCTCTTCACGAAGAGCTAATAACCGCTCCATTGCGTCTATCTTCACAGTGAAGAAAGTGGGCTTATCCTGCAGTGCAGGATCATGTGGTTTACGGGCCAGATTCATTTCATAGACTTGCTCGGCCGCAGCTCGTCTGCTACGATGGAGACTATCGAGGTATTGCTGATACCGGCTCGGCGGACAATTCAGAAATGAAGTCACAGCAGCTCTGTCTGTATTTGACTCGACTGAAGCAAAGGCTGGTGAAGACATTGGTGGTTGCGATCGCCTTGATCCAGTTATGAGTTTGGTTGGAGAGTCGCGTTGAAAAGGAGAAGCATCGCTATTTGATCTTGCGATTTGGGAATGCTGCGGCATAGTGGGTAGCTGCTCCGAGGTTTTCTGGGTTGCGAAGCTCATTTCTTCATGCTTTATGGGCTTATCGTCAAGTTTGAAGCTAAGTGAATCCTTCTCCTTCTTTGGAGATGCGCTAGAACGGTGCTCCATAAGAAGTGGATGTGTAACATCGCCAGAAATCTGCTCATCTTCATCTTCCTCGGAGTCTGCAACAGCGCCTTTGTTAGTTTGAGGGGTTTGTGGTTTGTTTCCGCCTTGAGTTTGTGATACACGCTGCTTGAATCTGGTTGGAGAGTAGATTTTAGAGTAGCTAGGAGATCGTGACTGGATTGGTCCTAGCCCTTTTATAGTCCCACTCGGCGTGCTTAATTCATCGTCGGCAAGTCCCCCGTGCGAAGTTGAGTTGCTTAGATCCCGATGCATGCTAGCTTTCTTGCCAGAACGTTGAGCCTCCACCTTTGAGGGAGATTGCTTTTGCTTGGACGGAGTTTCACCATCGGGAAAATTATCAATGGCTGTAAAGCTACTTTGCGAGATTCTGGATGGGAAGTCTGCTTGCAACTCGTCTAGCTCAAGCTCGTCGCTCTTTCTCTTTCGACCCTTCAATTGCATAGGCTCCTTTCGGTACGCACTATCTTCTCTCCACAAGGTTCTCTTATCTCCAAACCCCTCGAGAGTGCTGGGAGACGAAGTACAATCCCCGGTTCGGATATTGAATGCAGCCTCTGTATGATCGCCAACGCTCTGGTAACGACCATGCGACCGAGATGCAGCAGTCTCGTTGCGATGAGCCGATGAGAGTTCACTCGACGGGTTTCCTAGGGCCTTTAGTCTGTGCACGCTGAGGTGCGGGGAGTGGCATGAATACCTTCAGAGCTTTTATAAGAAGGTGCCCCGTATTGGTCTCTAAAGGAATTAGGTGGATTTTGAATAGCCGTAGCTGTAGCTGTAGACTGTAGTGATAGTGGGACTTTCTCGCTTAACAAATGAGTCCTTTTCTTTGTGCTTGAGCTGGCTTGCAGTCTAGCCATTGTAGTCGCCCCTTGTGTTCTCAAGACACTGGCGGGAACAGAGGGCCGTAGGAATTCCGAAGTAGCTGCCGATCCATCGTTCTTTCGAGTCGTCAAAATTCCTGGATGATGCTGTTCGCTTTGACGTCGATTTGTCGAAAGAATTGCATCTGAAGGCTCCACGAATGAGACAGGATCAGAGCTTGAAGGCGCAATCTCCGGAATAGGATGACTATCTGGAAATTTGGGGCTACTCTTAATCAGCCAGCCAAGATGTGCGCGGAGGTTATTCGTCGACATAGAAGCCCATAATGTCTGCCTTGAAGCTAGCGATCATAACGAATTTACCTCTGTTTTCGACCTACCTCGTCGGGGCAATTGAAGGCAGTCACACGCGCTAAGACGCGCCTGAATGTAGTCGAAAGGTACGGCGAACCATATGGTTGAAAGCGCAGTCACATGAGGCGCCCGGGATCACCAGAGCTGACCTTCTTAGTTGCCTCCTAAGGCGTGCTAGCCTAGCAAGCTAGGGCCAGAAAAGGCTTAGATCGCTGCGCGGCCTTTTCTCTCAGCACGCCTGCTCCGGAAAGTCGTGTTTTTAAGATTTTCAGCTTCGTGTCCCATCGGTTTCGTTTGAAGTTGGTTCCCAACCACTTTCACATATAAATATATATATATATATGTTTGGGATATAACATATTATGATCTCGCGCCGAGTTTTTTAAGATTTAAAAAAGATTGAAAGCTTCAAGAGTTATCGTTGATTCAAAAAATTTGTATTGAAAAAAAAAATTTTGCTTTGCAATTAGAATTTTCTGAATTTTTAGAGAAATCTTTTTTCCTTAAGTAATTTATATAGAAAATTAAAAGATCTCACCCCGAGTTGTAGCTGTCCAGTTGTAGAAAGAAAGTAATAATTTTTTTTAAAGGTTGAAGTTCAAAGAATCTTCAACGCTAAGGGGCTCTCAGAATCAAAAATACCGGGATCCTTGACTTTCCGATGCAGACCCCCTGCGGGGACTCACATCAACAACACTAAAAAGGCCCCTAGCAGGGGGTCTGTATTGGAGACAACTTCTTAGTCCCTCCAATGATTTGGCCTTCAAGTTTGGTAAATCTCGTGCTCGTTCGAAATGGGCAAGAATCAGAAGAAATCGAAGTCTGCGGAGCAAAAAGCCCGCGTTGCTGCCAAGCAAAGCAAAAAGTCTGCCCAGAAAGAGAAAAAGGGCAAGGCTAAAGGCGTTGATGATAGCGATGCAGAAGATGTCGATCTTGAAAGGGTCCTTGAGGACTATGCGAAGAAGGTATTCATCTTGATGGAAAGAGCGCGTCTGATAGTAACACTCCATAATGCTAGCAAGCGCAATATCTGAAAGTCACTGAAGCGCTCTGTGATCCACCATCTCCTCGGTCTTCAGCGTCTCTCTTAGGTTCACCTGCTAATTCAAAAGAACTTTTTCTTTTCGGCGGCGAGTATTATAATGGTAACCTTGCTTCTTTTAACAATGATCTGTTTGTATATCATGTTGAGAAGGATGAATGGAGGTGTGTAACAAGTCCAAACTCTCCGCTTCCACGTAGCGGTTATGCATGGTGTCGAGGAGGCAACGCTGGTGGTATCTACTTGTTTGGCGGTAACTTCTCTCAAGGCTGAGTTTCTGGCTCTCTTCCTGATGCAAAAATGGTAGGAGAATTTTCGTCTGCAAAACAAGGCACATTTTATCATTACAATGACTTCTGGCACCTCGACCCATCAACTAGAGAATGTATGCACAATGTGACGGCATTCTACGACTACAAATGACTAACTTAAGGGAGGGATAAAACTGGAAACGAAAGGAAAGAGTCCTCCAGCTAGGAGTGGACATCGCATGACATACTTCAAGGTTGTTTCTTTTCGCACATATGACTCGTCAACTCATTGTCGTTCAGAATTACATCATCCTCTTTGGCGGCTTTCAAGACACTTCACAACAAACGAAGTATTTACAAGATTTATGGATCTATGACTGTCAAAAATTTGTGTGGTATACTCCCACGCTTTCCGTAGCATCGCAGAAGCCTGATGCACGGTCCTCATTTTCATTCCATCCCCACGAAAATGGCGCGGTCATCTATGGAGGCTACTCTCGGGTCAAATCAAACGTTCAGACCAGGCAAGGCAAGGGCGCATCCCAAGCAAATAAGTCTTCGTTGAAGCCGATGATTCATGAAGACACTTGGTTCTTGCGAATCAAGCAGCCGGCAAACGACGAGATCTCCGCTCAGCCTCAAGTCCGCTGGGTGAGTACTGCTTCTCTCAATTATTAATGTATTTTCCATTATTCTCATTGTGTATATAAGCATCTTTTGTGTAGACATTTCTTTCGGCGTCAAACGATATCCCATGCTGATATCAAGGTCCCCAAAGGAAAGGCGCAAAAAGCCAGCGAACCCACCAAGTCCACCCCGTGCAGGCGCTACACAAGCTTTCCACAAAGGTCGCGGGATTATGTTTGGAGGTGTTTTTGATATTGAAGACAGCGAGGAAGGCATCGAAAGTCAATTCTTCGATCAACTGTATACGTGGAATGTAGAACGAAATCGATTCTTTCAGTTGTCCCTAAGACGCTCCCGGGCAAAGCCAGCCAAAAAAAAAACGGTCGAAGATCGTCCCCGAAGAGGTAGGGGCAGGGCAGATGAAAATGAATTGTTCCGAAATTTGGTGGCTTTAGAGCAGAAAGGCACGATAGAAGAAGCGGACACCATGCAAGTTGAGGTTCTGGAGGAGGACAAAGAAGAAGCGCGGCCGGCGAAACCTGTGCTTGATGTCATGCCCCACAGGCGCTTCAATGCGCATCTCGCTATTCAGGGGGATGTGCTGTATATCCTTGGTGGGACCTTTGAGCAAGGAGATCGTGAATACACCTTTGATGAGATGTATTCTATCGATCTTGGCAAGCTCGATGGAGTACATGAAATCTATAGGCGGGATCTCGAGAATTGGCAAGGTGATGAGGAGATGAGTGAGAGCGAGAGTGATGAAGAGTCCAGTTCAGAAGACGAAAATATGGGGGGTGATGAAGCGGAAGGTGTTCCACTGCCAGAAAGCGAGTTTTCTAAGCCTCAGTATCCTGTCGAAATGGAGTCGGATGTGACAGAAGATGAGGCAATGGATGAAAGACCGCAGGACGAACGGCCGCATCCGCGTCCATTTGAGAGCTTGCGTGAATTTTTCTCCCGTACTTCCGGCACGTGGCAACAGATACTTATTGATCACCAACGTGATCAAGGGCGTGCATCTGAGCAGTCTATCAAGGAACTACGAAAGATTGCATTTGAAGATGCAGAAACGAAGTGGTGGGATTGCCGTGAGGAAATCACTACAGAGGAAGAAAGGCAGGAAGAGGCAGGAATCGAGAAAGTCGTAAGCCTGGCAGATCGTTCAAAGGACGGAGTTGGTATTGGCAAACGACGGTGATGTTGCATTGAAATGTTCCATACGGGATTTGATTGTCGGAGTAATCTTATTAATGAAGGGTAGTCCAGTCGTTGACAATGTTATCGAGCACATCCTGCACCAGTTCCGAATCCTCTTTTGGTTTGACTTGCCAATTAGCCACTGCAAACCGGCATGCATCTTCCGAGTTCCATCTGGTTCCCGAGACGTATAATCTCGAAGTCTGATTAATCCGAGTTGGAAGTTCTTTGTTTAATACTTCGTCCTTCGCTCTGAAAAGAACTATCATGAATACATTTCGTTCGATGTCGTCGTCAGAGCGGTACAGACAGTCAGGCAGGAGCTGAAACGCATCATGATGGAAAAGGTATTTTGCTATCTCTCGAGCAAGGCTCATCTGCCTCCAAAGCATGTCCCTGTACCCATGGAGACCGTACGCTACTAGATTGGTATACACTGGAAGGCCTCTAAATCTACGGGAATTTTCAATACTTATGTTCAGAGGCGATACGATGCCGTGACCGCCGGCTGTCAGATAAGAAGCATTGGAGTTTTGGAACACCTCTTGAGAAAGACTTGCGTGACGAGTGAGAAAGAAGCCACAGTCGTAAGGGACATTCAGCATTTTGTGTCCGTCACCCGCAATAGAGTCTGCTAGCTCAAGGCCTTCGGCTCCTTGTATGACATACTCGGTGGCTGCATTCCTAGGGAGTATCCTCGCGAAGATGCCAAAAGCTAGCCACTTTGATTAGTATGATTTGGTGAAAAGTTCTCGGGGACCGGGACTCTACCTCCATCTACATGCAGCCATGCGTTGTGTTTGTCACACAAATCTCGGATTGACTGCACGTCCTCGAAATCCTTGGTGGCGAACAGACCAGAATTTACCTCACCAGCAGATATGACAATTATGGAGGCGGCCTTCTGGCCCTTGCGAGACAAACAGTCTGCCAATTTACCCATGTCGAAGTGAAGATCTTCTTCACCTTGAGAGACATCATGAACGTGGGATCGTCCAATTCCAACGATACTTGCTGCTTTGAGCAACGACGAATGAGGCATTGTCGAGTAAACATCGATCGACTCAATTCCAGCTGCGTCGCACGCCTGCAAGAGGCCGATGCTTGCCACATTCTCGGAGCCACCGCGGCGTTTGATTGCTTCATTGACTGTATATTCTCGGGCCAACGCCAGACCAAGCACATTACTGGCGGTAGCCCCAGTGGAAAACACACCGCTCCATTGGGAGCGATCAAAACGGAGCAGTTGCATCAATAAGCTCAACGCGTGATTTTCAACTGTGGTTGCAATGGTCTGGTCAGGCAGATGCACGAGTGGATTTTGATCATATAAAGATACTAAGATGTCGGCGGCATGAGCTGCCGGAGTCGTGCCACCAGTGACGAAACCATAGTAATTTGGAGACAAGCTAGCAGCGCTCAAGGCCGGGGTGATATCTTTCAAGAGATGTTTGACCGTCTGAGTAAGACCCAAACCGTCTCCAGGTAAGTCACCGTGCAAGCTAGTTTCTGCATGCCTGAGGTGTGAACGATTGGGTATGAGAGCACACTTTTGCGACCCGGCCAAAACCTCACTAGTGTGCGACAGTACGTCAGTTAAGCTTTGTGTACCATCGTCATTTTGCATGTTTGTCACCAGGTAGAGGATAAGTGATCAGTTGCGGGGGATAGAGAGAGTGACAGATGAGGCTCAAAGTTCGGCATCGACTCAATCCTCTGATGTGCGTTAAAAGCAATAGTAGAAAACACAAAGCACACTGCACAGGACCAAAGGCACATTCAGGGTCTTGTCGCTATCACTTAGGTTGATGCACAGAGCAACAGTCGAGGGGTGGGGCCAGACCAGATGTCTCGGTGCCCTAGCACTAGAACTAGAGTAGGTAGTTCTCGCACGCTTCTTGGCGTGAGAGGGGCGGGGGCACGTCTAGCCCCTGTGAGCGCCTTGAACGCGCCCGGAAGCTGTGGCTAAGCGCAGCGGCGGCAATGGTCAGAGATACATGCTCATCGTCATGCTTATGCAAGTTATGCGAACCAGAGACAGAAACAGAAGATGCGCCTCTTTATTAGAAGCGGCCTGGACTTTAATATCATGCTCTGAGGATCATGCATAATCCCGAAGCATAAAGACTAAACAGTGCCCGCTCGCAATGGCGACCGACGGGCATGGGTCGCTGCTGCCCGATCAGCTGTTGAGCCAGATGACCTTTGAAAAGCAACAGGAAGGCGCCCATCGTGAAAGTTTCGACCGGCTCCTGCCCAGCATCGACGAACCACGCCCGACTTCACCTATCAGACAGAGACCATGGTCTTCGCAGGGTATCAAGTCTACGCTATCTCCATCCCCAGCATTGCTAGACGATCGGAAAAGCTCCAAAGATGACAGTGATATTTCTACGCACCCGATCACTCCTAAGAGAGCAGATTTCGGCTCACGTACGCTGAGTCTGCAGATGCCGCCAAGAGACTTCAGCAGCACCAGCACAGCAAACTTATCGAAGCGCGTCCCTGTTTCGCCAAAGCCAGACTCCGCCTCCGCATATCCCTCCCCAACATCTGTCCTCCCCCGTCGCTCAAGAGGATTGGATTTCTCGAGGGCAGCGACGAACTTACATCACTCCACCCTCGCAGAGCAGCCGTCACCTGAATGCTCGCCATCGGTCGGAGGTCGACGAGGGTTGAACATACCAGGACGAAAAGGCTTTTGTAGTCCGCCTGAGGCAGCCAGTGTTCCAGACTCGCCGAGAAATATGCCTGGCTCGCTATGGTCAAATTTCCAGAGCGCTGACAGAGCAGGGCTGTCTAGCTCTTTGGGAAGTTCTGCGATCATGGACAATGACTCTGGAAGTAGCTCTTCAGATGAGATGATGGACCTTGGTGAAGACGATGACACCATTCACATGAACCCCAACAATGGCCTGAGCTTGGTGAATCCCTTTGGAGTGGCAACTCCGAGCGCTAGCGGTGACTGTATCGGAGCATACACTCCAGCCCCACAGCATCTTTTGAGCTACCAGCGAGCCCGCCTTAAATCTCGCAGAAGTAGGGTCCGCGGTAGCTCAAGCAGTGCTAGTGGACAGAGCAACATGCAGTCACCCATCCCACCCTCTCCACCGCTTTTGAGAAGTATCGAGACCAATCTGGGCGTTGGCGGAAACTACTTGTTGGATGAACCTGCGAGGAAGGAAATTGATTCAAGGAGACAATCTCTGAGTCTTGGTACAAATGAAATGCGATTATCTGACGCAGAACAAAGTGGTGATGAAGGTCAAGGGCTTTTCAATGGAGGCGAAGAGGGTTCAATTCCTACAATTGTGAATCCTAGCCTAGAAGAGCGAAAACAGGTCGTTCGGAGGGCGGTAAGCCGGAGAGGCAATCTTCTAGTACGTATCTGAAAGTGTTTGTTGTGAAAGCATGCTAATGGATTCGCAGCCTAAAAGCAAAGGTTTCGCGCGCATAAAAGCGGCCTTACAAGAGGAAGGAGCACCCATCGACGTTGACCTTCGACGGGAAGCCGAAGTCATACGACAAGTCCGTGAGAATGACGCTGATAGCGATACCAACAACATTCACCCTTCCCAGCCCACGACTAGTGCATCTTCTCCAAGCCTTGGACCTGTTACTGCAGGCCCGTCTGACCATATCGAAGGTCTGCCTGGAGATCTGTCAACGAGTAGCGAGGACTCAGGGCGGAGGAACTCTTCCAGTGCTTTCTCAGCTCAAGCAGCTCGACAGTCCTCTTATTGGAACAACTATGATGAGAGGATGCGAACTCCTCCGCCTCCACACGTCCCAAGAGCTAATTCCTCAGGTATCAGCGATGACGTGAATATGGAGGCTAGCCAGACCGCCTCGTCGATGCAAATTCACCAGAATGGCATTCACAAGACGGTCTCTCATGAGTCGATATCTTCGGGTACACAAGCTTTCCATACAACCACGTTTGAGATTCCCAAGAAAGGCAACAAACGAATGCGTGATGATGATCTGGATCCAATATGCTTCAAACGCCGGGCGGTGTCCCCAAGCATGAGCGTGCAGAACAGCCCTGTGCTCCCGCAGTCTCCAGGCTGGTGGGGCACTCCAAAAAGGGATGACCGCCTCAACGTGACAGGTAGCGCAGGGAGTAATGCCAGCACCGGGAAAAGGGTTGGGATACAGGGCATGAATGATACCAACGACGGGTTGATGAACATGGTTTTAGAATAAGGCACTGGTACTGGACGGTTATTTTAGAACGGTGTTGTGGTGTATTTTTGATATACTGGGAATATTTTGACTCGACGTAGATACCCAGCATGCACCATTTTGTGGATACTCTACACTGAAATACTGTTCAGGTTGAGGGAATGAGTTACAAGACGTGTTAGTCCAAATAATATTGAAGAGCTGCTTCATTAGCCCCGTAACAACAGATTTGGCGAGCTTTGACCCCCGAGAGAAGGCTTCCCCGCGTACTCTCTGGAGATCTTGGGGCAAAAGGGGGCGAGGCGGAGGACTCACCTAGCTCCGCTTCAGACATCGTTCCTCCAATCCTATCACAAAGTACGAATCTCCCGCACAAGCTTGACCCGTGGAGAATTTTCTTAGACAGAGAACATGAGCTCCGATGACACCATAGCTGCGATCTCCTCCTTCATCGAAGGTGCCCCGCCCGGAGAGGTACCAACCCAACCAGAGATGCCCCCACCTCTTGCTAACGTCGAGGGACAGCTTGCAGATGTAATCAATGGTCCGCCTTCTGTCGGATTGCTTATGTATCAAGGCTTTCAATTGACCTCTACAGCACAGATATCGAGGCTCTGACCCCGAGCGACCCTGCAATCCTCGAAAAGGCTCGGCCTGCCTTCCAGAAATACAACGAAGATCAATTGACCAGCGTCAAGCTACCTTCAAGCAGTCAGAACGTGCGACAACGTTTTCTATGACTGGTGTACATTGGTGGGATGCGTACTGACATCGAGTGATATCAGGTCATCATCAGTCAGCACAATCATTTAGACAATGGCCGATATTTCGATATTGAAAAGCGGTCCTCTTGGGCCTTCGATCACGTAACGCAGGTGCTAACTTTTCCTCCGTCTGAGCACCATGCTGGGCCTGACTTGTTTGACAGAAAGTGACTGACGTCCAATCCTACTCTTCTGAGTCCCAACATCTTAACCTAATGTATCTCCGCCTCTACATACTCATGTTTTCTCGTACCCATGCTGACGGTCTACATTTCAGATCCTCCCTCTATAATTCCTTCACCACCCACGCCTCCGAATACTACCCCACCTCCACTGCCACTGTCCTTCCCGTCGACTCCGACACTTCTATAATCCTCCTTCTTGCTGCAAATAAATACTCTCCACAAAACTTCTGGAATGGTCGGTTGCGCTGCGTCTACACTTACTCCCCATCCAACGCAACCCTCACAGGTACGATACAGGTCGACGTGCACTACTATGAAGATGGAAATGTACGATTGACAACAACGAAGAAGGTGCCAGAGCTACGAATTGGTGGTTCCGCCAGAGCAGCTGGCGACGTAGTCAGGGAGATTGCAAAGGTGGAGAGAGAGTATCATGAGGATCTGAACCGGGGGTTTGCGGACTTAAACGAGGGGGGTTTCAAGAGATTGAGGAGGCAGCTGCCAGTCACAAGGCAGAAGGTGGAGTGGGAGAAGGTGGGAAGCTATAGGGCTGGAAGGGAGATTGGTGGGAATAGGCGGTAGCGAATCGAAGTCAAGACAAAACCCGCTATTTGAGCATAAACGTCTTTTGAGAAGCCCAAATGCTTCAGATGCTTTTGTTCGCAAGATGGTTCTATTTCTCGTAACGCTGCATGGTATCGTTGTGTGGCCTAATCCATGCTCCTTCCCGAGACTACCCAAGCTCCAGTGCAATGCAACGCCTTACATAGCTCGCTCGCTTTCTATACCTACTGTACACATCGAATAGAAATACTTAGTGACACAGGGGCGCCATCAGCCACCATGCAGACAGGAGCGTAAACAAAGTCGTTGCGGTCCGAAACTCCATCATCGAGCTGCTGCCCGTCCGTAAAATACCAGGTAGGCTTCCGCACTTTGCAAAATCCTATCTCCCTTCAGCTTACTCGGATCAAAATCACTGACTTTCTCGTCGTCAAACTTTCGCCAGCAGCTTCTTGCCGCATCTCGTACCATAGAAATGTAGTGGCCACCGCTCAGGGTATTACCAATATGTCGCATGACGGCGTAGCAGTCGTATATGTATGGAGGTGTCATTGCTATGTCCATAGACTCATTTGGCTGATTTCGAACGGAGGCGTCGTCACGAGCCATGTAGTTCCCCAGATCCAGGCCGTGCAAGGGGAAATCGATTGGCGTGTGGACTTTCTTGGCGTCTCCTTTCCGCATCTCAAAGCGCTTGAAATGCACCACGAGGAACTGCGGAGCTCGTGTGATGGTGATCTTCTTCGTGGCCTCTCTTTCCTTCTTGCAATGAGGACACTTCCAAACCTCATCGCCGGATAATTTCTCCTCTTGACAGTATGATTTCAGGCAATCGTGGAGTGATAATGAACCGCGCCGTAGGCTACTTCGTGGTATTTCGACGGAAATACTGTAAAAGGCCTCGAAAGTCGTCGAGGTACTGTTACACGTGGTACAGCGTATCCTGGAGGCATGTTGACCGGCGAATAAGTCTGCAATATAGGAATACTCGCGATGGGCATACCGTTCCCACTCCATCTTAGCCGCCTTGCGAAATGGCAAGCTTTCACGTATCCGTTCTTGTTGTTCCGATAGAGTATCCAGTGGAGTCCGATTAAATCTTTGGTTCAAGTCTTCGTGCAGGCAGTCTACAAGGAAATCAAAAAACTCCTTTGCGTCTTGTTGCCGATCAATACCCCAATCGTCCTTCAACCGACCACAGAAATTGCGAAGAGAGCCGGGACGAATTGCTCGATCTTCGTCTTTCCAGAGACTGCGTATCAGATTTGCAAAATGACTCGGCAGGATACCATTTGAGCCTTTCCAGTTCTTTACTGTGAGATCCCTCCAACGATCCGAGAGAAAGAACTGAGATAATGGGATTGTGGCCAGAAGACATTGTATGGTTGCGTTCATGTAACACGTGACACCAAAATTGACGAGACCAGTGCGAGGTAGTTTTCGATAGTGTGATACGGATCTGGACGTATACAAAGGCTGCTGAGTAGCCGATGTTTGTCGAGATATGGGCGAGTATAAAGTTGATTCTCTGTTCGAGACACCACTGTAGCTCGGACGTGGTATAGCAGGAGCTGGGCGTGAAGGTACGCTTGGTAATGACTCGAGGGAATCTTGTGAACGCGCTTGAATAATAGGTGGTGGTGGCGGTGGATACGAGTGTGGGTGCGCCGAAGCTGGCTCAGGGAACCTTCTCAAAAAGTCCTCGTACGAATGTACAAATGGGGAAGGAGGTTCTTCGCCCTGTTGATCTATCTCGCTGTCGCTTTGATCCGCTTGATAGTCTGCAGGATTAACTTCCTCGTTTTGCGCCTTTTCGAGCCATCGACGCTCTTCGTCTGCGTTGAGAGTTTTCTGTTCCTTCAGTCTACGTCTTCGCACTTCAAGGCTTGAATTGGCACTAGCTGGCGGTACCCGTCCAATTGGTCTGGCTGGTTTCCTCGACGAACTTTGAAGGCTTTTCGACTGTGTGATTGCAGTTGTCCGGGATGTCTCTAAAGAATGGGATCCCAATAAGTCAACCCAAGCGTCTAGGCCGCCTGAAAGCACCAGGGGCCGTTTTCTGAGGGGCTTGTAATCATCGAACTCGAACAAAGTGTCGTGAAGCGTTCGGAGATGGGTTGCCTCAGTCCGACTTGGAGGACCTACCAGAAATGCATCTGTACTAGTCCGCTGGTCATAGTAAACTACCAGGTCAAACTCATGTCTCTTGCCAAACAAAGTCAATTCTGCGCTTGGCGAGTTGACTAATCTTTCTTCCAATTCCTCGGCAGACATGCCATGTGTCATACCCACAGGCTCGACGCATATGATATTCTTTGCGAAAATATGACCGGAGTCAAAGACTTCACGAGTCCTGACGTCTATTACAAGAACATTAGATTTCTGGAATTGCTTGTACAATTCCGTTGCCGAGATTGTTGTTTGAGGCGGTTGCATGCTACTAGACCTAGCAGGTAAAACGATGCCATTGGCTAACGTCTGATGTCCCGAATGGCGTTGAGGAGATCGTGAATTTCTTTCCTCTATTCCGATAATGCTAGCTTTACGGTTCAGAGAAGGCTTTGTCGTATTATTAGAAAGCATAGCGGTCTTGGAAGGGTCGTAGGCGGGTTTTGGCGGCTGCGGTAATGGTTGGAATTGTTCATTGTGAAGGGGACTCAGAGGTATCTTGGGTGGGATCGCCGGGGTCATAGAAGCTGTAGGCATTGAGCGAGGTCCTAATGGCTTCATTGAGAATGTAGGCACACCCCCATCAGAGGATATCGTTGCATTAGAGCGAGCCGACGTGTCAGAGGTAGGCGGTGTCGATTCTGGAGAGGACGAGGATGCACCAACCGAATCTCTTTTGTACCCGCCATGAGGCACCGTGTCTAAAGCGCTTGGGCGCTGAACACGAAGCTGAGAAAACCTCTCGGCAATGTCGTCGCCATTTCTGAAACCCGGACGCATGGCGTCAGCTACTTGACTGGTGTGGATGCGGAGATTCTGAGGCTTCGGTTTTACTATTGGCTTACTTCGGGGTGAAGGAGACCGCTTGGTCGAAGCAGATATCAGCCTTCTTGACTCCTGAAGGAAAAGCTCGTCGTTTCGACTTCCGTTTGCCACTGGAGACTCAGGCATCGAAAGCGGTCTGGGACTTTGATCCGGCCTTTCATTGATCCCCCTTCTTTGAGAGTTCACATTGCCTGAATTTATAGTATCTTGAGGCTGTACACCACTCTGAACATTGTCCTCCACAATCTTGTTATAGATCTCCGTGATCATATCACATTGAGAGTCGACTCGCTAGTGGACTTAGATTAGCTTTGTGTCAATACGTTGTTTTCGGAGATTGCCTGAGATGTGATGATCGTAAGTCTGGGCGGAAGGATATGACCTACTTTTCTCAGATCCGAGTATCGTCGACTGAAGCCTGCCCTATCTTTATCTGAGTCAATAGCAGCATGTCTTTCCAAATGCTTCGGTATGATGTGTAGTATTATTTCTGAGCCAACCAGCCATTCGACATACGCTCTATCTGGTCGTTTGAAGCTGACGTCGGTGTCGACTTTCTTGAGTGCACCCTCGGCAGCGTCAAGTAGCTTTCGGGCCTTTTGAATAGGTAGTGTAAGCTATTGTGTACCAAGACGTGTGAGAGGATTGCAAGGCTCCTTACTGTCAGGTGTGCTTCATATCGCTGATGCGATTCTTGAGCAAGACTTTGCAAATCTTTTATATGCATGAAATGACCGTGTCCTCCATGGAAATTCCCACGTCGAGTGGGGCTTCCATTCGGGTGATTTGCATTCTGGCGATTTGACGGACGTACACCATCGTTTGGTGAGACACGTTGAGGGCCGTGCATCTCGCTGCGCGTCATCTTCTCAAAGATATAAGGAGTCCTGACGGCATCAGAAGACATGGAAATCCGACCTGCAAGCCTCCATGCTGCTACAAAGACATGTAGCTGCTTGTCGGCGCATACTTCATTACTCGATGCCTGGCGCTTTCGGTAATCTCTTTGTGCGGGTTGCTAAATCCGAGAGTAATGAAGGTATTCTGCCTACATGAGCAAGTGCTTAAGCTTATGACCTTCCACTATGTGTAGAGGTCCTCATTAAGTGTTTCTCAGGCATCTGCACAAACCCACGCACGAGAAGGGGGCAAACAACGCGAAAGCCAGGAAGGGTATCCTAAGCCGCTGTAATTCGTCATCGCCAAGAGTGAGTCAAACGCTCGGAGTGCCACAAGATTGAGGCTCTGCTGCAGGTACCTTATTGAGTCTACTGGTGACAGTAGCCTGAACAGTGCCTGTTAACACGTATTCCATGCCGCGCTCAGTGTCTCGTCATTTTCTTATCATGCGTGTCTAACATCAACCAGCAGCAACCAGACCTCAAGAGGTGGTAGCAGGCTAGATATCATCTACGCAACATTTACTGGCACCATGGCCGGCTGGTTCGCATCCAATTCGGCGCTCGACGAACAAATTGAGAAAGCGACCTCTTCGAGCTTGGAGGATATCGCTCTCAACTTGGAAGTATCAGACATCATACGCTCAAAAAGCGTGCAACCCAAAGAAGCAATGCGATCTTTGAAACGGAGAATAGGCCACAAGAATCCTAATGTGCAATTAGCTACGCTGGGGGTACGAGTCTTTCATACAATGAAGCGCGTTCTTTGCTGAGATGTGTAATAGCTTACAGACACATGTGTCAAAAATGGTGGATCTCATTTCCTCATCGAGATTGCATCGAGAGAGTTTATGGACAATCTCACATCTCTACTGCAGGCGCATGGCTCTTCTGCACCCAATGAGGACGTCAAAAACAAGATACTGGAACTCATACAGGCCTGGGCTAGTGGTACAGAAGGCCGCCTTGACGCCTCTTACATAGGCGAAACCTTCAGGACTTTGCAACGAGAAGGTTTCAGGTTTCCTCCGAAAACCGACGTCTCCAGAAGTATGCTTGACAGCAGTGCAGTGAGTAACCCAAGATCTTTTGGTCAGAGCAAATCTGACCAGACGTGCAGCCGCCAGAATGGATCGATTCGGACGTGTGCATGAGATGCCGAACGCCGTTCAGCTTTACCAATCGAAAGCATCACTGTCGGAATTGTGGCAGTGTCTTTGATGCTCAATGCTCCTCAAAATCGATACCTCTACCACATTTGGGTATAATGCAGCCGGTACGAGTGGATGATGGTTGTTATGCTCGATTGACCGACAAGGCGAATAGCGGACCTTTACCTGAGAGATCGCTCGCCAAAGGAAATGCCAGCATAGTCAGGCAACGTAGTTCCATGCAACCACGAGATGCAAGAGTCGACGAGGGTTTTGACGACGACTTGAAACGCGCTCTCCAGATGAGCCTTGAGGAAGTCAAAGGCCAACAAGGGGCTGGCTACGTTTCTCAATCCGAGCTAAGAGCACAGAAGCCCAAGTCCACACTTAATGAAACAAGAAAAGTAACCCCTGAGCGTGAGGAAGAAGATGATCCAGACTTAAAAGCTGCTATAGCCGCTTCTATTAAGGAAATGGAAGAACAAAAGAAACGACATGCTAAAAGTCTGAAGGAGCAAGCCTCAAGTAGAGCAGCGACAACGACCTCCGAAGTGGCCAGACCTGACAACAAGTATGAGCTTACCCCTACGGAGGCAGAAAATATCAGTCTGTTTTCGACCCTTGTTGATCGGTTGCAACATCAGCCACCTGGAACAATCCTCAGGGAGCCGCAAATTCAAGAGCTCTATGACAGCATAGGCGCTCTGAGGCCTAAACTTGCCAGATCGTATGGAGAGACGATGAGTAAACACGGTAAGCCGTAGCATTAAATTCAAAGATGATTGAACTAATTTCAATAGATACCTTACTCGAGTTACACGGGAAGCTAGCTACTGTTGTTCGTTATTATGATCGCATGCTGGAAGAGCGTCTCTCCCACACGTACGGTCAGCACAATATAGGCGGCTATCAGAATTTCCATGCTCCCCAATCGTCCAACATCTATCCCCAAATACCTTCTGAGCCACCAAGTGGACCGCCTGGTGCCGAAAGCTATTACAATCTGAACGGACCTCCTCCGGCAGAAAATAACCCATCTCATCACCACCCTTCCCAATACTCCTCCCAATCACGATCGCCACACATGCAGCGGGAGCCCCCTCCGTCGAGTGCCACCTCGAACCAAGGCGTCCCTTCCATACAGCAGCAGCCGAACTATCATTCCCAAATACCTCAGCGAACGTCAAGCATGGTAGGATATCCATCAATACCAATCCAGAATGGGGATCCCACCTACTATTCCACTCCCAACCCACCGGTCCAGCCGTATCAGTCTTACCCGAATCAAGCGCCTCCCCAAACACCTACTCAAGACCCAGCTATCTCTTACAATGCAACCCTTTCGAACCCAGATGTTTCTCCACCAGAGTCTTACCACGAGCCGCCGCCTTTGTCATATCAACAGCATCAGCAGCAACCTTACCAAACACAATCGAACCAACCTATTCAAATTCCCCAGCAGCAGACGCACCAGCCAGCCCCGCAACAAGACCTTTACCAGCAGCCTCAGGGTGCCCCTCCGTCGTCAGTGCCAGGGTATAGTTACACAAATTATTCACAGGATAATTTCCCGGCAGCTCCCCAACATCAGCCATTGCAAGCACCGAAGGAGGAGGCTTTGATAGAGCTTTGATGCATGGTAAATTGACAATCAAGTTATCCCCAACCAGTCCAACCTATCATGTCGAAATGCACTGTCATCAGAGTTTATCGTTGCCCGGAAGCGATTACTTTGAATTTCTCTCCTGTTCTTTGACATGCGATTCCTACGCAGACCCGCCTTGGCGGGGACCTCCATTGCCTTAACCCAATTTCATTGCATCGCCGGTTCTTCCCTTTTACCTCACCCTGGCTTTTCGTACATTCAAACACCTGGAAATTATTTTGTGATCTCTAAAGCCATTCATCTTCAATCCTCATTTGCTTCTAAAGCCACTGTTCAAAGACCCTCGACCATTATTGAACATGATCACACCTCGACGCTACAGATTATCCGACGCCAGCCCGCCGCAGGGGACGCTAGTTGAGAGTAAAGCACGCGCCGCAGCGGACTTCTCATGTTTCTTCCCACGTTATCCCGGGAGCCGGGATGTTGTCAGCGACGTGGGAAGCGGCAACGCCTGCATGCAAGTGCTTTAACGAGGCGTTGAGGCACAATGGTGACATACATGGTCGGAGAGGGTAAGGAGGTCTAACAGGAGTGGAGGGGCGAAGGAGGAATGGAAATAAAGTTGATCGGCTAATTTTGGAAATGGGGTATGAATGGTTGGATTTTGCTTCGCGGTTTGTGCTCATGTAGGAGTGACACCATGCGAAATGGCAGGTGTGAATTGAATTTGAATACGAGTGGCGATTTCGGGGCTGTTGGGCAGAATTTGGTGCCATTGCTCATACATTTTATGAGACTGACCTCAAGCGTAATGAGTTGAAGTCGCAAGCTGAGTGTCAGATTTCGAAATGGAAGTAAGTTGCAGAGTCACGAATGAAATTACCGGCCGTTGTGAAAGCTCGTAAATCATTGTATTTCTCTCACTCGCTCAGTTGTCAACAGCCTATTCTACTAAGCCTGCCCCAATAGTTACGCCTTCCGCTCTCAGAATGACCCGGTTACCACTCTCTAGAGGAACCTCCTGGTCCGTCTCTACGCTCACTCTTGCTACACTGCCTGGTTTAACCAGCTTCGGCTTCTTGCCCTTGACTGGCGTACCGGAGGCTTTGTCCAATATGGCCTCAAGTTTCACGACTCTTCCGGGCGCATAGAGCCTTCCTCTATGAATTTCGCACGGCATTGGCATGATGTGCTCAAAGGCAAGGATTTTCACGGTAAAGGCTTTGGTGATCCGAACAGGAGCTGACGGTAGGCTTACCAGATCACCTGGTCTAAGGTAGTTGGCATCGATATCACTTAGGTGGATGTTTGCATTCTGTCCTGCTATTGCCCATTCCGCCGACTCGTTGTCCACTTCGAGGAGTTTGACGGTCGCTGTCTGCGATGCAGGATGGATCAGTAGGCTATCGCCTATTTGTAACGTACCGGCGTCGATGCGACCGGATACGGAGACTGGATTTTGTACCCCTCCACGGAAGACATTATCAATAGTAAGCCGAAATGGTTTCTCAATGGCACGAATACTGGGTTCCGAGTCTTCTAGAAGCCCTATAAGTGGCTTCCCTTCATACCAGGATGCAGCTTCACAGCTAGCTTTATTGATTATATTGTCGCCTGTCAACCCTGAGCACGGAACAAAAGCAAGATTCCTTGATTGAAAACCAGCGGTAGTCAGGAAAGCCGTCAGCTGTTGCGAAATCTCGTTAAAGCGGTCCCTTGACCAGCCGACAGTGTCTAGCTTGTTGACGGCAATAATGACACTCTGCACGCCAATGCTCCGGACAAGAAGGGTGTGTTCCTTTGTTTGCCCCCTAAGACCTGACTCAAAGTTCCCCGTGCTGGCGTCGATGACCAGGATAGCAAAGTCTGCCTGGCTGGCTCCCGCAATCATATTTGGCACAAAGTCACGGTGACCTGGCGCATCGAGGATGGTGAAATTCGTTTTCTCGGTCTCAAATTTGAAATTGGCAATATCAATCGTTACTCCTCGCGCACGCTCCTCACTGCCTTGGTCCATGACCCAAGCGAGGGCGAATGATGCTTTTCCAATCTTTTCGGCTTCTCTTCTGTATTTGTCGACAGTCCTCTGATCAACAGCCTTCAAATCATGAAGGAGCCGACCCATCAGGGTGCTTTTGCCAGCATCAACGTGTCCTATAGAACTTAGCACACAGACAAGTCAGAAACCAGCCTGCACAAACCAATGACAACAAAGTTTGCCGCTTTCTTGGGCTTCAATTTGGCGTATTCGGCTACTACATCGATATTTTTTCGTTTAATCTTAGGCACTTCCTCTGCGACTTTGACGTCGCTTAAGCCTGTCGTTACACCACCAGGATCGTCTTTCGCGGGAATTTTGGTGGCACCTTTGGTATAACTGATTTGTTTGGTGCTTTGCTTGGGCCCTATCCTCGTGGGTCAGTCTTCTGGGATTGGCCCCCTTATCTTAATCTCGAACCTTTGGAGGCACTTTGAGCCTTAAGCACAACATCATCCGGGCTTGGGCCTGCAAATGCGTCATGATTAGTAGGTAGTCTCAGCCATAGATGAAGATTAGGACGATCGTCAGACGCCTTGTTCCATCGCTCGAAAGATGAATCAATGGCAAACATAGCCGTTCCAAACATCGAGGGGGGTGCACTGGGCGCAAGCTTGGATGGAACGTTCACTGATTGATCCTGAGTATCGATTGTTGTGGCCGATTTGACTTTGATCGATTCATCCTGTGCGGGTGGGGTAGTTGATTTTCTTCTTGATCGCACAGGGTATCGTTTGATATTGGGTTCCCGTGCGAGCTCTTGGATTTCCGGGTCTACACTCTGATCGGAAGTCCCCAGCTCATCTGAAGCAGACAAACGTTTCGACCGGCTCAGCTTTTCCAGAATGATTACAGAGCTTGGCTTTGGACCATCCGACTTAGGATTTCGATTTTCCCGTTTGCGCGCCGCAGCAAGGGCTGCAAGTTTGGATCTGGGAGGAGCGCTACCCTCCTTCGATGATCCTCCTAGGAGGCGACATGGAGGGAGCAAAGGCTCTACAGTAATCTCTCCTCGCCTTTCCAGAGGTATGTTAAGCCATGGTGCATCACGGAAGAATTCTGCGGCTGAAAATGGTACTCGACAGACTGGAACAACCGGATAGCTGGATGCAATCTCCATTCCAAGGTCTGTGGGGTGACAGCAATTAGACTCAACACCGAGATTTTTTTTCCAAAAAGAACACAAGCTCACCTCGAGAGGTGCGATCCATAAGCAGAGTAGAGACTTGAGAAGCTAACGAGAATGGGAGCTTACCAGATGTAGAATTTGGGTTATTGTTCTCTTTATTGCTCTTGGATTTCTTGCTGTTAGCTGCGCCAGTCTTCTGGTCTTCTCAAGTTAGACTTGACTCTAGAAACAAGGAGTCATGTTCTCACTCAGAAGATAGTTCACAGTCTTCGATACATCATAATAGTAGTAATACAATGAATCTTCAATTTCGCGGTCGCTGGCTGGAAACTCCAATCCTAGAGTTTGCCGTACTTGCACAGTACCTCGACGTAATTGTTCTACCAGGACCATGTGAGTAAGGCATCTCAGCGGCAGAGACTTCACCAAATACCTTTATCTTCAGGAGAATACTCATCCTGGACATCTTCATCGAGCGCTCCATCATATTCGTCGAGCTCGTCATCCAAGTTTAAAGCCTTGACAAATTTGTGGCGCGACATGATGATGACGCTGAATTTAGCTGGACAGGAACGGTAGTAGAAAAGATCTCTCAGTCAAGATGAACAACATGTTTTTCCACAAAGTAATGACGAGCTGCTATCTAGTAATAATCGCAAATGTGGCTCATGCTTTTCCCAATCCACAGTGGCGCACCAAATATGAAACCTAAGAAGCTTATTTAAGGCAGAACTCACCCTTTTCGACCGTAGACTCTCTGCCTCGCCCATCATCTGGTCTCCAAATCTATTCAAGTTCGATATAGCGTCCATAAGTTCTAAGTATCTACCTACAAAGTGAAGGGTTATAGTGCTGTTCAAGGCTTCAGCCAGCAAATAGCTCTTCTTAAAGGACATCCATACGTCAAGGAGAGTTTTGGTCCACTCTGACCAATGACTGTTGTCGTAAATCTACCGCACGAGGAGACACGAGCCTACAGATGTCGCTCGCCCCCACTATCCAATCACCAACCTGATAAGTAAAGGTACTTCAGCTACCTCGACCGTCATCTTCTCCCTTTCGCCGCTGCCGCAGCTCTGATGGCAGCCTCCTCCCTCTCCCTCATCTTGGCTCTCTCACTCCTGCTGCCACCTAATTTGGGCCCTTTCGATTTCTCATCGCCTGGCTTACCAGCGCCAGGCGGCGCTGGAACTTTGTTTGCTTTTTCTTTTCTTTGGCTCATTGCGTCCAGGAACTCCCGTCGGAATTGTTCAGCAAGACGTTCATCCGCAGCCCCATCGCTCTCACCTCCGTCACCTGACCCTGTGGCAGTGGCTGCCTGGCCGTCGCCTCTTGCTGGTTCGTCGTAGACACTTTCAAGCCTATTCTCGCGCAGCAATTCCTCTACGACTCGGTCTCGCTCTACGTCGGCACTATTCCGTGTATTACGTGGCCGAAGTTTTGGTATGTAGGTTTTCCCATTCCGGCCAATGCGAGGTTTTGGTGGCTTCGGCGGTGGCGGTGGAGGTTGATAGCCTGATATAGCGGCCTGCGTTCGTGCGATGTTCAGAGCTTTTGCGTCGGGTCCTAAGTCAATTTCATGCAATTTGCCTGATGAGGCTGGATTGCGGGGGTTTGGTGTGGGTGAGACGGGTGTGCCGTTTGGGGACAAGGGAGGACATTCAGTAGCCGGCTGGCTTTGTTGTCTTCGTTTTGCTAATTCAGCGTCTATATATGCCGTCCTTATCACGTTAGTAGCTCGAAATACGACGAAAGGAAGACGAAGAGTTCGGCAGATCGTACATATGTTTGTCGGTCTCCTCAGTGACATGACCTGTCTGGGGAGCAAAGCGAGAAGCCATGCTATCAAGATTCGCTGGGCTTGTGTCTTCCGGCCTTATCATGATAGCATCACTTGGCGGAGGTGGGTATCGACTTAGAGCTGTACTGCTTGTGAATTCGACGCCGGCCTTCTTTCGCTGCGCCGCTTTACGCAGGCGCAAAACCTCGGCGACGGAGACGGTCTCATCGTGGCTGGTGTTGGCTGAAGGCAAGTCTTGTAGGCGTCTGTCTTCCGGAGGGGAAGGTGACGGGAGATATGCTTCTTCCGTGGCAGACTGGATGACCTTTCCATTATCGTCAACGGTCTCGAGTCTTTTTCGATAGAACTTGCGACGTTTGGAAGGCCGAAAGAGCTCGCTGTGTGGCTCTAGCGCTGCCATGTGGCTGCTACTGTATCGGTGGGCGATGGATGTGGATTATTGATATAGAGCGGCGGATATGAGACTCTGAGAGTGAAATGCGGCTGGAAATGGCTTGAAATGGCTTGGAATGGGTCGAGATGGTTGGTGGCTCAGGTGCCTGATTTGCATAAGGTTGACAGACGGCCCTCCTAGGCGCGTCTCTAGATCGACCCTAAGCAGCAAATCAGGGAAGGCAGAGCCTGCAGTTGTCGTCACGCCCCCGGCTGCTCTTGCCCTCCGGCTGCTGCCCCCCCCCGGCCGTCCCCCTTCTTCCCCATGTCTCTTGCTCATCGAGCGGCTAATAAGACCTGCGAAAGACTGCAGGCCTGGCACCATCTCATGCACAACTCACAACTACCTCCCCCGGTCATCCTTTCTCTTTCTCTATCTCAGCTTGACCACAGAACCTGTCTTGATGGCTTTGTCGGGAGCGCATTTGAGTCTTGACGCTGCTAGCTGATCTCGACTGCTACTCCTCTGCAAGCGCATCATGGCTTTAACTGTAAAGCATCTCAACGGCGACACTACCTTTCTTCTCACTTTTTCACCAACCAGTTCCAGGCCTCCTTCTCCTCCGGCTTCTGGATATTACCAAACACCAGGGACCTTCACTATCCTTATCGACCCATGGCTCTCTGGCCCCAGCTCCATGTGGCACCGAAGGTTCCTGCTATCCCAACATACAAGCCCCTCATGCGTCGAACACCTCTCACAATTGCCGGAGCCCAATGTGGTCATCATCTCGCAAGCAAAGCCAGATCACTGCCACGAGTCTACTCTGCGCCAATTGGATCCGGAATCGCCAATCACCACTATCCTGGCAGAGCCGGTTGCTGCTAAGAAGATTCGAGGCATGAGGTTCTTCTATCCAGACATGGTACATAGTCTACGCCCGTACTCGGAGAGAGATCCAGATTCAGTCATCCGATTTTGCATTCCACCCATCGTGGCGGGTGGCACCTCTGGCGAAGCGACGATATCCTTCATGCCAGCCAAAATGGATGTTGCCGGAGTCCACAATGCCATTGGCATCACCTATCGACCTCCTTCCACCACAAACACGCCCTCACGACCCTTCACTCCAAAAGTTGCCCCTGCACAGCATCCTGCTTCTCTATGTCAACACCCATATACCTCCCTTCCGATTACTCCTCCAGAGTCACCAGTCTATCGCTCCACCTCCAACACTAGCTCCACCGTCGGCTCTTCAGAGCTGAACAGCACTTTCTCTGCTCCCAATCATTCACGCTCCTTCTCTTCCAGCTCTTCTCTATACTCGGTAACCCGCCGCTCAGTTCCCACGGAGAAGGCTCTCTCCGTGATTTACAGCCCTCATGGCGTCTCCTACAGCCTCATCCGCTCCTATGCCTCTTCGTTCTTGATCCAGAAGGCCGCTCTTCCATTGACGCTGCTCCTACACTCCTTTGACCGAGTTGATAATCCTTGGTGGATGGGCGGCAACGTGGCGGCGGGTTTGCCGGGTGGGGTGGAAATAGCCAGGAATTTAATGGCAAGATGCTGGGTCAGCGCCCACGACGAAGACAAGATCAACACGGGAATTTCAGTGAAAAATGTAAGGACGCAAAAATTTTCGCAACAAGAGGCTATGAGCGCTATGGTGGAAGATGGGACCAAGGTGCTGAATTTGGGGGTGGGTGAGGAGATTCTGATGAGATCTAGATGATAGCTTGAAGAAGCTCGGAATGTTGTGCTCAAGGGAACATTTAAGCGAGGCGTACAGGAAGGACATACACTAAGGCACCCACTGGGTGTTTATTGATTTTGACGGAGGATATGTGTAATGACAAGCAAAGCAAAAGCAAAGGAGCATGGAGTTCGTCAGCCGGGGCCATCTAGGTGGATTGCCGCGTTGGACATAAGATGTATGCCAGGTTTGGAAATATACGGCCAGTCCCTGTTGTGTAAAACAGACATTTCTTATTTTAAAGAAAAAAGAATACAGAAATGAGACATCAGTCATTGAAGTATTGAAAGCTTGACATTCGCGTCGCTTAGCACTACTAGCATCACTTGATTATTTCTCCCCCTGGCCACCTCGTTGCAACTCTATCCGTCATAATATTTGTTCTATCTGGCTCAATTGACCTCCTGAAGCCATTTCGAGGTCTCAAGCACGTGAGCGAGCCCCCGTTGAATGTACTCTTGCTTCTCTATCTGACGTTTCCTTTGTTTTTCGGCCTCAATATCTTTCACAGGCACTCCGTTTTTGCTTTCTTCCTCTTCTGGAGTGCCCCGTCTCCTCAACTCTAGAGAAGGTGTTGCCGAGGCGGCTAGGTCTCTGAGTCGTTCTTGTGAGCTCGACGCGTGAGGTACCCTATCGTGGTGTCCAGAGTGCAGATTCTGACGATGTTCAGACTCTACTTTAGGTAAGACCTCAATTGGGTCGAAATGTTGAAAGGTGTCCTTGGTGCTAGTGAGATCAAGTGTGGTTTCGACATGTCTTCCAGTGTTGGCCGTCTGCGGATTTTCTGACGCTGCTTTGCTTTCTAGCACGCGATCAAGCGGGTACTCGTTGTCGATCACCTGGCTGGTTAGTGTTGTTGGTGGTATACCACTTCGGCCATTGAGCTAAAAAGGCGTTAAGCTTGTCCTAGTTCAAAGGCATAGAGTTCCTTCCTTACATCAATTACAGGCAACCCAAGTACAATTTGTGAGAGTAGGTATACATATGAAAGCCTGAGTGGGGACATAACGGCTCACAAGAGGACCGGAATTAATGGAGACGCTGGGAACGTCAACGAAAACGCCTGATCAATGGTCTACAACGACAATCATTGAGTACGCTGAGACACGAAATAAACAATGAAGCATATCCGTAGTAGCAATCGAGGGCGTGAAGTAAACAATGAAGTGGAGACCAAAGTTTGTGGCGGTTGGGTGAACCTTGGGATTCTTCTCGTTGCGCGAACACGCTCTTCTTAAACGAGTGATTCCGTCTCGGTGAACGTCTCGGCAGGCAATTGGAAAAGGTATCGATATATGCAGTTCATCTACAGCTGGCAGAACTCTAAAATGCAAAACTTTCAAAACGCCGATAATGCAAAGCAAAGGAAGACTGAGGCTCCGCAACGCTTCAGCCAACCGAAAGAACAGAAGGGCTGAATAAGCTTGCAATGGTAGCTCAAGATTGGCCAGTTCAGCTCTCCAAATACAGGACACCGACGATGAAGGATACGGTGGGAATGGTCAACCAGCACTCGGAAACACCTACGCTGGCCAGCGAAGGCGCGTACTGATGTAATGTATCAAGTATGGCCATATCAAACAAGAGATCCAAGAGCTGGAATTCTTCACTTGCTTGGGGTATCAATGAGACGATCAGCTTACGCCTGCTCTTGTGGCTATATTTGATTCAGTCACGGTGCAGATCTCGCCCTCGAGAAGAGGTACGGGACCCTCGGGAGATGAAAACGAAGAAAATGATAAAGATAGCAATAGTTGATCAGCCCTATGCTAGCCCTATTCTAGCGCATCTGCAAGGTACCAAGGGTACGCAAACCGGCGAACAACGTCAAAAAACTTGACCGATCTTCGACCTCGCTTCAAGGGAGCCATTGAGCCATGGCAGCCAGAATATTTGCCCGGCGAGTCAGTCTCCTAGCTCACCTCATCAGTGAACGCGACTACTAACGTCACAAAGCGCGCTCTAATCCCCGCTGCCACCACCGCCATAGCGGCCTCCGCCTTCCTCCTCCCGCGACACACCCTCCACGCCGAAGAACCTCCATCGGAAACAGTACATTTCCCAGATCGCTAAAGCTTACTGTCTCAGTTGCTCACAATTCTTCTTAGGGTGACCGTAAACCCATATATGACGACCTCTCCAAAATCCGCAACCCTTCTCCCCCACCCCGGCAAGAACACCAAAACCCTGCACCTACCTCTCCAACACCCACTGACCGCCTGACCTCCCAAATTCGTCGAGCCCGCCTGTTCCTCCTGGCGCACGTCGCCGTGGCCGAAGACCGTTTCAATGCCTTCATGTCCGCAGCCCTAAAACAGGAACAATCCTTCACCTCAACAATCGCTTCCCTGGCCCCGCCACGAGAGTCTAATGAACGAATACTTCCAGGTGCTATTTACGTCTTGGTCGCCGCTATGACGGGATCAATTGTCACGAGAAATAGAAACATACTGTTGAGGGCAACGGTGCCGTTTGGGGTGGGTATAGGGGCTGCATGGGTGGTGCTGCCACTCACGATGAGAAATGTAGGGGACTGGATGTGGACGTACGAGGAAAGAGTGCCATTCATACAGGAGAACCATTTGAGGATAAGAGGGGCGGTAAAGGAGGCAATGAAAGTAGGGAGAGAGAGTGTGGAGGGGGCGAAGAGGTGGACGGACGAGTCGGTTAGAAAGGGTAGGGAGGGGGTTGAGGAACTGGTAAAGAAAGGAAATTAGGAAGAAACCGTGACTACCAAGAGGAGTAGCCTGCGATGGCATGGGCGCTGCAGCTGTAGACCATGGAATCAACAACCATCTTATTCGGGTCGATATTTCAGATAGGTTTCTGCGTTTTGCGTTGCGTTTTCTTATCTTCGAACGTGTACGGACTATTTTAAGCATCGCGCTGGGTTGTCTATTCGACGGATCACATCAAGCTAACCTTGACAATGAATTCGCGCTCGCTCAATTAACTCATGGAAAAGGCTATTCTATCTTGAAATACACGACAAAGACACATTCTTGGTGCAAATGTCCAGGTCTGTTATCAGTCGACAAAAGATTTGTATCAGAAGGGAATTCACATAATGAAGTTGGCCAGGTTTGTCCGACTTGAGATGCTGTGGAGATCACACTCCAGCTTTTTCGGGGGTGACATTTAAGTCCCAGTCAATGACACCCTCATCGCCATACCTCCCCTTGAGCCAATCATTCGTCTTCTGAAAGTGCCCACAATCAAACTAATCACCTTTGTTAATGGATTGCAAAACACTGCAAAAGCGTATGGACTCACAAAACCTCTAGCAGCACTCAATGGACTTGGATGTACACTGTGCAAGATACAGTGCCTGACCTTATCCACTTTCGTGACCCTTTTCTGAGCTGGAGAGCCCCAAGCAAGAAAGACAACCCCTCTGGTTCTCTGCTTCGCAACAATGTCAATCACTTTCTGTGTGAACTTCTCCCACCCGTGATTTGCATGACTGTTTGCTTCATGCGCACGCACGGTCAGGCACGTATTCAGAAGCAAAACGCCTCGATCAGCCCAGGGGGTCAGGAGCCCGCCATTGTTGGGTGGGGGTTTGAAATCACCAGGGTACTCTTTCTTGAGGAGCTTATATATGTTTGCCAAGGATGGTGGGGCTCGTGTCGGCGGGCGAACAGAGAAGCAGAGACCGTGAGCTTGATTGTCGTTGTGATATGGATCTTGGCCAAGGATCACGACTTTGACGGTGTTAAGAGGCGTATGACGCGACCTTTCATCATCGTCAGCTAAACGGACTTTCATCCCAAGATTGCGTGGTGAAGATACCAGGAGTAGACATCTGGCGCAGGGGGAAAAATCTTCTTTCCGGCTTCATGCTCCGCTTTCAAGAACCTTTTCAACGCTAAGAAGTCTTTACTAAGGATCTCGTCCTTCAATTGAGCAAGCCAGCTCTCATGTAAAGATTCGATCTCCAGCGCCAGCAAATCTTTCTGCTCTTGTGTGAGCTTCTCCACCCATTTCGTCTTATCGAATTTTGGAGCAGGTGCAGCTACAGCTGGCTCAGTAGCAGCTGCCCCCGACGCACTGAAGATAGAGGGTGTGATAGTGTTTGGAGCTGACGAGCTTGGAGTCTTGTCATCAGTAGGGGCCGTAGGCGAAGAGGAAGGAGGCGAAGACTGTGAGGTTATCGCTGCTGCCCCTGCCGGTTTTGCAGGCGCAGAGGGCGAGGAGAAGAATGACGTAATGGAGGCATTGGCTTTTGGCTTCTTGGTTGCACTTGTCGCTACATCAGCGGCTTTGCGTTTCAAAGGAGTAGCCATGGTCACAGATCCGATGGCCACAGTTCCACGAGTATTCAAGCTCGAGCTCTTGCACTGCGAAAGGAGAGCCCCCAACGCGTCATCTTGATTGGCTACGCGTTGCTCTATTTCGGCTTAGCCTCAGGGCTGAATCGAATATCGCGCCTGTACTCCGCTGGCTTTCAGAGTAAGGAGTACGACAAGGATTTGAGCGCAATCTTTTTGGGAAAATGGCGTAGACGAGTACCGCTCGGAAATATATCAGAGTAGCTGGAGGTGTGCTCGAATACTTGCTCTGACTGTCATGCCAGCACTCTCGTTGATGGCATCTATGCACATTAGTTCTATTATCTTACAGCTTATTTCCCTTCATAATATCGAACTCGCCCGCGAGCACAAAACGCCCGCAATTTTCCGCTGCCAACATCGCTTTATGAAACTCCTGTGACACGGCGGATGTTCTTGCGAGGTCCTTCACCTCCCGTCAACACCTGTCCTTCTTGTTCCAGGCTCCTCAATGCCTCTGCAAACTCAGTACCCTCGACTGCTGCGCTGCCCTGCTCGCTGATGCGACGATAGACATCAGCGTATCTCGCACTGCCTCCCGACCTTGTCATCTCATCTAGCAAATCCGTAATGGCTTTCTTGAGATCCGTCTTTCGTCTCCGCTCCGAAGCGCTTGTACCTTCAGTGAGTAGGCCCATGTCAATCAGGCCAGTGCGAGCGTCTGTCGCTGCTTGTTTGAGCGCAGATTTGATCAAGCGCACAGCTTCGTGCACATCATTGGCCGTAACTTCATCGGAAAGTCGCATTTTGGCATGAGCTTCCGCAAGACGAATCATTGATTCCAATTGGCGTGTAGTGGCAGTGATTCGACGCTCGGCTGCACGGACATCTTCGCCTAGTTTCCGCATTTGCACGTACGCGGACACAAGAGCCTCGGACGCCGCCTGGGTAAGACGCGGCTGGCACTTCGTACGGGCGTACGATATGTATGAAGTGAGAAACTCGACAGGCTGGAAAAAATTTGTTCAGCATAAGTGAGCCGACAGATCAACATGGAAACTTACCAAAATCTCCTCATTACTGGCATTCTCCGGGGTATCTTCTAAGTACATACCCACCAGATGCCTTGCGAGGCGGCGGTCGTTCTGCTCATCTATGCGATCGAGTACGAGATAGACAAGATCAAAGCGGGAAAGCAGGGTTGGCGGTAAGTCTATGTTCTGCGGAACAGGTAAGTTCGGATTGTATTTGCTGCCAATCGGATTTGCAGATGCCAGTATGCTTGTTCGAGCATTCAAGGTCGTAATGATGCCTGCTTTGGCTACCGAAACTGTTTGCTGCTCCATGACTTCGTGTAGTACAGACCTTGTTGAATCAGACATCTTGTCAAACTCGTCGATGCAGCATACACCACCGTCTGATAGCACTAGCGCACCAGACTCAAGTACTACTTGACGAGTTTCTGGATCGCGGCTGATATACGCTGTAAGACCGACTGCTGAAGACCCTTTACCACTAGTGTATACACCACGAGGTGCAATTTTGTGGACGTACTGAAGGAGCTGAGATTTCGACGTTGAAGGATCGCCACAGAGCAGCACATTGATGTCTCCACGATATTTGGGACTGCCGCCCTTTTCGAAGGACTTGTTCGTTCCCCCGAAGAGCTGGAGAAGGATTCCTTTTTTCACGTCATCCATTTCATACACGCTGGGTGCGAGCGAACGTGAGAGTAGCTCATAAACATCGCCGCGTGTTGCGGTTGATCTGATCTTCTGTTCCTCTTCCTCTGAGATCTTGCGGGTTTCCTCCACGCTTCCAGCAACTTGTTCTGAGATCTCTTGCTCAACGGTCGAAACGTCGATACCTAGCCTTTTCTTATCCACCTTTTGAATGTGCAAAACATCAACATAGGTCTTAAAGAGAGCCTTGATAGTACGTTGCCTTGGATTGATACGGACCGGGTTACTACGGAAGATTCCTGTGACTTCGATGCGGTCGCCAGCTTTGCATACATCAACCAGCTCTTCATATGCACAAAGAGATACCGAGTGAGGTGTCTGCCCGTCTGGAACGCTATCTGGTGTTTCTTGTAGCTTGATTATCTGCTTGTCTGCAAACTCGCAACGATTGTGCACAATTTGCATTGAGTTCTGCGACTGGCATGCTTGTCGAGGGCAGCGTGTTGGTTCTGCAATCTTACCTCTGTCTAAAGATACGTTGACCGCATGATTACAGACCTGGCATCGGAAAAAAGCTAAGTCACGTTCAGTATCTACAGAAGGCGAAACTCAGATATTAACTTACCGGTCTTCATATCAGGAATAACAGGCGTAGCTCTAATTACCAAGCCCTTAATACTTACCATCTTATCCATATCTGGAGAAAGCTTAGTCATGTACAATGCTGTATCATTTGGCGGACCGCTCACCATTAGGATTGAGATTCCGCATGTTTACGGATTCCTCGAGATTAAAAGGTTTGACTTTGTAGATCTTGGTTTCCGCCTCCATGACGAGATCAGGGATACTTGGGTCTGTATGAGCGTTGGCGTCAGAGCTGTCTTTACGTGAGTCTTTGATCTTGCAGTCAGTCTGAACCTACTATACCTTGGGGCTGCGGGCATCGAGCTATCAGGGCGACTTGTCCTTTGTTCAGCTCTCAACCGGTTCATCTCGTCCTCGGCCTGGTCGACAATAAGGTCTTTCACACACTGATCCATCAAAGGTATCACTTCATGTGGGTATGATTGTAGCTGATGATACAGCTTGACTGTTGAGGGATATGCTTTTAAATTACGAACGTCCAAGTTCAGACTCTGCAATTCGAGTTGTCGCATGTTCTGTAGCATTTCGACGTATTCCCTTTGGTCGCCCTCAATTTCTGGTGCCGAAGTCTCTTCCTCAGTAGCGCCAGAAGCCCATAGTCTGTATTTCTTCTGGAAGCCAAGCAGGAATTCTTTGAACGTTCCCATAGTATCTTGAATTGAAATATTGGTTCCCCAGATGATGCGGGAGGATGATCCACCAATGACATCTGCTTCAGATGTATTGGGGTCAAGATTTGAGAACGTTGCAGGGTCAGAGGCTTGCACAGCATTGCCATGTTCATCAACAAAGAGGCGCCGCCGTCGATTAGGTGTAGAGCCAAAGACTTCCGAATGGATATCTCCACGTCGAGAATTGTTTACGGCGGATGCACCTGGAGCTCCGGAGCGGGACGAACGCACAAAGAGCCCGCTAGAGCTAGATGGGATATCTTGTTGACGGTCCCCATTCTGTTGGGGGGCCCTTCCAGGGCTCGAGCTGGAAGCATAGTGGATCGGCGACGAGTCTGTTGGAAAACATTAGAAGATTTCACAAGCTGGAGATGACTCTTACCTCCTGCGGGCGCTCGCCTTGGAGTAGCTCCTCCTACTGTAGACTGCTGCAACGGCGAGCTGACACCGACGTTGCCATTTGTTGCGGAAGCTCCCGCAGGCGAGGAACGGAAGAACAGAGGTGAAGAAGACGGAACACCGTTGCCATTTTGCAATCTGCTATTCCTGGGGGTCGACATGTTCACGAGTCGCAACGGAAATTCCGACGTTCAGGCTGTGGTTAGTGATGAATTTTGAGGCCGTCTCATTCAAACTTGGGGGACGCGTCGAAGCGCGTTTTCGCGTAAAGTGGCTCTCGATTAGTCAGCCCCGTTGATACCACTTGTAAAGATATGATTGCGGACAAAGTTGTTTTAACACTTATCAAGAAGACATCTGGTGCGAGAGATTTCATTGGAGACTTTGTCATTAAGTGTTTATTGCCAGATCTATGAATTTCAGAGTCTGCAATTTCTTTGATACTAGCCAAGCATGGGTATATCAACCTCGCAGCTATTCATGCCTATGCAGGTCTCCGTTTAGGAAAACCAATCTGAGTTCATCATCACTCGGAATCTTCACCTGGATATAATTACTGCACCCTTTTCTATGAATACGCAAGGTATGTCCTTCAAGTAATGTACGCGACTTTTCCTTAATACCCGTCATTCCTGCTATGCTACAAGTCGGATATCTCCAAGTCGCTCAAGATGCAATGGTATCATACGCCGGACAAATATAGCACATAAGGAAAAGCACCCGACTTCATGCCCTGTCATTTTCTGACCGATCAATTAATAGAAAGGAGCTTGATGTCAAACGTCAGCTCCGAATTGGCCGGAATTCCCTTTTGGCTTTTGCTTCCGTAGGCAAGCTGGGCTGGTATCACAAGACGGCGTTCGCCCTTGATGCTCATCCCGATGAGACCGATGTCCCATCCTTTGATGACCTGGTTTGCGCCGAGCTTGAATGAGAACGGAGAGCCCTTGGTGTTTGCTAGAGATAATCGATCAGCTAGTGTTTTGCATATGCTGAGAGCTTGCTCACAATCGAATACTTTGCCGTCACTCAATTTTCCAATATAACGCATGCTAAGTCTGTCACCTTTCTTTGCTGCAGAACCCTCTCCAAGTTTTCTGTCGTCAATTTTGACCCCCTGGACAATCTTCACCCCCAAATTAGCTTTCTGCTTGTCCCCTTCTTTCTTCTTTTGAGCCTTGGCATTGCCATTGACATCGGGCTTGACCGTTGAAGGTGAAGAATTTGGCGCTTGTTCAAGATTCGCGGCAAATTGAACTTTCTTGTCCCCTTTGCCGGTTTCATCGTCGTTCTTCGCCTCATTGCCTTCTGTCAAGGTTTCGACCGCTTTGCCAGCATTGTTTTTCAACTTTTTGAGCTGTTTCTTGCTGAGCTTTTGCTCACCATTGACCTTAGGCCCTTCGGCTTTGAGCGATTTCGCCATGATGTCGTCAAGGCTTGCCCCAGCCTTTGGCTCCTCTTCTGATTCCTCTACTGGTCGCTTATTTTTACCTTTCTTAGCAGTTTTGTCGGTGGTGTTAACCTGTTTGACTAGTTGAGGTGCTTCATTTTCGTCCTCCGAATCTAGTTCAGTAATTCTTGGATCTTCTAAGTCGTCCAACTGGTCGCTCTCATCTTCGCCTTCAAGTTCCAGCTCGTCCTCATCAGGTGAAAGGTCGTATTCTCCCTCGCTATCGCTGTCACCGTCACGGTAATTGCCCGCGTCGGGATCAACCACATAGTTTCCAGTAAGGTAGACTGCGTGTGAACCCGTTACTGAGAAGTATGTCGGCTGACCTTCGGGAATCGTGATGTCGATTGGTTGCTGATAGGTCTAAAATGATACTTAGTATCAAGACTACCCGCAAGCATTGATATGGGATAAGCTTACCTTCTGGGTATCTAGCGTGCAGAGTACAACCTCTTGCATACCATCTGTAGACTCGTTGATGTCTTCACTGTCTTCCTCATCTTCTCCTCCGATTATATCATTAATCTCGGCCTTGGCCTTGCCCTTACCTTTATGAGCTTCAGATTTCCCATTCACTCCGTTAACTTTGGGCAAATTATCCACATCCATGTCACCATCGCTCTCATCGGCACTGTCCTGCTCCTTCAGTGCCTTTAGGAGACTTTGCGCTGCAGCCTCTTTGCGGGCTTTCTTTGATTTCGAAGGATCGCTCGGGCCTCCATTTTGCTCTTCATCGTCCGAGCTTTCTTCGTCTTCGTCATCCTCATCACTCAGACCATCTGATTCGACGCCGTCTTGTAACGCTCGAATATATTCGTCCTCGTCATCGGAGGCTTCTGATTCATCGTCTCGTGGAGCGGACATGTCGTAGGCCATCTTCAATGTTGTTCGATGAGAGGCGTCACTGCCGGCACCTCTGATAGTTTTCGGCTTTGCGCTTGGATCAATTGCCGCCATTGTGATCCGGAACTATTCCCATCGTTAGCCGTCAGTTCGAGTTCAATAACGTCTCGCGTTGGCTCTAAAGGACATTCGCGTCGATTCTTACTGTTGCGGGAAGATTGGCTGTTGCGGGAATCAATACATCCCCTGCCGGGACTTTGAGTCCGTAGACGCCGACAGGAAGCATGTTCGTCATTGTCGAGGAAGTTTACTTGCAGTTGTGACGGTGGAAGAGATTGGCTGAGTGTCAATTCAGCGTGCGGAAGAAGCTCGAAGCTACGAAAACTTTTCTTTTGCAGAATTGTGATCCCCTTATCTTATCTTAGAGCGAATGATCTCTTTAAGGCTTAGCGTAGGGCTTTTGCTGCTCTTTGGTAGCAGCAAGAGTACCAACTGTACGCGTTGTATAGTATCATTGGACCATGGTGCATGGTCCGGCTCAGAATTATGTCGTGATGTGCCGATCTCTAGAGGCCAGGCGGCTCGTCGCTCTTTTCTTACACATAGCATGACTTGATTAAGAGATGGGATAGCTTGCCACAACAATGGGCTCAAGGTTGGAAGCCAAGTCTACGGAGGTTCGCCGAAGAATCGAAAAGCATAGATTTGAGGACGAACAAGGCGAAGAGTACGAGCCGTCAAAATTCGGAGGCTTCAACGACTATTTCCGGAGAAAGAAGATCAAACTTCAAAATCTCGATGCAGAGCTTCGATCGTCAGCTCGCGATAAACCCTCGATTTTCAAAGGTGTAGTAGCTCATGTGAATGGCTACACACAGCCTTCTCTGAATGATTTGCATACTCTCATTGTCAGTCACGGTGGCGGTTTCATTCAATACCTTGATGGCAAGACTATGGTCACTCATATCATTGCAAGCAATCTCACACCCAAGAAGAAGGTTGAGTTTGCAAAGTATCGCATAGTCAAGCCAGCATGGGTAGTTGATAGCGTGAAAGCTGGGAAGCTGCTATCTTGGAATGGCTACAGGGTGGTTGATGAAGGTGTTGGGCAGCGAGTCCTTGGATTCGAGCACGGCAGTGTTGTGAGCCAAGCGAACAAGAAGGTAGAAGGTTACAGAAATCAAACAGACACCAGTTGGTACACAAGCCAGGTCAAAGATATAGCGAATCAAGTCAGTTCAAATGATCAAGGGGTCGCACTTGAGACAACGCTACCATCCCTGACGGAGCGACTTGCAGAAGATGGCAATACATCAAATGACTCCAATCCTTCTTCGCTAACTGAACACATAAATGCAGAAGTCAACGAGGCACTGAACACGAATCTGCCCGAGTCCCCTAGAAACTCACGGTTTGAACCCGATTTTGGCGAACAAGCAAATGAGAAGTATCTCAAAAATGATTCTGACGACCAAATAAGAGATGCGGCGCCATTGCAAGCTATTAAATACTCTTCGACAGAATTTTTAGATGTATCCCATGATTTGATTGAGGACAATGTGAAAGATCAAGGCCCGGCAACAGTACCCAAGGATCCAGCAGATGAAGTCAAAGCTAAGAGTCCGAGTTTTTGGAATGACGAAAGCCTTCCCGAGAGTCCACAATCCACTGGTTTATTGTCAGAACCGAGCTCGGATGTTTTGAGGTCCACCTCTTTAAAACCCGAGGATGGTGCAAACCAAGAATCCTCTGGAGTTCACACTGTTGATAAAGTATCTAAAAGGCTAGAGGACTTGACAGCAGAAGAGCATAACGCTCTCCTACTCGCTGATCCAAAAGTGTGGAAATCCACAGTGGTCAACCCTGGCTTCCTCAAGCAGTATTATGAAGAATCTCGATTACATCATCTCTCAACTTGGAAAGCGACTCTCAAATCAGAACTACAAGCACTTGCATCGGAGAAGACCGCCTCGCAAAAGGCCAAAGATCAGAGAAAACCAGGCACTCGCCGCTATATACTCCATGTAGACTTTGATAGCTTTTTTGCCGCAGTGTCGCTTCGCAAATTCCCTCACTTGACAGGGGAACCTGTTGTTGTGGCCCACGGTAATGGTTCTGGCGCTGAGATCGCATCCTGTAATTACCCTGCCCGCAAATTTGGTATCAAAAATGGCATGTGGATGAAGCATGCGCAAAAAATGTGTCCTGAGCTCAAAGTGCTCCCCTACGATTTCAAAGCTTATGAAGACGCGAGCAGAAAATTTTACGAAGCTATCATAAGCACTGATGGCATGGTCCAGAGCATCAGCGTCGACGAAGCCCTGCTTGATATGAGCGTTCAGTGCATCGCTGCTGCTGGGCACGATGGCCGATGCATCCACGAGGGGAGCATCTGGCGAGAGCAGGCTGCGGCAGATAGCATAGCCCAAGGTCTACGCGACGAAATCACAGAAAAGACTGGATGCGCTGTTTCAATTGGCATAGGTGGGAACATACTCCTTGCTAAAGTAGCACTTCGTAAAGCAAAGCCGGCAGGCCAATACCAAATCAAGCCTGAAGATATTCTAGATTTTCTTGGGGATCTAACAATGCAAGATCTTCCTGGCATTGCTTACAGCATTGGAGGTAGGCTAGAAGAAATTGGCGTTAAATACGTTAAGGACGTCCGACAATTGTCCAAAGAACGTATGATCTCGGTGTTGGGCCCCAAAACAGGAGAGAAGGTTTGGGATTATTCCCGAGGCATCGATCGGGCTGAAGTTGGCGACCAGGTGATCAGGAAGTCTGTTTCTGCCGAAGTAAACTGGGGCATACGTTTCGTCACACAGGAACAAGTCGATGAATTTATCTATTGCTTGGCTGAAGAGTTGCAGAAGAGGCTACAGAATGAAGGTGTTAAGGGACGCCAGTTGACAATGAAGATCATGCGGCGTGCTGCAGATGCGCCTCTCGATCCTCCAAAGCATCTAGGGCATGGCAAGTGCGACACTTTCAACAAAAGCCTGGCATTAGGAGTACCGACCAATGACTATTCAGTCATAGGCCGTGAGGCGCTTTCTATCTTGAAAGGTCATGGCTTCACTCCTGGAGAGCTTCGAGGCCTCGGCATCCAAATGCAAAGGCTGGAGCCAATTCACACGAACGCAGGCAGCGGCATTGACAGCTCGCAAAAACGGCTGCAATTCAAAACGCTGACCCCACGAAAGCCTGCTTTCGCCGACGACAGCCTCAATGCCGACGAAATTGAGTCTCCCCAGAAAGCCAAAGGATCGGCTGCTCCACATACTGCTGCAGCCTTCCCTAAAGTCTCTTCCTCAAGCTCAAAGCCTCGTCTGCCATTGAATACGCTAGGAACACAATTTGTGTTGCCATCTCGGATTGACCCAGAGATTCTCAAAGAGCTCCCTGACGACATACGATCAAAGCTATTGCAAAGCAAGAAAGCTAGTAGCAGTAAAGCGAGAACGATAGAAACACAGGGAGATGCATCACCAGAACCTCAACAAGAAATGACCAGGCAAAAGCACGAAGATTCTGGAATGCCAAGGCCGTGCTCATCGACGCCAGCTCTAGCGACTGATAGTGTTCCGACACACTCTCAGATTGACAAGGAGACACTAGATGCTTTACCGGCCGATGTCCGCTCTGAGGTGCTAGCTTATTACGCTATGTCCCCTTCGAAGACACGTAACCAATCCGTTCTTCCCCAATCACCTCGGAAAGACCGTGCAATCAAGTTACCCAAGAAGCTTACCACGCCGATCAAGAAACGGGGTCGACCTTTGGGTGGTGGGGGACTCAAAGCACAAGCAGCGTCTTCGTCAACGCTGACCCAATCCAATTTCGTAGCGAACCAACCTTTAAACGAATTCAAAGCAGCCGCCGCGAGTATCGCTCATGGTGTGGTCCCTGATGAAATTTCTGCAGATTTCCTTGCTGAGCTGCCTGATGAATTGAGACACGAGGTACTGGCTCAAGCGCGCCGCGATCGATTGCAGAAGAACGCTGGGCTTGACCTTGCTGCGCGGAAGAAAAGACCACCCTTACCAAAAGGCCTACCGGCTGGTCAGCGGACACTCAGCTTACCACCTCGACCGCCCAAACCAACATTCACAGCCAAGAAATTCACGGGTTTGGCGGATCTGAGAAATGCAGTCATGGCTTGGTACGAAGAATTCAAGGAGGAACCACCGTACGAAGAGGACGTAGCTTCGTTGAGCAAGTATCTAAGACGGGTGATTATTGATGAAGGAGATATGGAAAAGGCCGTCAATCTACTTAGGTGGCTTCGTTGGGTCATCGACGAGGATACTAGGAGAGACAGTTCTTCTTGGCGCGTAGCTTTGAAGCATGTGGAAAACGAAGTGCAGGACGCAATAGAAGCTAGAGGATTAGGGAAGATTGATTTGTCTTGAATTTGAGCGTTTCAAGCGGCGATTGTGCATGATACCCTTTTGCAGACCTCAGACATTAGATGTCTTACGAACATAGCAGTGTTACCGGATTAACTAGGTTAGAATAAAACGACCCATCATATAGCAGCAAAAATTCTGTATATATGGCTATTAGGATGCAATAGCCGTCCCCAAGTATGGTTGATTATGACGAGTACTTTGATCATTCAAGACAACACTCAGACCTCAATCAGATTCTTCTTCTCTAATCCTCGCGACCTTACTTTGGAATCATACCATCAATAACAGTGATATTTTCGTGGTCCGAAGGTTCAAGTCCCACTGCGTGAAGGCCAATCTCTCATGTCACAATATTCTGAATGTGTGTTGGAGGCGCTTGCAGCACCTTTGAGATCCTTGAAAGGTGAAATTTGTGCTATCATTTTCAAGATTCCTCTTTCGCTCTTCAGTGAAGACAAAAATAAACTAAAACCCTCTCTCTCTTGGAAAAGGGAGGATGTAGGCAGATAGCTTGACTGATATTTGCAACGAAAAGCGTACGGTGAGGCGGCAGCAGTCTTCTTTGATGTCACACAAAAGCCTGTGCCCAAATTGTGTACTCTTGTCGCTTCCTAACCAACCAGGGGGACCAGCTCCTACTGTAGCCTACTCAAATGTCTGGCGGTAATGATACGTCTCACCGATACTGCACCTTTCAGTCCTCATCGTATCGGAATACGATGCCTGGCTTCGCGGACACAGATCCAGACGTGTTTGACAAAGTTACTGCGTATCTAGCAAGATTCAGGGAGAGTGAGAAAAGGGATTTGCGATTGAAGCTGATCTCGAGATGGCATGGGGAATCCTACGAGATATAAATCTTTAACGCCGAAGTTTTCTTCCCTTAAGGATCAACTATCGCTTAACCTGTAGTGGAGTCTGTAGTGAAGGTAATTGATGCCCCAATGTTGACTATGGTTGTAAAGCCATATGTCAATTGTATACCTATCCTTACGGGGGTTGATTGTCAAAAGTTTTGAAGCTTCTACCATAAACTTCTCTTGCCTGGTGACCCACTCGTTTTGCACATGATATTGATTCTTCACACCCTTGTCACCGATTGTATGGTTGACGAAATGCATGTAACCTTCCGGCATACGCCAAAGATGCCTTGGATTTTCCCAACTATTGCAGCAATCGATGAGAATGAAGGAGTTGCTCCAGTATCTATTGTCTGTACTTGGGTTGGTCAGGCTTTTCATGATCACATATAGTGGCAAAGGCAAGCGTATTGGTGCACATCGGCCCGCAAGATGCGAGCCTCGTCTCCGGCAGCAGTCCAAATGTGCGGCTGAAACTGGTAGCTGGCACGGGCACTAGGAAGATTCTCAGCAAGAGTTTCGTTAAAAGTTAGGGGCTCAAAGGTAGTTGGTTGGTAGGGCTAATAGATCAACTGAGAATTTTTCCTTAGGACGTAGCCGGAAGTCTCAGAGCAAGTGTTCCAAAGCGGAGAGCTCTGGACTGACAGCTTTGTTGCTTTTCAGGGTCATGGCACTGGCTTTCTGAGCGATATCAATGGCATCTTCTACGCCGCGACTAGGTAAGTGTATCAATGCCGCTATGAGGACGCCGAGGAAAGTATCTCCGGCACCATTGACGCTCACAATGGCCTTGGCAGAGATATGCTCAGGTACTGGGAAGAGTCTCATGTACACTCCACCAACTAAATTGCCAGCGATAGATCTGGATAAGATGTATGGCGCGGCAGAAGCCGAAGTCAGTCGAGAATCGTTAGGCGGAAGAAGTTGTGTCAGCAGTACACCATCTTTTCCAAGGGTCGTTATTATGCAAGGAATGAAGGGCAGAAGATGCAATGCTCGTTGTGGCAGACCATGATCCACTATAGTCGCACCCATCATCTTCTCAAATTTTTGCCGAGAGCCTGCACTTGATAGATCAATCGAATTGATCACATTGAACCAGTCTTCCCTGTCGAAATGTCCCGTCTCCTTTGCAGCGTCAAAGAGCGAAGCTAGCTCTAAAACGTTGGGCGTTGCAATATCAATCAGATGGCTAGGAAAGACAGGCAAATCTAACGCTTGCGCTTGATGAGGAAGCTCCGTAAACAGTCTTTTGGCTTTGGCGACAGAAACAGGTTCGACAGCAATCCGAGCTTGTCTTAATCTACCAGCCCGAAACCAAGCACGCATAGTTGTCGGACCCCAATTGCTGTCCACAATGAGCCAATCAGGCTTAGAGTCAATCCACTGTGTGAGTGAGTCTATTTCAAGTTGACCTGCAGCATAGAGCGATTCTTGCTGCTCAAGAATTCTCATATCAGCCATCCCAACCATGAGGCTCCTACTGGAATCATTCACCGCAACATAACGTGCTGTGCGCTCTTCCTTCAGTAGTCTCAAGCCGTCCGTACGTAGGCCGCGTTGACTGAGCTCATCAATGGCGATGGATCCAGCAGCATCGCTTCCAACGATACTACAAAGCTTTGGGGCTTTGCCGAAATATTGCAAAGCACTAGCCACATTTGACCCTACGCCCCCCACACTCTGCTGGATAGAAGCAGGATTTGAAGTCTGGAGATTCGGCCGAGAGATTTCATCTTGGCTGGTCCTTGGTAGGTAGTCGCAGGATAGATCGATGGCTACACTGCCTGCGACTACCACTTCACTCAAGCTGGCCTTGCGCTCGGCTGATTTGGAATGACTGGAGAGTACTGGTAGTGGATCTGCTGGGCTACTCGACTTCGGAATTCTAACAGTTTTTCCGCGCGACAACTCGCTAATTTTCGATGAGCAAGTCGATTTCTGATTGACCAAATCGTCTTTCTCTCACCTCTCCTCCTTATGCAGGTCCTGATCAGAACTTGGCTCTGTTCGACGACCTCTTTCCTCGCTCCCCAGCCTTGAGATTTCCACTGCTAGCTTCGTCCCACAAGCTACGTTGGATTCGATTAAAGCGCGATTAGCAGCAACAGTACGTCCATCGGTTATCTGCCGAATGCGGTTGAGTACGAAAGGCGTGTTCTCACTCCCTGATGATCCTGCTGCCTTAGCATCTGCTAAAGCCTGGGAGATAGTTAATTCCATCTCATCTCTGGGAATAGAGGATTCCTTTGGAATTGGATTAGCAAACAAGATGCCGCTTTCGATTGGAATATTTCTCTGAGCAACTGGGGTATGTTCAGTAGAAATCTCAATATGATGACGTAGCATATGTAAGAAGGGTTTCTGAACCTACAAGCGATTGCTGCAGCCTCTTCTTCATCCCTAATAGTAAAAGGGCTTTTGACGCCGCTCTCACGAGACCAAAAAGCTGGGAAATCTACTGCCCCTTCACGTCCATCGGCAAAGGTCATTACACTAGCTCCTTGAGTCTCCAGATACTCAAGAGTTCTTGGGATGTCTAGAAAACTCTTACATCCGCTGCTTACGACAGCCAAAGGGGTACGTCCGAGCTCTGTCAAGTCTGCACTGATATCCATACTACTCTCAGCACCTCGATGAACCCCGCCGAGACCGCCAGTAGCAAGAACTTGGATACCGACTAGATGTGCTAATATCATGGTACCCGAGATGGTAGTGCCGCCGTTTAATCTCTTGCCATAACAACCCTTCGTTATAATAGAATCAGAAATTGTCTTATGAAATCGAAACTAGAAAAAATAAACACCTTAACTTACCAGACCGCAAATATAACCGATGTCTCTTCGGGATATCTTCCGAGTCTCAGAAGAGCGAGCAGACGCAGTCAATCGGTCAAGCTCATCAGCTCCAAGCCCAACACGAGCAGTGCCATTCAGCACGCCAATGGTAGCGGGTACACCACCATTTCCTCGCACGATGGATTCTAGGCGACAAGCAAGGGCAGCGTTGTCGGGGTATGGAAAACCTCAATCAAACCTCAACCTCAACCTCAAAATAATCAGTAAGAGCTCAGGTGGCGTACCATGAGTATAGATAGCACTTTCAAGCGCGACTACAGGCCGTCCAGACTTAAGTGCGCTTGTTACCTCATCAGAGACCTTAACGAATTGGTGGATAGATCTGATGGAGGGTAATCCACAGCTGAGAATTGAACGTTGCTTCGCCAATGACGCGACGAACGGCAATCTAGCCATAGTCAAGGCAAAGTGAGAATAAAGCTGAGACAACGTTGGGACTAGGGACTCATGTTCTTCAAAATCCTAGTCGCAGCCTAGTGCTGAGAGCCCCTTTACGGCGCCTCGTTTCTCGAAAACGGCGCGACCCTAGATCTAAGCCTCTTTGGGCCCTACGTCATGATACTTGGCATTCGGATTTCAGAACAGCCTGGCATGAGCTTCTGTCCCCCGTAACTTTACACCAGAAGACAATGCAGCTGCTCAATGTATTCTTCATCTACCTGAGCTCATTGGGCACACTTTCATTAGCTGATACCAATGAATCCACCTTGACGTCCCGGCAAATTCTCCCCAATTCCTTCAAACCTCCGCCAGTCTTCAAGAATGTGCACCTGTTGCGCAACATCAATTTGGAGAAAGGCTATGCCAGGGAAAGCATCAATGTCGTAGTAGAAAATTTGGACAGCAAGCCTCAAGACACATACTTCTTACCATTCAGAGCCGAATCTATCCAGAAAATAGGAGGCTTGGAGGTCCGTGACAAGAAAGATCCTGAGAAACCGGCTTTCAAATCTGAGGTTGTGGAGTACGATCCTAACAGGTAAATGATTGCAAGAGATCTTAGGCATTGGGCGCATGATTTCCTGACATGGGAATTAGCTCCACCCAATTCTACCGAGTGACCCTTCCTGCTCCTCTTACTCCATCATCGCAGCTCACCCTTTCAATCATCTACAATGTCATTTCCGACTTCACACCATTACCAGCTACCATTGGCCAGCAGGACAAACAGTATATTCTTCACAAATTCTCGCTTTTTGTGCCCTCGGCGTACCACACGAGCAAGCAGAAAACGAAGATCAAGTTTCCCTCCGCGGACGTCCCAGACTTCACGTCAGACCCCGAGCGACAAGGTACAACATTCAATTACGGCCCATTTGAAGACAAGCCTGCGGGGGCAGAAGAAGAAGCTAGTGTTCGCTATGAATTCACCAAACCGATAATTCATGCGACTTTGCTTGAGCGTGATATTGAAATTAGCCATTGGGGCGGTAATCTCGCAGCAGAAGAACGTTACTGGCTCACTCATATGGGTGCACCTCTGTCTGCTCAATTTTCGCGAGTTCAATGGGCGGTGTCGCAGCATTATCCCATGCCAAATAGCGCGTTGAAAGAGCTCAAAATCCCACTCCTGGGCGGTAGTGCGGATGCCTATTTCACGGATGATATCGGTAACGTCTCCACAAGTCGCTTTCGGAGCACTCCACGTGAAGCCAACCTGGAGATCAAGCCGCGCTATCCTCTATTCGGGGGTTGGAATTACAGCTTTCGGGTCGGTTGGAACAACAACCTCGATCGATTTGTGCGAAAGACGAACACAGGAAGCACCTATGTGCTCAGAGTGCCATTCCTAGAAGGACCAAAAATGAGTGAAGGCGTCTCTTACGGCAAGGTCGAATTCCAAGTAGTGCTTCCGGAAGGTGCAACGTAAGATAGTGCCCCTATCTCGTCAGCGACATCATGCTAACAGTGCTCTCGTAGAAACGTTCAATACGAATGCCCAATCCCATTGATATCGTCTGAGTCATCATCTCACAAGTCGTTTATGGATACTTTGGGACGAACTACGCTCAAGCTCACAGCGATCAATGTTGTTGATCAGTCTCGCGATCAGGACGTGATCGTCACATACGACTACACGTTGATGGCTGCACTTCGAAAGCCAGCGACCATATTTGGAGGCGTTTTGGCTGTATTCGTAACGGCATGGGCGGTGAGTAATCTAGATATTAGTATCGCGAAACCTACATAGATGATCTTGATGAATGTATGATGCCTAGAGGAACAGAATGCGCTTTTAATGGATGCCTTTGGGTGCTTGAGCAGTTGAAAACACCGACTGACTGACTGGGGAAGGCAGGCACGTGGGCCGTGGCTGATTGGCCAATGCGGACCCCACAGCTCCCCAAGCTTCCCAGATGCCGATTGACGTCTCCCACAAGCTCTCTCAGCGCCTTCCTGCTCTCATCCAGGCCCGTACAAAGTAAAAGCAGTGTCTGTACCGTGTGAAGCAGAAGTAGCGGCCATCTTCGGACTTCTCTCCGTCGTTGCCATGCAAACGTGATATGATAGGTCCGCGGAGCCATGCAGTAAACTCCGTCCCCGCATTGTCAACGAAGTCGACCAGAATTGACCGTGCAAATAGCTTTGGCCAGCAACTTCGGACTTCTTTACTCAAGGACTACCTATATTATTACATCGCCTACGATGACCTCAAGTCTGCCCTTAGACCTGCATACGAAACAGATCCCACCCCGGAGAATCCTCGCCCGCATCGCCGCGAATGGATCGAAGAGGACGAGAAGGCCTTTGTGTCTCAGCTCGAAGGGGAGCTTGACAAAGTCTTCACCTCCCAGCGCGTTAAAGCAAGCGAGATTGTGCGAAGAATCAAAGCTAGTGAAAAGGAAGTCAATGAAGTCGTTTCGAGATTGGTCCAGGGAGGGTCTCGACGACCACTCAATGACGCCAGTGAGAGAGATGAGGAGGTAGAAGACATTCCCAAGGAGGAAGATTTCTTGCTGTTAGAAGAGGACTTGAGCGATATTATTGCCGATGTACATGATTTGGCCAAGTTCACCCAATTGAATTACACAGGGTTCCAGAAGATCATTAAGAAGCATGACAAGCAAACCCAATGGATTCTCAAGCCAGTATTTGCTGCCAGGCTGAAAGCCAAACCCTTCTTCAAAGATAATTATGATGCCTTTGTCGTCAAGTTGTCAAGGCTCTATGACCTTGTGCGGACCCGAGGCAGTCCGATAACGGGTGATAGTTCGGCTGGAGGGGGCCAACAGAATTTTGTTCGACAGACAACGAAATATTGGGTTCATCAAGATAACATCACTGAATTGAAATTGATCATTCTGAAGGTTCGGAACCCCCTCGGTCAGGTTGATACGTTGTTGACCTCTAGAAGCATTTGCCAGTCCTCGTTTTCAATGCAAGCAAGGAATTTGAGACGAAGGATTCTGCCATATCTTCAATATATTATGACAATACCGATACTTGGGAACTCTACACCGGGAGGTTGAAAAAGACGGAAGGTGCTGAAGCTATACGACTCCGGTGGTACGGAGGGATGGAAACGGAAACTATCTTCGTAGAGAGGAAGACACACAGAGAGGACTGGACGGGCGAAAAATCGGTGAAGGCACGCTTCTCTTTGAAAGACAAGAATGTCAATGCTTTCTTGAGTGGCAAAATGAGAGCAGAGACTGTTTTCGAAAAGGCGAGGAAGGAGGGAAAGAAAAGCGAGAAAGAGATCTCAGATCTGGAGCAGCTAGCACGAGAAATCCAGTACCGTGTGATCTCCCGGCAGCTAGTCCCAGTCACACGCTCGTTCTACAATCGCACAGCCTTTCAATTACCGGGAGATGCGCGCGTTCGTATCTCGTTGGATACTGAATTGACAATGGTACGAGAAGACAATTTGGACGGCCGGCAACGGGCCGGTAAGAATTGGCGGAGAATGGATATTGGCGTTGACTTTCCTTTCTCACAATTGCCAGCCGAAGATGCCGAGCGGTTTCCGTATGCTGTCCTGGAAGTCAAGCTCCAAACCCAGGCCGGACAGGATCCGCCTGAATGGGTCCGAGAATTAATAGGCAGTCACCTAGTGGAAGCAGTGCCCAAATTCAGCAAGTTCATACATGGGACAGCGATTCTGAACCCCACTCGCATACACCTGATCCCATTCTGGATGCCACAAATGGACGTCGACATCAGAAAACCCATTACACGCCGATTTGGCATTGAAAGACCCAATCAATCTACCACCTATTCTACGAGCGATGATATAGATGACGATTCGGATGATGATGCTGATGATCAAGGCGCTGACGAGGATGGCACTAACAAGGGTCCCGAATCACGGGGTACTAAGGCCACCTCTCTAGACGACGCAGCAAATAGTGACGCGGATCTTGAACGTCTACGCCAAGACCGGGATGCTATGGAGGAGCTTGCCATGGCACGATCGGCCGATCCTACGGCAAACGATCTTGATATTGAAGAACGCATCGCGGCCCAGCCGCTACTGCAAGATCCGGACGATTACCCTCTTTATGACAGCGAAGATGAAGACGCTTCCACAGACGATCTCTCGGTCACAAAGAAATCGCGGCCGTTGTATTACTATTGGGTGATCTTCAAACGCCACGTCGCACTTGCAGGATCGAAAACCGTCTCAGCTTTATACTACATTACACCTACTCCGAAACCCACCCCACTGCCGCCTGCAGCTGCGCCGACGGGTTTCGGATCTGTTCTCGCTACATCGCTGCAAGCTCGTCGGTTCAAAGCTCCGCCAGGGAAAAAATCCATGTACCTGTCCGAGTCGAGCCGAAAGTGTACTTTGCCACGGAGCGCACCTTCTTGTCATGGCTTGAATTTAGCATCATTTTGGGGTCCATTGCCGCCACACTACTGAACTTTGGAGATGCAGCAGGAGGTGGTAGCAGCGTTGCGGCAGCGAGCGTAGCTTTTACCCTCGTTGCCTGTGCCAGCCTGCTCTACAGCGTTGTCCTTTATCTTTGGAGGGTGAAGAGCATTAGAGAGCGGAGGGCAGTAAGATATCATGAGCCGTGGGGACCAAGCCTGCTTTGTGTGGGGCTGTTTGCAGCGGTGGCTGTCAATTTTGGGGTGAGACTAGGGGCTGACAGCTAGTAAAGCGACTATTCCTTACGCCTTCCCCCATAATGGCTTGTAAAGCAAGCAGTGAAGTCGTTTCTACAATGCCCTTTGAAGTCATTTGAATTGATGATTAGACCTTACAGCAGGTAAGGAGAGCCGTAAGTACACACCTCATTGGCTACACGATTCTTCTTCCAGCCACAAATCAAGATTCGATTTGCTTTTGGGTTCAATGGCAGCATGCTCCGGTCAATACAATAGATGTGGCGAAGACATAGAGTACTGATTCGAGGCATCTCATTTGGCAAGAATTGCTTGAACAGACGCATTTGCATATTCGCATTGGATTCTTTGACTCCTCTTCACAAGCATTTTGATTGGTATTTTCAGCTTCACCAGAAGACTCGCACGTTTCTGCCTAGCAAAGCTACAGACACTTGAAAAGAAGCCGGGTTTCCCTGTCCTCCACACTCCTGCCATCCCCGTATCTCGTCCGCATCGTCCATTTCCCACCCGGGGCAGATTCGGCAGTCTTAGCTAATGCCAGGTGGAGACCTTTGCAGGTCTACAACGCCCAGCTTCACTAAGACCACCTCCTCCGCCCTGCTATGTTCTCCGAGCCGAACACACCAATCCCACCACCACTAGCACCTCTCTGGTCGATATATACCCGCTCATACAAAGCGGCGGCAGCATGACAGCCTGCGCGCTTTGTTCCACGGGTATATTCGCCATTCGAGATGTAGTACTGGTAGGATCTGCGGTTCTCGCCGTCGTCTGGCCATCTGACTCGTCTATAGTGGAGCCCCAAGATGGGTCTGCAACGCAGGGTTTCGTCGAGATTATTCAGTGCGACTGGCTGAAAAGGTAAAATTCGATATGCTGCATGCGTGAAAGAAGTGAAATCTCGTCTCGTCTATAGTATGAAGAAGTGAAGTCGGAGATGATTCGTGCCTTTTTGTCGCTGCCGCACTTGGTGAGATGGCGGGCTTCTCTTCGATTTCAAGCTGGCTCTAACCCGTGAGCCCTAGCTCGTTGTGCAGAAGTCCGAGGAGGTTGTTGTCAAATTCGTCTAGCTCCTCCATCGGTCTGGTTTCTCCCGTGGGCCCGTGTCCTCTCATAGGGTCGTGCTCTGCCACTGGCTCCAGTGGTGCCAACTTAAGCCCCACTTCGTTGAATCTGAGCCCATCTGAATCATCCTCAGGCTGTCGTTTGACGCCCCGACTGTCGAGCCACTCGTTACAGTAGCTCTCGATATGGAAACGATCGAGGTTATTCTGACGGACCTGTTCAACAGTTTCTCGATTTGCTTGGTCAGACTTAAAGCGGCTATAGTAGCCAGAGACGTCCGTATTGGCTTCCTCCAGCATTTGAGCCCATGATGGGAATCCGTAGTGCATGGATCCGTCCATATTCAAGGTCATCAGATAGTGGCACTTCGAGAGTTCGGCAGCGCAGAACATCCAATCGCAGTTCTTGAAACTTGACTCGAGCTGGGACAGGCTGTCTTGCAGTTGACTGATGGTCTCCTGTGCGGTAGCTTCAGCAGAGGCTTTGGCAGCCTGCAGAGTCTGCATGGTCCGGTCTTTTGCCTCGAGTTCTCGACCGCATTGGGCCCTCTCCTCCGCAATCGCCTTGTCAGCAGCGTCTCGTAGCTCGCCAGCACCCTCATTCATAGCCTTCTCTGCCTCCTCCAACTTCCTCTAAGCAGCCTCCTCCACCCCTTCAACCCTCTCGTTAGCTGCAATTTGAGCGTCCTCGACCATTTGCTTCGCCGCCTTCTTGACGTCCGTGACCTTCCTGGCTACGGCTTCTCTAGCCTTGCGCTCGTTGTCGGCGGCTTGTCCTGCTGCCTCTTGGCGAATATTTGTAGCCTCGCGCTCAAATTGTGAGCGCATACTTGCCACTTTGCGGTCAGTGGCTTCTGCAGCCAGACGATTGCTCTCTCGTTCTTCTGCTTGCACATCACGAAGCATCTGCTCCTTGTCATCAACAGCTTGTCTTCGGGTTTCTTCGACATCACGGCTCGCCTGCTCTTGGAGCGTCTCCACCTCCTCCTGGTGCTTCTCGTCTGCTTCCTTGAGTTTCTGGCCTAATTCGACATTCGCCTTCTGCTGCATCGCCTCAACTTCTTGATCCGCCTTTGTACGTGTGTCGCGTATCTGTTTATCGGCCTTGTCAAGTGCCTCTTTGGTCATTTGGTCATAGGACTCTTGAATGGTCTTTCGATCCGCTTTGAGTTTTGCCGCCGCGTTTTCTTCAAGCTGCAATTGCTTCTGACTCAAATCCTCGTCGCCTTGGTGAACAATCCGGTCGTTCGCGGCTTGCAGACCTTGCACGGCCTCTTCTAAGGCTGACTTCTCGCCTTCGAGACTATCAACTTGGCCTTTCAGGCCTTGAGACGTTCTGTCGACGTTTTCCTTGGCTTGCTGAACGCTTTCCAACTCTGTCTGGAGGCGGCGATTGTCGTTCTCGATACTGTCAGTGCGCTGCTGCAGCCCTTGAAACGCTAGTGCTTCACTTTGGAGGCCTTCCAACTCTGTCTGGAGGCGGCGATTGTCGTTCTTGATACTCTCAGTACGCTGCTGCAGCCCTTGAAACGACTTTGATTTACTCTCAAGGCTTTCTACATTCGCTCTTGTAAGCTTAGCCTGGTTCTCAAGCTCCTCGATCACGCTTTTGAGGGAGTTGGCATCGTTAAGACTCTTGGTTTCGAGTTCGAGCCTTGCATCTTCAGCGTCAGTGATCGATTGGGTCTTCTCGCTTTTGAGTCTCTGCAGCTCCTTCAGGTGTCCATTCATCAACTTTAATATTAGGTGGTCGCTCGCCTGCTGGGTCGCCTTGTCCGCCGCCACTTGTTGTTCCAGACGAGAGATATGTCGCTGCAAACTGGCCAGACCCTGTCTGGATTTCCGAGATCCATTTCTCATTGGTGGCTTCGTCTTGTCGTCCTCGTAGCGGTCCACTGTTATGTCAAGCCAATCGTCAAATGTGGAATGGCGTACGATCATGATGCCAACCAAAAATACGGTAGCGAGGATACCAAAGAAAATGAGGCACATGAGGCTATCGTGTTCGTCAACGGAGCTGTGGATTTCATCCTTCAAAGCCACATCGATGGGATTTGGGATTTCGAAAGTAACCGCGGGTCGTTCAAATGTGGATTTGCGAAAGAAGCGTACGGGGATTCCTGGACCAAATTTCCACTCGAGCACAAGCTGGACTCCTGCGATGAGGGTTGTGTATCCAAGGACGCGAAGTTCCGCCATGTTTTCGGAGATCTAAGAGTGATGCCTTCGAGAATCTTTGAGCAGTCTGCTAGGATGTGCTGCAGCTGACTTGAGTAGAGAGCGGTTAATGTCTCAGTATGAGCAGGAATATGGTGAGAGATGGCGGTCAAAGAGGAGAACCAAATGTTATAATGATGCCTATCGAAGCCAGTGGAATTCAAAGACTGAGGATGAAGAAACTTGGATAAGACTCAAGTGCTGTGACAAGCGTGTTCAAAGTTGAGATGGAAAAGGGTGGAAGGAAAAAGGGAAGAAGAAAATTTCTTCGCGTGAGGAGGTGGGAGAAGTGTCAACACAATAAAAAATCACCACATGACAACAACAACAACAGCAACACCTGATTTTGGGAAATGAGGGGCAGGAGTCTAGCCGTGAGTTTCATTTGATGAACAACACTCAATGGCAGTTCCTTCCCTTCCTGCACTAGTCTACGCGACATAACACTCATAATATCTCTGAACTGCATGTCATCTTAGAGGGAAGTGTGAAGGCTGAAGTGGAGTAGCACAACAAAGAGAGCGGGAGAAAGGCCATCAGACTCCCAAGTAATGATTGCTAGGTGTTGAGACTTCACTTTGACCCACGGTTCACCTACCAAAGCCGACATTGACTGGCTGCGTACCTTCTTCAAAGTGAATCATGTCCATCCTGAAATGAAGGAAAGGAAAATACGCCACTTGGCCACCTGTTGCCACTTCTGCGAACTTACTAGTACTAATGAGATGAATTGCATTGATGTGGCCTATTCCTTCAATTACGGTCTATTCATCAGGTAGACAGCAAAATGGTTGACTCTCTATTAGAAACATCGAGGACGACTTCACTCCCCAAAGAAATACTTTACTCATGCTAGTCACAGTGAATGGACGGGAAGCTTACATTATCACCTTGAACACTCTTTGGTGCTGAGGTTGAGGTCACTCGTCAGCTGATGCGACGAAAGATCGTTCACGCCAAGACATTTCAGCCCTGTAATCCTATTCTACCTTAGCTTGCATCGGTCAAACATCTTCGCCCAATTTTCTACTTCCTCTTACACAAATCTTGAAAATCCCGTAGGGACAAGTCATATTTCGAGCACGCTCATCGCTAGCAATCCAATCATAACACAGCCCAGATCACTACCAACATGAATATCAAGTACGCTTCCACCCATTCATGACCTGCACCGAAATCATGCTGAGGGCCACGCAGAGTCCGTACCCTCACAGGTAAAGAGATCGAGCTGGACATCGAGCCAGACTACAAAGTACGTATTCGAACCTCGTGGCTGTGATGCCTCTACCCTCCCCTCTCAAAGGCCGCAGCTAAACTATGTTTGATCTACAGGTCCAGAAGATCAAGGAACGTGTGGAAGAAAAGGAGGGAATCCCACCGGTACAGCAGCGGTTGATTTTCGGAGGGAAACAGATGTAAGGGTCCAGCGGACTCTAGGTCGCAATATTCGAATGGGGGGTTGACCGTGGTATAGGGCGGATGACAAGTCGGCTTCAGAGTACAACCTTGAGGGGGGCGCCACACTCCATCTGGTGCTGGCGCTGAGGGGTGGTTCATCGTGAGGGGCTGAGTACTTCATCGAGATCCCTATCACGACTCACGGGACAATATCCGGGCGGCGAAATGAGCATTAGCGAGGGCTTTGCATTCGAGGCGTTCACGGAGGGACAGGTTCGCAAGCAAGAACGATGGCATGAATAATACATGAGAGAGCTACGGAGCTATCTACGAAGTGATAAGACAAGGGTTTATGATGCCATTCATTCAAACAGTACTTCCACAGTTGATCCTCACTAACTTTGAAGTTTATGGCTGTGCTCCCTTCACAATCAGCGGCTTCTAGCATACATATCATGGACATCGCTTCCCATATCAGTAAGTTCAGACTAGAGGGTCAATAGTCTTCGCTCGCTGATCCGAAACACCTCGCTCTATACATTTCCCATTATGCGGGTTCCCACTTGTAACGTATAATATTCTGCACTCACAAAACCCGCGGCCTCTTTTTGGGGGGCATGAAGATATTCGCGGCCTTTTTCTTTGGCCGCATTTGGGGGGTGACTTACGTCCTACAGGTGTGGGAGGTCTTGGTCCAATATTCGGCAACGGCCCCGAGGATTGATTGCCTTCTGGCGTGGAACTTTTTGATGCCGGCGAATCTTCCTTGGTATACTGGAGATGATTTGAAGACGTTTGCAAGGCTTTGAGTCGCTTCTCCCGTATGTCTAATTCGTCAGTCGTGTCGAGTAGGCCCGTATCGTCCCTGCGGCGTTTCTTTGGCTGCACCACCTCAGTCGGCAAAGCTGATGGAGGAACAGGCCGTGCAGCAGCTTTCTGTTGGTAATCATGAAGCATCGAGTTGGGGGCTGCTTGGACCTTTGAGTGACTAGGCTTCGGGTAAGCCGTCGAGAAATTTCCAGATTTCTCTTTCGAGGGAAACAGCTTCCTTGCCATGACCTCTTTCTTGAATGGCGTCAATTTACTCTTGGGAGCCGACTGAGTAGTGGCAGCAGGTAGTCTTCTCCTTTTTGGAGGCTCTGGGAGGAGACCCTCTCCTGACTCATATACGCCAGCTTCCCACCCCTTGGCTACCGCGGGCGCCGATTTTGGCTTTTTCGTCGGTTCCTTCGCGAAGACCTTCGAGCTACGCGGCATTTTGATAACATCCCCTTCGCGTTTGAGACCATTGGGGAGTTTTACACCAATCAATTCAACCTTTCTTGAAGTATTCTGCGCCTGTTTCGCCTTGAGGTTGGCTAGTGTAGTTTTCATCGCCTCCGCTTCTTTCTCAATATCTTTACGGCTTTGATCGTACAGTCTGCTGTACAGCTCAAACCATCCTTCTGAATCGTCAGGCTGTTGTTGCTTGATCTGCCAGTTTGGAATGTCTCGGTCCATCAGCATCTTCCATATCTCGGCGTCGTGCCCGCAAATCTGAGGGGAGTTCAATTCTATTTGATGAAGTTGCTCTGGATTGTCAACACGGCGGAGGAGTGATCTCACGGTCGAATAGGTAGCGTCACCGACATCGTAGATCAGACGAATATTTCGGATACAGGCATTTCGGGCCAAATGTAGAAGGGATAGTGCAGGCATCTGGAGCTCTCGCAATCGTGGTTCCTGATCTGTACTTGTAGAAGATTTGCGAGGGCAAAGAGTGTTAGAGATTAGAAGATGGAAAGTAGTGTGTGCATCTGAGTCATTCGAAACCTAAGGTGGTGTTGTGAACAGGGTTTCGCTAAATTCATGCTTTAGAAATATGGTGAATCTACCAAAATCCGGCGCCTTGTGGTACCTCAGTTTGGTTCCTGTCATCGACGGGAACTAAATGCGCCTCCCGCAGCTGTCAAGCATTATTCTCAAAAGCTTAAATATAGATGCTCTTCAGATTACCCCCGGATTAGTCTCTACGGTCGATCGGTGGTGATGTAGGACGGAGGGCTCAGAGCTGCATTGTTACCTGCTACCAACCGATAGCTGTCCTTCAAAAGAGGGCTACGCGTCAAGCTATGTCTTCTTATACGTTGCTTGATCAAACGGAAGAAGGTTGGTAGACGCATTCATAGTTGGCCTTTTCCTCTCACTTACATACCTTCATAGACGCTTTACACAAGTCACGCCTCTTGAATGTGGAAGAGAAGCCATTCAAAAGAATCACGAAACGCCTTCTAGGCCCGAACGCTCTAATCTCCCGTCCTCTGACCTTACCTCCAACTCCCCCACCTGACAGCCTCCCAGCGGAGGATGAATCCGCTGCCCTTGAGAGAGAAAATCAAAGCCAACTCGAAGAGCGACGACAGTGGCGTGAAGATGTTCTGCTTGACTTTGCCGCTTTCGAAAGTAGCATTGTGAGAATACAATTCCTAATTACAAGCAACATCAAAGAGCGCGAGAGATATGCTTCTGAAAAGGTGAAGATAGAGAACACGGCGCAATCAGTCAGAGATAATACCACCGATCTCCGACTCCAACTTGAGGATGCACAAAGAAAGCTAGCCTTACGGCAGGAATACGACGAGCTTGCAGAAAAGATCATCAGTAACCCTAGGCTCAAGCCAAGAGACGAACAGCAACAAAATATCGAAAAGCTGCATGTGGAGATCGCTGAGCTAGAGAGAGAAAGCCAAGACTATGCACAAACATGGGGTGAGCGAAGAGAACAATTCGGCAAGATCATTGAGGAGGGTAAGCAGCTTCGGCGGTTGATTAGAGACGAGAAAGAAGAGGTGGAACGGAGAGAAGGCATGGAAGGTCAAGAAGAAGGCGATGAAGACCGCAAGAGGGAAGGCAGCAGTTTCGGTACCCCTGCACCTGAAAGCGCAGGCGGAGCGACGCCTATGCTCGGGGTGGAGAAGGCGGGCGATCCAGGCGATCCTGCTGGGCTTGCCGTAGAGAAAGGTGATGCAAGAGGCAGCTCGCCAATGAGAGAACCACAGAATTTGAATGACGAGGAAGTAAAATTGGCTGAGGAGGAAAAGGATGACGAGGAAATGGGCGAAGATGGAGAGCTGTCGGCCGAGCCTGAGGAAGTGGTGGCTGGACCTGCAGAGGGACCTCTCGGAGAGAACCATGAAAGGATGGATACTTCATAAAATCAAGTCATCGAATACAGTGGCTTTCTGGCGTCCCGGTTACCTCTGATCTCCTAAGCCAACAATTGGCTTTCGCTTTTCAGATCTCCCACAATAAACCTCGTCGCCAAAGCGACAGTTGTCTGCCCAGTATACTATCCCACCAAGAGCTGGCTGTCTACCGTAACGACCTTCAAAAATCGACACCTTTCTATAGTGTGCGGCCGGTCGATCGTTCATCGGATTCGCCTTGCAATCCATTATCGTCAGATGAATCCACATATTCTCTGCTCCGGTAAGGACACGAGAGTGAGGGATCGAATCTCAGGGCTGAGTCTTTGGGCAGGGCTCGCTATGATTCCCAGCCTCTAGTCAGCTGATACGATCCATATTTTGAGAGTCAAAGTAATCATTGGGCGAGTAGTAGCTTACATCAAGAAATAGCGCATAGGATTGGACCATGTTCCTCACGATCCTTAAGACATTTTTATAATCTTGTCTGGATGATCGCAGCCTTTGGTGAATCTCGCCTGATTTCAAGCATTCAATGTTTTCTACCAAGCTCTGCTTAAACCTGAAAATTTCATCGCCAAGGGTTTGGAATATGACCGCCTCCAGTTGTAGTTGTCGAAGAAGGTAGATGCACGATGCACCGTAGGTCTTGGGAACTTGTTCTACAAATTGCTCCTTGGTCTCCCACATCCCTGACGGATCTTCGATGAATGTCTGTCCTCCAATTCGCTTTGTTTGGGTAGGAAGTCTGACTTTGACTTTCCGTCTTCCATGCTTGTTCAAGATCACTAATACCCTTGTCTAACCAACCATCGTCCTCTTTCTGTTCTGTCATATTTCTTATCACTTTTTCACCGAAAATCAGAGCAGCAACCCCGCTATAAAGCTTCACTTGATTCTGTTCTGTAAAAATGCTACCTATTCGAAATTCAAGCTCTAAAGTAGCTTGGAGAATTCACCGAGACAATCGAGCAATGGACGAATATGTCTCAATACAACCAACATTTCGAAACTGAGGGGGACTAGACAACGAAGGCCAGAATTGAGGGGAAAGAGCGAATTCGGGAAGCGTAAAAAATATTTTGACTATCGCTGAATGAAATAAACATTACTCATTCTTGCTTCTCAAATCAGGTGAACTTACAGAAGAGGGTGAGAAGTTATCAACCAAGGAACAACTACCGTTCTAATTTGCCAGCATCAGATCGCAAACAAGTAGAGACCAATTATACCTGAAGAAAAAATCGAGAAGCTTTATAGCTCATTCTTCATAGCCGATCTGCGCAAAGGGCAGCCCCTCGTTCATGAACTTGAGACGAGTCATTGATCGCCTTCATCGTCGTACTCCCCCTTAACAAGTACCGCAGTGGCCTTGGAGAGAGCCTCCTTCGCCTTCTCCACTTCAGCTTGACTAGCATGCGATGTGTTCGTGTTTGCCTAGTCATTTCATGTTAGCCCCAGCCCAAGCCTCGACTTAATAATTCTGAGACACCTCTCAATGAAGATGGGACAAGGAGCTACGATGACAGTTCCAAGCAGATACAGATAAGAAAATTAGAGCCGAGACTCACTAGAGCTCGTTCAAGCTTTTCCTTAGCAGTTCTGATGTTCTCTGGCTGCCTCTTCAGAACCTTCTGCGTCTCTTTGAAAGCGGTTTCCTGCCCTTCTATTAGTACTGTGAGCCTAGATCTGTTGCTTCAACTACCGACAGAACTAAGACTAGCGTCTGACAAAAGGAGTCCGAATGTTTAAAACGTCGGAGATGTTCAGAGACAATTCCTAAAATGATATATGAAAGAGGCAAAGCGTACCCTTTGTTTCAACATGAAAGCTTGATTCCCATCAACATCTACATTGGACTGGCCCCTTTTAAGCTCTTCAAGCTGACTCTGCTGCGCGTCATGATCCTTGCGATAATATTCTTCCTCCTTGAGCAAGCGCGTTACCGAGTTGGTAGCTATGGTTAGCGGGGAGGAAGTGGGCATATTAAGAATTCGGTGAATTCTCCTGTTTGGAGCTTGCGATAAGAAGATAGGAAATGGAATTAGTCACCCGATACATATAATGGTTGAGGTGGGAGGGGAATGTCGAGTATTGACGAAGAAAGGGCTTGGCATATATTAACATATTGCAACTTTGAGCTTAGTGCGCAGGCAAATAGGCAAACATCCGGACTTGTATTAATTCGTCTATCTGCTTTAGACGGTGATGATCTTTGGTTTTTTCTCGTTCTTCGAGACCGTCGCCATAGGTTTTAGGATAGATGATCAGGACTCTGAGTAATTCTATGCTACAGCTTACACTATCCCATATACTTTCTTCGCGATGAAGAAACATGAGAACCCAAAAATAAAGAGGCCAGCGGTGACTGTCCAGTGCGTCAGTAACATCTTCGCCTAGAGATGCAAGTATCAACTTACTAGACCAAAACCAAGTCAGACTATCGACATCCTGCCCAGGTACGAGAACGTTCATACCCCACATTCCCGTGACAATATTCATTGGCAGCACAATCGTTCCAAGCACGGTCAGCTTGCCTAGCACATCAGCCGTCTGTTCTTGTCGCTCATTCATACGTATGTTCATCTGCGCCAAGAAATTTGAATGGGCTCGAGAAAGGAGTCTATTCCAAAGTCAGCTCTTACTCGGAGCAATGCTCGAGCATGCTCACGTTTCGTAATGGCTGAGATTGCCGGTCATTGTCAGTATGTGGTCTTGTATATCACCCAAGTAGAGGCCAATATCGCTTTTTGGAGCAATTTGCCACCTCTCATTGCATCGCTTGGCAAACCCTTTGATCACATCGGCTTTATTACCCAGTAATCTGTACAGCATCATGACCTTCTTGCGAGCTTCGCCAACACGGCGGAGCATGTCACCCCGCGCCTTTGCCAACTTCTCTGTCGCTCTCTTCCTGTGCTTTAGCTTTCTCGTTGTCTACATCATCCTTCTTGTCATAAAGTAGCTTCAGGATAGCGTCATCAATTTCATCGACTTCATCCTCGATGCTTTGAATGAGCGGTACGAAAACGTCGGTGATATCATCAACCAGGGCATAGGATATCCAATCCGAGCTCACTTGAAGATATTCCTTCAATTGACGGATTCTGCGGCGAACGTTGGCTGGATGAGGCGTCATCGAGAAGTGGAAGCTGATTACGCCTTCAGGAAATACGACGACATACATATTGACGGCCTCAAGATGATTGTCACTGTTCACGTCCTGCTCAAAAGTACGGTAATTCACAAAATAATATTTTGGGAAAAGCTCGACCTTCTCTCGGGCTTCTTGCATCATGATGTCTTCTGCAGTCAGTGGGTGGATTCCAAAGGCTTTTGAAATGACTCGCATTTCGGTATCTGTAGGCGAAAGTACATCCAACCAAAAGGTAGGCCGCTCTCCGTACCGCTTTGGCTTCTCTATTGGTGGAGGTCCACGTGATTGGGCAGGAGGTGCTTCTTCTGAACGTGCTGGAGACTGAGGTTTCAAGTCCCCAATCAGTGAAGAATGTCTTGTCCCAGTTTTTGAGCGGCCGTTCAGGCTTGAGGGTCGCTCGCTAGAAGCTCCCTGTTGGCTGCGAAAATCTTCTTCAGAAGAGTAATCATCGTCGCTCAACTCAGGAGGGTCGGGTATGAAAAGCTCTTTGAAATCCTGACCAGGCTGGAGCAACTCGGATACTGTGTGACTGTGGATTGTACTTGGGAAATCCTCGTTAAAATAGGTAAATCGATAGGGCGCATCTTCCTCGGTTTTGTGCCAGACACGCTGCTGTGGTCGCAATCTACCACCAACGAGCACTGGCTCACTAATTTTCTTCGTTCTTATACCTTCGCTTCTCTGCTCTTTCTCTTCACGACTCCACTCTTCAAAGACTGAGAGGTCTGGCCACTGGCGATATCGCCTTCTTCGGCTCTGTTGGGGCGTTCTGGCACCTTCTTCTTGATGCAAATATTCTTCTTCGCCAAGAGCGGACATGCCTTCCACCGGAAAGCATACATCCTCTTCCGCCGGCAGTGCTATAGTATGCCTTCGTTGATCCGCAAAATTCTGGGGCGGCGTTGGTGGAGTAGAATGAGGAAAGTTGTGTTCATCTGCATCGTTATCAATATCGATAACCTGATCGTTACCGAGCGTTCTTCGGCCGTCAGAAGGTCTTGCATGGTATGGATCTGTTGTAATTACATCATCATAGCCAATATCTGGACCGATCTTAGGACTGTTTGGCATTGAGGGCGGATTGTTAACGTCGTGGATTGTATGCAACATGGACGATGAAGCCTGCCGACTATTCAGCCCCTTTCGCTTGCTTGATACAGAAGATGCTGCGGAATGATGTCTGTTCTCAGAGCCTCTGCGGCCTCTATTGTGTCGTGCGAAACCGCCATAACTTGATGGTTGTGCTGGCGATCCATTGCTTGGATGCGTTGCACCCATCAATGGTGTTCGGTCTGTTGGCGCAGGGCCATCATCACTGTCGTCACCAGAGCTTTCTGTTTCGTGATTGGTAACCTGGCGACGGCGACGATGCTCATAAGAGTCACGGCGAGGAGGTCTGTAGTGTGGGATCGAATCATGATTGGACCTTCGTGAGTAAGGAGTGGGACCGGTCCGACTCTCTCGTCGAGGGCGCATTGGTTGATGATCTCTATGAAGGCTAGGTATCAGCATTTGCCAACATCTGGATCAAACTCACAGCAGTGTGTGAGACCCACCGGTGATCGAGGAGCGCCTCGCTGTCGAGGCTCGTTTCACTCAGATTTCTTCCCCCTGAACGAGCTAGCCGGTAGAGCGGCGGTCTATTAGCAGCTTCCATCGGTGGCTCTGCAGGACGATCTTGGCCCGCCCTTGCTACCTCATTCTCGTCTGTGGCAGGTAGGAAAGATTGCCTTCGGTTACGTCTTGTTTTCTTGCCAGCGCGATGCCCTTTCCTCTTTTTTGCCCCGGGCTGACTGCTTTGCACAGACAGGACAGATTCGGTGTTTGTTTGTAAGTCAATCAGTGTGTCTGTGGGTCGTCCCTGTGCGGATGCTGTGGCGTCATAGGTACTCTGGTGTTGTGTCGAGGTAGATGGTCGGGCTGGTCGATCTTGAGAAGCCATTGTCGAGGAGTATTACACTAGGCCATCATCGGAAAGGCGAAGTGGAATACCTCATATCTGATTGACGACGTAAGGGGGGATGTGGACGTGGTACCTGCAGACGACTGCAGGCGATTTTTCAAGGTCAAAAACCGCCCGTGGCATTTGATTGGCTGGTGGAACAAGCTTCGCCATGCACGAAAGCCGATTGTCGGTTAGCGTCAGAAGAAAGACTCGAGATGATTGAAATGCATCATAAATGTTGATCACAACAAGGGGGAATCTTTAACGACGGTAGTCCTTACATCTAGATAGCTACTTTCCAGTGCATCCTATCTACAAACCTGGCTCGTTTTTACCTCAAATGTGTTTGTGCAAGTCCCTCGTTCCTGTCGCGTGCCCACTTGCCGAATGTGGAGTAGTCGCAGAAAGACCAACGGTCAGTCGATCGCGTCAAATCGAATAAGAGGCCATTGCAACCCATAGAGATTGGCTTGTGTGACAGATTTCGGGGTCATGCTCGCTATTGGTGACCCTTGAAGCTCCTGAAGTTAGTAGAAATCGGCACGGCCACCTTGAACAAACCAACCCTCGCATGTTGCAAAATGGTATGCTATTTTCAGAGCACTGGATGATCCGACGCTCGATTATTCCGACGACCTCCGCACGGGCATCAATGACCCCGGAGACAGAACTGTAAGTGTCAAGAAGAAGGGACAAGGCAGAGGCTCCGGTCGTGCACATACCGTCTCTTTTTTGGCCCGCTGCTTCCCAACGCACATTACTAGATCTTTCAGATTGTCTGTCTCTGGACTTGCGTGGATATACTCGCTTTTGGTGAATCATGGAAGATCCAGTCTATCGGCAGTTGCCAAGCCCAGCTCGATTCAAGCGATAAATGAGCAAATGGGTAACTTGTACTCCTTTAATGCCCAGTACCTCCCTTTCACTCCCTGCCACTCAATCTCCTGCGATTCTGGAACACCCAATGTCTCCCAGTCGGTGTCAAATCCCGCTTCGAACAGATCCATCTCGACTACTTTCGAATAAACATCGTAGCAGATTTGCCGGTCAGCGCCCAGTCCGTGGAAGAAGCTCCACTTCCCTTTGTCTTCAAGCAGTCCAAGCATGTTGTCGCTGAAAAAGTCTCGAAAAGCCTTGTAGTCTTCGGCAAATGTGTCGAAATAGACGGCGTCAAACAACATACCATGCTCAACTATTTTCGGAATGACGTCCTGCCAGCGCCCTTCGTGTACAGTGACATTAGACTTATCATACCAGCCGTCTTTCCTCATGCGTTCGAGTACTGCTGGATGGGCTTCGATGATGTGGTGAATAGATGGTGACTTCTCTTGGAAAAGAGCGTCGGTTATACCGAGGCCGTGACCAATGTTGAGCACTCGAAGGCCTATCTCAGGACAGATTAGATCTGCACTTTTCTTCATAATGTCAGTCTCCCACGCCATCATCACAGCGTTACCCGAATCGTCAAGAATGCGACCATTCTGAAAACGAAGGGAAGCTTGCAAATAATCTTCGTTGCGAACATTAGTTTCCAAAGTCACATCATTAATATTTGGACTATCAGTCTCCTCAGGCACGGAATTATCTTGGACAGAAGGTGTGCTTTCTAGCTCATCTGGCCCAAGAGTTTGGCCACCAAGAGCCTCGCTTTCTCCAACTTCGTCATCGCTATCAGAAAGGGCCTCATACTCGTCCATTCGATTGAGCAGCATTTCTGCTCTGACTCCAGCATCTACCATGACCTCATACAGTCCTTGAAAGCCAGCTCGCAATGCTAAGCAACCTGGAGTCTCATTATTCTTGTCTAGTAAATTCCAGATTGCACCATTTTGCAATAAAAGTCTGACGGTCTTAGTAGCTGCTGTTTCGGCCGCGCACCCTGAAACGCTTCGCTGGAGGGAGCGTTACCGTTTATGTGGATATCATTCGCTCCATTCGTATCGCGCGGGACAGAATCATTATCCTCACAGGCTGCAATGGCCGCATGCAGGGGCGCAAAGCCCGTCTCTGCATCCTGGAAATTGGCGGATCCATCGCGGAGTAAGACTCTGAGTGCTTGTATATCATGCTGGGCAGCCGCAAGGATGATCTGCAATCCTTGAGTTGGGTCACTCATACTTGGCTGGCAGGTTCTCGGCGGCAGCAAAACAGAGTGATCCTTGGCAGGTATATACAGCACCTGAATTCGTCTAAATAGGGTTGCTCGGTCCCGGCCCTGGCCCGAGATCCAAGCGTTTCATTGGTCAATCAGCCCACCCAGTGACCCAGCGCTGCCAATCGTCGAAAAGGGAAAGGTCCAATAATGACTCTCTGTAGTACAATTGACAGTCCAATAGTCAGTCTACGGAATAGCATTCGGTGTGATCCCTGAGCTGGAGTTTAAGGTATTCAATGTGTTCAATCTCCACCATCTGCTCTGAGCGCTATTTCTTTCGAGGGCAATTGACTTGCTTTCTCACTTTTAGCACCGTGAAATGCCGCGTGATATAAAGCGTAGTGTTTCATTACTTTTTATCCAACAATTTGAAATCCTCCAGAGGACGGTGCCTTGGTCGCACAACGGTTCCCCAGGTTCACGTACAAAAGGCTATTCGCATGCCGAACATGACGGCATAATCCACTTTCTACTATCTTACACGTTTCTTCGACGCACCTCGTCGTCTAACCCTTCTAGGCCAACCGACTCATACCTCCCTCCACGGCTCACCAGCCTTTCTTCCGGCTTGTAATGCAGTTGGCGGTCCGTTTCCGCCGTGTGGGCTCATCGGGATGTGATCATACGTTGTCCCTAATTCTTGCGGCTCATTCATGTGACTAGGCTCATACCTTGTGCTCTCACTGGGTGCGTACGCCGAGTAGCCCGTGTTCTGAGTATGAGGGACCCCTGGTGAGGGCGCCGAGAAATCAGGTCCTGTGTATTGCTGATGTTGCGGTGGTGGTTGCGCTCGGCCTGCACCGGCGCCAAAGTCGGGGCCTGTGTACCCTGTGTGCGTGTCGTGGCTCAGGTCCGAGACGGCCGTGTGTTGTGGGCGCTGAGACTGGGACAAGTCGGCCATGGACGCCGTCGCGGGTTTTTGTAGATTTCCCAGCTCCATGTCGTTTTTATGTTCGTGATCCTCGACTCTTGTTTCCCGCGCGTCGCCCCAGGAAGGCATGGCTGGGAGGCTATCTTCCGTAGTCTTAGTGTTCCCCCGGTAAGCCCCAGCATGAGAGTCGAATTGTGCGTATTGTGTTGGTGCTTGACCGTATGGAGGTGGTGCAGCATGCGCATTAGCCGGCTGATATCCTTGATATGGGGCGGGCATGAAACTTTGCTTGCTTTTCTTGCTCCGTCGGTCGCCGAAGCAACCACAGCAGCAGCGAAGGCAGCAGAAGACACTCAGGCAGAAGAAAACGACCGCTATGATTATGCCAGCAATCACAGGCCATCTGTAATAGTTCAGTATATATGCATTGAAGCTGGGAAAGGAGTTCCATACTTGCAATACGTTTTGCTCATGCAGTATGACCATCCAGACTTCGAGTGCTCTTGAATCGTGGAGAATGAATGCCCGCTCTGGCGCGGGTAAAGAACAGCCATGATTTCGGTTGCTGTTGGCTCAGTAGGAAGCTATGGCTCGTGCTTTTGCAGTGATCGCGGCACCCTTGAGGTCAGCGTCGACAGTGAGAAAAATCGGGGGGCGTGAAGGCAAAGGCGAGTCACCAGGACCCACAGTCTTCAGGGCAAAATTCGCAGCAAAGGCTTCCTGTCCGATACTGATATATTTAGGAAAGGATACGAAGTCAGTGGCTGAGCCGGTTCGGAATTCCCCTGCGGAAAGGGTAAAAAGGGGTGCAGGATTTGTCTTGGCAGACGAGTCTATGACGGGATCTTCGGGTCTACCCACTAATGCCCGGAACCTAATAGCTCAGTCTAGCTCCGTATTCTTCCAGACTTGTAGATGCCAGGATACGTCTTTTGGCCGCAGACCGCCGAGTGGATGTATCAAAGACAGATACAGGGGTCTGAAGCGAAGTGCGACTCTTTGACGCGATTCTGAAGGCAAACCAACGGTTGGTGAAGTAGAAACCAAGTGAAGGGTGAAACTGTTAGCCAAACTGTGATTTTTTACGTTTGAAGAGCTTCATACAAGGAGGCATAACGCCCAGCGAAGGTGCATAAAATAATAAAGCAATCAAGCCTGCTTGGCGGGTCGAAGGTGCAATTAATGGAAGACGCTCTGCTTAATTGGGCCTAGCTCTAGCCTTAGCTGGATCTCCAAATTTATAGTCTAACGGTTTCCAAGCTAAAAATCTACTGACTTGTGAAATCAAACCTGACAAGTGACAGGCCAAAATTACAGTGGAAACCGTTGAGAAATTAATGGTTTGAAGACCGTTGCCCACACTGCGTTGGCAACGCGGTCCTTCACCCCCTTCCTTACTAGCTACAACGAACGATTACTAGAAAGCTTTGACGAGCAAGCGTGATCTGCTGTTATCCCTGTGGACCCACGGGTTGTCGCTATGTTTGGTCTTAGAAATTTTTACTTGGCATTCGCTTTATTTCCTTTTACCATATACGGTCTTGTTCCGCTCTTGAAAGCGTACGTGCAATTTGATTCGCGGTAAGCCCGAACCCAAGTTGGCATCCGCCTCTGATCACACACGTAGATTGCTTATACAGCTTCCTAGTGAATCAATCATCCCCGCATAGAAGCGTTCTTCCTCCCCAAGGATCATTTATTCCTTATCAGCATTCACCAGCATGCCAAGATCACATGATCCGTCTCTGACTTACTCAGATGTCGTTGTCTGGAAGAACCTCATGTACGACATAGACAAGAAGGAAAACTTGAGCTCTCGATCCGGGGATCGTGACGACTTGTCTACAAGCAAGCTATTAGATGACGTCAACAATCCGAAGGCAGCACGCTTTCAGCCTACCGTCTTTACATCTTGGGACCAAAGCGATACCCTGCCTACCGTTCTGCGTTATATCGTTGAACCATATGTGGATTGGGCGAGAAGAGTAGTCCGCACACCCACAGATGTCGTCTTCTTGACACACATCTTGCTCTATACCTCAACGTCGGTGCCTAGTGCTGTCCGACTGTTCTTCCATTTTACTTGGACCCACGGTGTATTCCACTGGTTAATGACATCGTACTACTGCGGTGCTTTCACAATAATGTTACATAACCATATCCATAACAACGGCGTTCTAGCCTCTAATCTAGCTTTTGTGGACAGGTTGTGGCCATATTTGTTAGAGCCTCTTATGGGCCACACTTGGGATTCCTACTATTACCATCATGTCAAACACCACCATGTCGAAAATAACGGTCCTGGCGACCTTTCTTCAACAATATGGTTTCAACGTGATGACTTGCTGCATCTCATGTACTATATTGGGCGCTTCTTGTTCTTCATTTGGTTTGAACTGCCGCTGTACTTTCACCGCAAGGGCAAACGATCGCTCGCGATCAAATGCGCTATATCAGAGCTCGGAACCTATGCTTTCATCTACTTAGCGGCTCGGTGTAATCTCCGCGCCACAATGTTTGTATTCTTGATTCCCCTATTACAGATGCGCATTGGTATGATGGTCGGGAACTGGGGACAACATGCTTTGGTAGATGAGGAGGAGCCGGACTCGGATTTTCGATCCAGTATCACCTTAATTGACGTACCAGTAAGCATTTACGATTCCCCACTGCATGCGTCAGAAAGCATCACGCCGACTTCAAGGCAATTTACCGCGAGCTCGACTTCTGCTTCGCACTTTGCTGACCAGCGCTCCCTAGTCTAATCGACACTGCTTCAACGATGGTTATCACACTTCTCATCATCTAAATCCACGCCGTCACTGGCGGGACCATCCTCGAGCATTCGTCAAAGCTAAAGATCGCTATGCAGAAGGCCGCGCATTGATCTTTCAAAACATTGATTTTATCGGTATGACTGTCACACTAATTAGAAAGGACTATATGCATCTGGCAAATTGTTTGATACCGATTGGAAACCAAATGGGCATGAGCCAGGCAGAAATCGCAGAAATGCTTAGAACGAAGACCAAGAAGTTCTCCGAGGAAGACATTATCAAGAAGTATGGCAAACTCACTTGATCTTATCAGTACTTAGAGCTCCATCGCATTTTTATGTTGTAAGTAGGATTCGGGTAAGTTTCTAGGAAGGGCTTGAGATGCTCGGCTTAGAGTTCCAAGATGAGAGGCATTTATGCTACGCGGCAAGGCTCTCATCAACTTTGACGGAGCAATCGCATCAGAATGCTTTGGTTTGAACAATTTTCCCTTCAGTTCTGGCTCTGCTTTTGATTATTTCCTTGCCTCCTCCATGTCATAGTCAACTATACTTGATATGTCCCTAAAAGACTTCAATTGCAGTACTAAACTGTCGTATCTCTCTCATTCAAATTCAAAAGAAAATGCCTCTTCCATCCATTCAACTCGTATTCCCCGCTTGCGCAGTCAATTCATAAATGAAGAATAAATAAGTTCGTCTCGTCGAAGAAGAATTTAATGCATACCATTTGCGACACTCGTGAAGTTCTCCTGGTGAATATCCAGATCAGAAGAAGTTGGTACGGCCCGCGATCGGAGCACCTTTCTCCAGCTCAGCCTCAGAGCATTCGGAAGCGTAAGCCTCCCGATTCTCACGCCCTTTGGAGTTTCCTAATCCAATGTCTTTCTCATCAATCTTTGTCAGTGCACATGGTACATACCCTGCGTCCCGTGCGTTGTGACACATTTTACTGGGCTCCTTCGACACTAAGCCCTGAGCTTGAGACATATATTTTCCGGCTTTCCGTGGCGACAGTACGCTCTGGCTTGAGAAGTTTGCCGCGAGTGTTGTATGGACGTAGCTTGGTCCAGAGCGATCAGGCTTGTTTCTATGGCATATTGTAGGCAATCCTGGTACACAGACGCATATAAGTCCACTAGTAATTTCTGCCGTCCTGTCAACATTGGGTTAGTCTAGTTCTTCGTATCGCATCTTATCCTAGACTTACGCCCATAAGAGCATTATTGGTTGGAACCAAGTCTGATCTGGACTTGCGCTGACCTGAAAGCGAACGACGACGCCAACAAGGCTGAAGATGGGTGCTCTGAGAGGTATGAGCACAGTCATTCTCTTCTGCTAGACGATACGTACGATAGCCCGACGGTGATAACCCCCAAAATGGCCAGCTTCTGGACCTTCGAGATGCGTAATCCCATAACCTTCCCAATAGGTATGACCAGTATGACGAAGTCGCTAATAGTGTTGAACATTCCACTCGTAGTCAATAAAGTCGGAACGTTGACACATTTGCCAGGTATATGCTTCTCCCAGATTTTCTCTCTTGGTGTGCACTCGAAGATTTTGACGATGGTCAGAGCGGTGTAGAAAAGGCAAATAATCAAGATCAAGGCCCGGGTTGTCATACACATCAGTGTTCCTTTGTGAGGCACAAAAATGCGGCGAAGAAACAGCAGAATCCCTAGTTTCGCAAAGAGAATTGTAGGCCCATAAACAATCGAGGCCACATAGAACCAATATGAAGCTTCAACGAATCGCTTTGCTGTCAAATCCCACACATGAATCCCACCATGGTGATGGAAGGTCATGGTCGTCAGTGTGCAATATGCTACTAGCCCCAGCCACGCAAGAAGGCACATCCAATCTTCGAGGATCCATTGCTTTTTGAGATGAAGTCGGACATATGCTCTAGCAGCAAAGACAGTGGTAGCCACAGACAGGCACGTTACGGCACATACTGTGTTCCACACGGCCAGGGACTCCGGGTGATTCGGATTGGGGATCACGCCGGCTGGGGGTTCCACTGCAGGTGTGAAATAGGGAGGAGCTGCCATGACGAACCAAATGCGGCGACTTGGCTGACGTTGGATGATGTATAATCTCTATATATTCAGAGTATGGTAAGAATTAACGGGTAGAGAGAGCGATGTGAAGGTGGCAGGAGTCGAGCCCCGTAGCGCCAGATTTCTGCTGCCAGTAGGTGGTAATGATGACACTCCAAAAATTATGAGTGTTAAAGAATCGTTGCGTCATAAGTGGCGAAGAGGAGTGAATATGTCTTCGAATCGTTAGAGGAAAGCTGCCGCGGAGACAAAAGTCGTCGAGCGACATTAGGATCCGCTCTAGACTGGCAACAGGTGCAGTATTTATTCAATGAGGACGAAAGCTGGAGAAACGACGGCTGAAATCTCAGCTGGATAGATTTAGCTATATCTAGTCATACTCATACTGAAAGACACCATGATGTTCTCAACCCATCATGCTCTTTCCGCTCCTTGGTCCAGAGTCGGCATGGTCATGTACACGTGCACTTCATGGGCCCAGCTTGTAGCTCCTAGAACGCCTCGCCATAAAAGTAAGTGTGCCATCCAAAAGATATGACAGCGATACCAACCCAAACGGACGAGAACCTATACAATTCATACACATTCCGTATCATCGCGCCGCGACACGGGTACTCGACGACCTTTCCTTGAACGCCTTATACTCCGCCAACTGGGAAGCAAGGTTGCCCAAAATATCATCCATCGGACACGCGTTAGCAAGAAGCCGACCCTTTACAAACGGTGCCACCATGTTTCGAATTGCGAGCGTAGATATACATGTCTAGTGCCACGGTCATTAGTATCACCAATATTATGCAGATTGGGGTTTTTTACTTACTTCAATCCTTGTAACCTGATGCTCCAATAAGCTTACTAAAAACCGCTCGGTGACTTCTCCACCACGATTTTTCATCCGCTCCAACACGCTTCTTTCAGGAGGTTTCACCCCCATCGCACCAGGCGATTCCAAAGCACTACAGATCATTTCGAGCCTCAAAGAGATATTCCAGGCATCCCAAACGTACTGTGTATCCAGCTCTTTAGACTCGCCCTGAGCCAAGCTTGCTGGCTCCGTGCTAGCTAATGCGGCAGCCGAATCCTTATGCTGCTGCTGGACGATCAAGCGGCCTGCGAGGGTGTGTGGATACATGAGATAGATGACTTCGGGATTCTCGAGACCCTTGAGTTTCATCATGCCCATGTCTTTTACCTCGAAACCCTGGGTAGATAAAGCACGTAGTTCCTTCCGGATTTGTTGCGCTGTTGGGTCATCACTGAAACTGTCATCCGAATCAAAAGAGCCACTGCGTTCGTCGTCTGCGTAGGTTTCCAGCACTCGGTGAATTTCTGCTATGAAGTCGGATGAGACAAAAATTTCGCCGCCGTCTGCAGCACCTTCGATTCGGGCTGCTCGATTCACCATAGGACCAAAATAATCCATACGTCGAGTCACCGGGTCGAGCTCGTGGACGGGTTGACCCCAGTGCATACCCATCCGCACAGACAGACCACGGTAGATCGTGCTCTCATCTGCGTCGCAGACTTCGCGGCAGTGAATCGTGTTCAAGATTTCAGGAGGCCAGTCAACTTCGAGTAGTCCCTGCTGTACAACAAAGCACCACAGCAGCGCTGATGTGGCCGTATGAAATGCCACCATAAAGGCATCACCTTCCGTCTTCACTTCGTAACCTCCTATCACACGAAGTTGACGACGCATTATCTCGTTGTGTGACTTGATGGCAGATCGCATTGCGACCGGCACAGTCTCCCAAAGGTTGGTAGAGTTCTTGATGTCGGTGAAGACAAGTACGAGGTCGCCAATAGGTGGATCGACTTCAGGGTCTAGTCGTTGCAGCGTCGAATCGTCAGGACGATCTCGTGCTTTTCTCGGTCGCTTGCTTTGAATCATCTGTTCTTCTTGGATCTGTGATTGCACCATAGAAAGAGATTGCCCACGGAAGCGGTTGCGTTCGCGTTTCTTGAGATCACTGACCCCAATCATCATCACCATTATCTTGCCTGTGGCACCAAATGCCATTGCCAGGTCGCGGAGCTTTTGCGCGGCACGCATGAGGTCTCCTCGCTCAGACCGAGCAACATCGGCGACTACATCGGCGGTCATATAATCCCATAGTTCTTTAGACGCAATCAAAATCATCTCATCGGATTCCTTCAGAGTACGATGAGTGATGTTTGGTGCAGCCATGACTGCTGGCATCATCTGAACATATCCGAAGGCTCTCGAGACCTCAAGCACATCGTTGAGCTTGCCATGACGAGAAACATAGCCACCTGCTTCGCGGATCCGCTCACGCTCACTCCTATCTGCTGGCTCATGCTTCTGCGTAAGGATCTTGTATCCGCCATCAGATTGCATCAGCATTGCTTGCGCATCCCCACAATTGGCTATATACAAATCCATGTTATCAAGGAAAGCGACAGTCGCAACCCCACCAGAAGCCAGATCATCAGCGCTGAGCGACTGCGCGGTTGTGGAACCTCTATGGGACATCTGGGGCAGACGGTGCTCTTTCTCGTCAAAGCTTTGGCTAGCGATTGTGGCAAGATCTTTGTTCAGTGCAAGAAATGATCGTCGTAAAGCGTCAGTTGGCGACTCGTTCTGCTTAAGGCGACTTAATTCCTCGGTAAAGTGAAAGCCGAAATTCTCATGCAGATATTTGGCCACTCGTGACCCACCGTTCGAGAGTGCTTGCCCGTCAAACATACCAAGAAGTGTCTCTGTTTCATGGCCCCTAAACCTGGGTACTACCATGTCAATTGTCGACAAGTGCTGATGTCTGCCTATACTGTCCGCCATACCGTACGCCATTGGACCAGCTACAGAGCCTGATGTTCGGACTCTTCGGTCCTCAGTCTGATCAGGGATTGACGGAATCGTCAAAGTCACATCCATCAACCCTAGGACCCGAAGATGACTGAGCATATTAAAATTCGTAAGATCATCAGTCTCGTCTTTGTTTGCGTTATGCGTTCCGAAAGATCGTGTCGGCTTTATTTCCAAACGTTTGTTACCTGAGAAGTTGAGATATTGTAGGTTATGATTCCAACTCCAGTTCCAATCATAAGGCCAATTAGAGACATTGTACTTGAGTGCGTTACTCCCTACGTCCAACACTTGTAGCTTTTTAACCTTGCATAGCTCCGCAGGGAGTACTTGAAATTTGTTCGCATTGATGTGGAGGACTTTGAGCGACGCAATCTGTTCTAGATCATCTGACGGTAGAGAGGTCAATTCATTGCCGGACAGATATAGCTCATTGATTTCTTGCCACCTGCGGAGTGAGCGTTCAGGAATGTCATCGAGGTCATTATATGATAGATTGAGTATACGAATGCCAGGTAGCAGGGTTATCTGGTCAAACACATCGTCAGTCAGTCTGTTATCTGCCAAGTAAAGATTGCGAAGAGAGGCGGCAAAAGTGTTCATGTATCTTTGCTGCAGGTTCGAGTCTTTTCGGCTGATTGGTGTCAATGTGTCGCTTGTCGTAGTTCTTGAGATGATAGAGCCTTTGCGTGGCGTAGGTCCTATAACGGACGCGACTGATCCGTTTCTAGCGGAGTTCAGAAGACCCGTGGATGACTGACTTGGTCGCCGCTCGCTATAAGCGTCTGTTGATCCAAGCTCTTCGTGCTCTGGCGTTGCTGCAGGTATTGATGTTGTTTCAGCTGAAGCATCTGCAACGCCTGCCTGTTCCTCGATTTGATTTGCTGGCTGAGAGGTTGGGGGCTTTGGGAACGACTCCAAAACATTGGCGGAGACATTGAGGGTGTCTAGACGATAGCAGAACCATAACTCGGAAGGAAGTTTTGTGAGATTGCATTCTCTTACGTCTAGAAAGTGCAATTCGGACAGCCCCCCAATGGTCGCTGGAAGGCTGTTCAGCGGGTTCTTGGCTATACTGAGATACTCTAGTCTTTGTAGCTTGCAAATCTGATTGGAGAGGGACGAGAAATGATTTTTGTTCAAAATTAGTTTGGTGACATTTCGCATCCGCTCGAAGCAGCTATCGTCTAGTTGGGCGACCTTGCAAGAGGCGATGTTGAGTGCGGTCAATGATGGGACAGGTGCCTTGAAATCGAATCGTGTCATCGGGTTGTGATCTACATGTAAGATACGAATCTTTTCAAAACTACCTTCAAATTTGGAAATCGTGTTGTGTCCGACCATCAGTTGCTCTAATTTAGGAAGAGAAGTGAAGACCTCTATGCAAGTAATGCCGTTAAAACGTAAGTCAACCTCTTTGAGATTTTTCAGTCCCTTGAACTCTTCAGCAAATTTTCCGGAAAGCGTGTTGTTCGTTGCCCAAAGACGCTCTAGAGACGTGAGTCGACCTAGCTTGGGCAGATTCTTTATGCCGTTGAAGCTTATGTCAAGGTCGACCAGAGTCCTAAGATCACATAAAGACTCTGGGACGGCCTCAAAATAATTTGAGGACATGTTCAAGCTACGCAACGAGCTGAACTGGCCAAAGTACGCGGGTAGACTTTTCAACTTATTGTTCGACATCTTTAGACTTGCGAGGTGCGACAGCTTGTTTAACTCGGCGTGCTCAAGTTGTTCAAGGCGATTGTTAGAAATGTCAAGTACAGTCAAGCGACTTGCCAAACATAGACTTGCTGGGACCTGCCATGCTTCATTACTGATAAATCGAATCTCTCGGAGGTTGGTGCAACTTGTGATGAAGTCTTTCGGGACGTCAATTGCCAGGTTCCTCGAGATATTCAGCGATACGATCTCTGTCGCCTTTTGGTACAGCGTAATGGGAATTGTGACGAGGCTTCTACCGGATAGATCTACGTGACTGAATTTCTGCATCTTACCCTGTCCGGGTTCCTTCTCCAGACTGTAGTATCCAGTCAATTTTGTTGGTACAAAAGTGAACCGGACAAGATAGCTATTATCTTCGCGTCCAATCTCCTCGACCCGGTCCGAAGGTTGATAACCAGCTTGCTCGAGTAATTTCTTTTGTATGGCTATAGGCCTCTCACCCGGCGCTAGTTGTCGGTGCAGGTCATGTTTTCTCATGATTATCTGGTAATTATCAAGGTCATCTTGTAAGAAAGACTTCCGCCCAAGAAGCTGGAGAATTTCTGCAGCGGTGGTATTGATCGTCTGAGAGAGAGTAGCAAAGGTAGAATCGATGCGAAAAATGCGGACACAATGCGGTGTGCCATCATCATTTAGCTTAGGAGGAATTCCAGCCTCGTCGATCTCTGGTAGACGCCCCATGTTCACGTCACCAACCTTTTTGACAGCCCATGAATCCGGCGCGTCCCAAGACCCTGGCCCATCTTCTTTGACCTCTTTTTTGGGCTCCTCAGGCATCGCCTCTCCAGTAAAGATACCACCATGAGGAGCGTTAGGACCAACGGCATTTGCGTCTACAATGCCGCTCATATCGTCGAAATTCATGTCCAGCGCATGTAGGGACGGATCATGGGTAATCGATCCATTGCGGACCTTTTCAAAATCCTGTTTGTTCTGACTGTCGGTACTGAAGCCACGCTTTGGTTTTGGAAATTTGGAGTGGCTGTGTAAGATCTTTGAACCCGCAGTGTCCTTCTTCAAAAGTGGGGACTCTTCACCAAAGCTGAATTGATCGGTCCCTTTAAGGGTCGATTGGCTGTCGAAAGTAGCAATACTATCTTTTCGCGATGCTTTTTTGACTAGCTCCGGATTATATTGTTTGTAGCTCTCATTCGTCTGAACGGGCAGTAATGAATTAGACGAAGGTGGGAGACGGTCAAGAGAGTCTCCAGCGCCTCGGTCTCCTTTATGTCCGCGAAGCTTGTCCAGCAATGTCCGTTTCTTATGACCATTTTCCACAGGTGACCTATGGCTAGGCATGGTTTCGGCTCGATTAGAAGGGCTTCTGTTGCTTGTTGTGCTTGAAGCTGGACTTCCATTGAAGCCTCCGATGGGCAATGTACTGCGCGAAGGTATAGGTGATGGATTCTGATCTTTCAAGGAGCGTACATTGTTCGCAGATTCGTGCCGAGGAGGGGTTGGTCGTATAGGGTTGCCGTTGAATGGTTCCTTGGGCGGGGGTTTTGGAGGCTCTTCTCTACTTCGATTATGGCGATGACCTGGTAAATGGAGGCGGCGATGGTGGTGGTGGTGCTGTTGATCAGTAGACGAGCTTTCTTCTTCTCCAAGACGGCCTTTGTCTAGACCTGCAGGCATCTGCCTCACTGGTGCGTCACCATAGTGTCGTATATCCTATATGAGATACACTGTCAGCTCTCGGTCGCTCCTTCCACGCAACCTTCTGAAGTATTGGGACACCCCCTGCACAAAGAAGTTCCCCCAAGCGACCATATGAAAAGACATTTACTGGCGTAGCAGAGATTCGACTTTGGGGATACATCAGACTGCCCTTTGCGCCGTTCAATGCAATGACAGGGCGCAAAGAAAGAGTAAAACGGTCTGTCTGAGGGCAGGGTGCAGCCAAAGCATGTCCGGAAAGAAAGATTGGCGTGTGCTCACCTTAGGGTCCTGAAACATCCATGGTGTAACTTCACTGGAAGCCTGAGGATATCGCGTACTGGACGAAGGTGGTGACTTGGATCGTCCGTCAGTACCTGTCGAATGCATTGAGCCTTGGGTAGATGCTTGGGTCGACTCCCTCCGCAGACTACCTGGAGTGCTCGCTCCAGAGCTCCAGGAAGGCTTCCGTCCTTCATCACCGAACAATGCAGCCTTCTTCCTCGAACTTGCGTTCTTATGCGAAGTCGTTTTTGGCATCGAATTCTGACTAGAAAGCGTGCTTTCACTCACAATAGACGGGCGACGGTCGTCATCTTGATACACGAGCTCTGATGGGGAGCCACTGTTGTTGGTACGGCCTGCCCCAGATCGGAAGATTGGAGACAGCTGCACCTTGCTTGGTCCATTTTCGAAGAAGTTTCCTGAAGTAAGATCGTGAGTGCTCAGCATCGCTGGATCTTCCGTGGCCCAGGGCGCTATCTGCGACTTTGGCGCCTCGGTAGGCGCAGAAAGCTTTGCGCGCGATTGATTGTTGGGTCTGCTCTTATCCTGTCTTGCCTCATCTCGTAACCCACCCTGCCGTGTCTCTCTGTAAGTTTCTCTTGAGATTGCAGCTGAAGGCGATGCTGTCAAAGGGTTTCTATCTCCCAACAGACCAGAAGGATCGCTAAAGGATCTGGGAAATCAAGGACAGTCAGCAATTTGAGCAAGGGAGGCAGGATATCACGCTACAAGATCAAATGGTAATGAGCCTTGTGAACTACATATTCGTCGCCCGCGACCATAAAACTTGCGACTCGCATTCGAGAGCCACTGCAGCGTAGATAGACACGATTGTACTCACAGATCTTGTGGAGCAGTCTGCAGCGAAGACATCTGCTTTGCCCGTGCTGCAGCGGCACCAGACATCGGATCCGCTAACGGAGAATTGGTATTCCTGTCGGAACTGTACTTTGAAGCCCCATGATCCTTCTTGGTCATTCTAACCCAACAGGTCGTTTGCGAGGCTCAGAAGATGCGGATAGATAAACGTGGGGCGACCTCAGAGTTGGGGGGTTCACCAATGCCAAAGCATTGGACGGGTTCTGTTATGCGTCAATGCAGCGGCAAGCGGGAGAACAGGCAGCTTAAGGAACAATTGCATCGGTGGCGTGCAGTCGGATGTTTGCGTTGGAATGCTAAGAGCCTTTGAACAATGCCAGAACAGCAAGCGCTCCAGCAGTCAGGCAGAATACATGAAGATTGAGGGAATCTGCATGTAAAGGAAGTTAGCCATGCAAGTAACCAGCACGGCGAAAAGCAAATCGCATCATGGAAAGCGTGGAGAAGGCGAGCTAACCAGAGCTAAGTCAAGAGAGGCTAGCTAGATCGGATCTAGCCGAAACTCCACAGCGGGGTTCCGATTTGTGCCAAGCCTTCGATATATTTCTTGGCTATCTTATAATGGAAGGTACTGAAGGTAGTATCCAATACTAGGTTCTTTCATATCTTGCCTCCATCTTCCTATTGATGGCTCATCGGGGTAATAGCGCTCACGCACGCAATGGCAGGGGTATCATCATTCCTTCAATGTGAAATCAAATGCTTCATATGCTTTTTTGAATGTGTCTGCCTCGGCTTTTTCCTCCACGTCGTTCTGTTCACAGTCCTGCCATTGCAGGCGGTGCTCTAGACCTAGCAGTCGCGACATGACTTTTCTAGGGAATTGTAGACTGAACCTGGCATCTTGGTGCAGCTGAAGAATAAGTGACTGTTCTTTGCCATCTTCACCTACGCGAAGCTCCTCGGCGGCGACATTCACGTTTGGGTCGTGAGGATCCCATAGCCAAACTCGCAAAAAATCCTCTTCTTGCGCGCCGTCTCCGATGTCTTTCTCTTTGAATGCTGCATACCGTTCGTTTTCTGCTTCTACTTTGAAGCCCGCTTCAACAAGGCCTTTACGAATCATATCAACTGGTGCGGGTAAGAATTGCCAGTGATTGTGAATACCGTTCGCACGGCTAATCTCCCACGTTACCGACCCAAGAGTCCCGTTTGAGGTTGCAGAGACAAGAGATTGCAAACTCTTGCGGTACCTTGTCATTTCCTGATAGGTAGATGCCGCAGTCTCTGGAGGATTGATGCTGGTGAAAGTCGGTGAGTGCGACAGGGGTATTATCAGTATGTGCCCTGGAAATTCTAAATGCGGAAAAGTCTTGGACGTTGTGAGAGGACCTTTGGCAGTCGTAAGATAGCTATCGTTGCCGATCGATGTGATAAGGTGCGTTGCCACATTTGGATTTGACAGACAGAAAAAACATGACTCCGGACCAGGAAGTGGTCGTCGAGCTCGCTTGGTATCGCGGCGATAGTGTTGGTCGTTATTTTGCGAGAAGCGGTGCTGACTGTCCCTCCGATCATCGCTTCTGGAGTGTTTTTGCCTATTTGCAACGAAAGGTGTAGCTGTTGCGTTAGGTGGCGTAGTGTCTATTGCGACGGCCGAAGGATTGAAAGAGAATGCATACAGAGATTTTTGATTTGCGTTGTTTACAAAACTTGCTATGCTTATGAAGCGGGTGACCTCCAAGGTGTCCACTGCATTATGGATGAAGGGTTCTCGCTCAAAGAAGAACTGAGGGGACGAGCTGAAGTAGTAGCGCGGTCGAAGATTTGCGCATAGTTCTGCCAGGCATGCTTCGCTGGGTGGCTCTTCAAAAGTGGCCGGAACAGTGACATTTGAGTGTGAAAGAACATTTGCCGGCCAGTAATTGCTGATCAAAATATCAGCTTTATGGGCACCATAGAGCGATCTGACATCGCTTTCGGTGTGCAAGGGCAAGAAATCGTCTTTCGAATGTCCTGCAGTGAGCGCACTGTCCATTGCACCACCCAAAGCTACAATTCGAATCCTTTCCGACGTAATCGTAGTGGACCTCTTTCCCAAGTAATACAAGTTCGGGCAAAGTTCACCATTTCCTGAATCTTCGAGCTTACTTCTGACCTGGACTGGCAGAGGGTGTCGACCAAGGGAGAAGTAAATGGGAAAAGGAACATCAAGACCACCACTCACAAGAGACGCAATAGCGTCCTTCGTCTGGTCGCTGTCAACTGCAGGATCTGCAAACAAGTCTCCCAAAGCTAGCCCGAAGGAGAAAGAAGTTTTCTTGTGCAATTTGGTCAGCTTTGCAAAGATCTCAAAGTGTCCCTCAATAGCACCAATTGCGACTCTGAAGCCAGCATTTGGTCAGCCTACTCTTACTTCTTGAAATTCTGATTTAAAATGTGAAACGCAGCATGCTAACGACTTAGAATTGTAAGACAAGAGCTCACATTTTGCAGACCATGTTTAACCTGAAGCTCGCAATCGTTTTAATTGAGTTTTGATTTCACAAGCATATTACCAGGTCTGTGAAAGCGACCATGTTGAATCCACTTGACGAAAGCTAGCAATAGAACAACATGAGATCATAGTAGAGAAGTAAACTATCCATCATGGCTAGGCGTAAAGGCTTAGTGGTGAGCGGCTGACATCCAAAGTGGTAGGGTTGTTTGGTCTGCTGCTGAGAGTAAGAAAATCAAGGCTTCATAAGACTAGTCCCAAAATAGCGCCTCCGAGCGGGCTCACCCGGACTTAAGTCCGGCCTTAGGTTGTCAAGCTTCCGTCCTCTTTTTTTGGTTTTGCTTCATGTCTCCCTCACATCTTCGATACATCGCCTGTGAAATGGAAACTGCCTCTTTAAGCGACCAACGAGTGCCGATAGATGAGATATGGAGCGTGATTCCATACAGAAGCAAAAGCTCGCGGGACGAGTGGCAAAGAGGGGCACGACATCGAAGAAAAAGCACACTTTTGAGTCTTTCAATCAGCGAATCGCAAGGATTCGGATTGATCCAGTCAGGCGACGCAGACAAGAGAAGTATAATGATGGGGATGTTCTGGAACATGGTTCCTACTTCAAAGCCGCATTAAGTGAATGGAAAGATTGTAATCTATCCGAGAGTTTTCGATCTTTCGTCCCCGAAGTGGATGGTCTCTGCCAGAGCTTACCGCAGATTGTACACAACAACGAACGTCTCTTCGAGATCCTCTTGAATCACTTAAAGCAACGCGATGTATTATCCCTTGAACCATTATTAGATCTCCTTAGCCAGTTTGCTCGCGATTTGGGAACGAAGTTTGAGCATCACTTCATGAAAGCTGTCGAGTTGGTAACTTCAATTGCTGCGACACACAAAGAGGTGGAAGCCATAGAATGGAGCTTCAATTCTCTTTCTTGGATATTCAAGTTCTTATCCCGACTGTTGGTTCCGCACCTCAGGCCTTTGTTCTATATCATGGCGCCCCTTCTTGGCAAGGAAACTCACAAGACGTACACTACAAGGTTCGCTGCCGAATCGCTGGCTTTTCTGATCAGAAAGGCTGCTAGCGCCTATGTTCGACATCCTAAGCCATTACAAGATATTATTCAAGCCATATGCAGCGACCTCGACGACACTATTGAGAGTTCAAATGGGATCAGCGGTATCGGTGGCTACAAATTCGGCATCATGACCCTATTGTTCCATGCAATCAAGGGCGTCGATCGAAGGTTGCATGCGTATGGACTGCGGATATACTCTTGTCTGCTGAAGTCTACTATGTCTGAGGACACGACAGGCCAAGCGAGTCGAGACGCTCTGTATGGTACAACAATCGCTTTGATTCACCACACAAACATTGAAGGTCTAGGACCTATTGTGGATGACATCCTGAACGAGATCAACCAATTAAATTCAAGTTCTACGAATGTAATGTTAGATTCATTGACGCATCTGTTGTTCCTGGTATCTGCTGTACGGAAAGGTTCGCGTATAGGCGAATGGCACAATATTCTAGACGCGAGTCTGACATTACTACGATGCTCTATGGCTGTAGGCACAGAACAAACCTTGCGTGTCTTCGAAATGGCTGCTCTCATATTCCAAACCGCACCGCTCGAGGTAGTTCTACCATACTTCAATTCAGCAATGACAATGATCACTACTGATGATCATGAACAAATATTCCTGTCGTTTTGTAACTCCTTCAGCGACACTGGAGAAGAGCGATTTCACGAACTTCTTATGCCACATTTCGAAAGATTCGTCGCTCTTAAGTGGAAAGACAAGAGACTGCAGCTGTTGTTGCTTATCAACAAACTCGCCGCTAATGCAAGCCAGAGGAAATTTGAGATACCTGACGCATGGCAGGAGCATATGCTCGAACAATCCCAAAAACTCCCTGAAAACACCGAAGAGGCGGTCGAAATTTTCCACACTGTGACGTCCCTACAGTTTATGTCCATGTCAAACAGCATCCAGAAGAACGTCGTGGAGAGTCTTGGAATCCACATTGATCATTGCTTGAGCGAAGACCGTGCTGACTCTACGCCCAACTTCACTGTCATCTCTTTCGTGAAGCAGTATCTCAATTGCAACTCAGGCAAGATTACTCGCTTTGGCGCATGGTGGTCTGCGTTGTGCCGCGATGCTACAAAGTACAGCACCCAAATGCCCTATTTGGAGGCAATGCTTAGTCTTTCCAATATTCGAAACGAGTCGGCCGAATTTCTCAATTCTGAAACATTGATTGACCAGCTCATGTATAATCTGCAATCCTCATCTTCTGCACTCAGGCTAGTCTCTTTGAAAATACTGGATTCATTTGGTCCAAGTGACGGTAAAAAGCGCGCGCACTTCCTCAGCAGTGCAATAGCTATAGAAGAGACCCCGTTGGGTCTCCAATCGGCCCGTTCAGTTGCGGTGCGAGTTCGGACTCTAGCCTCAGACTACAAGACAGCTTCAACAGATCGCATATTTAGGCAGGCATTTCCTCATTTTTGCTTTGGCATGCTAACATATAAGCTTGCACAAGCTCAGGAAGCCGCTTTGGAAGCATTAAGGGAAATCTGTGAGATCAAAGTCGGCGAGGATATTGTTTCTACAGTTGTTTTTGAATGGCTCGCGAAACCTCGTCCAGAAAGCAGCAGCAACAAGGCTGTCAATACCGACAAGATGCACCTAGAATTGCCTAACTGGTCTACAGAATTCGAATGCTCGAATGTGAAAGACCTCATGCGCTTGCTAAAACGGAGCAGATCGGAGGTTAAAGATGCTCCAAAATTACTCAAAGAAAGTTATTATGCCGATTCGGCAGAGATATCTCGAGAAGTACCAGATGCTCATTACCTAGCTTTGAAGGTGTTGCTCACCGTCCCATGTCTTGTCGAGCGATCCTCTGGAAGACTTGTCCCGCATTTCTTATCGTGGGCTGCGGACGTAAATCCTGGTGACACGAATTGCGAGGTCACTAGCTCCTGGCCATCGAGGGAGCGCAAGATAATGGTCAACATCTTTGCCAAATGTTCCTGGCCTCAGAATCTCTACATGGCAGATCGAGTCCTCCACGCCTTAACGCAAATTCTTGCATGTGGTGATACTGAATTTCAAAAAACCGCGCTGCAGGCTATATTCAATTGGAAATTTCCAGAGATTGTACCGTACAAGGAGAACCTTTTGAACCTCCTGGACGAAGCTCGACTAAGGGATGAGATTACTGCTTTTCTAAGTGGAGACGGCGGAATTTCCGTGCGACAAGATCACCGTGCTAAAGTGATGCCAATATTGCTAAGGCTCCTGTACGGCCTCATGATTGTACGTACAGGTAGCAAAGGGGCCCGAGGAAATCAATCATCAAGGCGAAAAGCAATTCTACAAGCCGTTTCCAATTTGGGCGCCCCGTATTTTGCAGAATATCTGCACATTGCTTTGGAGGGACTTTGGCATCTGGAGCTAGTTGACGGTAAAGCTGTGAACGAGGCCATTCTTGAGCAACAGATTATACCACCACGAAAACAAATCGGAGTTCTCAATATGATCAAGACGTTTCTGGAAGTGCTTGGCAGTGATCTTCTGCCTTGCGCGCGATCTCTCATAGAAGCGACATTGTATTGCGGTATTCGTGCTGCTCGCTTGCTCGAATCTAGCCGGGATGGTGAAAGGCAGGGGCCAGATGCCGCTTCTTGCACGTCACTCCTGAAAGATGTTCGACAGACAAGTATGAACTGCCTCGTTCTCATAGCTTCTCGCTTCTCGCCTCAAACACTGGAGCCCTATGTCTCGACGACATTTAGGCATATTCTGAGTTGCAGGTTAGAAAATCTTGCCGTAGAGTCGTCACAGTCCATCTCGGGAATCTTGCAACTGTTTGCGACGTGGGCAAAATCCTTGGTTGGTGTCCATTTCCTCTTAGACTTCGACCAAAGAACGCTTGAATCAGTATCCAAAATTCCACTCGCTAGCTCATGCAAAGATGAGGTCGTGGTCTTCATAATAGATGACATCCTGATGCACATCTTACATGCACTCAAAGCTACGACATCCGAATCTGATGGTAAAATCGCGACGGCATCTTCAACAACTTTGAGAGTTAAATTCCTCGGCACATATACTGACTGCATATTGTATACAATGGCACACGTCCTCGAAACGAACTCTAACAAGCTCCTTTTAGATGTCAGTATCCAGGTTGTGGCTGAAATAGCATCATTAGTGGAGAATAGTTCAGCTTCAATTCGTCCGATACTAGCTCTGTCAATACAGCTATTAGGTCTACCATCTCACCGTATTGGTCCAAAGTCAAAAGGTGAGCTTTTGCGGATTGTAGAGCGCTTCTTGAAGATCGACCAATCTCAAATGCCGAAAGAAACATGGGATTGTGCGTTCAAGATCCTTTCATCGCTGTTCGGATACTTCAAGGACCGTGAAAGTCGCCAGAGGTTGTGCAAAGCCTTTTCCGCCCTTCTCGATGAAGATCTCGAGCTCGCAGAGACAGCGTCTATATGCGAGAAATTAAATGCATTCTCTGATCGCAAAATTGGAGAGCCAGATTTCGATACAAGGCTCAAGGCTTTCAACCTAATCAATGAATTCAGATGGCAAGATCTTTCGGCGAAAAGCTGGACACCCTTGCTCTACAACATGCTTTTCTTCGTCCGCGATGAAGAAGAGCTTGCATTACGGTCGTCTGCTGGATTGAGCTTGCGTCGTTTTGTCAAAGCAGCATCACTAGACGACGGCACTCAGCGAAGGGACCTATGCGAGCTTTCACATGCTGTACTTTTGCCAGCCCTCCGCAAGGGCGCATTTGCAACGTCTGAGTTAGTCCGCTCAGAATATATTGGTATCATGGCGTTTCTGGTGCGCGAAAACCCATCGTGGTCTGAAATTAGTGATATGCGCCCCTTGCTCATGGACAATGACGACGAAGCTTCTGTCTTTTCAAACATATTACATATTCAGCAACACAGACGAATTCGAGCATTGCGCCGTCTCGCAGCGTGCGCGAATCAGTGTCTGCTCCGCAGCCATAATGTCTCTCAGTTCCTGATTCCCCTAATTGAACATTTCATTTTTGATGCTACCGGAGACGACGCAGGAAACGATCTGAGTGGCGAAGCTTCTACAGCCATTGCAGAGGTTGCTTCGTCTTTGGAGTGGCCACAATACAAAGCAGTCTTTCGTAGGTACAGCAGCTATTTGGTTAGTAAGCCCGACGCCCTGAAGAAGGTCACCAGACTGCTTAGTTTATTTGTTGGCACGTTGATGGAGGCAGCGAAGGCAAGACAGAAGGAGGAAGAGGGAAATGTTCCGACTGTCAATCCGCTCGTTGCATGTGACACCTCACGATTGACTACGCTCAGCAAGACACTTCCAAAAACAGGTGGGCTTGCAGGTGACATAGTCGACAATCTTTTACCACCTTTGACGAGCTTTGTCCACGACAAAGATGAAGCAAGGGTTAGCCTTCGTGTATCAGTAGCGGTTGCCCTGAGCAAGCTCCTCACAATACTTCCCCATATCCACATGGACAGTCAACTGCCCTCAATATTGACAGATGTGTGCAATATACTACGCAGTCGTGCACAAGATTCAAGAGATCTCTCAAGGAAATCTCTAGCCGAGATGCTTCTATACATGGGCCCTAGATACTTTTCCTTCGCCTTGCGAGAACTACGTGGCGCCCTTGCACGAGGCTATCAGCTGCACGTCCTGTCTTATACAGTCCACTCGCTCCTAGTCACCACTTCTTCTGTCTATGCTCCTGGTGATCTTGACTACTGTCTTCCCCAAATCGTTAGGATTATGATGGATGACATCTTCGGGTCAGTTGGTCAAGAAAAGGATGCCGAGGAATACATCAGCAGAATGAAAGAAGTCCGAGGCAGCAAAGCTCTTGACTCAATGGAATTGGCCGCAAAGCTTACTTCTGTCACCCATCTCGGCAATCTTATCAAGCCACTCGAGGCCATGCTTGGAGAGAAGCATGATGTACGCACCACCAACAAGGTGAACGAGCTGTTTCGCCGCATAAGCGCCGGACTGGCTCAAAACAAGGCAATAGAAGACCAGCGCGTGCTGGTGTTCTGCCATGAGATTCTTCTTCATGGTTACAAATCGAGGGCTAGTGCCTCTGCAGCCGTTGACAAAGACGAAGCTGGAGTCCCTGGCTTCGCATCTAGCCACAAGACGGCAAACAAACGTATGAGTCATGATCTTTCAACTTCCCCTAAGCTTGTTAGTTTTGCGCTCGATGTCCTTCGCATGATCCTTCACAAACACAATAATCTACAGACTCCGACAAATCTGCATGGCTTTATGCCTCTAATTGGAGACGCAATCACAACACCAACTGAAGAAATCCAGATCGCTGCTTTAAGACTGCTGACAGCCATAATCAAAGTTCCCTTGAAAGCAATCGACGATAATACGAATGTATATTTTATGGAGTGCGTGAAGATAATCAGGAGCTCTTCCTCGACGACTGCAGAGTTAGCACAAGCAGCATACAAGTTGATATCGACCATCTTACAGGAAAAACAACCTACAGATCTGCGCGAAGGCGACCTTGCCTTTCTGCTAAAACGACTGATCCCTGACCTAGAAGAACCTAGCAAACAGGGTTCGGCGTTCAAATTCCTTAAGGCAATCATGAGTTACAGAGCCATTGTTCCAGAAGTTTACGAGGTTATGGATCTGATAAGGACTATGCTGGTGACAAATCCTACGCAAGATGTCCGGGACCAGGCTCGTGGCGTTTATGTCCAATTCTTCACGAATTATCCCCAAAGCAAGGATCGGTTTTCGAAGCAAATCAACTTCCTCATCAACAACTTAGATTACAAGCATATGGAAGGTCGCATATCCGTGTTGGAATTGATCAATGTTTTGCTCATCAAAATGGAAGATTCGACATCGCAACAAATGCTCGGGAGCCTCTTTGGACCACTCGTAATGGTCATCATCAATGATGAATCTGACAAATGTCGGGAAATAGCTAGTCTGCTGTTGCATACTTTATTCAAGTGTGCAGATCCCGAACGCAAACAGCTCTTCCTGAACACAATGAGCTCATGGCTGAATCAAGCTGAAGAACCACTTTTACACAGGGCTGCATTTCAAACGTTCTGCATCTACCTCGACACAAATTGCAGCCAGAGTGAGAGACAGATCCGTAGATTCCAACCACAGCTTACGACCGTTCTGGAAGCCGCGACGGACGACGCAACCAGGACTGATTGGCAACTGCTATATGTTGTACTTCAAACCATCTCAAAGATTTGCCATCATCTTCCTGCGCTCGCGTTCACGACTTCCTTTGCGCCGGTGTGGTCAAAGATTCGCCACTGCTTGTCATATCCCCATTCCTGGATAAAACTGTCGGCAGCAAAGCTAATGGGCGCCTACTTTACCAATATTTGGGGCTCTGATGTAAGTGATGAAGGAATCACTTTTCCCGTCAAAGGTGCAACTGGTCTTTCCATCAGTGAAGATGAAGTCGTTGAAATCGTTCAAGTCTCATTAAGCTCCCTTCAAGGGTCTGCCGGTTGTGATGAGCTTGCTAATCAATGTGTGCGCAATCTTCTATTTCTAGGACGACTCATGATACGCACATCCCTAATCTGGCCGGAACTCCATCCAGGCACCCAGAATGGTTGTCGCATTGGGGGAGAGGGAAGTTGTTGTACGGATAGCGATGACGAAAACTCTACCCAGCAACCAAAGCAAAAGCTTGCGATCACTTATATGACTCAGCAAGTCTCGAGATTCTTGCGTCGCCCGCCGTCCACGACTCGTGCTTCCTCTCTAACACCCTTGAAATCCTCGTTACAGCTACTGGCGCTCATTACAAAGTACATGTCTGTGCCGATGTTGTGCGCACACATGGCCACTATCCTGTTGCCCCTCTACCAAATGACGAATACAAACAGTACCATACCTTTCAGCACAGACGCTGGATTCACCGAGGACTATGGTGTCCTCGTATCCAATGTAGGAGATCTGATGTCTAATCTGCAGGACAAAGTGGGCACAACAGCTTATGTTGAAGAATTGCAGCGTATCATTGAGATAGTTAGGAGAAAAAGAGAAGCCCGGCGAGCAAAACGAGCGATTGAACGAGTAGCGTTTCCTGAGCAGGCTGGGAGGCAAAAAAGAAGAAAAAGTGACAAGAAAAAGGAAAAGAGGAAGGAGAGGAGCAGCGGTCATAGAGCGTTGAGGCGGGGTTGGTAGATTATTTGCAGTCACCCAATTCAGCAACACAACGATATCTCCGTTTTTGGCGGTCATCTGAAAAGTGATGTCTGATGTGATTACGAGCCATGAGCTACGAAGAAACTAAATGCGTAGACATAGAGCTAGAAGTAGTACTATTGAATGCATTACCCTACAAGCCTTCCATCAGACGACGCCAAGTAATCAATACCCGACCTCACTTCTTCTCTACCTTACTCTCAAATTGAGTCAGACTTCCAATTGAAAACTGTAAATATGCATTACTGTCACGAGAGTTGACTCGATGATAACTTTCAGTTCTTGATGAGTCGCAGACTTTATATTTCACGCTACAAAATTGTCCATCATTGAAGTACGTATTAGGTAAAATATTGGAACATATTTACGGCGTCATTTGATGAAGTTATCGAACTATCTAGCTCGTCATTTCTGCGGCAAAAGACCATGTTTACTGATGGATGATTTACCAACACAGCATGATTGATAGCCCCTGTCCTGGCTGTGGAATCGACGGAGGAGATTCATGCTATTTCTCCTCGTCAGCCAAATGATCTAGATTTTCACTTCTTGCAGTTCCAAGACATCTGCTTGTTTTGGTGTCAGCAATGGCCTCACAACCCTCACAGCTGTTGGGGGGCATGTATACAACACGAGTATTACCCGTCGACATCTCCAAGATTGGCGACTTTACCTTCAGCGATGATGCCCGTCCCTTTCTGGATGATTGGTCATTACAGCAGGGTTCAGACAATTCCGACTACGCCAAGGTACAGGAAGCAGCTCTTCTCATTCGGCATTCTGACGTACCTGTCGCCTTTCCCACGGAGACGGTCTATGGGTTGGGCGCAGATGCCACAAGGAGTTCTGCGGTGCAAGGCATCTACCGAGCGAAAAATCGGCCATCTGACAACCCTCTGATAGTCCATATCAGCTCTCTTCCACAACTGAGGAAACTGCTGCGTGAAAAATCTGAGGACAAATCTTCAGACCCAATACCACAGATTTATCATCCGCTTATCGACCATTTTTGGCCTGGTCCACTGACGATACTGCTGCCATTACCAAGACCGTCCCCGTTCGCGCCAGAGGTGACATCTACGCTGCAGACTGTCGGTGTGCGAATGCCCTCTCAGAAGCTAGCCCTGGCTCTTATCCAGATGGCTGGAGTGCCAGTCGCTGCTCCATCTGCAAATGCATCCGGCAAACCATCGCCTACGACAGCAAGCCACGTGAAACATGATCTTGACGGGCGAATTGAACTGATCCTGGACGGTGGCCCTTGCGAGGTTGGCGTAGAAAGCACAGTCGTCGACGGTCTTTCGAAACCACCACTGATACTTCGGCCGGGACATATCTCTCTCGAAGTCTTACGGCAATTCCCCGGATGGGAAGACGTTCAAGTCGGCTATTCAGAAACTCGGCTTGACGAAGCACCCAAGGCACCTGGTATGAAGTATAGACACTACTCTCCGAGAGCGCGCGTGATACTCGTGAAAGGGCCGCCGAGTGAAGGGGTGCTAGCTAGCTTTGAGGATACCACGAAGTCAGTGGGCATCATACTGACTGGTACACGAGTGCTCAGCAATGGTGAGAGTTGTCGACATTTAAGATCGGAAGCAGCTTGCCATCAGCGCGGTAATATGTCTGTCTGGACAATATCGATTGGACCAAGCATCGCAGACATTGCACGCGGCCTATTCTCAGCTCTTCGAGAGCTTGACGATAAAAGGGTGGACTTAATCCTAGTAGAAGGTATAGACGAGAATCAAGGCGATGCAGCGGCCGCAGTGATGAATCGCCTCCGCAAAGCTGCGGAAACAGAAGTGCTCTCATGAGAACAACTATTATACAGCACAAGAATGCTTGTGTTCACTTCCTCTTCCCTCCTTTCCCACCCCTGCCTCCTGCCTTCCCTTTCCCTCCACCACCACCTTTCCCCCCTTTTCTGCTCCGCCCATCACAACTCGGAGCTTGCCTACCGGCACAGTCCCCACGACCTCCACATCTCGAATCTGCTTAATCAACTCCGCCTCCCGTTTCCTTATTCTTTCCTCTTCAACCATGAGGTCGTTCCCCTCACCACTTCCCCCGCGTTTCCTCTTGATCTCTTCGTTAGCAAGAGCATTCCACCTTGTCAAGATCTCCTTCACGGCTTTTCCCTTCTTCGTCGCGCCAGGCTGCAGTTTAGCCCGCCATCGACAGCGCGTTCCAATTGCGTCCCATGGGCCACACACCACCAGTGCATCCAGGATCTCGTCACCTGGTAACGGTGCGCCGATGAAGGAGTCTAGGTCCACAGCCACGTCTGTGCCTTCGTTCTCCTCACCATCATCACCATCTTCACCGGCTTCAAACCGCCGCCTTCGCGCTTCCTCTGCTTCCTTACTTCGTTCGGCAGCTTTGAGGTGCTGTTTTCGCCTTCGCTCCTTTTGCTCCACCAGCTCTTGTTCCTTGCTGGCTTTTGCTTCGGTGGCTTCTTTCGCGCGCTCTTGGGCAGCGGCTGAGCCCAGTAAGCGCATGGCAAGGGCTCGATCTTCCTCGTCTTGATGGGCGTATTTGATTTTCTGCTTCTGTCGCTTGCCGTGCTTTCCTCGAACATGGGATTGCTTCTGTTGCTGTTTTGCATCAGGATTAGAAGCAGTATCTGTTTGGATCTTGCTGTCGGATGGCATCTCGGCCTTCTCGGTGTTGATTTCTGCAAGGTCAGCCGAGCCTGGACCGTCCGTACGAGGACCAGGGTTCACGCCTTCGGCGTCAACAAGATCAGGCGTCGCAATTCCTGAATCGGAATCTCCTGTTTGTGAGACATGCTCAGTGATCGCATCGTCGTTATCAGCACGCTCGGAAAGAACGTCTTCACCTTCCGCTTCTGGATCTTCTCCTTGAGGCCCACCAGGTTGCAGCGGGTTCACGACTTCTCTATCCGAGCCTTTATCTTCATCCTCCTCTTCATTCAGTGCGTGCTTGTCTACATTGTCATCTTTACGAGAGTCATCCCCGCTGTCATCTACCTCATCGCTACCACTATTGCCTTGATGGTCTGTCGTTTGATTGTCCCGTCCGTCGGCGGTGGATTCTAACTCGGACTCCTCCTTCGACGCTTTTACTTGTTGAATCTCCAGGAGCGGATCATCGTGAACCCGATGTTTCAGGTGTCTAGCCTTACTCTCCTCACTGACCTTGAAGAGAAGCCCAAAGCCTAGCAATAATTGTGCCGGGGGCAAAAAGTTCTTCTCACCTTTGATATTGAAGTTTCCAGCTTGGAGAAAGTCTCCATGGGAGGCCGTTTTAGAAACCTGATAAGCTGGAACCCACCATGCTGACATGACCGCTTTCGAGTCCCAAGCACTTGAGGTTGCAATAGCTAGAGTACCGGCTTGCGATAACGTGCTTGGTGGGATAGGATCATCAGGTTTGCCAGCCTTGTTTTTTATAACTATAGACGCAGCCCCCTGTAGATCCGCATGGACGTAGACATCGCCCTTCTTCAGATGTCTATTGTACAAAATCTCACTTTGTTGAAGATCCTTGCCGCCCAGCACGAGGTAACCTTCTGATGATATGAAGTAAGCAAATTTTTCGAACCAGACGGCTTTCCTTTGAGGTCGCATCAAGTCCTTTTCATGCTGTAATTCCTTCTTTAGGTCGGATCCGATCTTCTTCTCAGCACTCTTGAGAGCTTTCTCTGATGACTGAAGCGTCTTCTGTTCTTTGACGGCCGCAGTCTTCTTCTGATCATAGTATTGACGTGCATTCGACCAGGGGGAGAGTGAAAGGTCAACATCAATTGCTAGACGCTTGTCTTCAGATGTCTTCGTAGGCTTTTTTGCAGCGACTGCTTGACTTTCGCTTCCGCTGTCGCTATCCGACACCTCGCTATCTGTCTCATTACCTTCGAAGTCCAGCTCGTCATTAGTGTCTTCTTCTGCCAATAACAGGGTGATGTTATTCTCATAAAATTTAAGCGGCAACTTAATGATCTCCGCAACAGCGTTATGACGCTGCTGCTCATTCTCAATGAGTCGCGCTACATTTTGCCAATCCATTCCCTGTGTAAGCAATGAGTTGACAGCACCGATGGCCTCACTCACTCGTTGAACGTTGGCCTCAATCGCTTGGGCTTTTCGAACATTCAATTCCTGAACTTGTTGTAAACCACCAATACGTTTCTCGTGGTCTAACCTTGTATTCTCCAATTTTTTTCGAGCGCTTTCTTCTTTGTCTGTCAGTCGCGTCTCAAGTTTCTGCGATTCAATCGAAGAATAGAATTCGTCAACCGTCTTATTAAAACCTTCAAAGGGTATAAGGAATATATCTGTTCTACTGGTGAATTGCTGTGGCCTGAAAGGATGGAAATCGTCATACTTCAGGAGGCCTTTATTGACGGACTCCATCGGATCTGAGTGATCGATTGAAGAGATCGAGACGCCTTTTGCAGGCTTAGCGACAACATAGCCTTTCTTCATGCCAGAACATGAGATTTCGTCAACGATTCTCTGTGCTTCCTTTAATGCAATCATAATCTTGTCAAAGATAGCCTCATCCGCAATAATTGTATCTGGCTGGGTAGCCAGATCAATCTGAGCGAATCGCAAAGCATGATCGATCAACATAGGTGAGAATTCTGTGGCAGCGGCGGCTACTACATTGCGTAACACGTCCCCTGGCTTCTCTTTTCCCTTCTTGCGGGTTTGAGAGACGCCTTCGCTCCTCTTTCGAAGCGTTGCCTCCAAACCATCTCTGATCCTGTCACGACTTAAGGCCGGAATACCATGATAGTTTTGTCGGCTTTCCAGCGAATATTTCAACCCCACTCGAAGCTGTTCGTTATCTACACCTTCGGAAACATTCCGAAAAAGGGCGAGAACGGATAAGTCGGCGTCGGCAAGGACGATATTTCCACTGGCATAGAATTCTAGGAACAATCGGTATTGACCATCGCTGAATTGAATTTCAATGATTCTGTCAGTCCCAACTTGAGACACCGAAGTCACTCGTCTCGAACGTAGAAATTTCCTCAGCCTCGATACAAATGCAGAAGGCGCAGGAGCTGTCGTTCTGGTAAAATTGGTGAGATAGCATTTAAAACCAGAGTCAATGACCAAGGACTGACGTGAGTCGGGTTTTGCGAATTTAAGAAGGAAGATGCGCTTCTCATGGTATTAACGAGGGGCTTCAACGCCAGCAAGGGCACCTACAGAAGAAAGGTCGTACGCGTTAGAAAGCCGAAGAGAGCATAGTGCGGACGAGAGCTCTTGAGCAATAGTCTAGAGGCCATTTAGTCTGGCACCAGCTGGCATTGAAACAGCATGTCCGCGAAGAAGAGCTTACCTTCACATCTAGAGAGGAGAACCGTTGCTTCATCTTGCTCTTCACAAATTAAGATACGTGAAAGCACAACGGAAAGTAATACAGAAAGCAGCTAGGATAGTATACCGTATGGGCACTTCTCAGAGATTGTTTTCAATGCCCTCGTGCGTCATCGTCCTCGCATGGGAACGGCCCGCTCATCGGACGCCTGCCCCGGAGATCCGGGCGTGAAGGCGCCCCTGCAGCCCTGACGAAGCCCTTGGAAATTTAAAGACACAAGCTCCTGATGGGTCACATCTGCCCCGGGGCGCATCAATTCGCAGAAGAAGATGTCACGGAGATATCAGTGGGCCGGAATATATATCATTACAAGAAGGCTAAAGAGGATTCGTTAAGACGCTGTTGCTATCGCTGGAGGTGCGTCATCATCCTCTTGCTCCGCAATCTCCCCACCAGCTTCAGTTTCTGCCCACGCACCCCATAGTCCTCGCTTCGATCGTATCCGAATATCGCTGCCTACGTCTTGGTTGTTCTGCTCTACCTTGACCGCGTCCTTAGTCGCAAGCACGAGTACCTCGAAGAACATCTTCGTCGCATCAGCCTTGCTTGTGCTTGCTTGTGGTAGCAAATTTTGAAAAATGATGTGGCTTTTCTTCTGTTTCGAGGGGCTGCCATCCGCTGTGGACCCAAACCGGTCTCTCAGAAGATGAACCGCGTGCTTCGTTCCCTGTGATACTGCTCCTTGCTCGGATGGATGTAAGAGTGGCGCAGTAGTCTCGTCAAATCGATCTTGCCCTGGGTCAGAGTCCTCTTCGTTACGTTGGTCCGCAATGGCATCTTCGTCGCCTGGTAGCATCCCGTCATCTGCTGGAAGATGAATCTCGCTTCGTTCTCGGCTTTCAACATCAAACCCTGCGTCCCCCATTTGTTCAGGGGCACCAAATGTCTCGTCTGGAATCTCGAGTTGCGGTCTGGTGTCTTCATCTTGGGGCTCATTTTCGCTGACGTCCGCAACCCCACTGTCACGCTTGCGCTTTAATTCGCCTGATTTGCGCACGGCTTCTATCGACAGAATGCCCTGTAGCTCTGGGGCCCACCCTTTTGCTCTGCCATCGCCCATTATGCTTGACACAAACCCACCATTCTTTTGCATGTTGATCAGATTCTGTAAAGCAGGATCGCGAGAAAGAAAGGACACTGGTTTAAGAATCGCTGATCTATCTTTCTGCTGCTTTTTGATGTCGTCCGAGGAGATCATAGTGATGGAGTCAGCTTGCATCACCTTTCTTTTCTTCGCCTTGTGCCGAGCCTGACGTATTGGGGATTCCTCCACGTCCTGTATGTTTGATACTTCAAATTCTCGGGTCACACTTTCTCGCGCGGACGACAAGGGTGATTGAGAGTTCCTCTGAAGACGAGGGTTGGTAGGCGGATTTGGGACATTGATAGGGTCGTCAAATAGAGCTGGAACGTTGTCGTCTTCGTTGAACAGGATGGGATCATTATCAGGCTCCTTGCCGCCATCGTCTTCAATCAATGAAGGTACCCGACTACTAAGTCGCGTTTGGCCACCAAAACCAAAATCGTCAGTCAAAGGGTCATTCATCTCCATTTCTTCGTTGTCTAGCGACAGCGGCGTTGCTTTGCGCCCAAAATCCAAAGTAGGGACGTCATCCAAACCAAGATCCAGATCGAGATCAATGTTCATAGCTTCTTCATCAAACTCCTCGCGGGGGTCTCTGGCGGGTGCATGGCGGCCTATCTCTACACTGGTCGGATCGGACAAGATCTGGCTGTTCCAATTCAATGGGTCATCCTTTTTAGAATTGAAATCGATATCCATAGGACGGAAGTCCAAAAGTGAGGGGTCTAAGTCGGGCATTATCGGATCACTGATCTTGTCTTCAATGGTGAGTGCGGCTGCGCTGGGCATATGGAGGTTAGCGGGCAAATCGACATTTCCAGGTCGAAAGGCCTTGTAACAATTAGCGAAGAGACTTTATGGCAGCGGGAGATGTGTATGTACCATTTTAATCTTGAGTAATGCTTCATTACAGTCATCCAGCAGGTACCTCGCCTTTCTGCTGTATATCCTCACCACGCCCAGCAGAAGTTGACCACTGAGACGTAGCGCCATTGGCGCTGTACCCTGATCCACGATCGCGTCGACACTACTCTCTATGTTTGCGCCCAAAATGTGCGTTTTTGATAATTTGCGCTCCAAATTCGCAGACAGCCAGACGCGAGCCAGCGGCCCGGTCTTCGACAGGAGGGTCTCCGAGTAAAACATCGCGTCGTTGATCTGAGCGTGAAACTATTCGTGAGGTGTATCCTGAAGGAATGAGAAGGAACGCCTGCACAAGCAAATTATCAGAGAAAATTGGGGCTTTGTTGATAAGAGGCGCGTCAATAGGACGTGTAGCAAGTCTCCTCTTCTCGGTATGCGAAGGCTCAGTCTCTCCGAACAGATTGCAGAGTAATTGCTAGGATATCATTGCGCGCATGCGAGCGACAGCAAGGAGGCCTTTAAGCGAAGGAAGATGGCGATTGTCAACAAGATGGTCGCAAGCAGGAAGCAGACAGGGCGAGATGTTGATCTGCGGAAGAGGCTGGGCTCCGCACGCTAGTTGACTCTAGCCCTGCACCTTTCCATATCAGGAAATCGCAGATTTGCCCTGGTGTCCCGACCTTTGCGGACCGTAAGCGTCTTGAGAGAGAATGAGGTGTCTTTCAGCAATCTACCTTCTTCCCCGTGTGTCTTGTCTATTCACAAACAAAGATCGACATTGAACTGAAACCTTCACTGGGCGCTTTGAGTGCATTCGGATAACAACATGCAGTAACGGGCGTTGAGAAAGAGCTGGGAAAGGAGCAAACTTTCCATTCGTCGGCCGCGCACTTCTCTCGAGTGCGCGATCGACCCTATCTGGACCTGATGACCCTGCCATGAAATGATGTCTAGGTCACAAACGCCTCTGTCAACTTTGCCAAATGGTCATCTTGGAAATTCACGGCGAGGGAGCCCTAAGCCGGGAACGCCTAATGAATTATCCTATTCTGTATTTTGCCCACTCTATCATCTTCATGGCACTAGTGACTGACATTCATGAAGTCAGAAACATCAACCTACTCACTTCTTACCGCTGAGCAAACCGAACGACGCCTGAATACATCTTCGATCATTGGCCTCCCCCTTCCGACGCTGAACAACGATTCCTGAACTACGGACCTAATGAATTGGAGCATGAAGATGATGAGCCGTTATGGCAGAAGTTCGCCCAGCAATTCCAGGAACGCTTCATATTGATGCTACTGGCGTCTGCGGTGATATCTGTCTTCTTGGGTGACATACACGACGCTATCAGTATATTTTTCGCAGTGCTCTTAGTCGTCACAGTTGGGTTTTACCAAGAATACCAATCCAACAAGGCTATTGACGCCCTCAGTAAGCTGCTTCCCAAATACGCCCACCTCATTCGAGGCGTTTCAGACTATAGAAGAAAGCACGGGCGAAGAAGCGATTCCTTTTCAAGTGAAGATCAGCCAAAGACTCCCATATCCCCTCAATTTGCCGACACCGCCTCAGAAACGGTGCCTGCGCGACTGTTAGTACCCGGTGACCTTGTCATATTTTCCACTGGTGATCAAGTACCCGCCGATGTGCGACTCACAGAAGCGACAGACCTGACAATCGACGAGTCGAACTTAACTGGTGAGAATGAACCCACCCAAAAACAATCGGATGTTGTCCGACCTTCAAATCACAATCGACAAGTGAATGATGATAGACCTGCAACTCCTTCAGACTTCACCTCTCCAGCAGCTGGTACTGTTGGCGTTGACGTGAGCCTGACTGAGCAAGTCAATATTGCTTTCCAAGGGACAATGGTGCGATCGGGGCATGGAAGAGGTATTGTGGTTGGCACAGGGAAATCCACCAAATTCGGCGCCATATCAGCCTCTCTGCGGGGAATAGAGAGTCCCCGCACACCTCTGCAACAGGCAATGGATGTCCTAGGTCAACAACTCACTTACATGGCTCTGATTGTGATAACGCTGATTGTTCTTATTGGATGGCTTCAAGGTAAAGCCATATTCGAGATGTTCAAGATTGGCATATCGCTTGCTGTAGCAGCGATACCTGAGGGACTTCCTCTCACAGTTTCCGTCACCTTGGCCTTAAGCGTTCGAAGAATGTCAAAGCGCGGTGCAACTGTCAAGAAGATCCCTCATGTGGAGACCCTGGGTTCAGTCAATGTCGTCTGCAGTGACAAAACAGGCACTTTGACCCTAAATCACATGACTGTCACAAAGATATGGCATTTTGACGCACCTTCCGTAATTGATGTCAACAAAGACTTTGCGTCTTCAAGCCCAGACCAGGCCACTCGCACCGTTATGCGCATCGGAAATGTGGCTAATAACGCTCGCTTGTCCAGGAATCACTCGAGTACTCCTGCATCCGCATCCTCTGCAGCCATCATGTCATCAACATTGGGCCATGATCCCGATTTAGTAAGCGCAAAGAGTCGATGGGTGGGACAACCAACTGATGTTGCGCTACTGGACCTCATGGATACGTTCGGCGAAGACGATATCCGTGAACACCTTGGCACTCGAACCGCTGAAACTACGTTCAGTTCAGAGAGAAAATGGATGGGAGTCATCGTCAGCCACAATCAAGGTTCCGATCACGGTAGTGGCATTGACGTACCGTATATTAAGGGTGCTTTAGAACAGATCCTGAAGCGTTGCGACACTTACCTTTCGAAAGATGGTCGCGAGATCATTCTGGACGAACAAAGGCGGAAAGAGGCCATCGATGCTGCTGAATCAATGGCTCAGCAGGGTCTTCGTGTTCTAGGATTTGCCAGTGGCAGTAGTAGAGACGCTCTGAAGTCAAATAGAGCAATCAGCCGCAGCGGTACGCCTAGACCAGGGGCTACTGCAAGTACCAGCAAACCTGCTGACGAAGAGACCTACAACGGCCTCGTATTTGCAGGCATGGTTGGTATGAATGACCCGCCAAGGAAAGATGTTGACAAGTCAATGCGAAGACTCATGAAAGGAGGCGTCAAGGCAATGATGATTACTGGAGACGCTGAGACAACAGCCTTGGCAATTGCAAGGCGAATAGGCATGCCACTTAGTACTCCGAGGGATGGTTATCGACCTGTTCTCAGGGGTGATGAGCTCGATCGGATGTCAGAAGATGAACTTGCGAATGCCATGGCGCAGACGTCAATCTTTGCGCGAACCAGCCCAGAGCACAAGCTCAAGATCGTCAAAGCTCTGCAGAAGCGTGGTGATATCATTGCCATGACAGGTGATGGTGTCAACGATGCCCCTGCATTGAAAAAGGCAGACATTGGTATTGCAATGGGCGTGCTTGGCACTGACGTCGCGAAAGAGGCAGCAGATATGGTCTTGACTGACGACAATTTTTCAACGATCCTTGTGGCGATTGAAGAAAGCAAGGGCATCTTTTACAACATCCAAAACTTCCTGACATTTCAGCTAAGCACTAGTCTCGCTGCGTTAACGCTTGTCTTCGTCAGCACTGCTCTTGGATACCAGACCCCTTTGAATCCAACACAAATACTATGGATTAGTGAGTTTTTTTGAAGACTATCCGGGCCCATGAACGTGCTGACCACCGACAGATGTTTTGATGGATGGTCCACCGGCTCAGTCTCTTGGAAGAGAGCCAGTCGACCCCTCAGTTATGCATCGACCTCCACGCTCGAAAGGCGACAAAGTCCTAACCCGGCGCGTTCTTTATCGAGTTATGACGTCCGGAATCATCATCATGCTAGGTACATTACTAGTCTACCGTTATGAAATGGATGCAGACAATACTGTCAGCAAGCATGACACGACTATGACATTTACTTGCTTCGTCTTTTCAGACATGTTCAACGCCCTGACCTGCAGGAGCGAAAGTAAAAGCGTTTTATTTGGCGAAGTACAGCTTTTCCGGAACCGCAATTTCAACTACTCAGTTGGTCTAAGTTTACTGGGACAAATGGCCATTGTCTACCTTCCTTTCTTTCAAGCATATGCGGACACAGAAGGCTTGGGTTTTCGGGACTTGGCTCTCTTGTTATGCATAGCGAGCACTGTATTCTGGGTTGACGAAGGTCGAAAATTCCTCAAGGCAAGGGATAGAAGGCGGAGAGGATTAGGAGGCTACAGTGCCAGTGTATAAATAGAGCGCCATTTTGATAGACAACTTTGTATATAGCCATTCGATGAAACAGTCTTGCCAATAAATCCAGACGATACCTCATTGTATATCTCTGTTAATTTCACAGTCCTGGCTGGTGCAAGCGTGACATGATTGTTTCGATGGCATCAATGGGACGAACATCCATCAAGACAAGATTAACTACTATTTATCTCGACTGTCTCATCTCATCAATCACAGCTGCCTCATCCTCTCAGCCAATTTCGACTTCCCTAACTCCAGCAGATTCTGTAGCCCTTGCTCACTAAAATCCACGCCTCGGAGCTGCACGTCCTGCGCCGGTGGCCTGCTTACTCGACTAGCTATCACCACAGGGTCGACCTCAAGGATAATGCCATCGTCACATATCTCATCAATAGCGAGAGAAACAAGATCGTAATTCTCAATCAGCGTTCGCTTGTCCGTAGAATTCCTAGGGAAAACAGCCCATTAGACCGTGCTATCTCACACTCATCCTATGATATGACAGAGACAAACGTGCGACTCTTGGGATCCTAATCCTCCTAAACACATAGGATGATCACTCACTTTAACAAAATACTCAACGCATCCCTCAAGGCCAGTATCACTTGGAAAAGCAGAATCTCATTCTCTTCCCCTCCGCCAACCACATACATCATGACATCGCCTTCCATCTTGTAGCACACCACCCTCCCATCATACAATATCACATCCCCCGTGTTCTTGTTCGTCTTCTCAAGTAGCCCTTTTTCGAACGCCTTTTGCTCTTTCACTGTCGGGTAAGGGTTTGTGCCGGGAGCATCTTTCGGCGTAGAGGGCGGTTGGTGCGGGGCAGTGTAGTATTTCGTTAGGATACGCGTACGGTCGTCGGTGGAGAGGAGGAGGATGGCGTTCAAGGAGAAGAGGGATAGGTTGGGCGACATTTTTTGGGAATTGAAGTAAGTGCGCTTATGGTAGGGTTGTAGATGGTAAGAGGAGCGAAAATCTTATGTTCGTATCATGATGATTCTATCACTCAAGTTATAATGTTGATTTGGTGCTAGCTTCGCAGAAGTTTGGGAGGTTGCGTGGTGGCAGATGCAGTTGAACGTTCTGGGCTCGGCAGCAACACAGACAAATTGATTTGGCATTCTAGCCACCAATACGGGCTTTTCAACAGTGAAAACAATATATACTTTGCTATAATACTCCAGTTACTCAAGTACACGCATTTTCCCAACCCTAAATTGTACCATATTTGGTGCATCGCCCATACTCCATCCAAAATTCGGGGTATCATGTAGGATGTAACAAGTTATCGTCTGCTTTCTGCCGCGCCGTCTTTACCGCGAGAGGATGGAGGATCTTTAGGGGTAACACTGGCGCTGGAACCGCTCGCTTCACCATCGAGTGCAGGATCATATTCCTCTGCCCCTTTGCCCTCTTCCTGTTTGGGAGGTAGTCTGCCTGAAGTTGGCGGTATTACAGCGTCCCCAACGCCTGCAACTGCGTTGTGCTCCTTGATAGCATTGACTTCGTCATTTCCGGAGAGTGTCTCTGGATGCTCAACTTCTTGAGATCGACGCTGCCTTAATTGGGAGTCATTATCATCATCACTTCCCTCTTCACTTGGGACAGCCTCGTGATCGCTTGGCTTTTTGTCCTTGATAAAACTGTCAATGATGTAGTATTGTAAAGCATTCATGACGAGAGGGAAAAATAGCATGACAAAGAATACTTGAATTCTCTCGTCGCCCTCCGTCCATTTTAGAGCCCAGTCGCCGATTTGAATGATCCAAGGGCAGAGTTTGAAAATGAAATATACACAGAGTTTCATCCCTATCAAGCCGAGGAAATATATGAAACATTGTTTGAACCACCACTTGGTTTTCGGCGGTCTGCCATAGTTTCCAGATTCGATTGATTCGGGGGGCTCACCAAATGGCGTCAAAAGGAATCCATGGGTGAGGAGGCGCAGCAAGATGATCAGGATGGGAATGCCTATCGTAGTCTTTACCGCTAGTCAGTCTTGCCATTCATAGAATCCTGAGTGGCACTTACATCCATGGCCAGGTTCAGTAAGTAGAATGAGCAAGGATTGGCTTGGTAGTCTCCTGCCTTTGGACTGGGGGTGAGCTCTCCGGATGAGATCATGGACAGGAGCAGATTCGCTACATGCAGTAAGCCTGAACCGACAACCTGCTTCGAGGCGTCGAAGGCCCATATCCTCACAGGTCTTTGTGGTCGCTCGCGCCACCGCTTAAAGACCAGTGAACTTAAAGCCAAGATCCCCAGTGCCCCTTGTATGAAGAGGGCGAAAGGTCCAAGCAATCTACAGTCTCCATTTTCCGCTCCAGCTTGCTTTACGCCGTCTGTTGTGGTGTTGAAAGGGGATACCGTGGATGTAGAAGCGTGTATGATGGATTGGCTGAGGGTTGAGGATACGAAGGCTGATGGTTTCGAAGGAGGGTACATTCTGCCCGTCAGAGGCTGTAGGCGTCTTTGCACAATCTAGAGTATATCCATAATCATAGGAGGATTGGTGTAGATCATAGAGGGTTTGAGGAAGTCGACTCTTCGCTTGCTGGCTTATTTTCAAAATCGACTACGTTTGCCCAGCCAGGTTCTCGCATCGAGGCACAAAGTCAAGCCAAAACGACTGTGAGAAGCTTGATATGCGTCCGCTTACATTGCTGCGATTAGTCTGGTGTATTTAGGAATTCGCAAGATGTGTTTGATAGTCGTTGTCAAGGTGAGGCAGTGAAGGGGCAAAGTTCAAAGTTCAAACCATCTCAAAACATAGCCGCGGATTCTCCACGCCAAGCATGAAATCCAAAACGCCCACGTGACGTACTTGCAAAACGGTTAAAAGATTGCTGTACTCTATAAATTCAAGTAGCGCATGCATTGACGCATCGTCTGCGGGCGCATAGCTATAATTTGCAGCAATTCTGGCTGGATCATTTCACAGACTGCCATCGCCAGCAATCAACCCTTTCCTACGTTAAGCCAGTCTCAACGCCAGTTTGGGCTGCCATTCTACTCTATGTTGTGTTCCTTCTTCAGTCGCTCAAGGTTCTCTTGTCTTTCTGCTAGATCTTCTTTTGACTTGAGCATCTTCTCCGGTTGGTGGTATAATACTGCACCCTCATTTAGCAAATAAGAACAGAAACGGAGGGGCAAGGGCACCCACCAACGAGATAGCGGTTCTGAAAGTTGAAGCCGTTCAATTTGTCGCAAGCCTGTTTTGCATCCATCACGTCTTCGTAGACGACAAATGCGGTGCCTTTCGTATTGTTTGCCATGCCCTGCCTTATCTGCCTGGAGTCGTCGTTAGCAACATGATACATGAGAGGGAGTCATGCAAGATGCTGTACGTGCCGTATAGGGCCGAATTTGCCGAAAAGCTCAAACAATTCTTCGGCTGTGACATTGTAGCTTTGTAATGTAGGTCAGCTACTCCATCCATGCAAGGCCTTGCATTCTGCTGTGCCTACCTCAGGTTCTTGACAAACAGTGCGCTGTCCGCGGTCAGCAGACACACGTGTACACCTGCGCAGGAGCCATGGGTAACTTACCGATTGACTTCAGGTGCAAGTTTACCAGCTCGATTCATCTCAAGAGTTTGTTCAAGTGAGATGGTGAACGCAGGACGGAAAATAAGACGCACTCGGCATGACGCCAGATGCAGGGTCCGGAACGCTAGTGGGCGCTCCCGCTGATAACAGGATAAGGTAATCATACTGGAGATCCGGGTAATTGTGGGGACATTTCGAGAGACGCAAGATGAACAACAGTCTCCAAGTGAAGAAGTACAGACTTGGAATGAAATGTGGTCATGCTGTATAGTATGGTATCCAAAGCGCCCATAACACCTACGCTTAGCGACCAAGAAGCGATTACACCCAGCAGCAGCTAGAGCTGTGATCGCACTGATCACTACGTATCTCGACCTTCAACTTCTTCGTCCACAAGCCTTATAGTTCCATCGTCATTACCTAGAGGTGTTCTCGATCCCTTTTTGCCCTCCAGTAGGTCCGCCAATTCCGAAGCTTCCCGCTTCCCCCTGTCGACATCTACCATCAGCATCAACGGCAGCGGAATGAAGATTAGTACTGCTAAAAAGACGAAAGCTGGTCTGATCTCCCCGTAGCGATCTGTGATAGCACCAACAATAGCAGGCCCAAACACACTTGAGCCTTTATCAGTGATGGCGTAGAGTGCATAGAATGCTGCTTCGAAGCCGGGCGGTATAAGTTCACCAAACAGGCTGCGGCAATACGAGGATATTCCTCCAAGCACGAAACCGTAGATTGCTCCTAGAGGATACATCTCCCAAGGCTGTTGCAGCCCAAGCACACCAAGCCTCCTGATCGCCGGGACAAAGCCAAGAAGGCCATACAGCGGTATGATTTCGAAGAGGCAGATGCAGGCAATTATTGTTTGTGACGGCTTGAGGCCGAGCCAACGTGAGAGCTTACTCCACGTGAAAGCGCCTATCACGCCGACTACGGTCCCAGTCAGACTGATCATAGCCAGAGCCGCAGGTTTCATTTCCAGGTCGGTTTTTGCAAATAGTACGGCGGTACCACTGATGGTTGCAATAGCATCACTGAGTAAGAACCATGCGGCCAGAAAGAACATCATATCCTTCAGACGGCGAGCTCGCAATATCGTCTTCCACAGAGACTTCCAAGCATATACAAAGTATCCAGCCCAGGTTCTCTTCTGCTTTCCATCACTGGTAAACGGTAGTGGTGGGCCAGGTCTCGGTCGGAGCCACAACGCTGCAGGGATCGTGAAAAGCAGCCACCATAGTCCTATGAAAAACAAGACAATACGTAGGACTAGGGTAGTGGAGCTAGTCAATGGCTGCGCTATTATGATAATCACAATGCCAAGGGTTTGTACAACTACAGCGGCGAGATAACCGATACCAATGCCGTAAGACGAGATTTGAGTTGACAATCGAAGAGCTGGGGATACCGTTCCTTGCGGCGTTCCAGGCGCCATCTTATACTTGACGTTTGAGGCTTGTAACAGTGAATCGGTAGGTCCATCGAAATCTGCGTCTTCTGCCTCCTGGCTGTCCCGCGTAAGCTCCCGACTTGCGGTTTTGGTGCTATTCGATTTTTCCTCGGGCCTTATTGACGGATGTCGCCGGACAAGAATTGGTAGAAATGAATTTAACAATACAAAGGATGCGCCAAAACAGGTGTTTGCTACAATCGCTAACAGCGCACCGAATGCATATATACTGGGTACAACACCCAAGAACAGCATCGTTGCGACGGCTCCTGTGAAAGCAAATGAGAGTAAAAAGCTTTTCCGAGACCTGCCGTGGTCGGCAGCTGCTGAAATGGAAATGATCAACAGAGCCTGTACAAGAACACTCAGAGAAAATGTATACATAGCAAAGCTGGCAGTGTTGATGTCGATACCGAGAAATTTGACGATGCATTGACCTGCTTCACCTCTTGGTGCACGGGGAGCGAATGCTGCGTGTCTTCTAACGGCGGCCGCAGGCGGCGTGAGGTCGACACTGGAACCTTTGCACGGTTTGGTGCGGTCTAGAAGAAGCGATCCTCTTTCGCGACTTAATTGCTCTAAAGCTATGGGGATGAAGCTCCCCACACCGCAAATGACGAAAACCTCGGCCGCGAAACCGTAGCTGTACCACCCGGAGATTTCTTTCTGACTGGTGCTGCGTGTGTCTTCACCGGGAAATTGCGGGGGGTCGCCATCCTCTCCGAAGTCATTGTTGTGGTCCATAGTGTGTGAGGAAGAGGCCGATCTCAAAGATGCTTCGTCATCTGCAAAGGAAGAGGGAGCGGGGGACTTGTACAGCCAAGCTTTGGAGGAAGAAGGCTGTTGAGAATGGAGCTCGGGTCTTGGTAGAGGATCATTGCGAGGGACCTGGTTACATGAGTAAAGATGAAGGCATACACATGCAGTGTAGATGTTATTGGAGCACCATTTTGAAAGACAGAGGATCTCAAGATGATGCTACTTCTGTCCTGATGAGGTCTGGCAGGCTTGGCTCCCCCGACTTGGCCTAGCGGAGAACATGATCCCTGCGGCCGATCTCCAGCAGATGCCGACCCTCATTCTTTGTCCATTCGGCGCAGCAGCACGCAACATCGTGCTCACCCATGCACTTGAGCAGGTGAAGGACACAGTGGGAGAGAGATCGTAGAGGATAAACACACGCGGGGTCCGCTAAGGTCATCTGCAATCTCTTAGCAGTGGAACATAGTTTTACTACAGGCTAAGGACTGCCTCGAGCCGAACTAGATAACAGAAACGCGACTTCGCCGCCCCCCTTCAGCGCAGTATCGTTGCAGCGTCGACGAGCTCTGGGACACTTTCATCCTGGCCGAGTTGTCGCAGCAGACGAATGCATTGCCTTGTCTTGCCAACGGTCAGATCACGAGTTTCAAGGTGCGTTAGTGTCTCCATGAGTCAGTACGGTATCATCATCATTAAAGTCATCCGAGCTAAAGAAAGGCTGGGAAAGGCTTTCACGTAAGGTAAGGTAAGGCTAAAGGGTAGCGTAAGGGTAGCCCTCCAAGTAGGTAGCATCAGGTAGGTCAAGCCAAGAGGCGCCCAGTAGTAGATTTGCAACTCACCAGGGATGATTTGTGGCTCCGAACTTCTAAACACCTGAGATATTATTGGGGCCCTGTGAATTGGGTGTTCAATGCGTATCCAGTGTCCAGTAGTGTGTGTCGGTAGTGCCATGTCCACTATTGGCGGGGAAGGTGGGAGTGTACGAGTAGAATGTTCCTAAGGCCCTAGACTTAGAGACCACTCTAAAGGTTTGGGCTAACAACAAAGAGCAGGCGCCGCCCGCCGCTGCAATTTGTTAGCCGCAAGTTGGATGAGACCCAATTCACTCTGCATCCACTCACCTGCTCACCTTCACACCTACTCGCCTTCCTTCACCTGAACCTCGCGCGCTCTGCTCCCTTCACCTTCATTTATTCCACCTTTTGCGACTTGTCTAGCCTGGCTCTTCTTTTTCCTGACTACCGACACTCTACTCTCGCGGTACCATCCTCCATTGCCGACGACATCCCGCTGCAGTCTTCGCGGAACCTTGCAGGCGAGAATAGCCTGAACAACGCATCCTGAAATCTCAGCTCCACCGCCCTCGCATTTTTTGCAAGCCCGTCAAGGACGACACTAGCACCTGCTGACAACGTCGCGATACGACTTACGCGCTGAGAGCGATTGTCTTGCCCTGAAGGCGCACAGCAAGCCCTTCTAAGTCCTCCCGAGGACCGCCGAGTCTCTGACACCCGTCACGAATGCGTACCCTCACGGCACTATCGAGCTGAACCAACACGTAAGAGAAGGGGAGTCGGGAGGGGAACTGGGGGAAGTGGAGGGTGTGAAAAAAGGGAATGAGGCGACTGTTGGTGGTCAAGCGCAGGCTGATGGGGCGGCCGAGAGGATGCCTGGACTCACTGGACAGCCGGCACATGGTAGAGGTAGCATCGGCTCTGTAAAAGCAATGAATCACAAGGCTCCTCAAGACCACGCCATGGCTGTCCCAAATGGAGATGTCCCAAAGATCAACGGAGTCCATTCACTGTCTAATGGAGTGTTGACGAACGGCCTGGCGTTAGACCAGTCAGAAGAGCAGCACGAGGGACGAGAGCATCGTAGCAGTGATGCGTTGCAGAACCGCTATGGTCAGCTCCCCCCGAGATCAACCACATAACAATGAGTTATCGCCCCATCGCATCCTTAATTGAAAGACTCGTGCAAGAGACCTTCAACAATCTACAAGATACCATCTCCGAAATGTCTGAGATCCAAGTTGTCCCACCCCAGTCAAATGGCAACGTGAATAACGCGAAGGGATCCGCCAAAGCAGATGAATATCCCCCTAATGTGCAGAAGAAGGTCCGTATGTTCGATCTTGCAAACAGCAGAAGAGCGCAATTCATCAAGCTTCTGGTCCTCTCACGTTGGGCGCGCCATGCCGATAACATCAGTAAAGTCATAGATCTGCGCGTATGGCTCACAGATAAACAGACGGCTTTTCAGAGTGCCGTTGACTGGATGGGGGAATTGAAGAGGAAGTTGGCAACAATCAAGGAACCCTCGCCGGACACAAATACTGCCCTCGAGATCCTGTCGCTTGGACGTGCTTCATGGATACCAGATCTTACCTATTTACCTGCAGAAGCGCTAACGCCTCCACGAATGTTGGAAAATCTCCGAAGAATCAATACCCTTCTGTCGATTCGCCTTCGCCTACACGAAAAGATTCCTTCAAATCTGAGAGATTTTTCGATTTCGTCTGGCAGAGCCACTTTCCGAGTCTCGGAGGAGTTTGAAGTCGATTTATCTATAGCTGATGAGGACACCTCTAAGCAGCTCTACTTCATCGATTTGCGCTTCACGTTTTCACCAATGGTTACATCGTTGCCAGCAGGGCGACTACGAGACGAGTTCGAAGCAAAAGCGAATGACGCCCTTGGTCGAGACGGCCTTCTTGGTCTCTTCGATTACATTCATAACATAGTGTTGACACAGAAACTTACAATCTTGAGAAATCAAGCACAGGAATTAGCAAGAGGACACTGGGCTGAACATTTGAAAGTTGAACCCTTGAGACGATCGGTAGTCGTTCAATATTGGTGTGACAGGCAAGGGGCAAAGCATTGGATCGAAATTGGGATTATACGCGGCAAGACGAAGCGAATAGCTTACGCGGATGAAGAGCAAAGGATACCAAAGCTCGGAGTAAGATGGTTCCGAGGAGGGAAGGAAGTCTCGGATGTCCAGGTCGATCTCAGATTAGGGGAAATATCGATGCGCCATATTCTTGAACAAGTCATTACACGACACATAAACTCGGACATGTCCGAGATGGCTACCGGTCTCCGTCGTGGACAAGCTTATTCAAGCGGCCGACTGCGATTGAAAGCTCAAGAGGGCATCAGCAAGCCTTCCGAGGCGTACCTGCTAGTCCAGCTCACATCCTCAAAAGCTATCAAACTTTCGCAAGAGCCCGTCTCAGGCCGATTCGCGATACTACCCTCCTCCAAGTTAAGTAGCCGCGCAGAATATGAACTCAATCGGCTTGCAGTGCCTGCGAACGAAGGTGCCAGCCAGCTATCCTTCCTCCGTGCGCTCACTACACACGAAGAAGTAAGCGCGGGCGCAATCCGTCTTGGTTGGGATCCTTTACCTTCACTAAGACCAAATCAAGAGACAATCCAGAGGCTTTTCACCAAGGGTAATCAACACATAAAGTTCTTCAAAAGGCATTCCTGGGCGTCTGGTTGGGCCCTCGCCTTTTCGGCAAGTTTGGACGGCGACCAGTGGTGGGTTGTTGAGACGTCTGAAACCCCAATCGATGGAGAACAGAGCTCCAAGACAACACTGGAGTCGACGATACGCAAAGCATACAGCATCAACACTGCTCAGCCTAGCTCCTCGCCGGAGCCTCTGAGTTCATATCTGATTGAGGTAGAGCGATGCGCGGCTGGCACGATATCTCAGTCCATTGACTCGCGATATATGGCTTCGACGCGAATGCCCCATAAGTTGCAAGCGGCGACGTCACTAGATGCGATACCACAATGTCCAAGTCTCTATCTACGACTACCAGCGAAAAAGGATCCACAAGATCTTACTACGTCAAAGCCACTCGATCTTCGGTGGGCCCAAGAGCTTGTCAAGCTCGACTACCAAGGGCTCAGTATTTCTCATTCATGTGCTGTGCATTTAGCGACGACGTGCTTAGAACAGCCATTGCCTAATATGAAGGACCTTGCTGCGAATGTGCCTGGAGCTGCCTTCCATCCTTCGTCCGGCGCTTTCGCACTTCAGCTTCAAACTCAAATTGGACAGAGTGTGATACCACAGCTTTCTCAGCGTATTTCTGGAATAGGACGTCTTCATGATTTCATTACTATTATTAAAGGCTACAAACTACTCGTCACACGAATCTCCATAAGCTCTCTCGATTTCACCTATCTCGAGAATCCACAAAAACTCAAGGCTGTGATCCACTTCCCTGCAGACGGTCCGCTTCAGATGTCGCTCTTACAGCCGAATCCTCATCTTCGCATCCTGGATCATCTAAACTCTCGCTTTCGCACTAAAGGTTTAGCACACGTCCTCTCAATCATGCAAATAACGCTGTCTCTACTGTTCACCCTTGCAAGGCTCGAGTCTGCAAGAAAATCGTCAAATATGAATATACTGGTTCGATCAGAGTCATGGTACCAGGTTATCTACTCAGCCACTTCACCAGTAGGTGGGTTTGACATAGTCTTGAGGAGGCGAAGAGATACAGCCATGTGGTTCATACCGGAAGACACTATCAAGCCTCCTTTTATTTACGATGAAGCGAAGGATATCCGAAGAGGAAAGGGCAATGGCTGGAGAGGTGTTAAGGGTGGCATCATCACTGAGCTGAATGGTATCCACGAAGCTATGGAGAGGCTTGATGCCGTTTACTCTAGAGCCGCAGAGCACGCTGCCGGACAATCAAGAAAGGGGAAACGAAAAGCTGAAGATGAAGTTGTAGAGATCGACTAAAGCCGCCCACACTTTGGGCATGAGCGAAGATTAGACGGCAAGGATATTTTGTATTATGATATAGCTTCATCTTGCTTAAGGAAGGATCAATGGTAGCCGGAGTCAAACGGGAAGGGGGGGCATTTCTTCATTATTTATTATACCCAAGAGACGAATTTGCGAAGGCGCAGCGACGACTAAATTGGGTATAACATTCGGCTTGAATGACTGGACAGAGAGAATAGCATCAGCTTCAGACTTAGATTCAATGATACATCAATATTTGCTGAATAAGAATTGTGTGGCAGAGTGGCAGACCGGTCGAGATATGTCGACTAGAAATATTGAAACATATCCTGATATACTCTAACTGCATCGTATCCCATGAAAGTCAAGCTCGTGATATGATCACACAAAGCTTCTCGATCCTGGTACATGCACGTCTCAATATTCGTCATGATCTGTCGCCGTATTTAGGGGCATTCTCATATGCAGAAATGTCGTTCATCCAATGACGCTGCTTAGCCTGATCAGATCATAGCCCCTTTCACCTTGAGACGACTGAAAAGACAGCCTAGTCGCCTTCAACACTTTCTCATAATAGGCTCGGGAGCGAGAGAAGATAATGAAAGATCAAGGGAGTGGCATGGCGAGCAAGGACAATCAGATCGTGCTCATGAGGACGTTTCTTGAGCACCTAGAAGTAAAGCCCTCCAAAGCTTTATTCCCTTACTAACAAAGCTAGAGTGGTATGGTGAATGGACATCGCATTATTTTCTTTGCAAGCGCAGAGCGTCTCCTATCAGACCTTCTGCTTCAAGAGCTCGGCTCCCCTCTTTGCTAAAGTCGCGTTCTCCACCGTTTGATCAGGACTGCCCTCAAGAGCCAAATGCACCGTCGCAGCAGCCAGCTCATCGACCTTGATACTCGGAAAGATGCTCCAGAACGAGCTGAGGAGAGTCCTCCTCAAGACGAAAGCAGGCCTCGTGACGTAGGTTTCGAGAACATCCCCACGTTCTTTGCCTAAGGCAGACAGTCCAATCTCCACTTCGCCCTTTACACAATTCTGTTAGCCGACCACCATCATAATTGTTGAGGCGCAGGCAGACAGCACATACCCTCAATTTCCGAAACTTTCCCAGAACCCAGACACTGCTTTCCTGGTCCTTGATAACGAGAATCCCACTCGTATACACAAATCTGAATTTGCCTTCTCTGTTCCCACCCTCATTGGCTACGTCCGCAAGCTTCTTCGCCACGCTCATAGTCCCCTCCACGTCAAATCTCCTTGCATCTTCTAGCGTGGCTCCGAAGGGCTTGGTGCCAACTGCCCAGATACATGCGTCCGCGTCGGCACATTCGGAGAGGATGGAAGGAGAAAGGGCAATGATGTCCTCGGAGATGAGGACTTTCAGTTTGGCGTCTGGAGGCGACGAAGGGAGTTGACGGCGTGATATGACGATGAGGGAGGTTATGGAGGGATTGGCAAGAGCATGGGTGAGGATCTCGCCACCGATGAAGCCGGTGGCGCCGAAGAGGATGAGTTTCATTTTCCACTGATCAGTGATCACAGTACTGGAAATGTGTGATGTGCTTGGGTTAATATCTGAGAAGGAAGCGATACAAGCATGAACGCGCTTTATGAAGGTAATGAATTCGTTGCGCGGGGTCCCATGACGCGCATTGCAACGGCCGTATCGAATGAGGTCAGACGGGTTCACTTCGTATTCGAGATCATTATTCCCCCTTGAAGCTCCTATCCACGACAGGCTGCAGGCAATTCATGAATACAACGTTGAAATCAGGTGGGCGTAACAGGGGAAAAATGCTTGTGCCCGTCCTGCAGCCAACGGACCGGACGAATAGCGGACGAACGACAGGATTGCAAGGTCTCGCAATCGTCGATGAAGAGATGACTTTCGTATAGTCGACTATTTGTTTGATTGCTTGTGCAAAGCTTTTTACCGCTTTTTAGTAGCTGGGATAATCTTTGACGCCCCATTGTCCAACCAGCTCCATCGCCTCCTTACCGCCATACTTGAGTCTCTCGTCACCAAGCACACCACTCACGCACGCCCAAGGATCACGGGATCCACCCCATCTCAAAACTTCGTTCTTGTATTTCTCACCTGCCTCTCTATTGATTGCACCACCGTTCTGTCCACCTTGGAAAACTTCTCGCCAGATTTTTCCGGCAATTGCACGGTCGAAGAGATAACTATAGTACGTGCCGCTGTACTCCACAAAATGGCCCAAGAAACCTTGTGGAGATATATCTCGTGGCTCGCGAATACTTCCATACCTATCGTAGATATCGTAGAAAGTCTTCGTCGTGTCAAAGTCTTGGTTAGCGGGAAGTGAGGAATGATAAGCTTGATCCAACAAGCTGTACAGAATCTGCGACTCTGTAGACAAACCTTGCTCCCGGCTTCGTCGCTCGAGTAAATCGCGTATTAGATAAAAAGGTAGAGGTGCATCGGTTTTCCAGTGGCGCGCAAAGAGACCAAGTACCGACTCATCAGACGCGAAGCTCTCCATAAGCACAGATGGGAGTTCGGCAAAATCTGTTGCACATCGGGTACCTGAGACTATGTGCAATGATGTTCGCCCCATTATCGAATGAAGTGCATGCCCCATTTCATGGAAGAGCGTCTGCACATCACGAAACGAGAGCAGCGTTGGCTTTTCCGGATGGAGCGCCTGCGCGTAGTTGCAAATGAGAGCAATCGTAGGCAATTGGAAAAGTTTTCCACTGGACGAGGACGTAGCTCGCGCCATTCCATCATCTTTTAAAGGCGTACTAGCTGCAGCTTCTTCCTCAGATATTTCACGAGAGCAGCGAAGAGTGAAGTGCGCGGGGTTCGAGGTTTTTCCATCCCGTTCGAATAAGTCACAGTACAGAACAGCGATCTGGTTACCGCCCTCATTGACAACGTCAAGGCGACGAACGTCGTTGTACCATGTCTCTCCCGATTCTGTCTCGCGGGGAACTAGGCGTATACCATAAAGCCGGTCGAAGAGGCGCGAAAGGCCTTGTATGACGGTCCCGAGTGAGAAGTAGGCAGAGAAATTATCGGCTTCATTTTGCTTCTGATCCAGATCGTCCCTTATTCGATTTTCATAGTACAAGATATCCCATGGCTGCAATGACGAAGTCGTTCCATCTGAGCTCTTCTTTGCCATCAGAGCTCTAAGCTCTTTAGCCACGCCAGGGGCGTTATCTGAGCTCAGAGCAGCAAGAAAAGAATTGACCGCTTCCGGAGTCTTCGCCATCTTGTCCACGAGGGTCATCTCTGCGTAACCTTTAAACTTCGACAAGCTAGCCAATTCAGTGCGAGTCTTTAACAGTTCGGAGAGCACGTCTAATTGAGGCTGTGCCACAGTCTTCATGTTTGTGTAGATGGTCTTTCTTATTTGCTCGCTATGGATAGATCCAAGAGCAACATAAAGGATATCATTGGTCAATGGCAAGGATACATTGCCCATTCTCGAAGTATATCTTCGTAAAATGACTGGGTCCAAGCCTTCCCCTGCTTCCTTGCGGAAGCGAACATAGGGCTCTTGAGGCATCATATTCTGGGTAAATTGGATACCTAGATATTTGGATCTGTTTGAAAGATCTATAAAGCGTTGTCTGTCCTTTGCAGGTAGATCAATGGCTGATTGAGAGAAATCTTTAAGTAGATTGCGAGCCACACACGTTTCCTCTTCATTCCACGATAGATTTGTATCGTGAAAAGCATAGGCTTTTTTGAGCTGAGAATGAAGACCTGGTGTGGTGTTCAAGATATTCATATACTCCCAAAGGTGTGCGTGCGCGTTTGCAGCGCTCCGCTGCCATTCAGTATTGGGATGAGTATTGCGGACGAAGTCGGCAAGATCGAGTACTCGACAGAGACAATCACTCAAAAGGTCTAGCTTTCGAGGAAGAGCGTTGTACTCCTCAGTCGACGAAGCTCGTAGCACATCGTCTACGATATCCCGGCACTTTTCCTGTATATCGCGTGCGAAGCTATGAAAGCCAGTAGGCCTTATCAAATATCGATTCTGAAAGAGACCTTTTGAGGATTTGATATTCTTCGAGGTTTGACCGAATTCATTCCAAAACAATCTCGAATCGAACACTTTACGGAGAGTCTCGTCGTCGACCCTTTTCTGACCGCTCGTAGGGGCGAACGCACGGTGCTGTATCGTCGTCACAGCAGGAGATATAGATGCGAAATATCTGTTCTTGATGCCTTTGCAGAGGCTTACATCCTTCCGAAGCGTCCATCCTCTGATCATGTCCTAGCCCTGCATGGCTTTATGTCTGTGATCAAGGCACAAGATAATTTTGTCGGTACAGATACTTTACGGTCTATGTTAGTGAGTCGCCTAGCGGTGCTGTATTAATACCAGATGACGTTGCAGGCCATTGCCCCACATGCCAATATCAAGGACGCCTTTTGTAAGCGCCATTTGTTTTTGTATAAGAGGGGTTTTTCATCTTTGACACAAACACACTGTAACCCTCTGTTTCCTTAGGCACATCGTCTTCGAAACAACATACCCATTGCTACCTTCATAAGCCTTCAAAATGGCAGATACAAGTTCTAAGGACGGAGCTTTCAACATTCTTGGCTCGGAGAAGCTGAACACTCCTGATGGGAGAAATCCGCCAAAGGATACATCAGCGGGGTCGGAACAAGCAGCGCCCAAAGCGGGTCAACCAAATACGGAGGAGTACAAACAGAAATGCATAGCTGCACACAATGCGTTGGAGGACAAGCTAAGGGAGAATGAGCGGCTCGCGAGATGGAGAAGGGAGTGAAGTTACAATCCTCACGTACGGGAATCCCATGTTGAGAACAACGGAATACTTATATTCACTAGCAAGGGTGTGCAAGAATGCTACTTGATGGCGGCCAAGTGGGCCAGGTTGGGGGAAACACATTCTTATTACGAGGTCATGGTCGGCACGGTTCACGAAATTACAAAGCACCACTGGTTACGCAAGACATCACTGTCGAAATTTGTATAATAGGAGATCGAATGATGATTTGACCTATGAATGTGTGTATGAATCAAGAATGTCAACTCACTTCAAGGTGACTGTATCACCAGCTTGTTTTCAATGAAATCTGTCATACCTATGATGATCCAATCCATTTAATCATTTTCTTCTTCTTCTTTCCAAGAAATAGCCCTTTTAATAGGCCTCAAATGTCTTTTACTGCTCTAGCATACGTCTCATATGGCGCACAGACTCCGAGGGCACGTCTCGCATGCACGTTGAGCTGGGACAGGCCATATATGATACTCGCGTTAGTCCACCCGAAACTGATGAGCTTTATTAGTCCGCCATTAATTCAGGGCATGGAAGCCGGGAGGGGAGTCTCACCCTTCTTGTGGTGCGTATTTAAAATTCAGTCCCTGATTTCCATACTCCGCGTCTACTTTTTGTGGTGCGTCGAGAGTCGTGACGTTGTACTTCTCCACAACCGTACCATTATAATCAACAAAGACCTTGAGAACCATATGGAGCCAGCGATATATCAAGCGTTCAGCCTCTTCGTGGTACCCATACTGCTTCAGACCTTCCCAAGCAAGCATTTGATGCGGAGGCCAGCCGTGAGGGTAGTCCCACTGCTTCTGTGGATTCGCATCATCAACGAGACCACGAGACTTCTCTGTTGTACTTGACAGTCCACCAATGCATTCAAAATGAGGCAGCCCTTTCTCTACAAGCTTGCCTGCCTGTTGCGCGCTTGCAATGCCGCACCACAGAGGCCACAACATTGTGACCGATTCGTGATCACTTTGTTTACGGGTTCGAATGTTGAAGTCAAAGTACATGCCCTTTTCTTCGTTCCAACAGTACTGGTTGACTGACTCTTTTCGTTTTCTTGCCGCCCGATCCCATTTGGCAGACTTTTCAATACTCACTTGACCCTCGTTCGAGGAACTAAAGTCGGCTGGCACGGAAAGTTGATCATCGAAAATGCTGCGTATAGCCCAGGCGATGTCTTTCTCGTACTTATAAAGAAGACATTGCAAGTCGATCGTTCCCATGTCTGCACACACGCTTTCGACTCGGTTGCTAGTGTCATGACCACATTCACGAACGGCTCGATCGTGAAGGAAAAATGTATCCAATTCCGCTTCTGAGATCTCACCGGTATCATATTTCGTAATAAATTGCTCAATGTTGATGTCGTATCTTTTTGCATAGGGTGCGAGAATATGATTGAAGGCACCGAGTTCGCATTCGGGGGGAAAGCCTACACCGATTGGTCTGTATGTGTTGAGTCCTGAGGAAATATCATGTCTAGGTGGTGCCATCCAATACTCGTTGTATTCTTTTATAGCAGCAAGCAGTGCAAGGCGCAGACGATCTTTGGCGTCAACCTCGTGTTGACAGGTCTTATACGTTCGTAAAGCAAGATCCGTGAGGAAAGGGGGCTGTGATCTCCCAAGATAGTAGGAGCGATTTGCATTACAGATCTTGCCGTAGTGCTTTATTTCGAATACGAAATGTTTAATAATCGACTTGACCACTTCGACATGGGTTTCCATCATACCCCAGGCACAGAAGGCTGTATCCCAATAATATAGCTCGTTGAAGCGACCGCCAGGTACGATAAACGGAGTCCCTGTGAGAGCCCCTTTGATTTTTGGATCTTGTTTCATGTCAAGAGCAAGGAGACCAGGCTTTGCATTGAGGCTGTGGATGAAATCCGAATCAAGTCCGCCATCGGGAAGCTTTTGCACGTCTAGATGCATGCTTGGATTTTCTTCCGAAAGGCGCTTGAAATAGGTGTACTGCTCTGGAGCTCCACTTGGGATGTAGATTCTTCGAGGAGATTCCTCAGTCCCTTTTGTCTTCGAGTCCAACGTTGCCTTTGCGACCCCCGCCGCGTCAGTAGTTCTAGTGAGGTTGTCCCACCAAGAACCCTTGATGAGTCGCTCCAGCCGCCGGATGGGGTCCTCACTCAAATGGCCAGTGTTGACCTCGAGGTACTTCTGACCCCTTTTTTCAGCAAGAAAAAGCTCCTGCAAAAGATTTGCTAGTGCATAGTTTCCCTTAATACAAACAACCTGATTGTCGTCAGGTGATAAATTAGAAGTAACAAAGCACTTGTACAGAGTCAGCTTCGCATTGCCAGGTGAGTTAGGTAATATTCTGGAAGTCACCTTCGGCCCGGTGTCTTCTACGGTGATTAGCCCGTCCCCGTCAAGATCCTCATGCTCTAGCAATGCCTCCTTGGTTGTATCAACTGCAAGAACAAGCTTTCGATCGGCAAAAAGAAAGCTGTCTTAAGCCTATATCAGTCAAAATATTTAAGCTGCTTTTTCGGGCACCCACCATCGTTACCCAGACTCTTTCGGGAATTGGCTCGCTTGTGGTGGGCCTACATTTATTTGGTAAGTCATCTTGGCAATACATTTCTCCGTGGTATGACTTTGATTCCGCAAAAGCCACAGGCTCATGGTAATACATGATGACAAAATTAATTTGCGCTTGAGGTATGAAGGAACTGCGCAGAGGTAAAGGGAACAGGAAAGCAACTCGCTGAACGTAGGAGTTGCACGCATCGAACTTCAACAACACTGACCTCAATTGTCATATTGGCGTGATACGTGGTCCAATCAGCCCCCGTTCACATATATCTTTGTGAGGCTTTGTTGCAAAAGCGATTGCTGCTTTCAAAGTGCGGCAATGTGTTGGAGGCCTACTTCCTAAAAAAATGTAGGTGAAGTGACCATCATGATGGCGCGGACAAGTAGACACAGTAATTCATTGAAGAGGGCAAAGGCTCCAAATGGTCACTCATGATTCTGAAACTGTAGTAACATGCAACAGTGAATGAATCCAGTTCGTAATTCTCATCAAATCTGTCTAACAGAAGCCATTAGAGGTAAGCAATTGCAACGGTGAGCCAATGGGAGCAGCACAGCCGATTAAATTTGTGACGCCAACTTGTTACACGGCAATATCTGTATATACTCGAACTTATGCAACGATGTTTGGATAGACAGCTTCACAAAGATGGAGTTGACGTTTAAACAAAGTCTAAGAGCCGCCGAGCGGCCCGGCCGAGCAAATGAGCATTAGACGTAAGGTGAGCTACGGTAAGCTACCTACCTTGGGTAGTTCATACAGGATCCTCCAGGTCTTTATTGTTGAAAGTGCAGCTCAACTCCCTGGTGCACCGGGCACGCGAAAGCAATTTACAGACGGTGGCCCATCTGTACCGCTTCAGTAAACGCATCCTTCGAATTTGCTATTATCCCTGCTGCCATCAAACCTCTCATCGCGAGTCTAGTCAGCTAATTCTGTGTTGAGCGTAAGGAAACCGCTCATAAGATCGGCCTGTAATTACGGCTCCCATCTCTAGCATTATTCAAAGACTGTGTCATGATTCGTAAAGACCTGCCTGAAGCGTATCTTAGCTAGCTATGACGGCAGTGTAAGGTCCATCCGACGCGATACTTTAGTAGTCGAACGAACTTCAATGTTCCTGCCCTCCGCCTCGCACGTAGTAACGTGCGAACGGGAATAGTCATCCTTAGCTCGACTGAACATAAACGAAAATACATCAAGCGCGGGACCGCCATAGGGCAGACCAGAGAGTGCTGACTAATAGTCATAATTGACGAATCGTAGATCTCTATCTGCACCTGATCTAGATCTCCCGTCCGAGGGTCCCCAGCCGGGCGGAGCAGCCTTGGCACCGTCGACGGCGATGTGAAACATGCGAGTCAGCACTTACCTCGAAGAAGCTAACCCCCCCACTGCTTGTCCTTCTTTCTCTGCCCCTTTCATATTTCCACTACCACCCACTACCATCGCGTAAACCAATTGACGTCGCTTTCGCATGTCTGTGATATTACCTGCGCCGCTGCAGTGGAGCTATCGAGCATCGACATAAACGCTCGGCGTCCCGAGATGCAAGTCAGATCCTTCGCCTCATGTTGTGCTTCTTTCCTTCCCTCTCATTGGCTTCTTAGTTTGAGCGGAGGGGGAAACACGCCCTCCTCCTCCGCTTCCTCGTCAATCAGCCCTTTACTCACCTGTGCCTCACAGCCCGGTACCTTGCATGCTCGTGCAGGCTCGAAGGATTTGTCTCCCAGCTCTAGTTCCGCTTGCTAAAGCGCGTGAAACGTGTGGAGTTTGCCAGCATTTCACAATGGTAACAATGGCACAGGCATCTAATGTATCGATCAGCCCGAACATGACATGGACTATCTTGTTTGTTGGCTTCACACGCTCTCCTTGTGCGTTCTTTTCTTTCTCAGTCATTTGTTTCAATTGCCTATGATTGCAAAGAGCGCCCTCTCATACGATGCTGCGAGCATGCGTCGTCCAATCGTTACTTGCGCTGTTCTGTATTTCTTGCCTTGCTCTCGCACAGAACAATCCAGCCCAAGGTATGTCTCGCTCCAAAGGGCTCCATTGTACATGATAATGAGAGTTGATTTGCCCCAGATGACATACCTCACAGCACCGTCACCCCTGATATCGATCAAATAATAAAGGGCGAGTATACAGTGTCAGTGCCTCTCTCCAGCCCGACTACCGTGGAGATCGATATACAATGGCAAATGAACAAGTTCAAGAAAATACCTCTGACCGGGCCTACGACTTTCGTGAGCGTGATAAGATGGAGGGAGGTACAGGATGAATCATCCTCCTCGAGTCTTAAGAATGCGTCATCCAGCGCTTCGTCCTCATCAAGCTCCCAATCTTCGCCATCGTCCAGCTCTCGGTCATCCTCGTCAGGCGCGCAACCTTCGAGCTCGATTACCTCCGGTGCCAGTTCCACAGCAAACACCCCTTATTATCTTACTACTGGATCACCAGCGTCCAGCCTACGCCCAATCCCCTCGCAAACCCCCCCGCCCTCCGGTGGTAGCAGCAACTCCAAACCTCTCATCCCTACTGCAATCTCAGTGAAATGCCCACTCCCCGCCTGCTACTACGCTGCGATGCTAGACTTACAGAACCAAAACAAGACCTCAAGTAACACCTCAACAACACCAGCTGTTGCTACTACCAGGATTAAAGAACAATGCATACTGTGGGATCCCACATGTCAGTCCGATCTGACAAAGGCTGAGGCACGCAAAAAGTGGTTTGGTCCGAACGGGACCAACTATGCATTGCAGGAAGACCCTTGCTTCGATGACCTTGGTTTCAACCTGACATCCTGTAGAGGCTTGGCAGTTGAGCCCGAAAGTTCTTCTTTGAGCGTTGCCGCTAAGTCTTACATGAGGGGCTCCCAGTGCGTGTCCGACCAGAATTTGTATTACGCTTCATATGCTACAGATCTTCTTACCTCGAAAACAACAACTCTCACCGACACTTTTGACAGCCAAGAAGTCACTTGGCGCTCGAACGAGATATCTACTTATCCGCCCGGTACCAGGGTTGTGACTCATCCGCCGATTCCAATTTCTACAAGTGACTGCGGTTGCGGCTCGTGCCAACTGTTTGGACCAAATGTTGATGTTTACTACTGGCCAGAACCAGATGCGGACGAATCGTGCCTATCGATTATAGGTGATAAAGTGAACCCCGTTCTTGAAGGGGCGATGACGGACGAGGGCGGCGAAATCTTTTGGGGCACCGTGACAAATCCGCTTGATATTTATGTGGGAACTAAAACTACGGCTAGAATTATGACGATCAACGGCATTACTATTAAACAGGCTTTGGTGAACCCCTGGGCAGATGATGGTGAGGGCACGGATATGCCCTCAGTGACTACTACGAGACCTCTGAGTGCAGATAAATCCAAAGATACTTCGACGATCACTTCGCCTCCAGTGTCTATAAGGGCGCGTCCAAAACTTATCAAAAAAGCACCCCTAGGCATAAATGGCACCAAGTCACAGGGGGAAACTGGACACGATAGTGTTATAGTCTCCGATGGCCACACTTTCATCTCTCCATCGATCTACGTTGCATTTACCGATCTAGAAGCAAAAGACTTTTGTGGACACCGGGGAGTTGGTACTATTCATAGCACTATGTTAGCATTCACTCCGGGAGAGCTTTCTACCGTACAGGGCCATGTTTTAGGACCAGGCTATAACCTACCACAGACGGCAACGAAAGTCTTCGATTTTGCTGATCTTCCCTGTCCTTCAAGGGAAATCATGGAAGCTGATTGGTACAAACCCGCACCTGGCGAACCATATCGCCCATTGTTGGCAGTCCCTCAAAAAGTACTCGACTTGGATCCATCATGGCATGATTGCACAGACCCGTACTACTTTACCGGTCTTGATCCACCCAGAGCCCTTGCTGGAGCTACCCAAGTAGCCGGAGACCCAAATCAGGTAATGCCGGATCTACCCAAAAAACCGGGCGATTGCAAAGACTGCCAGGGTAAAGAGACGCTTCTGGCTCCTCCTGCGCAGACTCCAGCTGCTGCGGCAGTACCTGCGTCTGTTCCTGACCAGCCGATAGTTGCGCCAACCCCACAACCAGGTGGTAGCAAAGCTCCAAATGATCCAACTCAGAAGCCTGCAGACCCCCAGAAGCCTGCAGACCCCCAGAAGCCTGCAGACCCCCAGAAGCCTGCAGATCCTCCGAAGCCCACAGACCCCCAGAAACCTGCAGACCCTCAGAAGCCTGCAGACCCTTCAACAAAGCCTAGTGACTCGCAGCCTGCCCTTCAATTCGGCCCTAATAATGGCAACACAGACCAGAATAAGGGTAATGCAGACCCTAATAATTTGAACAATGCGCAGATGGGTCAATTGAAGCAAGCTCTATCACCAGCTGCTAATGACCCATCAAACGCGCAGCCGCAAGCGCAGAATCCTGCGCCTCAGCCAAACCAAGCTCAAGCTCAACCACAATCAGGTTCTCAAGGACAGCAGCCCGGACAAAATCAATTACCACAACAAGGGGCGGCGAATAGCGATCCGCAGATCAACGCAGGCGCTTCTCTGCCAGCGCAACAACAACCCGCACCAAATAAACCGCAAGGCTCTCCTCAAGGTGGTGCAGGTGGTTCCGATGCTCAAGGAAACTCCGCTGGACAATCACAGCCTCCCTCGCAACCTCAAAATGTCGTTATCGGCGGCAATACTTTTGAGGTCCCTCAAATACCTGCTAAACCGGCTGCGGTTGTCAACGGCCAGCCAATTGTGAGTTTGCCAGATGGAAAGCAGCAGGTCGGAGATCAGATTTTCAGTCCAGGAGGACCTTCTGCAATAGTCGAAGGGTCTACGGTACAGGTCAATCCGCAAGGTAACGCCATTGTCAATGGACAGACGTTTGAGCCCCCACCAGTAGCTGCTACGAATGTTGCTTCAGGACATACAATCGTGAACAACGGAGATGGTCGAGTATATGTTGATGGTATTCCACTGCCAACTGGAAATGATGCAGCGCCCAAATTAGTCGGAGGACAGCCGGCTTACGTTGTGCCCCACAGTGCAGTAGGTACAGGGGAACAGCAACCGAGTATCCAATTGCCAGCAAATGCACCATCAGCAGTAACTACTCTTCCTGGTGGACAGATTGTACAAGTCAGCAATGGCGCATACCAAATTCAAAATAAGCCTCTCCAGCAAGGCGGACCCCCTGTTGTGGTATCTAGCTCTACGTACTCTCTTGATGCCTCCAACAGCATTCACGTCAATGATCAAGCGTTCAGTCTTCCTCAAATTACACCACCTCCAAGCACAAATGTGGCAGGTCAAAATATCGTTCCATTACCTGACGGCGTCTCAATCGGCGGTCACATTCTGCACGCGGGTGATGCACCCATCACCATCAGCAACTCAATTCCTGTCTCTCTTGGCCCTTCAGCCCTGGTCATTGGCACTAACACCGTCCCCGTCAACCAGGTCTCACCATCATCTCCCCCCATTCTCATCGCAGCAGGCCAGAGCCTAGTCCAGGCACCCAACGGCGGCTACACCATCGCTGGTACAACCCTTCTCCCAGGTTCACCAGCCGTCACCATAAGTGGTACACCCTACTCTCTTGCCCCCTCGGCCTCCGCACTCGTAGTGGGCACCTCCACTATTCCTCTTGCCACTTCCCCCCTAATGCCGGCAACTCATCTGGTCCACTAACCGCAGCCGGGGAGACGTTCACGCCGATTGGTAACTCGCAAGTTTTAATTTCGGGCTCTACACTCTCCATTAATGGTGCGCCTCTCACAGACAGCAACGGAACCCCCATCTCCCTTGCTTCAGGTGGCCTTGTTGTCGGTTCCTCGACCTATGCCTTCGCGACTCCAGCCTCCAATAAAGCCGGGGCCATAACTCCAACCACTATGACCACTGATGGGCAGATCCTCACTGTTGAAAGTGACGGCGATGTTGTTGTTGGAGGGACTACCCTTAGCCAAGGTGGTCCCGCAGCTACAGTCAGTGGGACGCCGATTACTGTAGGCGGTGACGGGATACATATGGGAAGTAGCAGTGTGATACCGTTACCAACGGGACCTGCGACCTTCACAGGAGGCTCCGGTAGGGCCGAGGTTAGACTGAAGAAATGGTTTGGATGGTTGCTTATGGGATCGGTTGGGATGTTTTTGCTTTAGAACATCTGTGGTCATCCTGTGGTGTAGAGCAGAGACGGCAAGAAATGCATACGAAGTTATGTAAAATGATAATAGATAGCATTCAGAGACAGAGAGAGGCTGTTTATGTATATACTTATTCCACGGAGCCATAAAGTTAAAGATTTCTGTCAAATAAAGGAACATCATCTTGTAGCACGGACTTTTCGCATTCATAACGTGGTAAACTGCATTCACCAAATCTGCAGGACTTGTACTCAAGCTACTTCCTTCAGGTACTTCAACCTCCCTTTCGCCACGCAAGGCATAGTGGTATCTCTGAAAACGACCATCAATTGCAGAATCTTGAACACAACGCCCAGCCAATCCACTCCAAGACCTCATGCCCGTGAATGCTTGGCAATTTGAATTAGTAGATGGGTCTTCCCTCATCCCATCTCCTCTGTTCCATGGCCTTTCCTTTCCCTTCAGGTACGCCGTCCTCAGCGGGTGGACTCAGCCTTCCCTCGGGCTTGCCGTCTTCCTCGACGACTTCACCCCAGCTGACCCGCTTTCCGCCACTCTTCCTCCCCAAGAATCCGGGATCGTCTATTAGACCAATACTCCCAATCCATTCCCACACTCGACTGACATCTCCACCTCTCAATTCTCTCGAGCTTGCTCGAACATTCGCGTTCCCCTCCACTACAGCTCTCACCTTTTTCCATACATTCTCTCGCCGCTTTTCGCTGAATTCATCCCTTAGCACGTCATCCCTGAGTTGTCCGACGCTGATCCAGCTCTCGATACTGTCACCTCGAGAGTACAGCGCAGCTTGTGTGGCCAATCGATCCAGGGTAGTAGCGACAAGGGACGGTACACGAGCGGCGTCTGCACGTCTCTGCCTTATTTTGTTGCGGATGTACAGGACAATGAAGGTGATGAGTGCTACGACGGAAAGAGGGACTCGATATCGCGCCAGCGTGAGGCGCGCGGATCGTCTGACGGAGCAGACGAAGGGGAGTCTGGAGAGAGAGGTGCTTGCAAGTCGGGTTCTGTTTCCGAAGAGGCGAGTCTGATTAGTTGGGTTCGCAGGTCAGAATAAGTCGTTTGACGTGTTGGGAATAGAGAAAACATGAACAGAGGGGTAGCAAGGGTACGAGAAGAATCGGACTTACCCATCTGGAGATTCTTTACCCTGCACAACCTCTTCACGGCCGATGATCTCGCCTATAGCGCCTTTCCACAAGTCTTCGAATTCTGCTTCAGTCATTCCCCGTCTCCTCTTTTCCCCTACTCTATTTTTGAGATCTTGCTCTGCAATCTCTGGCGACTGCGCCTTACCATCCGAATCTTTTAGTGTTCCACATTCAGCTTCAGCATTGCGTTTACGAAGCTCCTCCACGGCGCGATCAGCCACGGCTTTGATTTTACGTGCCTTTTCGCCATCAGGATCACAGCTTGGTGGTAGTGGTACGAGACCAGACAGCGAAAGAGGATGAGATCGTAGGATGAACCCCTCTTCGCACTCTGTCCCCAAGTTTTCAAAACAGAAAGCATGTTGTGGGCACGGCTCACATGTCGGTTGCAGGTCGCTAGCCCATTCTGGTATGTTGATCGGAGTCAATGCGTCTGAAGACCTTCCAACTTCACAGTAGCCTACAGCTAATTTCTCTTGTCGATACCAAGTAGCGAAGCCTCCTAGAAGTGCTGTAAGGAACATCCAAGGCAGTGATTTCGGAACATTGCTTGAAGTCTTCGACTTCCGCACTCTCCTGGGAGGCAATATATCGCTTTCACCGTTTCTCGCTCTGTCTCTTACAAGCTCCAGTTGCTCTTCCGGTGTAAAGTCCTCTCCGGCCTCAACACCTGACGGGTCTTCTTCACTCTCAGCTTTTAACCTTGACACCGGTATCTCGAATGTCCTCGACGTGGGCACCACAATGCCATCTGTCTGCTCCTGTTTGACTCTTGGATTCGAAACCCCTTCTGTTCTCCTTCGACTCGAAGAGGTCTTTCTTCTTTCACCGCTCGAGCCGGCAGTCTTTCGCCGATTAGCCTCGATTAATGGCGAACTTCCACTCTGAAACGGATTCTCATTACTGAAAGCGCTCTCGGGCATTTGAGGTCGACTCTGTCTGTCATCGGCGTCCTCTACCTTTATTTTGGGTGTTGCTTCACTCTTCCGAGGTTTGCGCGATGCTGGCTTGGGGAGCTCTGGCTCTGTTTCGGTGTCTGACTGTCTAGCGTGCTTAGTCGAGCTTCGTCTCCCCCAGGAGTTGAGTCCCTAGACTCCGATGCTGATGCTGTACCATCTGAGCTCACGCGATTGTTCTTCCTTGGTTTGCGATACCGAGGTGTGTCTGGAATAGGCGGAGGGGCCATGGACGACCTAGAGTCGCTTTTGCCATCCACGCTGCTGTCTTGACTACTCGGGACATGAGTGATGCCTTCGCTCGTTCGCCTTACACGATCACGTGCAGCAAGCAGCTTGCGGGCTTGCGGCTTGAGCTTTTGATCAAAGATAGTAACGAGATCGGCCTTTTTTGCCGACGCTGGATAAGGTATCTCGTGGGTCATGAGAATATTGCGCAACCGGGGCATGGTGACGGATGAAGGATTAAATGAGGGTTGTAAGTATTCCATGTCGTCCGCCATCTTGTGAACTTTTTGGAGGCTTTACCAAATTTTGGGCGAGAGTAGATAGTGGGTTCGACAGGTTGAGATGGGGGAGAGAGCAGGCGCACAGAATTTGAAGGGACACTCGAATGCACGCGTATGTGTCAGACGCATATGATACGCGCAAAAGGGATGGAGATCAACAAAGGAAGGTGTTGAAGATTCATTATTTACGTGAGATCGCCACCTCGATTCGCTTTTCTTTGGCAAAAGCAGGCTTCTGCGGGGCACTAGGAGCGAAGTGGGCGGCGGGGCCAAGATCAGCCGCGCATATTTCAGAATTGAACGCAGCTCTCAGCATGCTGATCTGCCTCCTCAGATACCTTCCTGACACATTCTATTAAAATTCAAAGCATATGATTGTCCTGCACGTTGTGGATAGTACCAGTGGATCTACATAACCAGTGATCAAGTCATATGCATGCTACTGCAGACTTTCGAGGTCACTAGATGCCTGAACTGAACAGATTCAGATGTTAAAGCAAGCGAGGACTTCACTTACTCAAGACATTTGAATTATCAGATGATAGCGCCAACATCTTCATCATTGGACTTGAAACGCACTTTTCGAGGACGTCAAAGCACAGATCGAAGGGGAGTACTGCTCTCAATCCCCAAGGACTTAGACCATAACCGTGCAAGCGTCCAGGAGCAAGCGTCCGATAGACTGGTTCTATGGCAGTCTTTGCTGCCAATCATGACAATCAGAGGCAGATGTAAATAGTCCCTCTTTCAAGGTGGTACTAGGCATATTGCCGTATATATCGAATGCACCCTCGCCTTCATTCTCAAGTCTGAGACGGCCTTGCCCCTGAAAGGCATTGAATCGAGCTGGCGTGCCTGTCTTCACCTTGAGGAATCATCGCATACGTGCTCTCTCCTTCTTCAACCTGATCTTTCTCTCAATTTCTAGATCTCAACTGCACCTATGCAGTCAAACTGCAAGGCGGCTAGAAGCTCATTTTCCCCGACCCCGTCATGGCCTGTGCAACGCAGGTGAATGCTCGCTGGATGGAGACTCCTTCAAGAGATGGACAAATTGTCGGTAGGTGACGCTCAATTCGTTGCAATTACTCTAATATAGGCAAATCTACTTGATGTTCCTACCTCGTGAAGAATTACGTTATTTTTAAGGCTCAAGTGTCGTGCGCGCGTTCTCTAGGTGCACCGATCGCATCAATAAATATGTATCCAAAGCAATAGCTACTTTGTGAAGAAATGCTGTCAAAGCAACATCAAATTGCAGATTGAGAATATTTTCCGTTTCTTTTCGATATGACTTTAAAAGCCCCGGAAGTATCGAAGTACCATAAGCTTTACGATCTTGAACTTAAAGGAAGCCACACCATATTCCAGTCATCCCCTTTTCTACTTTAAAGGCTCAGGACTTAGTATGAATGTAGTTTCAAGTACAGAGAAATTGAAAAACATTAGCTCTTATACCGCGAGCATAATTTCACACTACAGGTAAAACGAGCAGTATGGCACCTTTAATGCATTCGTCTGATCCCTCAGTGCTACCCGCTCTTTCAACACCGATGGCCCTTGAGGACGTTCACACAGATGTGAATAGAGAAATCGACCTTGCCCTTGTTGTTGCCACGTCCCCGCCCATGAGAAGTGTGTTGATATTGAAGCTCTACTGCCTTGCCGATATCCTGCTGCAAGGATTTGAGATGGGTCTAGCGCCGCTGCCATTTCTCAAGAGCATACGAGATGGCCAGTTCATCGAGTCCATTAACACACCTCCGATCACGGCTATGAAAGAACTATCGGAGGCATTTCAAGAGGAGCTCAGAGGCCTCATAAAACTACTACCAATGTTTCCCGAGAGTCGATACTGCGTACTAGTGACATTCGAGAGGACAATTTGGAGCCTAAAAGGTACCCCAAGTAGATGTGGACGCTTCAACGAGAATGACTTTGTCAATTACATGAATTCCTTCAAATCAGTAGCGTTGGAAGTTCTTCAAGAGCGCGATGAAATCTTGGAGAGACAGGACAAGTACCGCCGCTATATTTACGATGGTACAGAGGACTTTGAGCAGCGAGGCCTGTCTCAGTTGAAGGCGGGGGAGCGATTGCCGGCCACTTTGTTTACACGTATGCGGCAACATTGGTTTAGTCCTATCCGCCTGGCGACTTGGAAAACGTGGCTCAGATTCTGGACCGACGACCCTGAAGACCAGGAGTTCATTGAAAGAATTCGTCGGGTGGAGCCATATCTGCCAGCTGTCTTCTGGTCAATGGGACCTGAACTTGCCCGGCTTCGCAAACCCGCAGTAGGTCTCACAGACTGTGTACTTATTTGAGGCTGAAGGTCTTTGAAAACCGTGATGCCGAAGCCAGCAAGCTGACATTGATGAAAGCAGCATGCGAGGAAAGTCAGATTCTAGGTCGCGATGGACCAGCTTTCGGATTTTGCGACAGGCTCTGGGAGAATCGCATGCTTGTGGAAGCAGCATGAATGTGCTCATCGTTTTGGTACAAAGCGATAAGACCTCTAGAATTACACGGACAGACAGTAGCATGGTAAAAGTAACCGCAGGAGGAAATATTGAGTCCTCTTGTATTCGCCGGCTATTTGCAATATGTTAGGGAGATTTTAAGTCGATGCCTTTACTTAGTGATATGCAGCAGGTGGATTCATGTGCTCGGTGTAGCTTCGTCAGATCTGATCGCTAGTTTCTGCATCGCCTGCGCAGAACTCGTTGTTAGGTCTACTTCAGTTTTACCTTTACCTTCGACGTGTCCATCTGCCTTGGCTTCGATTCCTCTTGCACCGCCGGGGAACCTTGTGCCAAGCTTTTTGGCTTTCTTTTCCTTCTTTTTGACTTCTGGAGGCGGATAGGCCTTCTGCTCGATACTTTGCCACTCTTGTGACGATTTAAACTCCTCTTGTATTGGTGCCAGTAGGTCAAGCAAAGCGTTTGCCACCGCGGGTTTGAGGGTTTGTGGTGTCAACTAAGAAGATCAGTATGGCCCAGAACAGCGTGTATGAGTAGTGATGGGGACTTACGATGTCAGCAAGGTAATCTTCTTTTACTTTTGCGATGTTACTATAGATTAGGGGCTCTTGATCCTTCCTCTCGACAACAAACTTCCCCTGCCCATCTCCCTGGAGTCGGCTGACCGGGAGTACAACATGTTCGACGAAACTTATGACACCGTTGCCCTCTACTTCTTTTGGCGCGGCATGTGCTTTTTTCAACTTCCTTCTTACCACATCTGGAGAATCTAAGACGTCAATTTTGCTGTCGGGCTCTGAACTTGACATCTTGCCACCAGCCAGACCTGGGACCATGGGATTCAACAGATGTGCTCTTTCCTTGTACCCAAGTTTCGGAAGCTGCTCCGCAGCCAACGTGAAGATCTTGCGCTGGTCCACACCACCGAATTGCACGTCCACACCCAGATATTCTTCATCCAATGCTTGCATGAGTGGATAGATGAGGCCTGACAACAAGGGATTATCCACCTGCTTTACAACTTCTGCCCCAGCCTTCTTCGAGTCGTGTTCCGTACAGACAGCGCTCATACGAAGAAGGTCCATGGAATATTTCGACGATAGCTGATAATCACTACCAGTGACAAATTCAAGCTTTTCTATTGGTACCTTGGCTGACTTGAGCATTGATACTATCAATCGCCTGTAGTATTCCGCACGAAATTGAACAAGCTCAAAGGGAGCTTTCAGGTTGTCAAGAAAACCATGTATGTCCGCAAGGAGGAGCTTGACATTGCAGCCGGCTTTCAGGAAATGTGCAATTTTTACTATACATATGAAATAGCCGCAATGTGGTCGACCGGTGGTAGCAGTTCCCCAGTAAATCTTGAGTGGGCGTTGTTCTGTGAGTATGATGTTGTCTATGATCTCAGGCTTGAGAACTTCTTGCAGATTCTCCTTGATGAGAGCAAGGCGCTCCTCAGGAGCTAGTCCTTCGGCCATTGTATCGGTCACAGAACGTGAAAAGAATCTTTTCGAGCTCCAGCCGAGAGAGCAGGCGCTAGTCCTACTAAGTGCTAGTGAGTCCTTGGCGCTCAAGTCCCGAGAGCGAGGCACGGTCCGAGCCGCTATCTAATCTCATCTCCCAGCCGACGATATCTTGGTAAACATTTACCAGCCCCTGGCGCTACGGATGTTCGCAGCCATCAATTAAATATTCGACCCGCTTGTACAATGCCATTCGTCTAGAAACAATATCCACGTCACTCCTAACCTAATTAACGATAACGAGGCTGGAAAGAATTCGGTGGTCAGAATAATTATGGTAGCATAGAAAACCGGTAACTTCGCTAAGTGCTCTCTCTCCTTTCCGATTCCCATTGCTGCAAACAGTCACAGCGCGATTCCATTCCCCATCTTGTATCATAGTCACCATTCTTGCCTTGTCATTCCGCGAACATCATCACTGCCGCGTTTTCTAGGTCACCGAAAAACTCGCGCGGCTTTGGTCTGCTCTGCACTTTTCCGCATCACTAGTGAGCCTCACGATGAGGTCCTCGACAGTTATCAGCATTATCACAACCGCCGCAATTACCATCTCACAAGTTTCAGCTCAGACATATTCAACATGTAATCCTCTCACAGGTGGTAAGTCTAAAATCTGTAGAATGTTCTCTATTGTCCTAAAAACTCACTATTGCTGTAGGTAGTTGCCCACCAGATTCAGCACTCGGCAAAACGGATGTTAGCATAGACTTCACTAAAGGCTCATCAGACTCCTTCACACCAACAGGCAATCCGACTTACGACTCAAACGGCGCTTCCTTTACAGTTGCCAAAGATGGCGACTCACCTCAGCTAGCTTCGAAGTGGTACATCATGTTTGGTCATGTAGATTTCGTGATCAAAGCAGCACCCGGTACTGGCATCGTCAGTAGTGCTGTCTTACAGTCTGACGACCTCGACGAGATAGATTGGGAATGGCTGGGTGGCGACGACAACCAAGTCCAAACCAACTATTTTGGCCAGGGTAAAACTCTCAACTACAATCGAGGGGCTTTCCATGCAGCGCCAGGTAATCACGATGGTTTCAAGACCTACAGCATCGACTGGACCGCAGATCAGGTTGTCTGGTCAATCGATGGATCACCTGTACGATCACTCTCATCTTCGACAGCAAGCCAATATCCGTATCCTCAAACGCCTATGATGGTGAAAGTTGGTGCTTGGTGTGGCGGCTGCAGTTCAAATGCGCCTGGCACGGTGCAATGGGCTGGGGGGGCATCAAGTTTCACCAATGGAGGATCGGTGATGCAACTTAAATCAATCAAAGTTACCGACTACTCTACCGGCTCGCAGTACAAGTATACAGGCAGCGACGGAACTTGGGAATCGATCCAAGCTGTTGGCGGTTCAGTGAACTCGAAAGGCGGCAAGGGTTCAAGTACTAATCAACAGGCGCCCCAAGTTTCAGCGAGTACCAACAGTGGACCGATGCCCTTTGACGGCACCCACAAGGAATCTGCGACAAATACGTATCAACCCAACGCCGGAAATTGGTCACCGACCACCCTGCAAACTAGCGGAACGCCCACTGTCACAACCTATCCTGGACTACCAGAAGGCTGGACTGTGACTAGCGCTGGGAAAGTTCTACCTCCTAGTGCTGCACCTGTAAGTGAGCCACCCTCAAATCTTTCCGGCGACATACCTTACTAACCGGTGTACTCAAGGTAACGCCCCCACCTACTTCGCCATCTTCGTCGTCACAGGGCTCGCAACAGGGTGCGGCAGCTGGTGGGTCTGATGGAGAGACGGCATACGACGGCCAAGGGTTTCCAGTAAAGATCTCTAGTGGGTCTCAAAAACATTACGACGACAAAGGCTTCTTGATAGTCGACACTCCAGCTCTGGATACACGGGCTTCATCCCCGGCTGCGGCAGCACAGAATGCACAGAGCACACCGGCGACGACTTCGCCCGTGCAGGCACAAGCAGCGGAAGAATCTTCGGCTTCGACAAGTCCGGCCATATCCAAGTCGACTTCGAAGCCGGAGGGCGCCGCCGTTAGTCTCGGCGCCTCTGGACCACTTTTGACGGTGGCGCTGGCTTTAATGGCAATACTGATGCTCACATTCTGATTGTCTATATACACTATGAGGGATTTGCTTTTTTTTAGCATAGCGTGGAACGAAGAACAGGATAGGCTAAGGTACAAGGTACTTCGGAAACGGCTCGGAAGGCAAGTGCTCACTTACGGGACTAATGATTGAAATGGCATAGACTGAGCGATCAAATACATACAGTAATAATATAATTAATCATTCTCTCCAGCCGTGATATCCTCCACTGTGCATTCGCCCGCCATCATGGCTAATTCCCTGGCTGTATGGGTGTGGACTGAACAGGGGAGTGCAAACGATGCAAAGCTCAGTTGCGAGACTTTCTTACTGATGGCTTCTCTACTCTTGTGACTCGCCCGCTACTATCTCGAGTTCGAATTGGTGCGCTGTATGATGGAGGGTGGAGCTGACTGGCTCATTCTGCGTGTGACCTCCGTTCTGTGCAGGCCTTCCATATCTGGGTACATATCCCGCAGTGATGTTCCGATTGGATTGACGGGGGATTCCAGGTCACCCTATCGCATTCAAATCTATTCGGAAGGTGAATGACAGATCTGACCTCCCTCAAATCAGAACTCAATGTTCTCGTTGCGTCGACCGACCAGTGCAAAGAGACATCCGAGGGGAAGTCAGCTGAATTACCTACCCACCTCTAAAGAAGATGTAGCCGATCATTCTTTGCATTTGGGGACTCCGCCTCTCACCAAAATTGAGAGGGACCAGCTCGTCTTTCTTGCCAGTGAGTGAGTATCTTCACTGTAACGGACCTCGGGGTGATCATTGTGACTGGCGCACGAAAAGTCGTTTTGCCACCATTCCATAGGGTCCTGCAGCTGTCTTTCTTCATGGAGACAAAATAGATGACGGAGATTGAAATCGAGTCGGCGAGATTGTCGAGTCTGTCCATGACGTGTCACCCTGCGGCTGTAGAAAATGCGGCTCGCTTCGCCTCCGCCGAGGCATTGTTGCTCCTAGACTGATGACTAGGCTGATATCACGCGGGGAAAGAGCAAGAGAGACACAGAGAGGGGTAGATCTCCCCACGTAGGTGGATGTCGCCTTCACTGTGTTGTATGAGCTTGATTAGCTATTGTCAACCTGCTTGATTCACTCATGCGCGTGTAAGTTAACAATTACATCATCCCCTATTCTTTCTGTGTAAAATGAGCTTGGGCTACACAAACGTCCTTTCATATCCTCTCCTATAAATCTCCACTGTGTTGTCAAGTTTCTGTTTCCCGTCATGCTCAAAATTATATTCGAAAACCCTTGGGTTTCACTCGCCTCCGTCTTCGGGGTTTTCACTTGCTACTTGCTCTTGAACTCCTACCGAGAACGTATCCATATCCAACGCCTAGGCTCTCTACCTCCACGGGCCCCATTCTATCTGCCGTTTGGTCTTGATATTGCCTTCCGCGGCTTGTATACAACCTACAAACATGAGGATCTAAATCTCTGGACCTGGCTCTTTTCCCACAGTCCAAACAAAAGCTCTCCCACAGTGGAAACGTACATCGGTCGACAACGGTTCATCTTCACTGCAGACCCCGAGAATATCAAAGCAATTTTAGCAACGCAGTTCCAGGATTATGGCAAAGGAAAATCTTTCCATGAAGATTGGAAGCACTTCCTTGGCGATGGCATCTTCAATAGCGACCATGAGAATTGGCACGCAAGCCGTCAGCTCATCCGGCCGCAATTCGTGAAGGAACGCATGCGGGATCTAGACATTTTCGAGAAACATGTGCAGAGCGTCATTGTAAGACTTGGCGGACAAGGTCAAGAGGTTGACGTAGCGGCACTTTTCTACCGCTACACCCTCGATGGAGCAACCGACTACCTTCTTGGTCAAAGTGTCGACAGTCAAGACAATCCGCAGACTGACTTTGCTGAGAGTTTCAACGAGGTACAGCGTTTCCAAAGCCAGGTAGCTAGGGTGGGCCCACTCAATGTGCTGCTTCCACGAAACTCTTTCTGGCGTGCTCTCAAGCGCATCAATACCTTTGTGGAACCATACGTGGAGCAAGCCCTGCGTATGAACCTCCAAGATTTAAAACAACTTTCGAACCAGTCTTTCCTTCAAGCTGTCGCCGCAACAGGGACACGAGACAGGAAAGTCATCCGAGACCAATGCGTCAACATTCTATTGGCTGGTAGAGATACAACAGCTGGGACACTGAGCTTTCTTTTCATGGAATTATCCAAACACCCTGAGATGATGGCGAAATTGAGAAAGGAGATATTAGAGAAGGTTGGAAATTTTAAGAGACCAAGCTACGAGGATTTGAAGAGTATGCCTTACTTGAAGAATGTGATGAATGAGGTGTTACGATTGTACCCTAGTGTACCATTCAACGTAAGTTTACAACGGGAGGATCTGTCGAGCAGCCAGAGCTGATTGTTCTTCCGAAAAGGTCCGCTGGTCGTTCTGCGACACAACTCTGCCACGCGGAGGCGGCCACGACGGATCTCTCCCGCTCGGAATAGCCAAAGATACTCCAATAGGATATTCGGCACTTTACATGCAGCGAAGAGAAGATCTATATCCCGATACTCCTGATCTACCGCATCCCCACGAATTCAGCCCTGAACGCTGGGAGAAATGGACGCCCAAAACTTGGCATTATATTCCATTCAATGGAGGGCCCAGAATATGTATTGGCCAGCAATTTGCCCTGGCAGAGATAGGTTGGCCACACCCTAGTATCTGCCTCGATAGTATGTGCTGACCACCTGAAAAGCTTATACAACGGTCCGAATTCTGCAGCGATTCGAGCGTGTTGATTGTCACTCTTCGAATGATGGTCCTCAATACAAGAGCGAGGTTGTGCTGTCACCTGTGGACGGGGTAAGAGTTGGCTTCTGGGCAACGAAAGTCCAATGACAAATGCATGTTGGACGCTGAGCCTTGGAAGAATCGCACTTATCGCCCCAGGGTTAGATAATTGGAACATGGCCACGAAAGGTTCTAGCTACCACCTGTACTTCAGAGCCAACTGGCCCCCTTTCGCAACCCCTAAAAATCAGATCTTCAGGGCTGCAGTAGGCAATTATCTCGAGCGTGGCTCCCCTCCGTCTAACCAGATCTCTGCCACAGTATTGATGCACATAGTATGCATGCGGGTTGCCTACATACAATTTGCAACGACCTGAAATTATCATACGCCGTTCGACAAATCATCGCTGTCCAGTCGCGGCTTAATGGATCACAGTCCGTGGAGGAGCGCAAGAATGAGTACTCACGTGAAAAGAAAGCTTCGCCCATTGCGTTCATACAGCTACTTTGGGGAAAATAGAGACAAACTGTATGTGATCGCCTTGGATCAGCTTTACACATCCTTCCCTCGGTCAGTATTCTCAGGCACCCGTAAATCGCTTGCACCAATTGAGTGATCTAGCGTTGTCGCGCCAAGGCGCCAGTGTTGAGCCCGGGACATACACCGTGGCCATATGAAGGAGAAGAAGGGGAATGTTTTCTGTCTGCAGGACGAGCTCTCTTATCAAGGTGGGGGCCCCCTCCCCTGTAACAGCGTATCCACTATGTCTAGCAGTATATAACAAGTCAAACCTTTCCTTTACAAGAAGACTTTCCTTCCTGCCAGGCCCCACTATGTCGTTTGCTGGGCCGTAGCAGTGCAGAAGCAGAAGTCTGAAGGCACTAAGTAGGTATGGTGGTATCCCACCACCACGCAGGCAGAGCAGCAGGCAGGCAGGCAGGCAGGCAGTAGTCATGGTGCTAACGACGATGCAATCAAGAAAGAATGAAAGACAGCACGAGCCAGTGGGCCATCGACCCCTGGTAACCAAGGTCGTACGTGAGGTCGATGCAGGCACATCTGAAAGCGTACGTCGATTGAAGGACCGTCCAAATCACAGAAGCCTTACCAGATCAGGGTACAATAGCGAGTTGGTGAAGCACTCGCACAATAATCAGAAAAGTCTGTTCCCAGCTCGAAGTTGTGATAGAGCAGGCACGAGGATGTTGAATGATGCACGAGTGTTCATGCTCAAATCCGTTCCTATTAGGTCGCATATTGCTTTGCGCATGCCATTGCTAGTATTGACCTTGTCGCACGGCAGCGAAATTATTGATGGACAGCAGGTTGAAATGAAGAGAAGACAGGAGCGAAGAAGTCATGTCGCAAAGTTGTCAGAGGAGTACCCTCTAGTGGTTTCAGCTCCCTAGGCTGATCGCAGGCTCCTCCAGGCACGGTCCCCCATTGGCCTGGGGCCCAATCAGCGGCACGGCCACCCCCCACCAGACCCTGCAAGCTTTCCACATTCTCTCCTTCTAGGCACTTGGCAGGGCCTGCCGTCATAAATGAAGGCAACTGAAGAATCAGAGGATCGATGCGACGCCGTGGGCAGACTTTAGTCGTGTTAGAGAGGGGATGGGACCTTTCTATCAACCGTTATAATATCCATCCCAGCCTCCAGCTTCCCTCCATCCAACTGCACGCGTCATTTCCTCGAATCACCACGTCGAGTAACAAGCTTGGTTTGTCTAGTTCTCTCTGTACTTCATATCAGCTTCTCTGAACCAATACCCTCACCTGTGGCCATGCATTATCCCACTCTCTCGACCATACTCCTCTTCACTTCCTTCATCCTATCCGCCACATCTTTACCCACTGGCTCCGACCAATCTAGCGAAGCTCCTCCCAATGCTCAGCCCGCGGCCACCTCGCAGCAGCAAGCATCAACACTAGCCGAGCCCTTCTGCAAAGTCGGCTACTCGGACCATGAATGCACAATCGGATGTTCTGGAGGGCAATGCCTGCCTGTCTTCGGGGCACTGCCGGGGGAGCGCTACCACTGCATCAAGTGTGATAACGAATTGAAATGAAGAACCTCGGAGGGTGAGATCCTAATGTCGAACCACCCGTCTGTCTCACTAGACTGACAGCACTGGTATAGTCCCCCACGAGAAACGATTGCCTCACCAATGATGCTCAGCCCTGATATGAACCTTGATGCTATGGAAGGAAGGAAATTATGGCCCGGCTTCCTTATAAGACTTTCGCGTAGATATCACCAGCAACGCCTCGCAGAAGCGGAGCCAGTCACACCCAAAGCTCGAGCAGTGATCCAAGCGCCGCGGATGTCGACCGAAGTCTATGGCAACGCCAGAAGTCTTTGGAAAGGAAAGGGAAATGAAAGAGAAAAGGGCAGATCTTTCAACGAATTGAGAGTAAAGAAAAGCAATGAAGGATTAAGTAAGGGAACAGACGATAAGAGAGTATTGCACGTCAGCATTTAGGAATACTAAAGTACCCCTTCACAATCGCTAGAACAAATCAAACAACATGAAGTTAGAAGCAGCCCTCATTGAAATTCTTGCAAAGTGGTATCAGAAACTTAACCATGCATGCTACTCATTACCAACCGTACCATCGTACTGCGTCCACGCTCTGCGGTGCACAACCCAATTTCATCAACCAACTTCACTCACATATCTGACACGCCTTCCATTCTCACTTGGACTAACCTCATGCTGAAGTCTGTGCAACGTGCGAACTCCCACCGTGCGTTGGTGATCCAACATCTCCTACCGTGCTTCCTTGCGTGGTAGTGACGGTGTCACCGGCATCACTGTGCGCAACGGTCCCGGCCTGGCTGGGCATCAGGTTCGATGTCATGTCCTTTGCAGAGCTTGTGACAGGTTCCAGATTCGGCGCCCATTCGCGTAGGTCTTCCTCAGCATCGTTCAAGATCTGCCGGGCTTGTGCACCGTGCTCGAAGGCGGGGCGTGTGTCACCCGGTACCACGGGCGTGTCGTCGAGAAGGTTGAGTATTCGGCGCCCGTGGCGAGCGAGCATGATCTGTTTCTCGGCGCGCTCGATGGTGGCCGCAAATTGCACGTCGTAGGCTTCTTTGAGTTTTTGACGAGTCTGGACTTGGTTAGCGATGTTGGTGGTAGAAAGAGGGGAAAGTGTACGATGTTCGTCAATTGTGCCTCCGCAACGAGGTTCTGTGCTTCGGCTCGTACCAACTCTTGCTCTAATTGCGTTATCTTGGGGCTGGTGGGCTCCTTGTACTTCAATTTGGCAATCTCATCCGAGATCTTTGCTTTCTGATCACGACTTGGCTGCACAGAGCTCTCCGTATTCCTGATCTGTTTTAAGACACCGCGGGAGTCTTCCAGGTTCTGGGCAAACAAATCTTCTTGCTCCCCAAGCTCTGAAAGTAGCACACCCAACTTATCTGAGATATCAGAGATGGAGTCATCGTTCGTAGCTTCGCCCCAATCGGAAAGCTGAGAAGCAATCGAGATACGTTCACGGCTAGCAGCTTCGTAGGCGCCGATTGCATGATTCTCGGACTTGATCATCTTGAAAAGCTTCTTGCTTAGCTCTGGTTGTTGTATGCCCCGAAGAGTCGCCATGGTGAAACGATGCTTAGGTGTGCTTTGGGTCCCCGAAGAATTTTCCTTATCCTTCTTGGATCGGATTGATAGTGAACGATTCCTGACGAGGATGGGCAAGTCAGCAGGCTGCCAATTGTCGCAACATAGTCATGAACGAGGGTAATCCTTACATGGCGACTAGAATAGATTTGAGCTTGTTGTGAGATATACGAACAACGCGATATTCACACGTCGCCGGAAGGTATAAAGAGGTTGCGACCAGTAGTGTGATCTTATAACAAGAGGAGGAGGGGTAGAAGCTTGAGAAGTGACCTTACTTTGATGTCGGACCCTGATCGGCACAGCAATTACTCCGCAGAACCGCTTTCTTAAGATTCGCATGTCTGAAGAAGCGATGTTTTGTCCTGATGCATCTACGTAGATATCATGGGGGTAGAGATGTCTACGAATCCCTTCAAAGCTTCTTAAAATGACAGTTCGTCTTCAGGAAGCCGTCAAGCCATAAAAATAGGCCATTCAAGCAATTGGATTTCGAAGCACTGGCAGTCCATCCTATCTAGATGTAATCCCTTGTTGATTATGCTATCTCTACAAGGTGCTATTCATCTCCAAACGCACATCCTTGATCAAGTTGCAGCGGGAAGTGAGAGCCCTCAGAATGCTCTGCCCCTGGCAATCCCTCCAGATAACAAAAGTTAGAACGCCGTTGAGGTGACTACCTCCAGAACCGCTTGTGGTACTATCAATACTGTGTCATCTTTTATAAATGATCTCAACCGTCTCGGTCGAAGTGACTTCTTCAACTTTGCAGTCCACCTAGTTTCGCCATCTTGTTGTCCTTCTCTCCCTGATTCGAGTCGCCCCTTGGGACCGATGGGATCTAGTACCATGCGGCGTAGAAACAATGATGCCGTATCTTGGCGCTGGTCGTCTGGTCTCCACCACACGGATAGGTGTCCCAGATTGATGACTGCGATGGGAGGATGAAACGAGAGGTATTGGGAGACGCATTCTCACAAGGAGATTATCAAGACTTGGTTGATTTGTGTGATTAATGGATTGAACAGTAGACTCAAGCCCGCGAGGAGGAGAACGCCCGTTTGTAGAAGGATGCTCGAAGCTGGAAAATGATTTCTTCATACTTCTATCATGGCCTAAATCTCGTCAAAACAAGGCTGAGATTGTGGCTTCCCTCTCGAGTCACCTTGTTGGCAAACGCGAGGGGCTGTGCAAAGACTTCGAGGATATCTGACTGCGCGAATGATTACGCCAAAAGCAAGAAGAAAGACCATTTGGATCAATCAGAAAGACAGTAGGTTTATAAGCTTCTGTCTCTGCTTGGTCTTTTGATCTCCTTCTCTCACCTGAGAACAATGCTGACCCCCGGCCCCCCAATGGCTTCGACAGAGTGCTCAATCACAGGCACAGATTTCGTGTTATACTCATGGCTGCACGGCGGCAATCAATGCATCTTCTCATTCAGTCACACCACCGATTTGGCTCTAGTCCAAAATACAATCTTAGTACTGCTGCGCCATTTTAGCCCTCACTCGCGTTCATTCTTCATCTTAAAGAAACACATCAAGAGATTTCTCTTGTCTTCGGGTGGGGTTTTGCATCATCTACGCGGTCGAAATGTGAAGAACATTCACGTTGGTTGCATTGATAAAGGTGAAATCCAAGTGCAAGAGTTGAACATTATCTTACGCTCCTAGTCCGCGGGCCAGTGCTCAATCTTTAGGGAAGCACGCAACGCATGCTCAACCTCAGGATATGTCTCCGTTAGCTTCTTCTGCGACAGATGATGCTACGGGACCGGGGTTGTCTTGAAAGGATGTTTGGTCCCCTAGATTGATGTCATCCTGGTTTTTAGGAACCATGGTCTCGATTTCTTGCGCATACGACATCATATCTCCCGCAGCATCTAAATCCCCGAAGTCGATACCACTAGCGAAGTCATTGTCTTCGAATGTCAAGTCTTCATCCACTGTTCCGACGTCCCCGGATACTTGAGGAGTTTCCTCTGGCCTCACCCTAGCTTCCAGTGTGTCATTATTTGTAAAGCTGTCAAAAGCAATTTTCCTATCATCTTTCTCGGTCTCGTCAGCTTCTTTATCGATCATGATCCAGTCCTCAGGAGAAGGGTCTTTAGCTTCCGTAAATGCCTGGGATTCTGGAGCAGGGGACACCTCACTCGTCTTGACAGAGAGTTCCGATGCTTGGTGCTCTGTGCTGTTGACGGCGGCGCTTGGAGATAATGCTGAAGCTTGAGATTGGGATTGAGATTCAGATTGGGATTCGGAAATCTCTCGTTCCTGTAACCCATTCGTGTCTGTTGGAGTACCGTTCATCTCGACGTCTACTTCTTTAGTGACGTTTTTCTGAATTCCTTCCTCCAGTCCACCTTTGTCTGTGCACTCAACGGGTTTGATGAGCCTGATCTTCTTCTTGGTTTTACTTTCAGCGACTTCAGTCGTCGAGTCTATTGCAATGGCATCCGCTGCATTCATTTTGAGACCAGATCCATTGAGTAAGTCTGGTGTAGCGTCTTTGAGCTTTAGGTCCATGTCTCCCCAAGAGCGACCCCTGGCCAATTTTTCCATTCTCCTAGAGTGCCTCAATCTGAGCTGCTCCATTTCGCTGCGTAGGTCTTCCACTCGCTGTGCTGCTCGCTTTCTAAAATCATCGAATTTCCCGTCCTCCAGTTGTCCGACGCGAGCAGCAGGTGTCTCTTCTGCAAACATCTCTCGATTCCTGTACATTTCGGTTGTCACCAAACCTTCAGGTGTTCCTCGTTCTTCTCCAGTGTTTGCCTCAGTATGTGCATTGAAGAAATCTTTGGTAAGTGATTCAAGCTCACCCTTCCGCCCAAGTCCTAATTCTCCAGGGATGATCTGATTTGTGTCAAATGGAGAGCTAAGAACTTCTTCGAGCCATTGGTGATGTTGCTTGTATCTCTGAGAGCTGATTTCCCGAGGTGTTAAAAGATCCATATAGTCCACTCCGACCAGCGAGTCTTCATCATCTGGCGTTGCGTCCTGTCCGGCACTGCGCATTGGAATGGCAGTGCTTGAAATATGTGCCTGGTTGACTGAGCCATGGCGCGGTCGCTTTGCGACAGGGCCTGTAGATCCGGATGCCATTGATGCTGGAGGATTTTGCATATACGCTGATTGCTGGCTTCGATTCATATGTGCCATCACATTACCAGGATACCCCATTCCTTGCTGTGGATACGATTGAGCAGAATTTCCAGGCATATTGATCGTAGGCCAGTTTTCTCGATCGCGTAGCATAAACTCTTTGTGTTGCAATTGCAGCAATTGTCCCTGCTGTTGTAGCATATTTCGTTCCTGCATGAGTTGCTGGTCGTGAATGGATGGTCGAACGCTGCTGGCTGGAATTTGATGTTCAAGATCAGGTTGACGGTAATAATGAATCAACCAAAGGGAGGGGTCGACTTGTGGTGAAGGTTGACCGGGCTCTGGGCTCGGCACAAGTCGAAAGCGACGGCGTGCGTGCATGGTGCTAGGCTCGAAGCGCAGACGAAAACCACGCTGTCTTACATACATCTCCATTGTCTGCAAATGTGAGTAACATCGACCGAAGGCACTGGAAAAACTCACGTAGCCCTTCATAGGCTGGCTGAAGGCTCTCTCGTCATCCGCCCAAAGATATCCATCACTCGCGAATTGATTTACTCGAGGCGATTGCCAGACCAGCATCAATGTGCCGTCACGCGGAGGCTCAAGAAATGCCATCCACGTCATAGTGCTCACCCCTAAGACGATCTTGGGAGCCTCAAGCAGGTGCTTTGCCATTAACTGGATGTCTGGATGTGGCATCAACGCATATCGATGATTGCACACGAGGTGAATGTGGCGAAGCTGGAGAAAATGATAAGCTACTCCTCTACGGCTTCAAGTAAGGAGATTACGCAGGGCATACCAATTGCGGAGGGACGGCGCCGCTTGGGTCGTTCATTTTCGCTATGAAGGTCCAAGAGGCTCATGTGAAGCTTGGCACTATCACAGATTCATAGAAGCTGCCGTATGATTATTGACACGTCCAGTAAATGTTATCGGTCAAGCAAAATGCGAGTTGGCAGAGGTCTTATATTGGTGTAGGACAGCAAGCTTAATTGAAGTCATCCCAGTCTGGGGGCTAGGGCGAAGAGCGGGACTGTTCCGGCGTGGAATATCGATTCAGTACAGAACTCTCAACAACCTCAGATTAAATCAGCCCTCGGTGGAGGCCCCAGAGCCAGCTATTTTTACTTTATTAATTGCATTGACATCTCTAAGCTGTCATCATTACCTAGGAAATGAACAACACTCAGTTCCGCCGTCTTGTCCTCGATACACCTGTAGCTTCAAAAAACGATGGATCCACACCAGTCGCGACCACAAGGCAAAATGGAGCAACCCCGTCTGCTCTGGGCTCGCGTATGCATTCGAGCATTCCTATGACTCCGTGAGTCCCTCATAATCCACGAAAGGTCAATGAGCTGACTAACAGGTAGACGCTCAGTCGGAGGGATTTCCCATAATGATTTTACCCGTCAACTTGCGGAACGAAATGCCGAGCTTCATGGGACTCAAGCCAAGAAGTCCCGTGCATCTACTGCACCCAAGGGAACTAAGCTGGCATTTGGGTATCAAGATCGAACGAAGACACGGGTATCTGAAGAGGATGATGACAAGGCAATTAGGATCAGAGCCCTTGAGGAAATGGTCAAGCTAGGACAAATGGACGAAACAACCTTTCAAAAGTTGAGAGATGAGATTGTTAGCGGAGACGCCAAGAATACGCATCTTGTGAAAGGTCTCGATTATAGGTTACTCGAAAGGGTCAGGAGGGGCGAAGATGTCCTAGCCGACCAGGGAGACATGGACGATGAAGCTTTGAAGGCAATTGAGCCCAGCTCTGACGTAAATGTTGATAATGAACTCGAGGAGCTTGAGGTGCAGGAGCTCAGTGCTCCTGTGAAAGAGGAAAGGCAAAAGAGAGGTTTAATGGCTCCACCGCCTCCTGTGGCTGGTAAGAAGCGTACAAGAGATGATATTTTGAAGGAACTGAAAGCGGCAAGAGTGGCAGCAGCGGCAGAAGCAAAAGCGCTAAAGCCAAGCCTGGGTTCCAAATTCAAAAGGGTCGGGTCTATGGGGGAACGATCACGGTTAGAGAAGGACGAGCAAGGCCGAGAGATATTGATATTGGTCGACGCTGACGGTAATGTGAAGCGGAAGATGAAGAAGACTAAAACTATAGCACAGCCTCTCACAAACAGTGGTCTGCTCATGCCAGACAAGAGTGTTGCACCATTAGGCATGGAAGTAACTCCGTCGTCACCAGTAGAGGCCCAACCCGAAGATGAATTAGATATATTCGAGGGTGTGGGGACTGACTTCAATCCCTTGGGTGACATCATGAGTGATGAGGTCTTGGACTCCGACGGAGACAATACAGACGAGGGCGAAGTCGGCACGAAAGAGCAACCCATACAGCATGGTGAGAAGCTTTCTGTCGCTACAGAACGGACGGACGCAGAGAATGACCAGGCGCGGAACTATTTCAACGACTCTCGCAAATCAGATGACCCAGCAAGTCAATCTCAGAACATACTCGCAGATCCGACATTTCTCGCTGCATTTAAGAAAGCTTCCAAACTCAAAGTAGGAGCTTCTATGCCTCTGGAGGACGACGAAGATGCAATCAAAATTGCGCGCCATCGGAAGCTGCTCGAATCAGGTGACCGCGATGCTGAAGACATGGATATGGGGTTTGGCAGTAGCCGCTTTCATGATGAGGACGACGTAGAAGAGGGACGGAAGGGCAAGTTGTCTATCTGGGGTCAAAATGAAGGTGATACGGCTAAAGCTGGCAAGGAGAAACGGAAGAGGGGTCCCAAGAAGCGAAAAGGGGATGGAGAAAACGCGTCAGACGTTCTCAAGGTGCTAGAGAGAAGAAAAGGTGAAAAGAGATGAGACTATCCTGGAACAAAATAAACGACTACCCGCACATATGCATTCCTGCTATTCTCCTTGAAAGGATGTGTTCTTGCCAGACTCGCCTTTTAGCTTGGAGTCTTCGTTGGCTTTATCCAAGCTCACCAAAACCTCATGAAAAGATTGGAGGAGTACATTCTCCCTCCATGTGTAAGTTTGTCGAAGTAGCCGATATCCACAAACAGTGAGAATGTGCTGTGTTTCCATAGAAGCCACGGATGATATATCTCAAGGAGGAAGCCTCTCAAGTTCTCCCGAATGCCGTTGTCACGCAATTCAGGAAAGCAGTCCAATCCCCGTTAGGTCTTGCAAAATACTCCATGGACACGAGAACGTGGTGGCACTTTCTCCATTAGTGTCGAGATTGGGCAATTCAATACCTCCGTCAAGTTCTTGAATGCAGAACTCGCGTTACAGCTTGACGTCGACGGGCCATGTTAGCACCAATTGGCCTCTGCGACTTGGCTTTATGGATGAGGTTCCCAGAGTTATGCGGGTTCAAGAGAGCAATAATGTAAAGAATAATACAAGGACGGTCATGAGGATAGTTGGGGTTGGACCAGCTTGACTAGTTGGGGTCAAAGGTAGCTTGGACAAGCTTGGGTAGGTCTGGCTCATCATTGGTCACTTAGGATGCTGACTTTGTGAGTGCCCTGCCCTAGTACCTGGCTACCGATGCAAGCAACCAACGGCGCCCCCCTCGACTGGCTCGCCCCCTCATAATCTTAATGCGCCCTAAAGGCGGTTATGAGATGATGGGATCCAGCAGATTATTGCCTTTATTTGGATCCCCTGACCTCATCGTCAAGCTGGAATAATAATATGGACTAGACCTATGGGTCAGTTCGCCAGCGAGTCTTTTCTCCGACCTCGATCTGTCTGCACAGGCTGAGATGGCGTTCCAAAAGTCCGTGAGTGCAGAGCTAGGGCGGTCGTTTCAGCAGGCTAAGCAGCCATTCTGTCTGTGCGCCCCTTTGCTGGTCGACGCCAACTCCGTCAGGCGACTCGTCTTCTCTCTTACAAAAAACCGAATAATGGAATACTACTGCTGAATGTTAATCGATTGATGACGGACTCGGCGCCTGAAGTAAGGTCGGCGGCTGTCTGTTGATGCTGCTTGATGGTGGATGAGGATGATGGTGATTTGCTCATTTGGCCCAAACACTAGGACTTTCTTCAGCCGAAATTAAATGGCCCCTGCCGTAATCCCATTCAACACGCACTAACCCGTCCTAGTCGCCGCGCCATCCACCCCCAGCGCCCCCTAATGCTCCCTCCTCTTACTCGCCTTTTCTTCTTCCTTTCAACACCCACCGTCGTCGTTCTTGCAAGCCCGTCCGTCGTTCAGTCACTCTTTCCCAACCCTCAGAGCACTCGCTCGTTCCATTCATTTGGTCCTTTGGACCACTTGCAATCGCTCCATCAGAACGGCCCTGGTCGGCTTCAAGCAACAGCAACAACACCAGTGAATAAATAACATTCGAAGATTTCAAATACTATCCTCCAAGCTCAACACAGTGCGGAACATTGAGCTCCAATCCATACGACTCTGCTACTTATTAGTTTTTCTCCTAACATGGTCGTCCTCACTTCAGCTTTACTTTCCCTGCTGCTCCCTGCCGCGGTGCTGGCCAGGCCTAATCAGCATGAAAGGCTGCATATGAAACACAAGCGCCACGGGGATTTCTCTGACATTCACCCAGACGGCATTCATGGCGGTCCACCAACCAACATCTATCCTCACCCCACCGGTACCTCCGGTGCGCCATTCCCGATAGGAAACACAACCACCGTTGCGCCGACCGGCACTGGTACCGGCGCAAGCGTGCCAGGAGGAGTGGTGACAATTTCGTCGGTCATCAGTATCGTTCCGGTGCCCATAAGCAGTGGTCAGTCCGTACCCGCAGAATCACAAGGCGGGAATGGCGGCTCCCCCACGCAGCCAAGCGGGTCTGGTGCGTCTGGTGGACCAGGAGGGAATGGGGGCTCGGGCTCAGGATCTGATCAATGTGGTCCTGCTACTGTCACTGTCACATCTGCGAAGACTGTCACTGTCACAGTGCCAGCCGCTGGTGCCCAATCACAAGGTCCAGCTCCTGTACAGAGCTCTCCATCCTCAAATGAAAGCTCATCGCCGGTTCAGCCGAAACCTGAAGCCAAAGCGGAGACCAAGCCCGAGAGCAAACCTACGACTCAGCCAGAATCCAAGCCTGAGCAGAAGTCCACTGGGAACAGCAGCCCTATCGCAAACACCCAGCCAAAACCTCCGACTGAACAGAAGCAGGAGAAGCCTGCGAGCTCACCTGCAAGCAAGCCAGAGACTAAGCCTGCGGAGGCCTCTACTCAGAACTCAAGCCCCATTGGCTCCAACAACCAACAGTCACCCAGCAAACCCCAGACTGAGCAGAAGAAGGAACAGCCAAAGGTGTCACAGTCCGCACAGCCTAGTCCATCCTCCAAACCGACTGAAGAAAAGAGCTCTCCGTCCGGTGGAAAGAGAGGCATCCTTTACAAGACACTTGATGAAGCCAACGGTATGAAAGGCATGTCATGGGGCTGCAATTGGGACTCTTCCCCCATGCCCGCCGTCGGCCACGCTCAAGGCAGTTTGGATTTCGAATTCGTGCCTCAGCTTTGGGGTCCCGAGGACGTCCACACCAGCATCTGGGCTGCCAACTCCCAGGGAGCCAAATACGTCATGGCCTTCAACGAACCCAACCAGCCCCAGGGCGCTGGTGGGTGCGGTCCCATGGATGCCATTGCTGCGGTTGGTCCTTATGAATCCAATTTCAAGGCCAACAAGGACGCCGGTCAGAAGATTGTCTCACCTTGCGTCAGCAACGAGGCTCACGAATGGCTCGACACCTTCATTAGCGCAACCAGTCTCAAGCCAGACGCCGTTTGCTTCCATTGGTATGGTCAGAACAAAGACGAATTGAAGGGCATCGTCGACACTTTCAAGGATCTGCAGTCGAAGCACGGTGTTCCCGAGCTCTGGCTCTCTGAGTTCGCGGTCAATGGCGGTCTCGCACCTAGTGACATGCAGGATCTGCTCAGCTATCTCGAGAGCAGTGGTGTCGACAGGTATGCCTACAACGCAGAGAAGATGGCTGTCCAAGCGGGTCTCAAGGAGGCTTACCAGGCTATTGCTTCTTTGATTGGGGGCAACTAGATGATTGTATCAATGGCAAAAGGAGAGGTCTGATGGGGAAAGTGATTGGAAAGGAAGGACCTGACGACAACCTTACTCTTTGGTAACTTGGCTTCGTTATGAACGAAAAAGCCTGGAGGGTTGGGTGCCCTTGTGATCTGACAACAATAGAAGGGGCGATGGTGGCCGCGATGTACATTTTTCATTTCCTTGTCTCTGATTATGCATACTCGGCCGGTTAATGGACAAGCTTGCATGGCTGTTTTTTATTGTACAAAGCCAAGTCATCGGTTGTCACGTCAGTGATGAAAATGGAGAACCAAATAACGTGTACAAACTCTACCCTCGTAGGATCGCATTGCACCGTGCCGCTTCCTTCGTTGTAACTAATGTTGTATTGGTTACTTATCAACTTCCATATCTCCGTTTACATGGTGATCTATATTTCCGTTCAACATTTTCCCATTTGCCTCAACCCCGTTAGCATCCGCATGCTTACCCACGTCTTCTTCTTTGAATCCCATACGGTCTACCCGTGTGTCCGTCCCCCCAAGACCCTTTTCCCAAACCCTCACCGTCCTATCAATCCCACAAGTAACAACACAGCCATCACCCCTAGTATCCACCCCCAACACCACGCCGTCATGACCTCTCGCCTCCCCAATCGCCTCCTTACTAACCACATCCCACCAGACCACCCTCCCATCCTCACTCCCACTCAAGACCGCCGCCTTCCTCTCCATCCTCCCGCCCTCCACCATCTCACCCCCATAAGTACCAAAAGCCCCTCCAATCGAGAACTTTTCATTTGCATGGCCCTGGTACGTCTTGACGCATCTGCCCTCCACATAGTTCCACAACCGCACGCAAGCATCCAGTGTCCATGCAAGCACGAATTTCCCATTAGGCGAGAAACGCACGCTGGTCACAGGAGCGTTATCTTCGTGGACGAGAGTTCGTAAGCACTGGCCCGTTGCCGTGTCCCAGATCCGGATCAGGCCGTCGCCTGAGCAGGAGGTTATGAGAGTGCCGTCTTGGCACTAGTTTTATAGGTCTATCAGTTTATGATGAAATTATACGTGATAGGAGAGGAAGGGAGAGGGCGGGGGGGGGAGGTACAAAGTCAACGCCGCCCACTGGGTCGGAGTGGGCAGGTAAGGTACGTAGCGCTTTCCTAGTCCGTACGTCCCAAAGGATCACCGCTTCGTCGTAGGAGCCAGAGACGAGGATGTTGCCTTTGGGGTGGAACGCGAGGCAGTAGATGTAGTGGTGATGACCAAGGAGGGGCTTGGGGTACGGTTTGCCCTGAATGCCACAATGTATCAGCCTTCACAACTCCACTATTGCATGGATCGCCGTAGGAATAGAAAGCTTACTGTTGAGACATTCCACAACCATATAGACTTGTCGTCCGATCCAGATGCGATAGTGTTCGAGTCCGGCGCCCATGCTAGCGCAGATATACCAGCTAAATGGCCCTCCAGTACCTGCAAGCACTTCCCAGTGCTCACTTCCCAGACTCTTATCGTTGCATCGGCAGCTATACACCAGCGTCCGCGTTAGCCACTCGGTGACACCAAACCCCTTAGCCCTTTCCCCTTCCCCAAATTGGGAACCAAAAACAATTAGGCGGGCCTGCACTCACAACAACTGGCGATGCACCTGCCATCTTTACTAAATCTCACCTGCGCTACACCCTTCCCATGACCCCTCAGCACCCTTCGACACCTGTACGGCACGAACACCGCCTCCTGCACAACCTCCCTCATCGCTTCTGGAGCAGGACTCGCAACCGGTGTGCTGATCCTTGAATATTCCGGTGTCTGCGGCGATGCCGGAACCCTCAGCAGTCCGTCCGACCCCAACAGCATTCCCGCGCTGGCATCATGCTGCCGCGCCCTCTCACTAAATGAGCGCCGGTAGGGTTCATTGTGCCGGTAGAAGGTGTGAGGGTTGGCGGTATGGTCGAGCTCGTCGGGTGAAGAATCTGAGACTGGGGAGAAGGAAGGGCGGCGAATGTCCTCCCCTTCTCCCTCCGTCACGGGGGCAGATGGGTGCTGGGGTAGAGAAGGCGTGGAACCATTGCGCGAGAGTATTCGAGGCGTTGGGGGCCCGCTGGCAAGCTCGTCAGGGGAAGGGGAGCGCACAGCTTTTGGGAGGGATTGTGGTGGTTCCGGGGGACTAATTCGGCGGCGCTTTGAGGCTCGTGTTGCGCGGGTCTCAATGGTGCCGTCCATTTTGCGAGGGAGCAGGGAATTGGATGGATTTGAAGTTATCCCTAAACCTCGAAGCTCGTTGGCTGAGACGCGATTCCTCTTGGCGGCACGTGATCGTGGATTCATGATGGCTTTCGCTGCCAGACCTTGCCATTGCCCTCTTGTGATCTCGTCCATCTTTTTATGTTAGCGACCCGTATGTAATAGTGATCTAATTTCGTTTGTGTTGTATGAATGTTTTCAAACCATTCTGTGTCAAGATGGTGTTAGTCCATTTCAACAGTGTCATTCACTTTCGCCCTCACGCATTGGTGCATGGCTATTTACAACAATCAGGCATGAGCTACATTTCAATCTGATGGAATATGTCTGCTACGAAGTGAATGCCAACGTAGCATATGATTACTATGCAGGAAAGCGTGAGGAGCACTTCTGCAGCTAACCGGGCTGATATTTACTTTTCAAATCCGCCTTCTATCGAGGTAATAACATACAATGTCTTTGGCCTGAGAGTCATATCGAAGTACAGGCGCGAGCGCTGCCAGGAGATCGGACACGTCCTTGCTTCCCGTTTTCCCCCAGCAGATATCGTAGCTCTCCAAGAATGCTGGACTCAGGAGGATTATCAGTCTATCCATTCCCAGACGAAGGAAGTTCTCCCATACGCGAAGTACTACTTCAGTGGCATCTTCGGCGGCGGCCTGGCCATTCTGTCCAGATGGCCGATTGAGGAGTCCAGCATGTTCAGATATCCACTCAACGGGCGACCTACCGCATTCTGGAGAGGGGACTGGTATGTAGGCAAAGGCGTGGCTTCTGCACGAATCCGGATCGGTCCCCAACCGAAAGATATCGTGGAGGTCTTCTGCACGCATTTACATGCGCCCTACGAAAGCGAACCTCATGACTCCTACATCTGTCATCGAACAGCTCAGGCATGGGAGATTGCCAAGCTGATGCGTGGAGCTGCTGAAAGGGGTCATCTGGTCTTAGGACTTGGAGACTTTAACATGCTGCCATCGTCATTTGCTCATCGCTTAATAGAGGCACATGCGCCCGTGAAGGATGCGTGGAGATTGCTTCATCCAGAGTCTTCATTAGGTCCAGTAAATCACCCAGAAGAGAAGCAGCGAGGGCGAAAAATGCCCACCGCGGCATTCAATCTATCGGAAAACGGGACTGCGAGTGATGGCATCACCAACACGTGGCGATGGTCGAAGCAAGAGCAACAAAAGCTCTTCAAAGGCCATAGACCTGCGGTCGACGATACATGGCCCGACCCAAAGGCCAAGCGCCTTGATTACATTTTCGTCGGTAGCCAGCCTCCACCCGATACCTTGCACGGGCACAAATGGGGAGTACTGGATATCAAGGTCGGCATGACGGAGCGCCATCCGGCCCTTGGCTGTTCTCTGAGCGATCACTTTTCTGTTGAGGCAACCTTGGGTCGCCGAGAGGCTGAAGAATCAGCTGCAAGTGAACAACCCAGCGCTACTAAACTTGATCCGTCCTTTTACGACACCATACTCTCAATGATATCTACGTACCACACACGTGAGCTGAAGCAACGACGTTGGCGCTTGAGGCACTTTGGTCTATCTGTCGTCACTTCCCTTAGCTGCCTAATTGCAATTTGGTGGTCACCCAGGAATTTTGTTTCCTTCCTGTTGATGATTCTCAGTACATTCGGACTGGGTGCCGGTATTGTTGACGGTTTGATTGGTGGTCTCTTCGTAGGCTCTGAGATACGGGCTCTCAAGGAGTTTCAGTGGGAGATCACGAATGCTAAGGCTACGCGGAGCAAAAGTGGCGAAGGCAAACACTTTCACTCGGATCAAAACCAAGTCACGAAGGAAGGCTGAACCTAGAACCTTTGCAGTGGGGCGTTTCTCTAGTTTCTCTTTATAGGATGATGGCGCGGATGACTGTGACGTCTTTCTAAGTGAGAGCAGCTAGCCAGCGCAAATCTTCACCTTGTCTTCATGAGATCAGCGCAGTGTAACTCCGAGGCTTCCCGAGAATGAGAGCCGCCATCAACACGCCATCAATTGCGGAAAGTACAACAGGTTCCAAGACTCATTGTCATGGGGAAATGCGCTCTTGGTTCGCTGCGTCTGCACATGGAAAGGAAGGGTGCAAATGGAGAGAGAGATATTTGAATTCAAACAGCAGCTGAGGAAGATCCGTCTCCTGTCAGAAGTCACCGAGATGCTCGGAGCACCACCAGGCCGTGAGCGAGCGAGTGCGTTCTTAAAGAAACGAGAATACTCTTACACCAACGTTCAGGTCGTGAATCATACAATACAAACAATCCCAAGAAGCCCAAGAAGCCCACTTCCTTTCTGTCGCAATAGCAGGTATACATCTCAGTCAAAGATACCAATTCTACCACGTAGAGAATTACCGTAATTATGTTTAGTGTGTTCCACCTTGGTGACATTAGGACATGTTCCAAACCCATCCTGCCCCCAAGACTCGAACTGTCGTGTCCAGATTCATAATCATAAAGTCTCCCATCCACCATTATTCAACTCGGCCTCTAACTTCCTTGCAATCATCGTTGGAATACCTTGCTGTAGCCACACGTCTCTCAAGAGCTTATCGTACCGTTTTTGATTCAGGGTCAATTGCCTTCCTCTTCGCAAGCCTGGATCAGGCTCTCCAAATTTATCCAGATATGGTGCGAGGTTCCAGCTACCGTTCTGGTTGTGGAGATAGAGCACAGTGCATTTCCTAATATTGAGGAACAAGCCCACCTTTACGCAGCATCTGATTTACACATGGTCAGTCATTGGATGCCCTCGGGGGAAGTAGTGGAGAATAAAGGCAGGGGAGGTATGAGAAAACTTACTTCAGCATGTGTTGGAAGCAGCCGCCTTTCCCTTGCTTACTCGTGCAGCATAGAGCTTGCCCACAGAAGATGTCACCGCAGAAAATACATAGATTAGGGTCTTCCAACCGGCCACCCGTCGTCGGACAACGTCGCCGAGTTGCCTCATACGTTAGCGTATCAAAGTGTTTTGGAAGGCCAATAAGCTCATAGATAGCTGGATGCCTAGGTTTGAACGATTCGTAGACCGACTGAGCAAAAGATGCTCGGTCATCGCTTGCATGTAGCGACTGCTCATTACTGCCTCTAGTGTATCGCCAAAAGTCGAGCCATCCCGCTGTTACATTCTGGAGTATGGTAGGAGGGTACTCGTTCTGGCCTATCGAAAGGAAAATCTCGGATAGCGTAGGAAGTTGAAGGAGATGGGTGAGTCTTTCAAGCTCTGAGAGTCCTACACTGGAAGATTCGGGCTCGCTGTCGGGAAAATTTACACTGTATCGCACATGTGCCAATATGGTAACTTTGCGGAGGAAGGTCAGAGCATACCTCGAGACTGCTCTGTACAACAATGAATACCACTCTGGAGATGAAGGCAGCCCTATAACATCCTCCCAATGCCCATCATGATCAGCATGAGTGGGAACATTAGGCAGACTGTAATGATATAATTGATGCAGGAAATGCTGGAGGGCTGTTTGCTGCGAACTTGAGATGCGGTAGGACGATATCGATTCATTACCTTCGTAGCATGCTTGGAACGTAGCAGGTGAGGTTGCAAGATACAGTGCCACTTTCACAGTCTCGAGCGTGTAGCACAGACGAAGAAGATGTCCAAATTCGAAGTTGAAGACAGGTGCGAGAGTGAATGTGCATTCAACCAATAGAGCGAAAGCATCGTACACGAAAACGGAGGGTTCCTTTCGCTGTAGCGATCCTGTCGCATCGTTCTCAACATGAGGGTGGCCGTTGAAAAGCTGGAATAGCTGCGATCTGGTGATGTCCGAAACCTCTGATGCGATCATGTTCGGTTCTCCTGCTGCCTTCACACCGAGCGCTGTGTAAGACGAAACGGTCTCGGCGAAGATTCGTAGGTGCGTCAGGACAGAGAGAGGCATCTTTTCGATCAGAGTTTGACCAAGCTCGGACTGAACACCTCGCTGGGCGATCTCTGCACTGGTAATTGATTCTCCAAGTATCCTAGCAAGTGTATCTATATTACTAAGTCTTCGGCAAGCAGCCGAATTTACTTCTGGAGCTACCGCAAAACGGGAGGGCAAGTGGTTCGTTATCATTGTATCCTTAAGACGGCTATACACTACCATGAGCTCGCTCGCTTGGGTGGCGTCCCCAGTCGAGTGCCGATCAGGTGACCGTAAGTTCTCAGCATTTGACTGCCAAAGCCCTGGCATTCCAGAGAAGAAGGAGCGAGAGGAAACCTGCGGAGAAATTGGTGATTTCAGAGACTCTTGCGAGAGAGTGGAAACGTTGTTGGCTATTGATGAGATCATAGATGCCGAAATGTATCTGGCAGAGAGTTCCTGCAAGCGCTCGTTGTCTGACCGTCCCTCCTGAGTTTTGAAGAATCTTGACACTGTGACTCCGACTCGAGATGAGAGCCACTCCTCAAAGCTATCCTGACAGTGCAAGATGGAATTAGACACTTCCTCCTTACTTCTCCAGATTATGGGCAGGAAGGCATTGCCAAGAGCCTTGCACAATGGGCAGACAAATTCCTTGAGATCCGTACGCTCTGGATGCTGTCGTGCAATCTGGTGGTTTTGTCGAACTTGAGTAGCACTACAGTACATTTCAAAACAGGAATAATGCATGATATGCCCACAGCCTGTCGATACTGGACCTCGAATAGTGAGGTGAGACGGAAAGCCACTAGCAAGCCCTTGATGTTCCTTCGTAACCTCACGCCCGTCTGCGGATCGCTTAGTGACGTGACTTAGGTTTGAGCCAGCAATTCCAAAGGGCCGTAGATCTTCGGCAGCTTGATCTAGGTTATCAGGGGTTTTCAAAACCTCAGCGAGGGCAGCAGGATCTTTTACGTCGGTGTTGCGGAAGACATTGCTATTCATAATCAAGCCGAATGTTCCATAAAGACGGGCATCATTAGTCTCCTCCTGACACAGGATACAATTTCCCGCAGGAAATTTCCAAACCTGGTTCTGGTCTTCCGAGCTGATCCCGAGGGTTGTATCATCCTCGTCGTCCCATTCAGCAAGATCCTGGTTCTTGAGGAAATTCTGCTGCTGCTGCTGAAATTGGGCCATAACTCTCGCTTGTCGGTCCAAAGCTTGCTGTTTCTTTAATTTTCGTGCTTCTCGTTGCCTTGCTTCTTGTTCGTCCTCGCCGGGTGTCATCGGTGCATCTACGCCAAGGTTCTCTACAGACAACTCGCCAATGATTCGAGAAGCGGCCGATTCGAAAGTCGCCGGCTGCCTTTGTCGAATTCGCCTTAAGATGAGACGTATTTGGGGATGACATAACCTGAGATCGGAAGTTTCCAACATCTTAACAAGAAGGTCGAAGATGGTCATGCCAAGCTCTGATCTTATCTCGAGAGCATTCGAAATAAAAGAATCTTCTGTGCCTTGTCCTGTCGGTGAAGAATCTGTTTCTTGTGAATTGTCCTCTATGACTGCAATCAAGACCAGGTGTAGGACAACATGAAGATAGGCCTCTATTCTGGTGCTTGGTATGTCAGGCATCTTGTGAGTGTTTGAGCTCACGAACAAAGAATGAAAAACTATCTGTGAAAAAAGAGGCGATCTCGTGAATTGCGCTATATGCTGAAATATGCCGTGGTGTATTTTCACTAGTCTTGGTTCGTACACAACCTCTATTGCTGGCTTGCCGTACTGCTTGGAGATCCAATTACGGTATGTGTTCTCAGCCTCGTCCCGCTGGTTTTTAGTGTAATGGGCGGCATAGGGATCAATCTCCGCAAGGAATTGTGGCTTCAATTCGAAAGTGCCAGTGTCTGACAGACCTTCCGGGGGCTTGAAGGATGTCATCTCATCGAGGATATCCGAGAAAACCTCTAAATCAGTCGATTTGTCGGCAAAGCGCTGATCTAGCTCAGAGAATGAGAGTGGCTTAAAGCAAAGAATGTGAGCAACGTCGCGACGTATTGCTGCGGCTCTGGCACTCTCCGCACTCTCGTGATGCTGCAAGGAAGTTCGATCACTTAGCAAAACTATGAACAGGTGTATAAAATCCTCCGCAACGTCCAATTGCTGGTTAACTTCAAAGCCCTCTCTGATTGTATAAATACCTCTCATCCATTGATCTAGAGCAAAACGATCGATCATCGATGCGAGAACTCGACTGCAGTCACAAACGACAAGAGCGGTTTGAAGAAGGAAGATATCGCGATGGTGCGCCAAATCTCGATGCGCCAGACCTCGATACGTGTTCATTTGATGGCGAAGGCTAAGACCATTGCGCACCCACATGCCCGCTTTCATTTGAGCTAACCATGCGCACACCCTCAAGGGGAAGTCAAACACGGCCATGAGATAATCTTCTGATGTCTGACTTGTTACAAGAGCTCTGTATGGTGGGGGCTCTTGGAGTTCTTGAAGCTCGAATGTGAGCAGACTCTTGAGTCTTTGCAACGGCATACCTTTGCCACAGTCAACTAGCCAGGACAGCATGTAATGGAGTGGGTGATGAAAACTGATCGCCTCTGTCTCCACAAGAAAATCCACAACCAAATGACTGTTGAGTGGGTCGGTAGCGCGCTCAAAGTAGTACAGTTCCAGTTCTTTGAAGCGAGTCTCACGTCTGATCTCCGCCTGATCAAATCTGACTCGTTCTCCCCCATTGAATTGATTATGACCGCTTTCGCGACCAATCGTATTGCGCGGTAAAGATTCTCATGGTCTTTGAGGCTTTCCTGTATCTTGAATATCTCGGAAAATTGTCGTACGAGCTTATTGACTTCTTTCGTGAGGATCTGAGCAGATATCCAGATGTCATTTTCGTACTCTACGTGGTCACCGACCGCCCTCATATTTGGGCAGATGCCTTGAGGAAGTCTGATCAGATCCAAAAACTGAAGTTGGTATCTTTCTTGCGTCCGCAACTCGTTCTGGACGTACTCCGCGCAAAACATATACTTCAGATCGGCGAAAAAGTGATACATGCGCCTATTGTGCACGGAATTATTCTCCGATGCCATTGAATCATCCACGGATACTTGCCACGGCTGCAAGACGGCGCGTTGAGTTAAGAAGGTGTATAACATAGACATCAAGGTGGTTAAAAAGTTCCCGCGTTCAATAACTTCCTGTGTCACTGAAGGGGTGGTGTAATGTTTGTACAGAGAGATTGATGATTGAAAGATCGGGTTCGCGATCTGCAATTAGATAGAGCTGACCGAGAACGCTGTAAAGACCGGCTAAACGTAGCCCAAATATGCGTTTTGTCTCCCGAGTAGCAATCAACGTTGAGATGTACAAGTCGCGAAGGTCGACCCTCACCTTTTTCCAGAGTCGCAGATCATATAGTAGGAGCCAATCGAGACGAATTCGTCGAAGTAGATCTTCTTGAACAGACATGGAATCGCCTGGTGCAAATTGGTCGGGTTGTTCCAGCCAGTATCCTGGTGGTCGCGGTTGCGTCTTTTTCCGAGCTACCTTTGGGGTCGAGGGTATGGATACATTGGTCTTTGAGGTAAAAGGTGCAAAGGAAATGTTTGCAAAAGACCCACTAATCTGCGATCCTATAGAGAGGTTCCGAGAATGTTGATGTACAGGAGCAGGTGGTGGGGGAGGTGGTGGGGGAGGGTAACCAGCAAATGTGGCTTCAGACAACTCAGCGCCATCTTCCATGTCATTTGGCGCTCGCATTTCCTGGTCCCTGCTCGCACCCGTATTTGCAGAGGTCATGATATCTAAATCCATCTGATCGACGCCCACAGACTCCTCAGTGACCGAATGCTGGAAATCTTCGTCTTCTTCTTCGTCGTCTTCTTCCGCGTCATTATTTACAGAGTCAGTATCGCTGTCTTCTCGAGCCAATCTCGTAGTCCAACCTCGTAATATCTGCTGCCGACGAAGAAAACTGCTGCTGCTGTGTTCTTCAATCTCATGGTCGTCCAGGCCGCCTTTACCAATGTGCTTGTTGGATCCTGTACTTCCTAAACGCCACGGCTTGAGTAGTTCATCACATACAGTCTGCGTAAGGATATCATGATGTGGACCGACACTGCATCCTGCGATATCGTTGAGCCATTCAATTATGGTACCACACATCTGTTCTCTGAAGGTGTCCCGAGACGAACGTATGGTCACCGTGATCTTGATCTGCTCTATGATCTTTGCAATCTTCAGGAGGCGTGGTATATTGTCTGAATGTTCGACAACGCTCCTTCCATAATCGTTGGCCTCAGCTGCGCGCTGCCGCCCAAATGCGCGCTTCTGTTTGCAAGCTCGAGCTACCTGTTGCTCTACTTCGATTACAGTATGCTTTTCATCATTCCAGAGGACTAATGAGTATTCTGGGCTTGGATCTTCGGGCTCATCATACCAAGCAGAACTTAGTCGTGATTGGCTCTCGTCTTGCTCAATAGTCTCAGCTGTTTTGGGTAATCTCAGGTTTTCAGGCGAGCAGGCTATGACATCAATCACGTAATCTAAAGCGCGACCAATGGTCATTTTGATACACTCCAAGAGCTCTTCTGGCAGGGCTGGCACCTGGGCTTGTTTTCCGGCCTTCTTCGACTTGTGAGCGGTATGAATGGCGCATTCCACCGGTATTTTCCAAGCCTCAGCATCTCCGCAGTCACAGCAGCCAGTGTTACCCATGGAGATGGACTGATTCACGATGTGTCCTGTATGGTCTGAAGCTTCGAAACAGCGAGTACAAAGGACCGCTGTGTCATCCGTTGTGCAAGTTTTGCACCGAAAAACTGAGTCGCCCGCTTTGAATATATGTCCACAAGCTTTTCCCCTCGCTGCTTCCGTGTATTCCATATCTTCCGACAATCCTTGTGCTTTCGAGAGATTCCATTCCTCCCCTGGCCCAGGCTCTCGGCCATGAAATAGTGCCTGCAAGTATTCATCATTGTTCGCAACGAGCGAAGTGAAGAGAGTCCGCTGAAGCGCCTGGCTAGCTTGGCCAGTATAACGTAGAAAATGTTGGTAGGGGAAGGCGCGGAGCGTTTGACAAAGCTGGATTTCTCGATCTGTTAGATGCATAATTGAAGGTGGATGGTCATCGTTATCAGACGCCGCCTCGGTGTGGAAGACGTAGGCCACGAAACCTCGGAAACTTATTTAAGTTTCTTTGATTTTGCTTGGCTGTCGGTGACGAACATTTGCGGAAAGAAGCACCTGGACCTCGATGATGAAGAAGTTTTACGATGATTACCTGACTGAATGTGTTTTAAGGCTTGGCCGATGCCGCTTGTACATACTTATGTTTTGCCCTACAATCCTGCCTGCTGATACAACTTGAAGAGGTCTCACGTAGAATGGCAGAGCTTCTCGAGCTCCTTTGAGATCACGATTAATGCAATATACAAGCATGCCTCTTTGCGCATCAACACCGCTGTGACAATACTATGCTTGTGACCAGATACTTTCAAGACTCCAGATGCTATGCAGCATCCCTTTCACAACGTATCATATACAGTAATCTGTATTCCCATACCCCACATCCCTCGCTCATCTTCGTATTCCATCTAGTCTTCCTCACCCTCAACGTATTTGTGGCGTATGTCTTTCCATTGCCGCTAGAGAGAGGTCAGAAAGGCAGACACCAAATTGTCCCATATCGTCAACAATTTACTAACCCCTCTATTATTCCAATCCCAAAACCTCGTCAAGGATTGATCAAAGCCACTGTGCTTCGTCTTAGTATTGATTCATAGCAACGCATCGCACTCCCCACTCGCTCACACTTCAAAAAGAAAAGCACCGGCAAAGACTGTTGTAAGGAAGACGGTATTTCGGCGAAATATGGTGCTTCAGCTAATTAGCCAGCTCTCTGGGAGTCAAGTAGCGATGAGATACTTGTAGACGCTGCTTGCGATCTGTGTCTCAATCTAGATCAGCACATGTAGCATTACCCTGGAATCTGAGGATTCAGTCACTTACGCCAGCCATAATAGAGCCTAATACCTATGCGATGATCTTAAGTTTGTCTCTTAATTGGTTGATCAGATTGGAAACATTTCTAACATTTGGGGTCCTCAACATTACCAAGGCTTGCCAAGACTTGGTAGCATTTCACATCATGAGAGCGCATTCCTTGTTTTGGTAATCTAAATGTTACTTACTACGGATCGAGGATGGCTTGATTATTTCACCATGAAGGTTCGATAACGACAGCTTGCCTGCGGAGACCGAGCTATTTCGTGTCTGAAAAATTGGCATGCCTTCTCCAGCCTCAGTTTTGGCCCCTGCGCGCTCTGGCATTCAGACTACATCCTCTGGAGAACAACACATCCCTCAGTCTGTGCGGGCGGACGGCTCGGTACGGAAGGAGATCAGAGTTCGTCCAGGATACCGGCCGCCTGAAGATGTGGAAGTCTACAAAAATCGCACTGCCGATGTTTGGAAGACGCGAGGCAGCGGTGGTGTACCTGGAGCTGAGGGATTGAAGGACACTGAAGAGACGGGTGAAGGGACCAAGGGAAAGAACGCAAAACGTAGAGAAGCACGAAAGAAGGCGAGAGCAGCTGAAGAGTCTGACAAGAATGAGGAAATCGGAGAAGACAAGACATCCAGAGGCGGCAATACAAAACCTACCGGCCCAGAAACCCAAGTCAGCACGGAGAAACGTAGCGAGCGCGTTGAACCATTAACAGTCGAAGAAGAGCCAGATGCAGAAGCAGAAAGAGAGAAGCAAGCAAGAAATCTTAAGAAAAAGTTGCGGCAAGCAAGAGAGCTCAAGGAGAAGAAGGAATCAGGAGAGTCACTGCTACCAGAACAATTTGCCAAGGTGATCAAGATCCAAGAATTGATTCGGCAATTGGATTCTTTGGGGTTTGATAGCGACGGAGCAAGGAAGCTTGCAGATGTCCGATGATATACAAAGCGTCGCTGTCATCTACTGACTCGCCCAATAAGAAACGACCTTATGCTGTCTACGACATCAGAGCCTTTGCTTTTACGAAGTGAGCCCCTATGAGTCTGTGTCAGAGACCAAGGCTGGCTCCTCGACAAAGCCAGAGGCCTTCATAGGCTAAAATTCAGGAGCAGGACTTTAGGAAGCCTACAAGAATTCCTTGCTACCACCAAGCAATATCATCCTTGGAGCATCACTAGGAGACCGAGCCACTTCGTATTTGAGCTGCTACCACGATCTGGAGCATGGATCGGTAGCTGTGGACAGTGTCCCTACTACTACACTATAGAGCATAATCTCTACAGGAGTTATCGCACGTGCCTCCAGCGTGCTCTGCGATGTCTCGTCTACACCCAACGGCATCACGACAGCAATTCTTGCAGGATGTATGAATTGCTAGAGACTGAAGAAGGTCTACAGGCATTCTTCGTTACTCTGCTATCACGATTACTTGTATTTTAAAATTGTATTTATATAGATCATAAAGTCAGGCAAAAGCATAACTTTATGATCAATTTGCTTGGGTTCCGAATCTGTACTGTGATAATCACAGTGGTGACTCAAGACGACCGTGATCTCCCCAAGCCATCAAACCAACCCTTGCAAGTGAGCTTGATGTGTTGATCTTACCATCAACGTGCGGCGCTCAGTATACCACGAGTCATGTAACGATAGTCATTTAAGACTGCTCATCCACTTGTCCAATCCTGACCTGCTACGTAGTGCTATCGACCCGGACCGATTGACAGACGATCTAGATCTTTGCAAGTGTTTCAAGCCTTTGATTTTCAAGTAACTGTCGCAAGGACTGATCAGGATAAAACTTGGTCTCAATGGTGGTGTCTTCTCTGCGGAAAGAGTCTTGACAGTCTCATTTGGTTTTGATATATCTGGTCTAATCATACTTGACTAAGTGAGGCTGTAGCCAGCTCCACTTTCGACCACGAACAAATGTGTCCAGTCCCGTTTTGTCTTGCCCAGTAGTAAGCCCTAGGGCAACGTCTCGTGCAGCTCTCACACAATCGTTGAAGCCAACGCCGGTATAACTACTGCCTGCTACCCTGAGTTTGCCGCTGAAAGCCCGTTCCAATTCTTGGCCAAGACTTGCCATTCGACCGTCGTGACCGACATGGTATTGAGGAATACAGTTCTTGTGCAGACTTACTCTGATTACGATTGGATCCTCTTCGATGCTGAGATGCCTCTTGAGGATAGCCTTGGCCATGCTTGCCCCCTGTTCTTCATCAGGATAATCGTGCCAGTCATCCCACCAGTGGCCACCCAACATCACAGTGACTTTAGTCGCCTGAGCAGTGTCTTGTCTTGGGGTGGCATCTGAATCGAATATTACACCCAGTGCTAACTCAGGGTTCTGCTCATAGGGAAGAGAACGGGGGAGAAGATATCCAAAGCCCTGAACGGGAAGTATAGATGGATTCGCAAAGACAAGATTTACGACCATGACAGTAACCGACTTGGTTTCGAGAAGGTTGGATGCGATTCTATGATCTCCAAGGCATTGACCGAGGGCCGAGCTAGATACGGTTGAAACGACATGGCTGAAGTCTCGACTTCCATGGGCTTCTTCTAGGTTTCCGCCTTCTGGATCGCTTTCGTTTACGTCAAAAGAAACCTATAGTCAGGTAAGCAGGAAGTGCTGCACGAACGATTCGGCGAAGTTCGAAAGATGTGATTCTTACCCTCGAGCCTTCTGTGCTAAAATTTAGCTTTAAATTACGTACAGCGGTTTGCTTGTGTATGAACACGTTAGGGCTCTCGCAAAGTTTCGCCTCTAGTCTACTGACGAGTCGTCCAAGCCCACCGTGGAAAGTGAAGACACTGCTTTTCCTTGCTTCCTCGGAGTGGTTCCTTCTGTTCCGGAGAGGTCCGTTGAAATCATACAGCAGCAAGAAGTCTTCGTCGCTAATGGGTCGTCCTCCCCCAAAAAGCATAGAAAGCATTCCGACCATGATCGAGTTGTGATGCGACTCTGTATGCCAGAGTGACGGAATGATCGTACGAGCACTCAACTTGTAGATGTCTCCAGCGTAGATTCCATGAAACAGAGCCGAGACGATGTTGTCTGCAATCCCTCTACCGAATCTTCTCGAAATAAAAGATCCTATTGATTCATCCTCCAAGTCCTCCGGGCGTGGCTGAACAGCAGCCTCGGACAAGACGTGCGAGAGAGTCTTTTCGAAGAGCGGTTCCCGCAAAATCGAAGTGAGACTCGCCAGTATGCTGGAACCAGGACCAGGCATACGCACCAAATGATCAGGGTAGTATACATAACGATTACGTGCAGCGGGAGAATTCTTGATTGTACTAATCACTTCATCGTTCAGGCCCAGATCATGAACCTACATCAACTCAAGAAAGGTCAATATGAAAATTGTAGAGGGAAATGCGTGATTGCTTCTATTTTGAAGGAAATTGCAGGCCGCAGCGCTTCAAGCCATATGAGTCAAAAACGACTCACCAAATCAAGTGTGACAGCGCCATTAGGCGGATTTGGCCTCAAAGTCCTTGGTCCACTCTCGAGCACCACCTTTCCATCTCCTACATCAATCGACGTAGAATTCAACCAGCCGCCCAGGCGAGAGCTTCCCTCAAAGAGTTCGATACGCGTTGAGTGCGGTAAGTACTTTCTTAGATAGTATGCAGTAGCGAGTCCAGTGATGCCTCCTCCCAGAATGGCAACATCGGGGATGTCCTCTCGAGGTAGAAGCGTTTTATCTTCATGTGTTCGGCGGTCAGTGCCGTAAAGACATACCTGCGTACGATATCTACGCCTTCGAGCTAGAAATATGGACGAAAGAGCATACCCAGGTGGAAATCTTACAGAGATCATGAAAAGAAAGGATGCTGAGGTGCGTAAAGCAATGACGACCGCATTTCCAGTCGAGCGCTAACTGGAATGGGCATCCGATCCGTTCTGCACCATTATTGCACCAGTTGCAGCTCCTGAATCGACCAGCGATTTGCTAGATCACTTGTGGGCAGAAAGTTACTTTGTTCGGCCTTGCTGAGACATTACAGATCATAAACAGTTGCAGTACGAGCCAGTCCGAACGTCAAGATGTAATTGAATGCGTGACTAAATTTGGTATCTTCATGCAATCGTGCCCCCGCCAACGCCAAACTCCCGCCTTGGAATGTGGCCTCTATATGTATAGCTATTGAACTCCTTGATCCTGAAAATCCATCGACGAGATGCACCCAGAGAAATCTTTGTGCATTCATGCTTTTCTCACGCCACTACTTCAGCCGAATGCTGACTTCCACCATGTGCTGAGTCGTCTGCCCTCTCATCCGGCCTAACGAGCTCCTCCTCTCCCATTTCATCATCGATGAATTTTCTTTCGCTAACGTGCTCCTTTTCTTGGTCCGCAGTCCATACCTTGTCCCCATATTTGCCCCGCTTCTGACCCTCAGCGTGCTTATACACACAGTCAGGGTTGAGGCAAGGGTTGTACTTGCACATTATCCGAACATGCGTGAACTTGCAGCCTTCCCGGTTGCAGTCCGCGCCATTCCTGCACATTGGCATTGTCGGATGTCGAAAGGGGCACGACGCGTTTGTACAATTGGGGAAGAATTTGCAATCCTGTTCGGACGCATGGGCGACTTTCTGGAAAGGGGACGGATGCCGACCAACGCATTTCTTGTTCTTGCAGGCGGCGCCAAAGGGACAGATATCGTGAACATCGACCGTGATATTGGGCGGTGCGGCTGGCGACTGATGCGCGTACGAGCAGTCCTTTTTCGTGCATTTGAGGTTGAATTTGCAAATTGTATCAGGGGAGGACTCGCCGATTTGAGAGACTTCCACTTCCATGGATGATGATGTATTTCCATTTGACGTAGGCTGGTCGATATCGGCTTGATTCTGAGCGTTTTGGCGAGAGTGAAAGCTGTTGCCGATACTTTGGCTGCGAAACCCCCCTTGCCGTCGCGGATTACCTTCGACTCTCTCAAAAGGGATTTACCAGGTGCCTGCCCTCCATTCTGAAATGCAGGGTTTACGCCTGGCAGAGACATTCCTGGCATTTGCTGCGGCATTATTTGCGCCATCATCTGCGCCTGTTGCTCTAGCATTGCCATTAATTGCATTTGCTGTTGAGGTGTCATTTGCATTGTTGCAGCGCCTGGGGGCCCATTCTTTGCGCCATTAGGTCCACCTGTTGGTCTGCCATTTGCTAGTAATCGACTGTTCCAGGACTGATCGTTCCGCGGCCCTTTCGGGGGCTGTCGATTGTGCATGTTAATGCGCTCGCTTCCTTGCTGTGCGCGTACGCGATGCAAAGAAGCCTCTCCTGAGCGATCCATGGCTTTATTTAACTGTCCCACCATTCTTTTGTTGCCAACCCCAGCTCTCGAACCGTTCCGCATAGATTTTGGGCCTGTTGGGCTGAAAAAAAGGGTCAGTACGCGAGCTGGTAATGCAACACGGTGGGAGAACACGCACATGTTCCCATCTTGCACGTCATCAATTGCTTCCCGCATTTCGAAGTCCCCACCGGAAGCGTCACCCGATTGTCTCGAGGCTGCGCCCCTTATTGATGTTCCTTGGTCTTCTGCGTGATGTGTTGATTGCATCTGAGGTAGCTGTTCTGGCAGTCTCCCGTTCAATTCATCGTCGAGGACTCCCACCTGTTCGAATAACCATCTTGAAAACTCTGCTGGTCCGGTATCCTCCAGCGGTAGTGACAATAGATCCGTTGAGAGTTCTTCTGCTATTTGGTCTTGGGTTTTGCCATTCACTAACATGAGGATAATGTATTCGCCTAGCGCAGAGTCGTCAAGTCCGCCAGCTGCCCAACCAGTCTCCATCAACTTCGATTGGACGGCATTACCAAGCGCATCGGCAAGCGGCGTGTTGAGGGCGACCTCAACAGCCATTCTGAAATTGTTTGGGTGAAGTAGCGTGGTAAGAGCGGTAGCTTTTTGCTTTGTTGTTCGCCGTTGACGCCTTGTGCTGTGGTTATGTTGCGAGATATTGAAGGCCGTCAGTAATCAGATGGCGCAAATATTGAGTAGTGAAAGGCAATGGGTGAATGGCAGAAGAAGCTTGTCACTGTACCATTGTTCGGTGGTTGTCCATAAGGCTGATTAAATCGAATATTAGTCATCACATCCTGGGCTAGCAACTAACGCGACTCGCAAGCTCCCATTGCCTATGCTGTCATTGTCCATCTTTCTACCTCTTGTCTTAATATTCAGGCTTTTACACTCCAGACCTCTTCTTCACGCTCCTTTGCCTCTCTTTACCTTCTGACTCAAAGATGGATACATTAGTCTCAACGTACAGTCGGTCGGCCTTCGAGGACGAAGGCTACTCGTCAGACGAACAGCGAGAGCTTGTTCAAGTAACACCTCCATTATCACTCAAATTCGCTCTTCCTCCTATGCCAAATGTGTGCTTTTCGATACATACGAGGTTATACATCTGCTAATCCTGCGACAGCCCTCTGCCTTCCTCCGCGCTCTTACAGATGACCACGCCAATCCAAGTTGTCCGATCAAACTTGCCCATGGTACCACGACACTAGCATTCAGGTTCCAAGGCGGTATAATCGTAGCCACCGACTCGCGAGCTACAGCCGGGAACTGGATCGCCAGTCAGACAGTCAAGAAGGTCATTGAGATAAATGATTGCTTGCTTGGAACGATGGCTGGCGGTGCAGCTGTGAGCAATTCAAAGTTCAAATACATTGAGGATGCGTTGACTGACAATGCATTTGCTCAGGACTGTCAGTACTGGCTAGCATATCTTGGCATGCAATGTCGATTGCATGAACTTCGCCACAAACGGAGGATATCAGTCGCTGCGGCGTCGAAGATACTCTCCAATATCGTGTATGGCTACAAAGGCATGGGACTGAGTATGGGAACTATGTGTGCAGGTGTGACACCACAGGAAGGTCCAGCATTATACTACATCGACTCAGAGGGTACCCGACTCGCCGGCAACTTATTCTGCGTTGGCTCCGGTCAGACATTCGCATACGGAGTTTTGGACGCAGAGTATCACTACGACTTGAAAGAAGATGAAGCTTTAGAGCTAGGGAGGAGAAGCATCCTAGCTGCTACACACCGAGACGCGTTCTCTGGGGGATTCATTAATCTGTACCACGTCAAAGAAGACGGATGGGTGAAGCACGGTTTCAACGTATGTGATGCTTGATGGGCATTTGTTCTAGAGCTTTGCTAATTTGTCACTTCAGGATACCAATCCAATATTCTGGAAGACTAAATTAGAGCGGGGGAGTTTAGCAATGTCACTTCAGAACTCTGATTCTTGGTTCCAGGACCTGGAGTCATATTGGTTGTACTCGGTGGATTAGTCCGGATGGCAGGCTTTTAGATTACAGGTGCATAGAGGATTCGCATCACAGGTGTCAAGGGTTTAATTGTGTAATCTAGTAGATACCATTTGGCTCCTTAGCGCAGCCAATGATTCATTCGTGAACAATGAAATATGGGGAGAAAGCTTGGTTGATTGAAGCCTTGCGTTCCGGAATGCCTAGCTGCCGCAAAACGTCGCCGAAAATGCGGAGTAAGGCCAGGCTAAATCTCCGTTGCTGCATTGATCAACCCCTCAGGCCTGGTGGACGCTGCGCAGTGACCATCATTGGCCACTGATCATGCGACTACGGCTCATGGTCCTTTCCAGGTGGCGGGTCATCAGGCCGCTTTCCAAACCTCTTGCTTCTCGAGGGGTGTCATCCTTCTGTAAAATCAACAACAACTGTTACAATTTGAACAATGGGAAGTAAACAATTTTACCCAGTTTAGTACCTGACTTCGATCCGTTTCTACTTCTCTATGTAAAAAGATCATGGCCTTTCTCAAGAGGTTCAAGGCCGCTCCACCGCCTACAGCGACAGATGTGGTTCTAGAGGACAAGCCTCTCCCGGCTGCCCAAGATCTCGAGAAACATCGAGACGAGCTTTCTGTCTCCGAGTCCCTTCCGCAGACACATAATGAGAACATCGATCCAGAGCTTGAGAGAAGAGTTGTCAGAAAAATGGATTTTCGTATCGTACCGCTCGTGTCAGCTTTGTATATTCTGTCCTTTCTCGATCGCTCAAATATCGGGAATGCTCGCATAGCCGGCATGCGAGAGGAATTACATTTGGTCGGCAATCGCTATCAGTGGCTGTTGACCATCTTCTACATAACTTACATCCTGTTCGAATGGCAAACTCTCATGTGGAAGGTTGTGCCACCCCATATTTGGGCAAGCTTCGTTGTTTTTGGCTGGGGCCTGATAGCTACCGCGCAAAGTGGTGTGCATAGTTGGTCAGGATTAATGGCATGTCGCTTCTTCCTTGGCATTTCCGAAGCAGGGTTCGTGTAGCAATCTCCGAATTGGTTCGAATGGGGGTCATGAAATTATCATTCTAACACTTCCACCAGGTTTGGGCCTGGTATTCCCTATCTACTGAGTTTTTTCTACCTCAGACATGAAGTTGTGAGTCGTTCCTTTGGTTTCCCCTATCAATTATCTTGCCAGCGTTGGGTTGACCGACGAAAATCCATGTAATTTGTTGATATTGGGATGTTTAGGGCGTGAGGATCGCTGTCTTCCTTTCCGCGGCTCCGTTGGCAACGACTTTTTCTGGGGCGCTGGCATATGGGATCACGAGCGGACATCCGCACCTTGCAAAATGGAGACTTCTTTTCCTGGTAGAAGGACTACCCACCATCTGTATGGCGGTTGTTGCCTTCTTCTTTCTTCCCGACACGCCCGACAAGGCGCGCTTTCTTACGGTTTGACACCCAAATCATGCTCTCAAACCCCATTATAACATTATTTCAGGAGGAAGAGAAGATAGTCGCTAAAGCCAGAGGTGTCAGACAGGTAGGCGCTGTCGAAAGAGTTGGCGGCATCGTTTTCAAGGACATTTGGTTAGCCTTGACAGATTTGAAGTGCTGGTTCACTGCTTTCATGTACTTCTCCTGCAACGTGGGTTTCGCCTCGCTGCCCGTTTTCTTGCCAACAATCCTGGAAGATATGGGATTCGAAAAGGTTGACGCACAGGGCTTAAGTGCACCGCCGTTTTTTCTGTCTTTCCTCGTCACGATCTTTTCGACTTGGATTGCCGACAAAACACAGCAGCGTGGCTACACAATAGTGTTTCTCACGTGTATGGGTGGAATTGGCTACATAATTCTAGCAACAGTGAAGACGATTGGTGTGAGATACTTTGGCGTCTTCCTTGCTGCCTCAGGAATCTTCCCAAGCATTGCAAACATCTTGCCTTGGGTCACCAATAACCAGGGATCAGATACAAGACGCGGGGCCGGCATTATGCTCCTGAACCTAATAGGACAATGCGGTCCTCTGCTGGGCACAAACGTTTTCCCCCAGAAGAAGGGCCACGCTACATCAAAGGCATGGCTATCAGCGCGGCGTTCACCTTCTTCACTGGTGCTCTTGCTTTGAGCTTGAGATCATTGCTTGTCTATGAAAATCTGAGGCTTGATCAAAAGTACGGCTCAATCAAAGATCGGGGTGTAAACCAGCCAGGGTCAACAGGTGAAGGCATGGAGGTTGGAGAAGAAAACTACGGGCCCAATTACAGATATATTCTATAGATGTATGATGATGATGTTTTTGTGTCAGTTCAACTTGGGAAGCCATCCCAATCTAGGACATGCCTGGACGTAACCGCGCGAAGTCTCAATAGCGCGAAATAAGGGGCAATCATGCCCCTGGAGGACTCGCTTATAGGTTACTTTGCGGGGCCTCGAGTGTCTGGCAGCCCCAAGAGCTACGCATACGAAGTGCTAAGGGGATACCGGAGGGTCTGAACGACGGCCCTCATGCCCAGGATCACCATCTCACCTTTAGAACTTGTACAGACAAAGCTGTTGAGTGAGCGTCTAGGAGAAACCTTCAAAACAGTAGGGTTCTCATTCTTGTTGCCTCCCCGCACTAACCTCAAAGATATCACCACCTTTCAATGAGCAAGGATACATCATACACGTCGCCGGTAATACCGTTACATGAAGCTTGAACCACTTTAGTTGGTATCTCTAGCCATGAAGGAGAACTACCATGCTCTTGTTGACATGGGGAGGTACAGAGAGTGTCTGCGCTCACCAGTCGATCAAAGCTGATGCTTTGAAGTAATGGCATCAGGTTCAGTATTTCAGACTTAAATCCCTTGACAGCCCGCCTTCTACCAACAATTTACCAAGATCGCAGCCCCATTTCTCTCTACGATGCCCAGTACTCCAACGGTGAGAAAGTTCCAATCCCAGATTCTGTCGTTCAAAAAGTCATTTCTGCTTTTCATCGGTTCAAAAGAACATATCAAGCTTTTCTCGTCCCGGAGCAGAATGTTCGGATAGTGGCGACAGAAGCGACGAGGAACGCCATCAACGGCAAAGAATTTTTGAATCTGATTGACCGTGATGTTGGGTGGAGGGTTCAATTGCTATCTAAAGAGGAGGAAGGTAGGCTCGGTGCTTTGGGCATCGCTAGCAGTCTACCTGAACTGCAGGGATTAGTCATCGACATGGGTGGGGGAAGTATACAATTATCACGCGTGTATGATACTGGTGTAGATGGTATCTATATAGGGAGAGAAGGACCTATCAGTCTCCCTCTTGGTGCGGCAGCCTTGAGTGCTGAGATATCTCAGTGCAAGACGGCGAAGGATCGAGACTCGCATCGTGAGTCGATCGTCAAGCAAATACGCAAAGCTGTTGAGGGACTCGTCATTGATGCTACTGCATCCATAGATCTATACCTAAGCGGTGGAGGTTTCAGGGGCTGGGGTCATGCACTCATGGCTTCAGACCCGATACAAGACTACCCCATACCTATTATCAATGGCTACTCCATTGTTGGCTCGCGCCTTCTGCCTGATGGAGGAATCTCGAAGACGATGCTTGACAGCCATCGTATCTCGAAGCGTCGAGCCAGCCAACTACCTTCCGTTCAAATGGCCCTGAAAGCCCTGCAAACAGCTTTGGCTCCTATCAAGCTCGGTAATGTCACATTCTGTCAAGGCGGAATCAGAGAGGGCCTCTTGTTCAGGGAGCTTTCGAAAGAGATTCAAGCCCAGCACCCACTGGTAGCAGCTACCAAGTGTTACGGCCCTCCGTCTGCCTCACAGATCTTCAAATGCCTCAAGGAGGCATTACCTCGGGAGGATATCATAGACCATGGCGTCCTTGAAGCTACAGTGAATCTCCTCTGTCTGCACGCATCCTATCCGAAAGACATACAGGCCTCCTCTGCGCTACGATTCGCCATCACAGGCGCCCTTGCGAATGCTCACGGGCTGCTACATCAAGATCGGGCCCTTCTATCATTGGTCCTTTGCGAGCGTTACGGTGGCAAGATTTCCCGGCTCGACCAAAGCTTTCGTGAGAGTCTTGAAGCCGTCGTAGGTCCTCAAAAATCATGGTGGGCAAAATTCGTGGGATACGTTGCAAGTACTCTAGCCGATCTTTACCCAGCGGGCTTGGTACCTGAGGACGAAGAACCCGTGAAGATCACAAGTGCTCTTAAGGGAGATCAAGACCAGCATTGGGAGCAACAAGAAGCAGCCACTAGGGATGAGGGCACTTTAAGATTTGTGGTAGAAGTCTCGATAGCGGGCCCCGACGATTCAAACTATGTCGAAGACTTAGCCCAGAGATTAAGAAAGCTAGGGAAAAGGAAGGCTCAGCCGCACCACACAAGTGGTTGGGCTATGTGCGTGGATGTCTCGGTACTCCAACGTGAAGATCAATAGCCATTTAAAGTCGATGGTAAATGTGAGCTAATCTTTGGCGCTAGTAAGATTGATCAAGGCTCGATTCGATATCTCAGCTTTACTCCCATAGCAGCGAGTTCCACATCTAAATACTTCAAGACCCCAGGGATAGCAACGACGGTTGTATCCTCTCCACCCATCCACAGATCTCCTTGTCCGTCAGCCCATTCTTCCCCAACACCCACTTGACCGCCTTCTCTTATCACGTCCTCCACCCTTTTTGCACACTGTCGGCATCTCACCACACCTGTGCCCTTGGAAATATTATTTTTCACTGATCCAGCACCCCCGAACACTGTTGGCTGCACAGATAAGAAGCTTCCACAGGTCTTACAGATCCACTCTCTCCTGTAGTCCGAACAGTTCAGCAAGCGATCTTGTAACAAAAACGCACAGCCGTGTGCCAGAAGAGCGTCCCTCTCCATCTCCCCCACCCTAATGCCACCACCTTTTGCCTTTCCCTTGATCGGCTGACCGGTCCATTGGCTAACCGGCCCTGTCGTTCGTACCTGAAATTTATCATTCACCATATGCCTCAACCTCTGATAGAACACCACCCCAACAAAGATATCAGCCGCGAACTCTTTCCCCGTGATACCCGAGTACATGGGCTCATTACCATGATAGTTATAACCCGCAGTACGTAACTGCGTACCAAAATACTCAGCTGCAGTGTCCTCCTCGCTGAAACGCCACGGACTGCTATCTTGCGCCAGTCCATGAAGCGCGCCAGACTTTCCTGCCAGAGACTCAACGAACATACCAATTGTCATGCGTGAGGGAAAGGCGTGCGGATTGATGATGATGTCGGGGACGATCCCGCTCTCACTAAAGGGCATGTCTATTGCTGGCCATTTCTGGCTGCATACGCCTTTCTGGCCGTGCCGCGAAGAGAATTTGTCGCCAATGACCGGAGAACGCGGGACACGTAACTTGATACTGACGGCTTGCAGGGGCTCGGCCCCTGATTCAGAGCCCATGAGCGTCACACTCTCAATGAAGGCGGGTTCTGGGTCTTTGTATGGGTGCAATTTGGTTTGACCGTCCCGGTTGATGTAAGGGATGCCGTCAACGTGAGTTTGCGCTGGGTCATACGTAACTGTGTGAGAAGCACAAAGAGGCTCGTTCTCTCGGATCATGGTGCCGATGTAGGGTAGACCATCTCCATCGAGCAAGCGTTTGGTATTGGCAGATACAAAACCGTTCGGTGCGAAGCCGAAGAGTTGCCCAATACCGTGGACAGATTTGCCCTTTCGATACTCTGATAGATCTATCACTTTGGTTTTATAGATAGTACCATGCCCAAATCCACGCTCGTGCGCGGATTTGGAGATAATCATAGCATCGTCCATGTCGTAACCTGTGTATGATATGACAGCGACGACAGCATTCATGCCATTAGGATAATTGTCGAGACCATACTCGTTATATAGTGGCGGTCGTACAACGGGTGTTTGACCATTTTGTAGTAGGTAGCTTTTATTATCTGTACGATATCGAAGTGAGGTTCCTGGAGTACCCATGGCTTGCTTACTCATCTGACATTGGTACATATTTCGCGGCGACTGATTGAAGTCTGAGAAAGGGGTCTGATTGGCAACAATGGAAAGGATGTTCGTGGGGCATATTTCGAGATGCGTGGATTCTCCTGATTCAATATCCTGTTCTGTACATGCGATGGACATGAACGGTTGTTCAAAGGGCCCGATCAGATCTGTCCTGTTGAGTGGGAGATATGTCACAGGCCGGATCATGCGAGCAACTTGCGAGGAAAGGTAAATTCCGGGATATAGACCCCCATGCTGTCCGGGGATGTAGCCAATTTCAAGATCAAGAGGGATACCGTGAGTGCCTTCGACCTTCCAGTGCCTCAATACATCGGCTATCATACGAGCCTGCTTCGGTGTGGAGTATCCCAATACTCGTCCATCAAGCTGGACAACCAATTGATCACCCATAGAAGCAGACAATGCAGAGTCAATACCGAACTGAGTAAGGAGACTGGGTATCGAAGTGACATTCGAGGGAATTGTAACGACTTTGCATTTGTGCGCAAGGTGGTTCAATAGGCCACAAGGAGCACCGTCAGGGGTATGCACAGGGCACAGGAAACCCCAGCTCTCGGGCAAGAGCTTACGGACCGTTGTGGTCTTCAATTCAGCAAAGAAGCTGCCTCTGTGGACCATGCGAAAGTGACTGATGAAGCGGTAGAAATTGATTTTTTCTGCCATGACTGTAAAACCAGTAGTTTGTTGGAGGTCTAGGCCTGTGGGGCTGACAAGATTGCCAGTGGACAAGAAATATTCTAGACTGCCTGCAATATTCTCATTCACGTTTTTTAAGAAATCGGAAGAGAAGCGCTGTAAAAATCCTGGATCTGTAAACAGGGGCTTCCCATTGCCCAAAACACCCTCCTGAACCGCACTTTGGATGGTTTTCAGATACTCGTCGATTTTCTCCTTGATAATCATTCCGTAGAGTGACCCGGGTAACAGGATCTCCTGGCTGGATACTGCGTCTGGGTTGTCTGCTGTACAGTCTCCGGCAGCTAGAGTATATAATTTATGGATCATGAACAGTAGCATTTTAAACTTGTCACAGTCCTGAGATTCTGTGACATCAACATTGCCAAGATGAACAAGTACGATTTTACGCAAAAACTCTGATCCCGCATCGTAGTCTGAGATGTCTTCATGGAGGCCGAGGACCGGCTTGAACTTCTCTCCTAGGTATGCTCGTGTCTCTGACCTACCATGTAGCTGATACGCCTTGTAAGTCCTCAAGAGTAGTTCCACACGTTCAGTCAAGAAGGTATTGTGCACTGCTTGTGAGCCCACTGGACCTACCAAGCCTTCAAAAATCTCCCTATCGTTTGTCTCGACAAGTGCTTTGAGTATCATCATAACGGGAACAAGGTATTCGTTCTTGCGCCAAGAAAATCGAAATGTCGCGTTGCCATCGCTGAGGTAGTGAAGCACGTTAGTTTGTGATGTCTGGTCGGGCCGCACAGAGCGGATTTGCATTCCAAATGTTGAATACGAAGGTCCGCGCTTGAGGAAAGATCCGCGAATGATTGCCATTGGGTAATTACGTCGTTGTAATATGAGCATACGTATCAGCTTCTCATTTCCGTTCACGATGAAGTATCCCCCCAACTCTTCTGAATCTTCTTTCGCCTGTACCAGCTGAGCCGGAGTAAACTTTTGCGTATGACAGCGGTTTGTTCGAAGCATAATAGGAAGCTGACCTAACTCGCGGATAGACTCATCCCACTTGCCATCGTTGACTTTGTACTGTAACGTACAGCGGAATTTGCCTCTATACGTTACGTGACGTTCTCTACATTCTGCGGGCAGTACCTCGCGATTTCGTGTGCTGACCCTATTCGTGATCGGCAGAGTAGCTTTGTCTAAGAAGACGTTTCGGACCCTGATACTCAAGCGATTCCTGTGAGGGCGCGATCTGCCAACTTCCTTCCTTTGCCTTCGTTGTTCTGGCGTCTCTCGTTCGCCGTCGAGGCAGATCTTGGCTCCAATATCTCTTAAGCCGGCTTCAAGCAGCTTGCTCCCCTCCAACAGAGCGTTGAAAGACTCGATATGAGGATCAATAGCATCCGAGAGTGCGGGATATGCTGTAGTGTCCTTTGGAGGTTTTTGGAACAATTTTTGACGCTTGACAGTCTCGAATTCGGCGGTCCATGTGGGCTTGACAAGCCTGGTCATCGTGGTGGTGGAAGACATCGCGCGATCTCACAAATTCCATTCTCCCAGTTGCGTATCAATTGCCTGCTGTTCTCGGGCAAAGCAATCGCTGCAAAAGCATTAGGGCGCGAAGAAAATATATGATTTAGGCATAAAATGATGTGCATGAACGGAAACTTTCCGAGACAGAGAACTACCCGGGCGGCAGAAGTCTGCAGCCACTGTCAAGTTTGATCACCTGCACAAGCGCCCAAGCTGAGCTTGTCCGCACATATGATATCGCTGCGAAAGCTTATACAGCAGTCAAAACGATGCGTATGATTTACTTCGTCTTGCTATAATGGTATTTTGATGGTTTGAATTTTGGCGCAAAAACGCAGGACAACGAGCCACCACGTTTTCAGTCAAGTCAGTCTACGACATTAGAGGCAAAGTCCCCGCCGCGGTCAGAAATCGACCAGGGGTCAAGCAACAGCAAAATCCATTGACTGGCCCTCGATCCACGCTGCAACGCTGTGCCAAACGCATTGTCGATGACATAGACCTTGCGCAGATCCAAGTATCACCATGGCTGGTCTCTTCAGAGTCATCTATGATTGGCTTTTGAGAACGTTCTGGTAGGACACCGGCCCTGTCCTTTTGTGTTGCGGCGTGTTTTCTTGTCCGCTGGCAGCGAGCTACCATGCATCGGCCAAGCCTGCGTCTTCAAGAAGTTGCTGACAAGGATGTAAGGTCGACGGAGATGGATGTGACAATGATTGGCTTGCAAAATGCCGGCAAAACGTCTTTGCTTAGGGTTCTCTCTGTAGGTAAGAATGCCTTGCGCCTCGAGCTTTGCTGATTAGCGATGCCTTAGGGTGGCGAGTTCACCATAGAGTAAGTTTTCGCACTTGAAGCATAAGTGACTTCGCCAGCGCTCACAGTCGAAAGTTCTATCCCCACGGTAGGCTTCAACATGAAGAAAGTCCAAAAGGGACACGTGACCTTGAAGTGGTAAGTTTTGCAAAGCTGTGGGTGACGAGACTTGACGATTGACTTGGTTGGAAGCTGGGATATCGGTGGCCAGCCTCGCTTTCGGTCCATGTGGGAAAGATACTGCCGTGGAGTCAACGCGATCGTGTGAGTTGACGGAGCTCCCAGCTGCACTGTCTGCGTTGGCTGAAAGTATTATGTTGCAGATATATTGTGGATGCTGCCGATAGGGACGCGCTTCTCATTGCGAAAGAAGAGCTCCATGGACTCCTGGAGAAGCAGGTGCTTGAGGGAATCCCGTTGCTCGTTCTGGGCAACAAATCTGACCTTCCAGATAAGCTTGCTGTGGACGAGCTGATTGAAGCCCTAGACATGAAGTCAATCTCACACCGCGAGGTCAGCTGCTACGGAATCAGTGCGAAAGAAGAAACAAACTTGGACGCCGTCTTGCAATGGCTGATCAAGAAAACGGCGCACTAACGGCGGTGTTGCGTTCGAATTCCACGGTGAGCTAGGTTTTGCGAGGTTCAAAGGGTGTGGGTAGACAGGAAATCCAACAGAGAGCGACAAGACGTACGCGGCTGACGGCACAACATATTACTTTTGAAGGAGCAATCCGTGAGAGCGATTGGAACAACATCTTGCTCGAACCAAACACATTTCGCAAACTGTATAATCAAACGCATTTACATAACACAAAGGGGGTTTTGTATGGCAAATTTTGTAGGAATAATTGCATCATAACTAATTCCATGTCACTGCCCGCCTAGGCGAATTGAAATATCGAAACGTTGAGTTTCACAGAGCAGTAACGAGGTTCGACCAGGGTATTCAGGCTTTCGGCTCGAAAATCCTGAAATGTGATGAAGGAACGATGTGAGGTCGTCGTTCTATTATTATTATATCGGCTCATGAGGACAGGCCCACACGGTTTGGGTCCACCTTTTGACAACTCATCATCCGCACTGTAGCGCGTCGGGCCACGGTGAATCAGCATATTTCCGAATTCCGTCGAGCAACAAGTCATGGGAGAATACGGTCCTCGGGTAAGGAACGAGAACGGGAAGTACGCAAGCCGCAGGGGATGCCAAGCCCAAGACTACCTTACGGACTCGCCTGGGGCCATTTCTAATAAGGTAGGGGGCTTTTCCAGCAGTAGTTCCGAGCGGTGTGTGTGCTTGGCCAATGCAGCCCTAGGTAGGCTCTAGAAGACTAGGAGTGATCAAGTAATAGCAGAAGAGCACAGCCCCAGAGAGAGAGGACACGCCACTGCGCGGTAGAGGGCAAGAGGGCTAAAAAAGCCTTAAGGCAGCCCTTTCTCAAATTAAATTACCAAAAAAATAATAATACTGAGGTAGCCACCCTTCGCACTCGTTCATCGTCAGAAGAGATTCCTCATCTCTACATCATTCAAAACATCATCCATTTCAGCCTCTGCGCTATTGATCGATCCACCCGAGGAAGAAGACAATATAAACACCATCCTTCTACCCTGAGGCCAACAGCATCAGTCTTATTACTTCATCGCGCCATCCGAACCTTCCCGTGAAGATCTCTTCAGACCATCTTCTACCTCAACAGTATCTGCACATTTCGCTGCTTGTATCATGGCACCGGCGCTCCATCCTCGATACACGTACGTACATACCCTCAATTCCCCCTCGCGTTTCGGTTTCGCACATTTCATTCGCATTCTTCGCACTCGCGGCCCAGCTCGAACCCAACTGACAAAGCTGTTGTAGATGTTCAGATTCGTATTATGGCAGTAATTACGATTGCAACTATTACAGCCCATGGTACAGCTATGGTCGCTGGATTGTCCTCGCAGCCATCATCGTAGGAGCGTTCTTGCTGTTCCTACTCTTTGCGTAAGTTTACTCGGTCCTTCAGAAACGCACTTTCTCCTTACTTACTATAATGTACAGCTGCATCTCAGCCCGCCGTCGCCGCCGTAGAGGCATGCAACCCTTCCGTGGCACTGGCTGGGCTGCTGGACAGACTGCCCCTGGACATGGCGCGCCTATGTACACAGGCCCCCCTCAACCGTACGGACAACAAGCGGGTCCACAACCGCCAGTCTATTCGCCACCACCTCAACAGCAGGGCTACAATCAATATGGAGGTGCCAACCAAGGCTATTTCGGTGGACAACAGACTGGCGTTGAATTACAGTCACCGGGAAATACTTACCAGCCAGGAATTGGTGGCCAACCGGTCTATAATCCGCCTGCTGGACCGCCGCCAGGGAAGAATTAAAGGTTAGATGACATGTGTTTGATTTGATCGGAATCGGATGGACATAGAGTTGGGATGGTCAGGCGCTGTAAATTCGTTCTTTCTACAGAGTTTATCATTCAACGGACATAGCGCTAACGAAGTGAAAACATTCTTGTGGTCATGTGTTGCTTGAGCGAATGATCTTTGACATTACGTCGCCCGTACGGTGGCACGCGTGCTGAGTTCAAGCTTCCATATTTCAGGTGCTTCTGCCCGAGGGCAAAAGGCATCGTAGATACCATGCCCTCTATGTATTTCATGTGCCCATATTTGCCATTCCGCCGCCTCTTGTCAACAGGCTCTCTTTCGGCCGTCCCACCTCTGCGACCGCAGAACTTTCGAGCAGTGTCCAGGTGCCACATCATGTAATACCGTCGTACTCTACAACTCCGGCTATCGGTCTTCTTTAAGATTTTGCTCATGTTCCTGATCATAACTTCCAACCTAAGCTGGTACACGCCGATCTACCTTTCAACTCGCTCCACGCGGAACCCCAGAACAGCCATCATCATCGAGCTACTGGTGAAATCATTGCCGCAAACTTCGTTCCTTCGCATGCCATTTCTATCCCCCTCAAACCAACTCACACTCCCCCTTTCCCACCATTTCCCTGACTACACTCCACCTCGTAACAACAACATCTCCCCTTCCCATCTCCAACCTGATATCTGTCCCTGGCACCTCCACAGATTCCTCCATACTCTTCAAACATCTCACGAATACCGCCTTATCTACATCTGGCCCTTCTACCATACTGATCCCTCCTGCGGCCTTATCATCAAGTTTTTGAAGAGTCTGGGGGAATTGGCTGAGAAACGAGCTATGGTAATGGTCGTGTAGGAGGGCGGTGTGGGTGGTCAAGTAGTAGAGTTCGGAAGGGGAGAGAAGGGATTTGGCGGCGGGGGTTTGTAGGTAGTAGAAGGGATGGGCATCGATCTGAGCGATCTTGTCTCAGCAAAGCAAACTCATAGCGAGAATGACAAGCCCAAAACTGGGAGGCGTAGCATGTACTTTTGCAATCCTCGTACGTAAAAAGGAGCGCACGAGGTATTTAAAGCGCTCGAGCTCCGTTTGAATGATGATCAGATGGAAATTGGCCCTGGGGTCTGCGTTGCCTGTCTGTTCCTCGACAACTTCAATCTGAAAATGTCGTGGTGAGTAGATGGACTGGTACGGAGGGGTATCTGTGTTGCACCTGTTGCTTAATCCTCTCCAACATGCGATCCATCAAAGCCGCTGGCCAGGGAAATATCTCTGGAGCACTACGCTCAGCCACCCACAATCGGGCCAATTGCTGGACCTCAGTAGTCTCCGTCGGAAGCGCATGGTCATCAACCGAGGCAAGGATGTCCTCGATATCCATGACGAGGTCGGTAGAGGATTCACGAGGAAGGTCACCTGCTACGGGCCGCTGTCTACCATGCGTGTTAGGGAAATGTCGAGTGGCCACATTGGATAGAAGCAATGGATTATAGACATGGACAGGGTCGGTCGGTATACAGAAAATCAAGATGAAGGCACGGCCAAATGGTTTTACGGTAAGAATATGGCTTCATTGCTTGGTATCTTTGGTATATCTCTCAAGTCAAGTTGGAAAACACATAGTGGACCGCATAATGGCCATTCGTTCGACTGATTGCCCGTAGATGCAGGCGGAATCTCGAGATGTCAGGGTATCGCTTCTCACTTCGATTTGATCAAGCATACTCTTAACACTCATCCACGTCATGTGGATCCACCCAGTCGTGTAGCTCAAGCGGTAGTGAAGTATCCCGCGCCATGAACTCGAGCCAATATGTTGGCACACCCCTCAGCTCAACCCTGGTAAGTTTTAGGGGAAAACGAGCAAGGAACAAGTCCCATCATAACAGATCAGACCTGGGACTGAGTGATATCTCAACAAGGCCCACACGAAGCACCTACTCGGTAGTCGGTACTGTGCCCGCAAGCCCAAAATGGACACATACTATATGTACGGCATCGTTTTAACGCCTGTGATCATGTGTCAATCCCTGATGATGACAAGTGACTCCGCATACGACTGTCTTAATTTACTAGAATGACGCCAGTCGTCTCGTCTGATTTCGTCTAGATTCTAAGGGACTCTCAAAGGCAAGATCCATGCTGCCCACAATGGTATTGCACCGTCGGCTTGAGGCTGTAGGACTATCATCGGTAGGTGGCTCATGCTGGCCGAACGCAAAGGTTTGTGCTCTGCTGAGTTTGGTTCGTTGTTGCTTGACGCGGCCCATACCACGCTCGCATGCATTTTCATGCTTCTTGTCTCCCATCTCCACATAGTCCTGTGGAGAGCATCGTAATTTGTGGCTCGCGAAGAAAAGACTGTATCCCCCATCGAGAATATACATCTCAGGATATGTCAGATTTGGGTATCTATGGGCGTTGCAGGCTCTGTCACTGCTTCGAACGTGCTTGGCCCTAGATATATCAGCAAGCTTGAGGGACAGAATGTGAAAAGAACTCACATTAGGGGAGCCCGACATGCTGAATATTCACAATGAAAAACGATCAAAGTGCGGCCTGAGCACGGGTTCTTAAAAAGCCGACTAGCCAGCTGTTCCTTGTCGGTGTAATTAATCGCTCCGTCAATGTGCCCACCTTCGTATTCATACTCAAAACGGCAGTCAACAATTAAGAACTCGTCATATTGTTGCCTAAAATTGCCATCGAGTACATCGACCATAGTTTCTCTTGTGATACGAGGTAAGCTTTCATCGTTCAAGAGGAAATGAGGAAGTTGACGCCTAGGAGGGTCATCAATATCCATAACGGGGTCGAGTCTGGGTACGGCAAAATGAGCTGCTTGTTGTTTCATAACATCTTCAGGATGCTCGAACATGGAGAGAGATCGACGAAACTGCTTTCGCGGGCGCTGCATTGGATTCGAAGGCTTCCGCACATGGCCCGAGACTGGCGGTGGTGGTCCGCGCAAATTCGAAGTGGAGGTTCTGAATTTCGGGGGGGGTCCCATAGGCCTTGAAGATGGAGAGTCGGCAGACTGCGGTCGCCCATCCCTTTGAGGAGAAGCTGCGAAGCACTGCTCGGGAGTCATCACCGGTGGAAACTTCAAGGTTACTCCGTTCCCGAATTTGAACGGAGGCTGCTCGGCTCTAGCCGATTTGAGAGATACTGCTGATGTGGTGAAACCCTTTGTTCGGGATAACGAAGATCTTAAGAGAGACGCTCGTGGGCGTCTAGGGCAATGGTTAGGATTCATCAAGATGATTTTTCTATGTCAGTTTTGTGCTTACGGTTGGATTGCCCCGTGTCCCGGAGAGCCTGTGTAGGAATCTTGCATCACAACATTGGCCGTTATGATATCTTCGTCCTCTTCAATTGATGTCTCCATGGGAGTGGTATCTATCTGGGTCTCCGCCACAAAGGGTTGCTTGTGAGGAAGGGGAGAGATCTCCATTGACTCAAGGCCAGGACCTGGAGAGGAAGAAGGTAATGGCGGTGTCCTTGCGGCTTCTTGGAGAACCATCAGCAATTCTGGTATCCCGTTTTGGAGAAGGGGTAATACCTCGGCCATTGAAAGTGCCGAATAATGAAGAGGAGAATAGTGATCGGCGCGGTGTAGGCAATTGAGGACTAAAAAGCGAAAATCAGTCTAGATGGCCCTAATCGACTGACAGTGACAGACCTTTGGTCGATATGGAAATTTGACGACAGGTCTGCAGCAAGGCTTGCAGTCGGCGACGAGCCGCGAATAGGCTTGAAGTTGAAATAATCCATGGGAGCTCTTTCCATGCTAAGATCTTTGAAGTTAAAATTGGAAGGTCCAAAGCCGAATCGCTCAGGGAAGTTTCCTTTGAAGTCTCCATAGGATGGGAGGGCATCTGCTCGACAACCCCAGAATGGTATGGCTGTGGGCTGCACGGCCGCGAGAGGCGATGAACGTTCCATGCTAGATCTTGATAGATGATTGAAGAGTTTCGCTTTGCAGCTACTGCATTGATATGCGACTATGATATATTAGGTCTATCACGCAAGCATTGCATTGATTCCAGCAGCTTGTGACTGAAACCGGTCGGTCCCGTGGGTTTTGCCAATGAGTCTTCGAACAATAACAATGCTCAATTCAATTGCCAGGAAGTGTAGGCCCAGCGAAAGCTCTTGCTTGCAGAAATCGTAGGAGATGACGAGATGGGTCCCAACGGGCAGGAACGCTGCGGTGAGATGTAAGGTTCTCGAGGCTATGGCGGGTCCCGGGTCCTTGTCTGTTCCACCGCAGCGTCGAAGTGGGAGGATGACAGGTCCCACGGAGGTGAAGGTAATGGCACGGAAGGAGTTGGGGAAGGAAAAACAGTACGGTAGACAGATTATGTGAGGCTTGGTGTAAGGTTGTCAAGGGAACATGGCGGGGCGCCGACTTGGTAAGCGGACGGAAAGTCTCGCTCGACGGATGCCGCCAAAAAGCAAAAAGACTGCGAGAATGGCCAATGGCATTATCTACAAGGTCTTTTCAATTCTCTTAAACGCCAGGCATGGACCTGATCTATTATTATTTATGATCATCCTCTACAATCGCTAGGGATAACGATGCGTTCAGTGTGAGCAAGCATGGCGTTTATCATTACCCAGGCAGACGAAGCCTTTGGCTTACCGAGTGACCCTTGCAAGAGAAGCACTCAGCTCCCAGAACCCAGCTCTTTCCTTAGCCGCTAACAGGCCGGCAACTGTGTGACACGAGATTTCCATTGGTCAATGCATAGGATTTCGCTCTTGCTGTGCCAGCAAACCAGAGTCTTTCTCTGCTGCAAGGCCCTCGGTGCTTCTCCAACGCTGCTGACGATATCCATGATTCAACAGACAGGAACACTGACGTTCAGGCATTTAATGATACCACTTCCTCACTCATCAGTACCGAAGGCCTGACATTCCTCCCGTAAAGCGTTGCCCTATCGGCCGGTATCTGTGTATCTATCTGACGCAATCTTTCAGCCCGCGGTGTTCCACGTTTTATGCGGGAACCTTCAGCTAAGGTAATCTCCACCAGTCCGGAAATGCTTGCATTCTTGTTGGTCTGGGTACTTAAGCGCTCCCCTCGAGAAGCTTTCTGATTTGCTGGCATGTCTCAATCCGGAGCGTTGGTAGAAACTCAGGTCCTCAAACAGGAATATTCAAACCTGCACCATGTGACTTGCCTTTGGAGTGACGGTGTAGGATAAGCAAAGACTTCACCTGTAGCAAAAAGGATCATCTTCTGCATAAAACAAATCCCTCTCGGCCGGTAGAAGGTGTGGCTGACTTGCACGACTCGCGGGAGTCCATTATCCGCGTGAAATGTGAGAAGTAAACAATCGAAACACGCTAGGCATCGCGCACACGTGACTTCTCCCACTAGCCGATTCTTCCTTGCCTTGCCTTCAATGCCTCGTAAAACTGATCAATTGTTGGCGCCCGCAAATATGGAATTATTGTTAGATGCTTTGGAGCAACACCTGCAGCCTCAATCTTTTGCTCGAATCAGACTAATTAGCAGAGCTTAATGCAAGCATATGGTTGGTATCCTATGTTTTAATCTACGTACTCAACACAAGTGGGATCCGCATTGTGGCGTAACGTTACAGCCATCAACTCTAGGCTCTACTACTGGCTGCCTGTCAATCTTGTCTACACGCCTTGTACGATTCTCGCTACCACCGTGGAGGATTTTGCTGCTAGCCGTCACAAGCCAGAAACCTTAAAGCCCGTGGCAGACGATCGTCCTACCACAAGTCGATCACATCCATGACGAAAATATCAGACACTACGTCGAGGAAAAGACGCAGAGAAGATCTATCAAGTCATATGCATTTAGTTGAAATTTTTGAGGATCTTGCAGACCTAGATGAAACGATCCGGCTTGAAGCTGCTCATTCACTAGTAGCTCAACACATTATCGATAATCACAGTGCTTCCCGTGGCCACGAGATTTACCAGATATTGAAGAGACTCATAAGAGGTCTCTGCAGCGGTCGCAAAGCTGCTCGTATTGGGTTTTCAGTCGCCCTGACCGAGAGCTTAATCAAGACGTTTGAGCACGTCCCAAATGACTCGTCTGCTTGGCCGAGTGTCTCTGGTGTTCTCAATGTGCTAAGAGAGCAGACCACTGCTACTGGTGGACTTTCGAGCCAGGTGAGTGACGAGGCTCAACGCGTCGGTTTTTCCCAATCTGATGCCTCTTTAAAGGAAGAACGAGACTACTCTCTGGGGCGCCTCTTTGGTGCCGAAGCTATCATTCGAGCTAACATAATTGAAACCAAGTCTGGCGAAGCATCTGCCTGGGAGGCAATTGTGGATCTCATACTAGGTCTTGCGAGAGACAAGGAATGGCTGAGAGAGGAGTGCGGGTACGTGCTTTATCGTACGATCCAAGAATCCAACATTCCAAGCGATGAGCCACGCTTGGTCGAAGTAATTGCAGAGAAGTTTAGAGCCTTTGGTCTGGCCCAAACTCCTGAGGGCGTCGCAACATGGATTGCTGCTTTATTAAAGCATCCTACAAGACAGCTCCCATGTGACACCTGGCGCGAGGGTAACCCATTGAGCCGCAAAAATAAAACTCAACTTTGCCAAGTCATGAAGCAAGCTTTTGCAAAAGGTGAAAATGAAGACGCTACTTCGGCTTCCGCACAAATTGGTCATTGGAATGCTAAGATTCACTTCGCCTGGTCTGTCATTCTTTCTTATATGGGGGTTTCCCAGAAAGGAGATTTAGAAAAGGATCATCAAGGATCTCACGACCTCCTGAGCTTTCAGGAGTTTTGGGACGGATGTGTTGATTGTGGGTACCGTTGTCTACTGTATGAGCTTGCTGACGGCTGTAGCGAGTCTTTTTCATCCATCTTCCTCGTTGGAACGAAAGTATTGGGGCTTCTTGCTCTTTCAGCAGTGCATTAAGGAAGTTCCATGCCCAAAGCTTGATTCTTTATTCAGTAACAACTTCATGCAATGCCTGGTTAATCACTTAGCTTCATCGGACCGATATTTACATCGAGCAGCTAAGCGGACACAAGAGGCCATTCTAAGTAGGGCCAGCGTGGAGCATTGTGTCATTCCCAAAATACTTTCGTGCATTTCAGCTGCTTCTGGGGGTGAGCTTAACTTCGACGGCAAGACAAAAACAAAGACTGTCGAGAAATTAATGTCAAAAGCTGCCCTAACGGAACCGCAGCCCATTGTTGAATTCTATGACGCAGTGATGCAGCAGCAGCTTGCTAGGGGAGACGTAAAAGCTGCGCTCACGGGGCAAAAGCTTCTCGTCGATCATGTCGCTGCTGCCCTCAAAGCTGCCTCTGAACATGTTTCCGGTAATATTGCTGCCAGAGGCTTCGTTCGGGGAGCTCTTTACATCCTCGGCAAGTATGCATATATTGACGTGAGCTCTGGCTCAGGGAATGGAGATGCCACGTTGCCCGATGAAGCCTTCGCAAGCTTTCGCTCCTTGGTAAGAGCGCGTTTGTCTTCTTGTCTAACATATCTTGTGGACAAAGTTCCTGCCATTCAACAAGTCACCTACACACTCATATGCGATCTCAACGGCCACGAGAGCGAACATAGATCCTCAAGGCTTTTACATAGAGCTGATACGAGCGTGAAACGTTCGTTAGAAAAAGCTCTCGCAAAGTTGAGTAAGCTAGATCGCGAAATTAGGGCAGGCTCGCCAAACCAGAAAATGTTGCAGTCTGCCATGCTTTTGCTTTCATTGATTGTCCTACAGGTTTATAATGAAGACGTCGATGCAGCCAGACTGCTGGATGAATTGAATGAAGCTTTTGACAAACGAGGAGATCATGGTGACATAGCTATCGTACTACAAGAATCCAGTACCCTTGTCGATATTCTTCTGAGTTTCGTATCGAAACCGTCACTCCTTTTTCGTCGCATCTCAAATCAGGTATTTAGCTCATTCACTGACTGTGTCGACGAAATTGGCCTACGATACTTGTTCAAGGTAATCAATCAAGGCCATGGCTACTAGAGTCCCAAAGCTAACAGCAAAAGGTCCTCAATACGAAAGAGACCTTGGCCGGCCAGGACGAAGTCTTTGATCAAGAAGAAGCAGAAGTAGAAGCAGAAGGAGAAGAGGAAGAGTTTGGTGAGGGCGACATAGAGACGGACTGTTCTTCAAATGTTGAAGACGGCAAAGACAAAATTGAGATTTCTCGAGACTCATCTACTTTTGAAGATGAGCATAGCGACACAGCAATGGAATTTCTATCCTCGGAACTCTCTAATGATGATCAGGGAGAGGATGACCCGGAGGAATTGGCAGTATTTGACCTCAAACTAGCTCAAGCGTTAAAAACGCATACTTCCCAGGTGGACGGTGAGACCTCGTCATCGAACGGAGACATGAACGATGACCAAATGGGGGAGCTCGATGAGCAATTAGAGCATATGTTCCGGGAACGCAAGAAGACTACAAACAGAAAGAACGAGCAAAGAAGAGCGAGAGAAACAATTGTTAATTTCAAATGTAGAGTCTTGGAGCTGCTTGACGTGTACCTCAAACAGGAGCATGCCAATCCGCTCGCCTTGAAGGTCATTCTCCCTCTTCTGCAGCTTGCAAGAAAATCGGGCAGCCCACTTGTATCCCGAAAAGCCTGTGACCTTATCCGAGAATACTCACGCCGATGTAGAGGTGATGGAATTGCTAGAATAGCAGATTCAGCATCCGCAATGGAACTTCTGGGCTCGATACATGAAGAAGCTGCTAAAGAAGCTTCAAATGCACACGCAGGTGCATGCAGCCAAGCGAGTATTTTGGTGGTCAGGACGTTGGCCGCTTTGGACAGAGAGTACCTTCGTCAGGTGGTCAGGTTGTATGCAAACTCGCAAGAAAGGTCATTGCTCGACGCTGGTTTCAAAATCAAAGCAGCGTTCTTTAAAGACTGGCTAAACTGGTGCAGCAATGCGCCGAAGTGATGTTTGGCACCAAGCTAAGTAGCGACCCTACGAAAACCAATGGGGGCCGTATGAAATCACTCGAAGACTGCGTCCTCCCTTATAAGGGATCTCTTCACCACAAGAGCCAATGGCTAGCAGATCTTTACCAAAGAGAAGGTATACATATGATCTACGATGTGTCGTTGTCAGACCCTTTCAGGGAAAAGAAATGACAGGCTGTCGGCTTCTCGCCGCGTAAAGGATCTAATAGTCATGGACTATACAGCTCGCTCTGTCGTAAGATATACCTGTCAACTTGGCCAGGTGCATGCTACTCTCACGAAGTAGCTATCCTTGCGACTCGAGACCGAAGTCATCATTCTTTAGTCTGGCGTGGTAGCCCCCCTGGGCGGAAGCTCGCCTACAATCTTCCCAGGGGCCGCTGGAGAATAAACCTCGCCTCGAAAGGCAACGCCAGACCATGGGATGAGGCTCGTATTTCGCCCTGCTGCCACTGTTCTACCACCAATTATTCTTTCGGACCAAAATTGAGCCTAGCTTGCCCCTTTTCGGCAGCTTTCTTCTCCTTAAGTTTCTTCTTGTCAAATGCGTCCGCAAACATCTTCCTGTCATCAGCACCCTTAGAAGATAGCTCCTTTTCCATGTCCTTGAACTCTTCGCCGTCTGCATCCATACCTATGAGCTTTTCCAACATTTTTATTTCTTTAGTCCACACACTTCTGTCTTCTATGGCTTTACCGTTCTCGTCTTTGTGGTCGATTGGGGTTTCTAAGATTAGTGGTAGGTCTTCGAAGCGCTTCTCATTCATTACATTATGAAAAGCTCGTAGACCAAGAAATCCGAGTCCGATGTTCTGGTGCAGGTCCCGATGGGACGCGAGTGGGGCCTTGCTATCGTTGATATGGAGTGCTTTGAGAAATTTCAGGCCTACCACGTCGTCAAACTTCTGCATCGTGCCTCGAAAAGCCTCAGGACTTCGAAGATCGTATCCAGCAGCAAAAATATGGCAAGTATCTATACAGACACCTATTCTTGCTTTGTTCTCCACCAGGTCGATTATATCTCGTAAATCTTCAAAGGTCGAACCAATCACATTCCCAGAACCCGCCATAGCTTCCAAAACGGGCACAACGGTATGGCTTGCGGCGTGAGCGCGATTCAGCGCACTCGCAATACGACTAATTGCCGACGAACGTGGAGCCGAGCCCGTCCATCCAGGATGGAAATTGTACAGGGCAATAGATAAGGCCTCACAACGCTTCAAATCGTCTAGAAAAGCATTGTATGCCTGAGCTGCCTTCTCAGTGTCTTCTTGTGCGAGATTGACAAGATACGATCCATGCGGTAAAATGTGCCTAGATTTATCATAGCTATGCTGTCCGCAATTGTGCCGGAATTGCTGGCAGTGATCGTCCTGTAAAGGTGGATTCTCCCACTTACGTTGAGACTTGAGGAACATTGCAAAGGCATTACCGCCAATGTGGACGGCATTGGTAACGGAATTTTGGACTCCTTTTGCACCACTCACGTGGGCCCCAACAAACATGCGGAGCCCATTTGTCCGCGCCGCTAATGGCATCGCATCTGCCTCTTTTTCTTCTTTTGTCCTTCGTTTCTTCTTGATCTTCTTCGTGCCCTCGCTATTTACTTTTTTTTCTGTTTTGATGTCCGATCCTTTTGCTCTCACAACAGTTGTGGCTTCGTTCTCCGATATTTCTTCCTCAACCTTGATCTCCTTTGATCTTCTCTGCGGAATCTGATGAATAGTCTTCTCTATCTCGTTATCTTTTTCCTTTCGTTCTTCACTTGTCTCCTCTATCTTCGAATAGATCATAGATGAATCTGCTTCCTTACTACAATCTCCCCTTCTTGTAAATTTTGGCTTCGTTGGACTTTCGATCACAGCTTCCCCCTTTTCCTCGCCTCGTTTTCTTTTCTGACCATGTGATACAGCTACAGCTGCATTCACAGGTTTCACTTGGTTATCATGTAATACTGTCAAACGTTTGGACTTGCGCAGACCAGGTGAGGGAGTGATTGCACAAGGAGAGATCGATTCAGGGGAAGCAACACTTTCTGTGTTTAAATCGTAAGACTCACTGCTCTTGGCTTCTGTGGGCGGAGAAGCCTGAGTGACAGCCCCTATTCGCGATGCCGGCATGACGTTCAATTACCACTGCGGCGAAGACTCTATTTGGCGACCAAGGGTAGGAACATTTACTCTGGCCGGTGGCGAAGTTGGCCTACCTCACGCGCGCAATCGCCGATCTTAGGCTGCTTAAATCCGGGGCTTGGCGCATAGCAACCGTCCCCCTCCGTCTGTTTACTCATGTGAGAGCCGAATCCAAAACGATCTTTTCACTTGAAAAAAAGAAATCGACAATTACTTCTTTCCTTCTAATGTTCTTTCACCCCATCGCTCTCTATGTCTTCGTCTGAGGACTTCATTGACTTCGACATCATCGAGACCCATAAGGAAAATATTCAGCCTCTCGCCAGTGGCCGGTCCGCCAAAGCACTTTTTTCAACGTTTGCCCCTAGCTTGCGACCGCCAGCATCAACACCAGGAGACACAAGAACACTCAATGACGCTATTCGAGAAGAATATGAAATAGAATTGAGGTCAAGTCATGACTCTGATGATCCGCTCGACGTTTATGACCGCTATGTAAAATGGACACTGGGCGCATACCCTTCAGCGCAAGCGACGTCAGAATCTCAGCTTCGACCCCTGCTTGAGCGTGCGACGAAAACTTTCCGGTCTGTAGCTCATTACAAGAACGATCCCAGATACCTGAAATTATGGCTCCACTACATCCGCTTCTTCTCCGACGCGCCTCGCGAAACATTCGTGTATTTATCCAGGCATAGTATCGGGGAAAGTCTTGCTTTGTTCTACGAGGAGTTTGCGACATGGTTCGAGGGGGCCGGGAGGTGGCAGCAGGCTCAGGAGGTTTTTCAATTGGGCATTGACCGAGAGGCTAGACCTACTGAACGTTTAGTCCGCAAATTCGAAGAATTCAAGCACAGATTTGAAGCCCGTGTATCCACGGGAGCCGAACCGTCTTCTCCCGCCGTACCCACAGTGCGGCCAGCGTTGGCAGCGAAAGTTGACCCCTTTGCACCTTCCACACCCCAAGGGGCAAATCCGCAGGCAGCAAGACCTACAGGCACTGGAGGTCCATCGATATCCAAGGGCGGAAAGCCAAAACTTGCGATTTTCAGTGATGCCGAAGGTTCAGCTGCACAACACCAGCCTTCTTTGGGTGGGAACACAGGAGGCTGGGACAGCATTGGTACGTTCCAGGAAAGAAGGAGGGAGAACGCGGTCGAGCCCAAACCCTGGGCAGGAGAAATTTTGAAGACAGGGAAGAAGTCAACTGGACCTCCGAAGATGACAATTTGGAAGGATGGGGTAAGTTCACCCTTTTAGAGATCTCTCGCCCTTTTATTTACGATCATAGGACTAATGGTTTGCTTGCTGGCGCCTCTTGATAGTCTAGATCTCTTGAAAGTAGCAAAAGTCAAAGGCATTCCCCCGCAGATACATGTTACTCGCAAATCCAACATCCTGGTTCCAGCAAAATTGAAAGAACGTTCGTTGTTGCTACTGCGATTTACCCACAAGGTTTCGACCGTCCTGATTGTGAGATGAGTATCGAAGAGCTCAGGGCAAAGGCTCGAGGGTGGCTAGATCGTACCTGGAATGACCGGAATGAGCAGACCAAGTCTCCGAGTATAGAATGTCGCAGCGTCAAGGTTAGAGATTCTGCAACTGTCGAAGATCGTACAAAGCGGGAGCATCTGATGCCCACACAGACTAGCCATGTCACCCCAATTAGCCCGAAAGATGCGCCTGAGATAACTATAGCTATAGAGATTGATAAAGCAGGTAGAGGTGCACGACCAAAGCGAGTGAAGGTCAAGGAGATTAAAGAGAAGACGCAAACAGGTAAAAAATATCAACATCATTCTCTCGAAGATCTTACTGAACCATCTCAGTCAGAATTAATCTGGACTCACCAGCAGGCCCTAAATTGCGACGGAAACCCTCTTCTGAGCCCACCATGACTCTCCATACAAGAGCAGCAACTGACGACATATTGGATATCTTCAATCAGCCACTTCGCAATGTTGACCCCATGGCAGGTCCAACGGATAGTGATAGTGAGACTGACCTCGATGACGATGACGACTATACCAGTGCAGGTGAGAGTACTGGGACTGGCAGAATATCTAGCACAAGCGAGTTCGGGGACACCGAGCGCAGTGTCAAGACGACAGTAGATTCAGATGACCCACCAGAAAGTGTAAGTCCCTGGTCTGATTTTACTGCCAGCAAGCACGTCCCTCAAGCGATCGAGGACGGCACTCAGACGGAGGTGTCCTTGGGAAGTGCTGAAAGGGGCGTCATTGCTGAGTGCGATGTTTCTCAACGTGCGTTGAGTACCGAGGGAACTGAAGAAGATGAATCTGAAAAGCTACCTAGCCATCATGTAGGCAATGAGGGACCACGAACCAAGTACATCCCACTCCCTCCTGAAGATTATGAGCCTCCAGCGAAATTGTCTAGGGACCCTGCAGTAATTGCGCAGACTCGCCTACCGTTCATGACCCCTATTCTAGAAAGGACAGAAACGTCCATCGGTGCAGTCTCAACCCAGACCGAGAAAGATTACTTCAACTCGAGAACTCCTTGCAGAAACAACATCCCTAATTATACATCGTCGGAGCTAGATGCCCTCAACAGCCCGTTTCAGGACGTCCTAGACGAGCATATTGGCCAAAAGGTCAGACAGCTGCAGCAATTGAAGGCTCCGTCTTCGAAGGTCGTCGAACTCCATGTTGAGGGACCAATAATCAAAGACCCGCAGTGTAATCCAGTCGATGATAGCATACGACAAATCATCCTAAATAGCGCTGTTTCAAGTCTTAGATCTTGTGAAAGCTTTCATGATCATCGGCAAGAAATCCTCAATAAAGGTGCTGAAATTCGAAAATTCATAAAGTCGCTTTCCAGGAGCAAGTCGTCAGACCGAACCGCTTCGGTCTTCCTGCCGCCGACGCTTCGGTTTCCAGGAAATCCGGCCAAAAGTTACACAATCCGGCGAGAGCTTGGCAAAGGTGCTTTCGCACCTGTCTATCTGGCCGAGCAGCAATCGTTGACGGGCGATGATGAGTCAACAACGCTTGTAGCGATCAAATCCGAGGACCCTCCCACTGCCTGGGAATTTCACATAATGAACTCACTTCGCTCAAAGCTATCCGTTGATCACCCTGCATTGGCCTCTTTATTGCAGCCTTCCTGCCTCCATCTTTTCAAGGATGAAGGGTACTTGATCGAAGAATACATAGACCAAGGTACTCTTCTCGATCTCGTCAATCTCGCCAAGTCCGACCCAATATCTGGCCAAAGCATGCTAGACGAGAGCATTGCCATGTTCTTCACGATCGAATTGCTTCGAACAGTAGAAGCTATGCATAGCATTGGAATTTTACACGGTGACCTCAAAGCGGATAATTGCTTGGTTCGCCTTTGTTCAATAACAAACAAGGAAGAAGATTGGGACGCGCAGTATCAATCAAACGGTAGTGGCGGCTGGTCTTCCCGAGGTCTCACACTGATCGATTTCGGTCGCTCGATTGATATGACTGCTTTTCGGTCTGATGTGCAATTCATTGCCGATTGGAAGACGGGGAAACAAGATTGTGTCGAGATGCGTGAGCTAAGACCCTGGACTTACCAAGTCGATTATTTCGGGATTGCAGGCGTTGTGCACTCCCTTCTCTTTGGTAAATATATTGAAGATATGGCAATTGAGACAAAGGGGGTCACTGGGTTGGGAGAAAGGAGGAAGTACAAGATCCGTGAAGGATTCAAGAGATACTGGCAGACGGATTTATGGGCAAAGCTGTTTGATCTATCACTGAACCCCTTATGTCACCTTGATGCAGAAGAAAGGGAGAAGATGCCTTGTACGAAGGGTCTGAAAGAGGTCAGAGGTGAAATGGAACGATGGTTGATTGGTGAAGGAGGGAGGAGAAATGGGGGTTTGAAGAACGGGCTGCTGCGCTTAGAGGGAAGAATAAGAGAGAGAAAGACGCGGTAGCACTCGCGATGTACGTGGCAGCAGCACGATGAGTCGTTTCGGGATGGGGACATCGCTTTGAAGAAAGTCTCTTACGCTAGGAAAAATGTGAACATCTAGATTTCCGTTGATGAGCATAGTAATGGAACTATCCATCTTCATCGTAAGTTCATTCATCTCGTTCGTCGTATAAGAATCATAGGTTGGAAATAGTCGGTTAGATCAATCCGCGGGCATCGACTATGCACCGCCAATAGGGAGTCGTTTTCAAAGTGGTGACTTCACAGCTTTTTCTAATCGTGCAAGAGCTCGAGGCGAAGCACCTGACTCATCTTCAATGTTAGGTGCAAAAATCCATTCAACCATGCCGTTCGTGTTATGCATGAATTTCGCGACAAAAGGAAAGACAATTTTGACAGTAATCGCAGTCGACGCCATTGACATAATAGTCAGTGTTGTGGGGGCGTAACCAGAGTGAGAACAGTGGAACTCCTCTCGCTTGGAGGCTGTGTGACCAGGATGAGATGATGAAGGTACTGCGATGTCAGTGCCCATCATCAGGATTAAGAGAGCTCGCAGTTTGTCCAAGTGTCTCTGAGATTGAAGAAAACATACCATGATCGTAGGCCCCAAGACTAAAGGCGGCCAAGTGCCGTGGAGCTCTTCGAGCTGGCCTGGGGGAGATGCCATGAAATGGCGAGTCCAGCTGCCGGATAGGGTTGATCGGAGAAAGGTCCGCAGAATCCGTAGATTCCGTCAGGTCGGGTATGTTCAGCGTTGCACTGGAAGCTATTCGTAAGTTTTCCGGCAAGAAAAGCGATTGCAAAGGGTGGTGCTCATGCAGGTCTCCGAGAGAGAAACCCCTCGACCTAACGCGTCGATGACGATCTCCTGTTGGAGTCCGTCCAGGATCAACAAAGGAACGTTGTAGCACACTGCTGCCCCCAGGACTTACTTCATCTTCTAGGGGGTGATATGCTCGACGCTTGTTGATTCCCGGATACGGAAAATTTTCCCGCAATACCAATGGGGAGAGGAGAGATGGGCCAACGGTAGCTGAGCTGCTGCCTCCACTTCCGTTCAACCTCTCACGGTAGCGCTGCTTCGACTGACTAGGTCCCCACGTATGAAACCCACACGGAGAGCCGAGCCGCGGTGTTGCAGAAGCATCGGCGTCATCATAGGCTGAATCACTCTCAGGACCAATGCTCAAGTCTGAAGGGACAGGCAATTCAGAAGCAAACGGAGCGGATGGCTCATCAAGCGGATCGCTTTCGTTTACTCCTATTGAACGGTTGTTATTCGCTAATTGAGCGAGCGGGCCATGCGGCTGCATTGAATCAGCTGTGCTCGTGCTAAGCGACAGCTGTATATCTCGAGTATTAAATGAAAACTCAGAAGGTTCCGGAGAACCTGACTTTTCTGTCAATCGAGAGCCTGAGCGTGACAAGGACCTCTGGCTTGAAGAAATTGGCGAGGGGCTACGACTCTGCAGTAAACGCTGGTAATGGGGTGCAATGGAGGGTTTGCGTTTGCATAGGTATCGTAGTCTCCGTCTTGTATTCGACCCTGACCTTGGCCAAGCTTGTAGTGCCTGACTGGGAGGTGACATTTGAGATCCTTTACCGCTATGATTTACCCAACCATTGTCAGGTAGCAGGATGCTGGGGGAGGATGGGACGTTCTGCGAGCGGGGTTGGAAACGAAGGGCGGTTGATGAGGCCGGTGGTACTCGTGGTGTCGGAAAACCTCCACGCCATGTCTTTCTAGCTTCTCTCGATACACGATGACACACCCCCAATGGCGGAGCTACACCAGGCAGCATTTTGAACGGGGTAACCATTGGATCCTGCAGATATAAAAGGTATGTCGACCACAGATGTCGGTCCATTTCAGGACTCCACTTCGACCGCATCATTCTCTGGGGCTCTGGTAGCCTCGATTCAAAGAAAGAGGTCGGAAGTGTCGGTCTTGAACTGGATTTCCCCTTGCGGCTTCTTGTCAGGCGAAAGGGGTCTGGCGCATCGCTTTCTGGGCTTGTGCAACTACCTTCGCCTGCTGGAGAGGAGTTTAAGCTGCCGTCAGAATCGTCGGAGGAGTTGCTGAGCACAGAGCAAGCTGACAGAGGCCGACTCCTAGGCTTCGTTGAGTCTTGCCGACGAGTCCAACGGTTTCCCATTGAACGATTTCCAGGTTCTGGCGTGCGCGGTAGACTCATGAGTCCAGATACTGTTGCAAAACCAGTGCTGGTGTCTGATACACTTTGCGAGAACAGGGGTCTTGCCGGACGATTTATCGTTGGCTCTTCGATTGATGGAAGTGGAGTGTCATTGTTGGGGATGATTGATGAAATCTCGCACTGGGACCTGAGCGAAGTGACATCAGGACGCGGCCGTCTTTTTACTTTGAAGGGACCTTCCGCCTGAGACGGACGGAATGAAGGCAGCTCTGTCTGCTCTTCAGGAGTCCTCGGAGATTTAGCTCCGTCGTAGTGGAAAGTAAAGTTGCGAGGAAGGGTAATTGACAGTTGAGGTCGAGGTCTTGACATCGCGGCAGTATCTTTTCGTGGCGATATATATCTTGCGAAGCAAGAATGCACGTTCACTGAACGGAACGACACTTCCCTTAAGCGCTTTATCGGATAGAGCGTTTTGCCATACTGCAGCAGCGGCTTTTAATTTCCCTCCGGCCCTGGGGCCTACAGTCTCAGTCACCGTGTAGATATAGCAGGTTGTAGGAGCAGCTCGATATCCTTTGGTTGACGAAGTCTTGTGGGCGGCTTTCCCGTCAGGACGTCGCGGACGAGCCAAACAGGGTAACCATTTATTTTCAAGCCACAACAATTCTTGATCCCAACAAGACTTTCGGTGGCAAGAAAGACTTCTAGAGTTTCCTTACAAACTCATGACATGGTCTCTGAAGTAGGTGTGATAGACTTGAGGGTGACCGTCACACCAGTCAAAAGCGGTACTTTTTCGCCTGAAGGCCTTGTTAGAAAGCTGGTGATATGGCGGAGGCCGTCCACAACTAGCTCTTCTACCTCAAGAGCGAAGACACGGTCGAAGAAAGGGAAGGGCGGGTAGAGTGCAAGATTTGACAGCAAAAGATAGCGAGCGACTAATGCAAGACTGTTATCCAAGGGCCAACGCTGCATCCGGTTCGATTGAGGTTGTGAGCTGCGTCAAGAACTGAGATAACAATCCGTGAGTGTAAGCGGCCGTTCGGCGGATGCTCAAGAACTGAAGAAGCAGAGATGGTGCATTGGAGAGGAGGAGGAGGGTGCAGGGTGAAGGGTGAAGGGTGACCACGGACCAAGGCAAGGACCAGCCCCGGCCTAACTTTCTGAGGGAGAGCGGCAAGTTTTAGCTTGCCGCTTAGCGCGTCAGACCCACTCAATATTATTGTTGTTGACCTTCCATACCACAACGCTGAATCTGACAAACGCGTCTCCCAGCTTCAGTAGGTATCCAATCGGCGTTTGCGGTGGCGGGTCGTCCAGGCCGTGTGCCCCCGTTTGCCAACCAGTCCGTGGCGTCTCAATGACACCTCAAGACCCGAGTCTAATGCACGGCAACTGTCGCTGCTGAGGGGCGACCGAGTGATGTGTGAAACGGAGACTTTCGGTCTGCAGCCTCATGGACTCCTTTTGACAAATTAGCAGCAAAGAAGCAGTCCTAGACTTGCAGATGCAGCGTGAATCACCCTAAAACGCGCCTTAAACGCGAAAAAAAAACGCGGCCAATTATGCCAAGAAGCATTGGCTGCAAGTCCTGTCACATGTCCGCTTCTTGCGTTTTTATTACCCCAATAGAGGAAGGCTGTCTTGGGAGAGCGTAGCCACATGCTTCTGCTTCTGCTCTCTAGTGCAACTCAACATTCAGAGCACAGCATCAGCGGTTGCTTTTGTTCGTCTTCTCCTTAGGCGAGGTAAGGTACCTAGGCCCAACCTGACTTCTGGCTTCGGCCCATCGCCGTTGAACCTAAAGCTCACTAACCTGCAAGCCTGCTGCGGGGTTTCATTTGATAAGCAGATTTTCACCACCCCGCGCTCGCCGATAGCCTGCTCGCCACTCAGCAGACTTGAAGAAACGACAATGCTCGTATGGTGTCCCTGCAACAGACTCGAAGTAAAATGGGCTCCCTGGCCCAAGGAGCTGATATCAGTCAGAAACGGTGGAACGTCCTGGTGACAGGCTTCGGTGTGCGTAAAACGCCTGACGCAGGTCGTCTCGATGCGCTTTCTCACACTGTTAGCCCTTCCTTGACAACTCGGTCAATCCTTCGTATCTCATTGCAGCCAGTCTTCCATCTACGCATACCCTGCCAGATCTTCCGTCCATACATATACATTCCCATCCGCACCCCGTGGATGTATGCTATGATACAGTCCGTGAACTCATTCCAAAACTTCTATTTGCCCCTAGCATTGCCACGACTCGAAGTCGCTCTGCGAATCACATTTCGATCTCAGCCTCCAGCTCTGGCACGGGGTATGACCACCGAGATGACGATGATGGCATCCCCAAGTATGACTTGATACTAAGTCTGGGCTTAGCACCAGGCCGAAAATACTTTTCTATTGAGAGTTGCGCGAACAGGGATGGCTATGTCAAAAAAGACATCTATGGAAAGACTCTTGAAGGTGATACATATTGGCACGATGCTTATGATGCACCGCCTACCTTGCACCCATCGTTCGATATTCAAGACCTTTGGACTAGATGGACGCAAAGTCTGCCGAACGAAGGCTTGAATCTACGCATGAGCGACGTCGCCGGAAGATATCTCTGCGAATTCATCTTTTACGCGGCGATGCTAGAATACTGGCGCAGATCTCCAACAGGGGACAACCGACATTGCATGTTTATGCACGTTCCACCAGGTGTTCATGAGGACGAAATCGAAAGAGGGAGGACTATTGTACTAGCCCTCATTGTAGCCATGGTCCAGGGCGCGAGCTCGAGGCAAGAAACGCACGATGCACAAGTGGACGACCCCCGTAGCTATGGGAGATCGAGGGTCGGTTAGTCGAAAGGTGGCCGTGCCCGACCCTCGAGCGGTGATCATAGCTAGCTTGGCGAACACCTGACCTTATTTAGACATATACATACGTTCTACAGCTCCCAGGCTTGAAAGGCCGCGCAGAATTGCCTCTGAGAAATACACGTTAGACGAGCTCCAGTATGAGTAGACAGCATGGGTGGTGAAGCGAAGCAATTGCACATTGTCCTTGGTGAAAGCTTTACTAGCGCTGTATTTGAAAACGCCCCGTTTCCTCTCAAGGACGCGACTCTCTCGTTCTAAATCACATCCTGAAGGTCACGCTTTGTCATTCCTTTGCCATACTTTCGACCCTAATCCTGTCCATCTCTCATTTTATCACGGCGTGTGAAGCTAATTCTTGTTTCGAAGTGCAAGAGAAGCCCCTCTCCCGCCATGTGTCCCTGAGGGGCGTCCCACTACCATAGCCAGAGCACCAAGACGTGTGAGGATGGCTGAAATGTCAAAACGATCTGGCGAGGTAGCACTTGGTAAAGTGACCGTGAATGCCACCGCAGGATCGCAATCTCTGGAACAAACGCTTCGCGCATCTATAGGGGCAAGGTATGAGTACATCCAACGCCAGAGGAGTCAGATTAATCAGTGGAGATCATGCTGAAAGCTCCTCTCATGAAGGGTGCAGGTTCATACAACCAACCCGCATTCTTCTGTGCTCGAAGGCATCCTCTACACGGCGTGTCCTCAGACATCCCTCCTTGCTGTCGCCACCGGTCCAGCTTCTTCTCCGGCGTACCACATCGTACCGATATCTTCAGTCAACTCCTTCATCATCGTCGCTGTTTCTGCTGGATCTCAACATCTGCTGAGTCCTGGCAGTGTGAACACTGCTGCTTTTACCAACCGTGCAAACGTAGCATTGGGACGTGCGAAGGAAAGAGCGGCAAAGATCAATAAGAGCGTTGAGAAGGTAGTCCAGGATCTTTTTGACGCTCTAGATAAGCAATTTTCTGCTCGATGGAGAGGTAAAGACATTATTGTCATGGAGAGGGTTGTGGTCAAGGCTCCTGGCTACAAGAGTGAGGATTGCAAGGTCATCACCAAGGATGGGGAAGGGCTTTTGGATAGAGTTCGAAAAGTGGTAGGTTGAGACCCTGTTTAAACCTCCCTTCGAAATGGATTAAAAGCCTTTAACGTTTCTGTGCAGCTAGAGAATGAACGTAAGAGGGCTTCGCAACGGGATGGGGGAAAGACGGTCAGACCTGCAGTTCCGAATATCATGCCGGCCGTACCAGCGCCGCAAGGTCTACGAAAAGGTGGATGATACTCGCGTAACGCAAGCCTGCTCAGCTGCATGAGATGGTAGGTCCACTATCCGTGTGAAGGTGGGGAACAATGATGGAGCTTCGGTTATCGAATAGGGGGTCGTCGATGCATTCGATCGCATGAGGACCTCAGCGCCCTCGGCGAGCAAATTCATTGCACCCCTTAAGGCAGGGAAACCATGTTCGGATGATCTTATTTATTGATGGATTGAGTGAGTGAGCATTTTCGAAAGGCCTCTAAGGCAAATGGTCGGCTGCAATGAAGGGCAAGGCGAATGCATAGATATGTGCGAATAAGGCTGTATCTAAACCCTTGGAGGTCCTCCGTGCCTTCGATAAGATGCTTGAGATCAATAGTCAGTCTGCACCCGTTTCGCAACACTATAGATAGTACCTACTCCCTCCGAATCATGAGAATAGCTCCACCAAGCGCCACGCTGGAAGGCTCATAGGCCTGAATGCTTACGCTTCTCAACCCAACGAATACCTTTCATGCCAAATAATTATAAGCGGGTGGCTCCGTGTCTATGCGCTCTAGATATTCTCTATCAATCAAGCTCTCGATCCTCTTTTTCACCATTGAGACATCTGGACTAAATCGTGCCGTGAGCTGTGAAATGACCTCTGCAATGAGTTTTTGGTGAGTCAATCGCTTCCGTTGCCTATAAGTAGGGTGATTAGCATCTCGTCCTTCGAGCAATATTGAGGCAAGTGGAAAGAGAGGGTCATACTTCATAATTCGTACCAAGGCAGCGTCAATGACCCCCTGCCTCTCATCATCGTTCTTCTTTTCAGTCTCTATGCGCTCTTCTACGCCCTCAATATGATTGCCACTAGTGACGAGCAAAACCTTGACCTTCTGATACTGACTGTGCCAGCTCGAATTGAATGAGAACTTGTCTGTAGGCTCGACGAGCTTGCTCATTGGCTCTTTCCTGAGAATTCTAGTTTTGGGCGCCACCGAGAGAGACTGCAGGTTCCGCTGTAGGTCATTCATGGGTATACTTGTACGTGCCTGGATCTCCTCACACGTAATCGATTCGTTCGCAGGCATGCTATTGAAAAGAAGTAGAATGACCATAGCATACGTTGTCACGCTAAGCTCCCTGGTCTTTTTAGAGCCTTTGCAGTCTGGAAAGTAGCCACGGATCTCAGCAGTCCCCATACCAGCTTGCCACGTAAGCTGTCGACCGCTATGTTTTGCCAGGTAAAATTTTTGGAACCCTTGCTTGATGCTCTCTATCTCTGAAGGAAAAACACAAGTAGGACGTGGTTCGCCCTCCTTCAAGCGAGCCATCATGACATCGACAGGCCACATCGTGCTCGTCAAAACACTTACATCCAGTGCGGCGCGTTTGGGATCTGGGTCGCCAAGAGAGGCGACGTATTGCTTGTAGTTCGAGGTCAAATCAGCCGAAGTGTTCATATCCTGAAACATTTTTTCGATCCTGGTGGTGAATGCATTCCCTACTGCGAGCTTCATTTTCGATATCATCTGGCGCTCAGCGTCCATGCTAAAAGAGCGCTTTGTGAGCAATCGCTTTGACAAGTGTTTCTTGTAGTAGCGCTCAAACATGTCCTTGTCTTGAACGTATCCGAGTAGCGTTATACCCTGGTCAATCAATGTGTCTATCTCATTCTCCGTCTTGCCCTTGATCCCGGTCTTCATGTTTTCATTGAAGAATAGCGAGAGATACTCCGAACTCCTCTGAAATTGATTGATAAATTCGCTGAAGCTCCGAGTTATCGCCGTCTGAAGGATCTGGTCGCTGTGGAAGGCGTCAATTAGCACAAGATCGTATTTCATCTTTAATTGCAAGACGTCATCCACCCATTTGATGGCCGCTGACGTCTGCTGATTGACGGGCTTTTCTTGAGCTTTCCGGTCTATATCACGTGTCCCTTCCTCAATGTTCCCGGCTTCTCCAGCTGGCTCCCCAGGCTTGGTCCCAGAGTTGGGATTGCTAGCTGCTTTGTTGATTTCGGACCCTAATCCCACAACCCGAATTTGGACGGCTTTTTTTAACTCTTTTTTGTCAGTATCGACTCTCGCACTTAGGTCGTAGATCATTTCTAGCTCCTGGAATCGATCATTATCAAGCATAAAACGAACACCGCTGTGCTCAAGAGCAATGACATCCCGCAGATGCTTTCGAATTAATTCATCCTCTAAGACTGCCTTGATTTTGGGCGATGTAAGGGGTGAGAGAGTTGATCTGCATCTATCCTGCTCTTCGTTTGCTCGCTTCTTAGCATGCCTGCAGAACGCTCCGGCGTTTGCGTCCAGCAGCAGAGCAGCACCCTCAAACCTGTAGAAATCTCGGCTCGTAGTTAGAAATTCAGGCTCGAACATAGTCAGGTATAATTTGGTTGATTCTTCTTCCTCCTCTGTCTCATAGAGCCCTTCCAATATGTATACACACGACTTCAGTAGCGCTCGATCAATGATATCGCCATCCCGCTCCATGGCTACCTGGTCCAGAATGACGTTGTTGAGCATCTGCGCAATCGTGAGCCCGTGGTGATCATCGGCGTGTAGAGGAATCCTTAGGACAAAGTCACGAAATTGTCCCATTGCAGCGGTGAAGATTGAGGGTTTCCGGAAGTCTTTGCAGTAGACACGTTCCTGGTCGCTCTGTCAAGGACGTCCGAGTCTGACTAGTAGCTGAAACGTACCATATACATCAACACATCTGTTATCATATTCATGCACAAATTGTGATCTTCCCAAGCATGTTTCAAGGACCTCAATAATTTCTCTCCCTCGACCCTTTTCTCGTTGACTGTTGTCATTGCATCCGTACCGTCAGGTGTTGCTACAAGCAGGCTTGTGGAAAGGGAAGAGGTGATCTGGGGCTGGACGGTCTTTGCGAGCCATGCTTCCTCAAAGTCTTTCACTTTCTGGTAGAGTATATCGCCCTTCTTCTTCAGAACCAGCTTGTATGCATGCCGGTAGAGCTCTTCAAACGAAAGCCGAGAGGCGTTCTTGCTATGAATCTCGAGGAGAGACGACTTCAAGACACCCCAGGCCTCTTCAAAGTCTACGGCATCGGTATTTCCATACAGACCCTGCACAAGCGCAGACTTAGTCGATGTCCTCGAACTGATCATATTGAACACAGCGACTAGCAGGTCAAGATAGGTGAAATGTCCCTCGCAAGTTGGTACACCACATGGTGTGAATCAAAAGTGACTCTGAAGCAGCACAAAGAAAGAGAGGAAGATTGCTTACACGCCTTGGCGGTCGAATCTTACCTCTACCCTTGCCAGGGAGCATCATATTCGCCAATTCAAAGCCAAGATGCACAAGTGGAGAATGCGTTATCTTTACTTCACCACTTCATCGAGTAGCACGCGGATTCAGAGCGTGCTGTTTTAGGACAGCCAACGATACGACTCCAGTACGCCTGAGCCTTCAATTCGACCATCTGGAGACATCAAACCGCGCAATAGGACGATCAAAGCGAACTGTTCGCGTGTAATATGTAAGCCTCTCTATGAGGTCTAGGTAGGCATCTTTGTGGTTTGGTGCTACAAGATGCCGCGGACGGCGCGGGACCATTTCCGTGCCCGCATCTTGTTCATTTAATTTTACCCGCTTCAGTGATTCATCCACCTCGTCGCATTTCAGTCAAGTCACGCAGCATGTACTCAGCACCGGGTCTTATTTGTATTTCTCGCCACACATGCTGGCTCTCGTCTCCGTGTCTGAAAGTCTTACGATCCCACAGACTCGCTCATTCCACTCTTCGTTTCCGCCAACCTTTCCTGCAGGCGAAGCTCCAAAGGTCTTTAACTCAGCGACATGCCTTTGCCACCTCCTCCTCCTTTAAAACCTCAAATCTCCCAGCAACTCCGCCACTCATAATATCATCACCAGAACCACTGAAACCCCCCTCCTACGAATTGACATTTACTTGCAAACCGTGTACACAGCGCTCCTCGCATAACGTGACTAAACAAGCATATCATCATGGCACCGTATTAATCGAATGTCCGGGCTGTAAGAATAGGCACGTCATTAGTGATCATCTAAAGATCTTTGCAGATAGAGGATTCACGATCGAAGACCTCCTGCGGGAAAAGGGGGAGCTTGTTAAACGCGGTCGCTCAGGCGGAAACTTGGAACTTTGGGACGACGGCGTTACCCCGTAACACAGAACATATGATTTCTAACAAGTCTATCATCAGTCTCAAGAGTCTGTTCTTGCTATTTGCCCAAGCCACCGATTCGATCGAGATACTCTTTCTCTGTATAAAATCGACCTCGTCAAATCAAACTTTTGTGGCCCTCGTGCGATACAAGAGCAGGCAAGGAGCCGGAATACCAGCCCGTAACTGTGCCGACCGACATCAATCAACCACTCTCGGGTCTTTGGATGAGACGACACGGTTTGATGACCGTGAACGCTCGCTTGATGCTCTCACCGTACTAATACTTCTATGCCTTTCACTTGGTGTTCGAAGCATAGGCTCTGCCGCATCTAGGTCAGCCTCGAGCTCATTCTCTCCTACGCCTTTTCGTGTGTCTGCCACCTCAAGTCGGGCTGTTTCTCTCATCTTCGTAATTTTCAAGTAGTTATAGGCAGCAATACTAGCGATCGTGATCAGCAAGCCAGAGATATTGATAGGTGTAAGCGGGTCATGGAAAACTATTCCGGCTGCTGAGATCGTCACCACCTCCTTGAAGATACCGCATATACTTAGCGTAACCACTGAAGTACGCTGAAGCAAAGCGAACTCCGAAGCTGTCATTAGAAAAGCCAACAGCCCGGGAAAAAGCAAGATTGATATCCCAAGAAAGATTCCTTTCGCATCGACAAGATCCGTCAAACCCTTCACCAGGTCCAGTGGGCCCTCGACTGGGATGGCAATCAGGGCTAAGCTGAAAAACATTATTGGTGCTAAAAAGAATATGCTGCTAAAGGGATTGCTGGTAGCTGGGCTTCTGAGAAGCAATATCTGGGTAAGGGACCAGCGGAAGCCTGAGAAGAAGGCGGCAAGGATGACAAGAGCGAATCCAAGGGCGTCAAAATCTACTTCACCAGCTACCATCATAATTACACCGATCGTCATGGCGACGATGACTGTAATCAATTTTACTGAGGGATTTTCAAGTCGAAAAATGAATGCGAATGTGAGAACGAAGGCTAATGAGGAAGATTTGCACATTGCTATAAAGCGTGAGTGATTGGCAAATTACATACGAGAATGTGACCTTACTATAAAAAGTCAAAGTGATAAATTTCAAGCTCATATTCCCAAGACCTATATCTAGGCCAGTCGCAGCACCACATGGAGCGATGCGCGTGAGGTAGAAGCTTCGAGTCATTACAGACTTTTCAGGGGGTGTCGAGTCCCGTCTAGCTGGTGCATGCCCGTGTGTTTCGTCACTACCGTTTTCGCTTGGACGAAGATGGGGAACAAAGTAGAGGACTAGTGTTGCCAGGCCAAGTTGCACTAGCATATGCAAACTAGTGGTGAAAAGGGGGAAGTGAAAGTCGAGATATTTTGGTGTGAACATCCACTTATTGTACTTGTGTATGGTTAGCTTAAATACTATCTTCTGCGTTCAGCGGGGCTTACGATGGAAATCGAGAGCGAAAAGAGGTACCACGATCCGACCAATAGCGAATTGAGGAACAACTCTCTGATAACAGTGCGGTCTGCAGTCTTTTGACCCAATTGTGATGCATGTGAATTACCAAGAATTCGAGCATCCGAGTCCATACTTCGCCTCCGTCGCCGCTTTCTTCTGCTTCTTTCTTTAGTTGTGAGTCCTGCCTCTTCATCGTCTGACCGCGCGACGTCTGGATTCAAGTGGTCCAGTTCGACTTCGTCGCTTGTGGACATCGATACTTCCGAGATGTAATCATCATCAGGCTGGTAGATAGAGTGGCTGTGTTGCTCTGACAGCGCTTCGTTCGCCGTTGTATCTCCATACTCTGGCGCCATTAACAACTGGCCTTTACGACGCCGATAGGTGTCCTTGTTTTCCATTCAAAAACCGGACTTGCTTCATTTATCATATATTCGGATAGAAGGCTGTCGTCTCTCGAATGGAGACACCCTATATAACAACTGTCGCATGGGGCTAGGTGTACAAATGGCTTGGTGTGTGATACGGTGCGCCTCTGCTTTCCTGACGACGTTTCAAGGAATACCATGGATGTCCAGGGATAGGGTACCCCTCGCAGGGCAAACTGAATACAGAGAGCTTCTTGTTCCCCAAGGACGTCTTAGCAAGCGTGATGATAGGTGGATTCTTTGTAGACACTGTCCTAGTGGTCTAGGTTGATTCTAACACCTAAACTGTAAGAGGTAGACCGCATGCTTTCAAACAGCGGGCCGCAGCGGCCTTTAGGTAAGGTACATACGGCAAGATACGGTAGCGCCATTCGTTGAGGACCCACGACGCCCACTTCACTTTTTTGTCTTTACTTCTACGACTATTCTACTGCGGTAGCTTACAGTGCCATTGAGACAAACAGGCAGTGAGACCAAGATGAATGCGCGGTAATGATAACGTGTTTCGATTTCTTGCACAGACGGCGCGTATCGGTAGCCTCTCCTGTCTCTGCACTTGGTCAACATCAAACCAAAACTTGATCTTTAGCTTTTGTTGGATCCTTAAGCTTGATATGTGGAGGCAGAGACATCGCCACCTCTGCCTGTCCAATTCACGTGATTGTCCTTTCCTTCGGGGAATTTGGAGCTTGCATGCTCCGGCTTGATTTTGAAGGTATGGGCTCCGAAATAGTCCCGCTGTGCTTGAAGCAGGTTGGCTGGGAGATCTTTGGCGCGGTAGCCATCATAGAAGCTTAGAGCAGTACTGAAAGCTGGTGTAGGAATTCCCCACTGCGCGCCAGAAGCCACGATATCTCGCCATCCTTTCTGCGCATTGTGGATTGCCTTGTTAAAAAACGTGTCGAATAACAAGTTTTCCAGATCGGGATCCTTGCGGTAGGCGCTAGTGATGTCCTTCAAGAATACTGATCGAATGATACAGCCTCCACGCCACATCAAGGCGATAGATGGTTTATTCAGCTTCCACTTATACTCCTTCGCTGCCTGTGTACTTGATCAGCTTTCTTCTCTACACTTCTCTTTTGTCTCTTCTAGCCACTGTAGCTTACGTTCTGGATCAACATGAAACCTTGACAGTACGAGATAATCTTGGACGCATAAAGAGCCTGCTCCAAGTTCGCCAAGAACTGCTTCTTGTCACCATTGAAAGTTGACTGTGGCCCGTCAAGCACTTTCGAGGCGCGGCCGCGTTCTTGTTTGAGGGAGCTTAGGCACCGTGCAAACACTGCCTCTCCAATTAGTGTCACTGGCATGCCGAGATCAAGCGCATTGATAGCGGTCCATTTTCCTGTGCCCTTCTGTCCTGCTGAATCAAGAATTTTCTCTACCAAAGAAGTTCCGTCGTCATCATCGAACTTTAGGACATCACGCGTGATCTCAATCAGAAAAGAGTCGAGGACACCCTTATTCCACTCTGCAAAAACATCGGACATTTCCTTATCTGATAGCCCGATTCCACGTTTCATGATATCGTACGCCTTTACCTTGATCAGCATGACTGCAAGACAACTCCACGCAACGCTAGGTTCGATACCTCACAGATCAATTGCATATCCCCATACTCGATGCCATTGTGGACCATTTTGACATAATGGCCGGCGCCTTCATCGCCGACCCAGTCACAGCACGGTTCGCCGTCGCTTTTTGCAGCAATGGATTGGAAGATATCTTTGATGAAAGGCCACGCCTCTTCATTTCCCCCAGGCATCAAGCTTGGTCCATAGCGGGCACCCTCTTCCCCACCAGAGACCCCTGTTCCAACAAAGCGAAGCCCCTTTTCTGCAAGCGCCTGAGTCCTTCTATTGGTATCTGGAAAGTGAGAGTTTCCGCCATCGATGATGATATCTCCTTGCTCAACAAAGGGCAACAATGCTTCGATAAAGTCGTCGACGGGTTTACCAGCCATGACAAGTAACATAATGCGGCGGGGCTTTTTGAGTTTCAAGCAGAACTCTTCCATTGAATGGGCCCCCACGACGTTCCGGTTACCTTTGAAGACATATCAGTTTTGGGGCCTTGGGTGACAAACAATGCCTGCAGAAAACGGGACAGACCTTTCGCTTCGTTGTCAAGGAAGCGATCAACCTTGGCAACAGTGCGGTTGAAGGCACATACGGTAAACCCGTGATCAGCAACGTTCATGATCAAATTCTGACCCATGACGGCCAGGCCAATGAGGCCAAAATCTGCACTGGCATTGATCCGCGCGGGTCCGCCGACATTGATGCCGGCAAGACGTGCGCTACAGTTAGCCGATGACGCTCATCAATACTCAATCGATTAATAGTGAACGCAGGAAGAAAGAGGATGTAAAGAGTCCAGATATACGAGTGTGTAAGTGTCGCATAGACGGTTCGTCCAGAAACGTAGCATAACGTAGAAATGAAGGGGGAGTATGGAGACACTACTTACACGGCCTTTTCAGTCATGATGAGGGGATATTCTCTAATTCGATGCGGCTTCGAGCAGAGACTTAGGAATGTTATATGAATCTTTGTTCGGTGTCCCCTTTAACGCATCGAGAAAAAGTAGGACGAACAGTGACATGGGAAAAAGGAAAAAGGCGCGTGGCTCCCAATAAGAAGTATCATAAAATTCCCCTCGGATGGTGGGGGAAGGGAATCTCGACCCAGCATGTTTAGTCATCCCAAAATCTTGGCGCGCTTCGTCTGTACCTACCGGGAACTATGTTCTGAGACGATGAACTCTTCCTCAATAGTTCACTAACAGTGCAAGCTATGTGCCGCCACCTTTTTAATGAGAAAGGTTGACTGTGAATGCTTGAAGAGCCTTAAACGCCTTTCTCTCAAACGCTGGAGCGTGGAGGTACGTAAGTCCAACGTACCGCCGTTCGATATGTCATATCCACCACCTCCCGGTCTTACATCATCTTCAGCATCTTCAGCTCACTCGTCATTACCTCCTAGACCTCCTCCAGGAGCAGGTCCCTCGCTTTCCTACAAGCCGCCCAGTAGCTTGACCTCCTCTGCAACAGGTTCGAATAGCTACAATGGCAGTTCCACTAGCTCCCGTGGAGGATTCCAGGGCTTCGCCTTCCAACCGCGATCAGTCACTGCCAATATTCAACCTTTCAGGAGTCACAGTCCAACGGTTTCTGCAGCACCCACTTCTTCGACTGGGTTCATAAACTCTCGGGCTGTCCTTTCCACGAGTAATGACCAAAATGTCCCCTCTCATCAGCAGTCCCACTATCAAGATTCTTATGCTGAGTCAACACCGCCCCAAATCCAAAATCCATTCCCCCTTCCAGGCCAAGGGGGCGCGAATTACGCCATGGGACGAGGTCAGGATCAAATCGACCCAGAGATGGAGGCACAAATTGCACAATGGCAGTCCGCGTACGCTAGTAGAGATTCCAATACTTCGAGTGCAGTGCGGGCTTTTAGTCATACATCTTCATCCAACCCCAATATGACGCCTCTGGGGAATGCTAGTGCTTCTTTCCCCGCAACAACTAACATCGACTCCGGTGTAGCGGCGGTTATTACGGGTGCAGATGGAAAGCAGAAGACCGTTGTGCGCCACGGTGGTGGACAAAGCTGGCAGGATCCATCATTGCTGGAATGGGATCCTGCCCACTTCCGCCTCTTCGTGGGTAACCTAGCTGGCGAGGTGACCGACGAATCGCTATTGAAGGCATTCTCTAGATATCCTTCGGTGCAAAAAGCGAGGGTAGTGCGCGATAAGAGAACCACGAAAAGTAAGGGATTTGGATTTGTAAGTTTTGGGGATGGCGAAGAGTATTTCCAAGCAGCGCGGGACATGCAGGGTAAATACATTGGGAGCCATCCAGTATTGTTGCGAAAAAGTACGACTGAGATCAGACCTACAATACCAAAAGATCATAAAAGGGGAGGGAAAGGGAGTAAGAGGTCCGGTACAGGTCTAGTAGGGCCTGGCCAGGGGATTCAGAAGAAACAGGGCAAAGTGAAGGGGGGCTTGAAGGTGCTTGGATAGGGATATTTTGATAAAGCAGCGAGAAACAGGAAAACAAGACATATTTGCATTCCAGAACAAGTTCGCGCCGGGGCTCTTCAGTCAAGTGTGCTCAGTGTGTACCGATATCATGGCCGTTCATGCAACCTATATCCCAGCCGGAGTAGCGCTTAGGCATCGACTTGTATGACTCTCGCAGACAAGTGCAATGCGAGGCGGTACAGCTTGTTCTGTAGCTCTTCGTAGCCTCAACAACTTGCATGTCGAATTTCGGCCAATCAAAGCGCAAGCGTGAAGAAATATTTCACCACCCAATGCTTTCAGACCCTGTTTTTGACTACAGCTCGCGCCCGAAAACGCGTGTCCTGGTCAAGCTGCCAATCAATGTCGCTGTCTTGAGTGTTACTTAGCGTATCTTTCACGGCCTCCCACTCGTCGTCTTCCATATTCATCACTATGCAGATCTGAGTACAACGTGTGAAGGCTTCGCGAAGCCCATATCTACCACCCCTGACTGCAACGCTTGCTATTCCAGCAACATCTCTTTCAAGCCTGACAGCTCCTAGATTGTCAAGTCGCCCATAGTAACTCCAGATCCTCTTTTCCAAGACTTCAGCAAGATACGATACGACCAGAGAGATCAACTTAGCAAAGTTACGCTCTGTTAGTAATCGGGCGATGGGCTTAGTGAGAACCTCCCAGCTTTGCCGAAAATTCTCTTGTACCACGCCCTCAGAGACTTGATCCTCCCTTGTTTCGGCTTCTGCCGGGGTTCGTGCCTGGTCGAGCTCCTCTTGCGTCATCTGATAGTCGATGTGTCGAAACGCTTCAGCCAAGACCAGTCGGAGTCGAGGCTTCATGATGTTTTTAAAAACGACGTATATGCCATCTCCAATGAGCTCGAATGCTTTGGCGTCAAAACTTGACTTCAGTGATTTCAGGGTCTCTGATACCGTAAGAGCGTCATGATCCAAAGGAAATGATATATGTAAAGATACAGATGGAGTACCAGCGTTGCCATGTTGCTCCGCAGCTTCCAATGTCATGTCACTTCGAGATTCAACAATCCGTCGGTTATAATCAACTGCCACGTCTAGATTGTTAAGTAGTACTAAGAAAGCAATTGTTGTCTGCTTGGGAGGCAAATCGCCCTGAGCAGCTGCTTTTGGATAGCAGTCATCCCTCATCCTTCTTTGTATCATACCAATAAAATCAGACCCTAGTATACGAGCTATTGTAGGTACAATGTTGGTAATCACAGAGAGCTGTGATGTGGCAAGCGTTTTTTCCATCACTTGATTCACGATATACATCACATCGTCGACAGCTGAAGTGATGTAAGGTGGATGTGAAGGGATAGATTTTGTTAAGTTTAGAGTGAGATCTAAGGGTTGCTCGTCCATTTGGAATGCCTTTTCAACTGATCTGCGGAAGAAGAAAGCTGACATCACGTTGAAAGGTCCCACTAGTCTATCGGTCACCTTCCTCTGTAAGGCGGATTTCGATAGCAATGACGGCAAATTCAAGTTCTGGACGCTATTTTCTGGCTGTTGCCAAAAGTCAGTGATCCTATTGATGCCTGGGAGAAGACCTACATTGCATTTATTTGCGATGAATTTAGTGTACAGAGACCAGCGGCTAAGCATCATCGCCATCTCACTCATGAGACTATTGACTTCTTTCATATCTATCATTTCATCTGATTTGAAATGGTCCTCTGCTATGATACCTTTTTTGGCTGGCGAGTCTGGCCTCGGTATAGTGGCTCGAGGCGGTGGGGCTTGCAAGAAACTCTGCACGAGGAAGGTGAATGCGTAAGATCGTATGTCGGTGAGAGTGCGGTCTATGTGATGTTCATCACTCCAGGTATCAAGTACTATACCACCTTGCACGTCGGCTTCCAGCTGAAGCCGCTCTATCACTTTCACCATACGTCCCGATCCGTAGTGCCGCTCCACAAGGCCCCCGTGACTTTCAACAATTTGAGCAATGTGCTCGAAGAGCTTGGTCAGCGCGTTGGCATAAAACATGCCTTCTTTCTGCAGGCCGCTGTTGATGTGGGAATTGAGGTTTGCGCGCGCGCGCGAAGCAACACCTTGGCAGACGTAGCGGCCGTAAACATCAAGACCAACCTCGGGTTTACCAATGAGAGGAAAAAGCTTGAAAAATCGGGTGACTTTGCCACCATTGCCTTCTGCGGCGGCCTTCTCGAATTCGCGAAGAAAAAGGTCACAGAGCGCCTCTGCTGCATTTTCAAGCGTTACTTTGGGCGGATCTGGTACCTCCGCGGTCGGCACAATTCCTTCGGTAAAGCTCCCCGTCGTGATCTCTTTCGGTATTTTGGAAGCCCTGCTCAGATATCCTGCTGCAGTTTCCCAGTCTTGCGGAGCACCCATTGATCCTGTCACTCCAAGCACGCACGCTTTGAGTTCTGCTACCTGCTCCACAACGTCAAGGGTGCTCTTGACCCTGAATTGCTCCACGTCAAGGCGCTTTACTGAGCTCGAAATTCTGACCGCTGTCTCAGAAGCTTCCGTTAGCACATCACTGTTGATAACCCTAGTCGACACAGCAAGAGATCCCAAGCCTCCACGCAGAAGATCTAGTCGTGCCAAGTCGCGTGTCCATGCTTTCTGCAAAGCCACATACTCGTCAAGATGACCCTGGTTCCGCGATTCACGTTGTCGAAGAGAGGCCAAAGATGATTCGATGTCCGCAACAGAATTTGCTTCCAAGATCGAATTTTGCGACGAATGGTTACAGGTGGGATCGGCGGGATTTTTTTCATAAACGAGGCAGTCGACAGTCCCATTCATGTTCAGCGAAATAATATCTGAGGCTTTGACTAAGGCATTTCAACATTTCGATCCTCTAACCACAATTGGCAGCATTCACTGGTTTGGGGTAGCTAACCCCGCAACGTCATGATACCTTACTTGGCCATGTGAATCTACCATTCGATTTCGTGTCACCCAATGCGTGAGGCATTCGGTCGGATGACGATAGTAGCTTACAACACCTGGGTACCTTACCTGTCGGAAAACAAGCTAGGTTCGGTACGCCTCGGCCCTGCCCACTAGTGGAATAAGGCGCGGGAGCGGGATGTGCCACCTAGTGGACGCGAGAGGCACGATCTCCTCATGTTCACACGACGGCACTCTCACTTCACAGACCATTTTTGAAAGGCCAAGTGCGTTTTCAGACACTAGGATCATTACGAAGCTCATACTTTGTGCAATTGTAAGCGGAACATCAACATCTGCAATCATAGGCCGACGCCGTACTAAAAGCCGGGCCCGATCTGGCCGAACGGCTGGCAAACAGAGCTGTAAAAAAATGGGCCAAGAGCAGTCTGCGCTAGTGAGCGGGAAAGTACCGTCCCAGACACTGACGGATAGGTCCGTGGAATCGATAGCTAAACACATCAAAGATGGTTATGCTACGAAGATAGTGGTCATGGTTAGTCTGGCGAAGAAGTACCTCTAATGATCATGAAAGAGAGGCCTAATGACGAAAACATCAGGTGGGTGCTGGCATCAGTACATCTGCTGGAATCCCTGATTTTCGATCACCCGACACAGGTCTGTATGCAAACCTTGCGCGCCTCAATTTACCGTATGCCGAAGCTGTTTTCGACATATCATTCTTTAGGTCAAACCCACTTCCATTTTACACTCTTGCCCATGAGCTCTATCCAGGAAAATACCAACCCACGCTTGCTCATTCTTTCATCCGGCTTCTTGCGGATAAAGGCCTGCTGATGAAGCTGTTCACGCAAAACATCGATTGTCTAGACCGGGAAGCTGGTGTGCCTGCCGATAAAATTGTTGAGGCTCATGGAAGTTTTGCGTCTCAGCGCTGCATTGAATGCAAGGATCCTTTTCCGCTAAATAAGATGAAGGAGGCTATCGCCTCACGAGCTGTCCCTCATTGTCACAATGCCAGATGTAATGGACTCGTCAAGCCAGACATTGTCTTCTTCGGCGAAGCCTTGCCGAAAGAGTTTCATGCAAACCGAGCATTGGTCTGCGAAGCAGATTTATGTATCATAATGGGTACTAGCTTGACAGTGCAACCATTTGCAAGTCTTCCGGGGCTCTGTCAGGACGGTGTGCCTCGACTCTTGATCAATCTAGAGCGAGTTGGGGGTCTCGGCGCGCGGACTGATGATGTTCTATTGCTTGGAGACTGTGATGCCGGGGTTCGAAGACTTGCCGAAAGCTTGAATTGGATGGAAGAACTTGAAGATATTATGTCACCGGCGAAGCCTTCTACGCTGAAGAATACAAGCACAGTAAATCAGCTTCTGCGGCCTAGAAACGAGACGCTCGAGGACGAGATTACGAAACTCACTACCGAGGTAGACCAATCTCTGAAGATTTCGAATGATCATGTAACATTTTTACGAGCGAATATAGCACAATATGAGCACGACTCGCAAGGCAGTGATATCCACACATCGAAGGACCACAATACGCTTGATCAAAATTCTGGTGCGCCAGGGAATATCGATAAGCCGCCCTTGCTATCTAATCCACACCATCGGGCCTTGGGGTCGAAAGAGAATGACAGCACCCCTGGTCAGTCACATGAAAGACCTCCCCAATATTCACAGAAATGATCGAAGCTGTGTGACGGTTCAATATGCGCTCAGGTTCGAGGTAGATCTGACTAGATCAAGCTTTCCCTCGGAGATGTCTTTACATATTGAATCGTGCTTTCCTCATCTGGTGTTCGCCGATTTCATTTCCAAAGCAACGACTTTTACTTTTGCGGGCTCGGAAGCCAGTCGTCAGCCATAACATTGTAACTTTCTTCTCTTTACGTATGCTCTACAAGTTGCGCGACAGCCGACACAAGGTAGTTTTTCAGAGTATTTTTATGCAGAAACTTACATAGAATCATTGAGCACAATGCCTGGCGGATCCAAGAGGAAATGGCGCCTAAGTTCAAGAAGCCTGTTCGGCTTGAGAAATCATGATGAAATTTCTGCAAGAGACTGCAGCCTGAGAGAGACCTCCCCAATCATAGGCTACATCGACAACGATTGCCCACACCACACTGCTGTAGCGGCCAGTCTTGTCCCACATGCATCCAACATTGCCCGACGGCTAAGAAATGGGTTGAAGCACCTCGATGTAATCAATATGCAGAGGGATACTGGTAAGTTTTGACGCATGACATCAGGATGATGCTCATTATTGTAAGACATTACAATAACCAACGAGCCTTTGAAGAGGGTCGGCGAACGAGAAAATGCCCTCGCAACTACGAAGAGTGCCGCAAGTTCTCAGCTTAATATCGCTCATGCCCACGTACTATCCAAAGATCGTCTACCTCTAGACTCCGCGGCTGAGTGTGATGGACTCATTTTCGCCCGTTATGGCAGTCATGGGCATGAGATGCTCGATTATCAGCCCCGAGGACCGATCGCACCTCTTGCTCACGGGGTAAACATCAGGTATATGGGGCACTCTAGCTTTAGCCAAAATCCATTGACGTCAGGTCTCGCGCACCATCTCTCCCACAAAATAAATTCTACTTTTGGGAACCCCACGATTGTTCATCGACCACACCTCCGTGGAAGGCCGAGCCGTCTTTCTTTGCCTACCAAGCGTACCAAGAGAACCAATCAAGCTAAAACACCGGATGCTTCCAGTCCTAACGTCACCGCCAGTGTATCAGGCTTCCAGTATTCAACCAGCAAGACCTCTCTAGAACCGGACTCTGCATCGGTAGCGTCTATTTTTCAGGGCGATCAATTTGGAATGTTCTCATCTCCGATTCCCACATCTACGTTGGGGGAGGACCTGTTGCCACCTATTAAGGAACATCCGCTCAAAGAGCCTACGATTGTGACTGTCGAGATGTCTGCCAACGCCAAAATCTATTTTGAGACCCATTACGACCCGTTACTAGCGGGCATTTCAACCCCACGATCGGTAAGACGCAAAGTGCTCGAGCATCGCCTCAGGAACGAGGCCTTACCAGAGGAGTCTCAAGAGCGAGAGCGAAAGGTATGGGCAAACGAGGAGAGCACGTACCTCCGTCACTCTAGAGTCCAGAAGACCAAACTGCGGACATCTACTAGTAGTTCTGCTACAGTGATTGCAGGCTTTGAGGTAGTAAGGGTACTTGGTAAGGGAAGCTTTGGTGTCGTAAGGCTAGTTCGCGAAAAACACCAGGATTCAGTGTCTCGTAATAGCTCAATAGCTACTATTGCGCCGATGCGAACAACAGTGGACCATGGAAGAAGTCCTTCGTCTATCCCATCGACCGTGGGTGCTGCTTGCGAGACGAACCACAAAAGACCTTTATCCAGCCTAAGCTCCGATAATGCTGGTATTGCAGTCTTCGCAATGAAAGTCATTCGGAAGTCTCACATGCTACGAAATTGTCAAGAAGGGCACCTGCGAGCTGAGCGCGATTTCTTGGTGGCATCGGAAAAATCCAAATGGGTCGTGCCATTGGTCGCTAGCTTTCAAGACAACACCAATCTTTACCTAGTGATGGAGTATATGATTGGTGGTGACTTTCTTGGGCTGCTGTTCCGAAGAAATGTGCTCAAAGAAAGGCACGCCCGATGGTATTTGGCTGAAATGATCCTTTGCGTTGAAGAAACGCACCGTCATGGATGGATCCACCGCGATATCAAACCAGACAATTTTCTAATATCGGCCTCTGGTCACATTAAAATCTCGGACTTTGGACTTGCGTTTGATGGTCATTGGTCGCATGACCAACGGTTTTACAAAGATCATCGCGCAGCGCTAATGGAAAAATTAGGGATTCGAGTCAAGGGCGACTATGAGGACCAAAAGGAAGATGCAAAAAGGACTTCCCAGATGAACGCAGCAAAAACACTGACAAGCCAGCCCAGAAGCATACCAGCCAATGTAGATGGTCCTTCCTCGGACGAATCCATCCTCCAGTGGCGCAATCGAGAATGCAAACGAAAAATGGCGGCCAGCATAGTTGGTACTAGCCAATACATGGCACCAGAAGTAATTCGAGGCGAATTGTACGATGGCAGATGTGATTGGTGGAGTCTAGGTATCATTTTGTATGAGGTGTGTGAAACATCTGTTGGAAACAAACCATTCGCTCATTGGTAGTAGTGTCTTTACGGTTACACCCCTTTTGTGTGCGAGACGCGGGAGGACACGAAATCACGAATCCTTGTATGGCTGGTCTCATTGTTGTGGACGTTGCTGACAGCCTCAGCATCATCATAGCTTCCTGTCCTTCCCTAGCGAACGTGAATACAAAGTTTCCTGCGCTGCAATTGAGTTCATGAGAAGCGTACTCCACGAGAAGCACCATCGACTTTGTTCGCGAAAATACCTACTAAATGACTATCAGCACTCGAAACAGGATCCTTGCAAGCTGATCAATAAGTGTGCCGATCCGAATGCTCCTAACTACAAGGGTCGATTTGTCTACTCCGATGACGCCTCTGACATCAAAACTCATCCTTTCTTCGAGCGCATTGTCTGGGATAGACTTCATCTCACGAGACCACCTTTCGTCCCTGACACTGCTGGCCAAGACGATACCAAATATTTCGACGAGGAAGACCCAATAAGTGATAATGGTGACATTAGCACTCAGTCCGACAGCCTAGACGCTAACCAGTCAATATTGTCCATCGATGGCATCGAACAAAGGTCTAATCCCTCAATTGGCGGCGTCGACGGGCAGCATGAATGCTTTTCAAAGCGAAGCATCATCGAACATGCGGAGGCGCCGATCATTGACGGAAGAAGGCAGACCCAGCACAAGGTTAAGAAGAGGGCGCGGGATAAGGTCCTTCGGGATCACGAAGTTGGGAGAAGGGCTCTAGAGGTTCGGAAGAAGGGTGTCTTCATCGGTTATACATATCGGAGGCCCAAGCAGACCTCACTTGGGCGCAGAGTCAGCAGCAACTGACTCGAGAATATGAGACGTGACTTGTAGCGTGGTATCCATGCAGCCCTTGTGCAACCTTAGGAGAGGAGGACCCGAAATGAAGGACAACGAGCCGCTTTCCCTCGAATGTTGCTCGGTAGGGAGATATATTCGAGTAGAGACAGGTAGTCATCAAATTATCCTTTGCACTGTATTTTTTAGTAGTGCTTAGCCAGATCTTGCACTGGTATTGGTCAATCACCTTGTTCGGCCTGCTACAGCTTATCATAGGCCCGGTGCAAAAGAATTCAAAAGGAGTTGGCATGCAGTGGCTCGTCTTCTACCAACATGGTGACCGGAACCGAGGTACTAGAGCTACATAAAGATCTTCAATTATGGCACTTGCTGAGAACTTGCATGTAAAGGGGGTATGATGAGGCTTGTGCCTAGATTGGAGGCCCCAAAATCCACCTTGAGCAGAACATTCGACGGTGGATTTGTTGATCTTTGACTTGGAACCAGCCATCGGTCCAATTTGTTCAACCTTGGCAAGATGGAAGCCAAGTATCACCACGACCGTACAGCAAGGACGTCCCTGCAACTTTCCGTCACATCGAAGGAGAGCCAGCGGTGAATGCTGACGAACTGAAACCCTCCTCAGGTTTCATAGTGCCATTAAGCATAGGGCAGAGCCTAATTATCGAAGAAATTCTTTAGCTTGCTTTTCGATTGATTTCACGCCGGATGACTTTTAACTTACTTTTTGTTTGTTTTGATGTGACCAACCAAACCGCAGTTGGCGCATTTACGCTTTGTCACTCCGGTTTTGGCTGGAGGGTCGCCAGGAGACGTTGGTGAGCCATCACCATCGGGATTTCCGTCCCCGTAAATTCCCTTCTGCTTATCTCGAGCAATCCTTCGATCTTTATTACGTTCCAAACGTGCTAACTCTTTCTTGAGCCTAGGCTGATGTCAGAATCCGGTTCAGTCGAACGGCCAAAGCATGTTGACTTCAATTACCTTTGCTCCTTGCGCTTGTTTTCTGCAGCATCCTCTCCTAGCTTGATGTCAAGTACACTGTTAAACCCTGTTAGCGAGGCATACTAGAGGCTTTGACGGTGCGTCCCACTCTTCGTTTGCCGAGTCTAAAGCCCGCCTACGGCGCAGGTACTGACGAATTACACGTGGGTTCCGGATGATGTCCTTGACCTCCTCCTCGTTTCCGTACCGATCATGCACAACGCGCGAGATCTCCATGATCCGACCAGCCTGGCTGGTTGCGCTCCATTTGGTGGACTGACTAGCACTGTCATCTTCCCAGCCTGGTTTGGCTCCGGAGTTCCGTCCTCCCGAGCGGGGACTTTCTATATGAAGATCTTCCGACGTCTCCCCGAGCCCTTCGTCCTCTTTGTCCGAGTCAGGTTGCGCCAAAGTCGATGACAAAGACCGCTGCTGAGCATCCCAAACTCGGCGAATGGATTCTTCGTATTGATCCTGCTGATCCTGCACATTATAGCCATGTTTGTCCGAGTCTTTCATCTTTTGCTTCCGTAATCGTTCTGCCACGCTTTCTCCAACAGCCCGAAAGCCTCCTTTCATTGAGGTCTTTATAAAGCTGAAAGCCTCTCCACGGCCCGAAGGGTCCCCGTCACCATGCACTTTGAGCATAGCCTTTCCTTGGGAGGCGTTTAAGAAATTCCGAGACGTAAACCATGGTGCCAATAGCTGCTCTATGTTCTCGCCCACATTTGTGTTTTCCTCTGCAGATTCGTCGTCGTCATCTTTGCTAAATCCAGAGTCTTGAAGATGTTGCTGTCCTACTTGCATAGATTCAAGCAAGCAGACTTCCTCTGGCTTTACCATTGCCCTCACAATATCTTCATCGGGTATCGACTCACCGGGCTGCATTCTCCATTCTTTGTGGTCTCTGTCGAACGTCATGAAGTCCTTCATCTTCTGTCGAATCTGCATGTCCGTCGTAGCCATAAAGTGCGTCGTGACCGATGAAACGTTCATCCGCTGATTCCTATTCTTTCGAGCAATGCGGTACGAGATCATCCTGAGGCGATTTTTCGCAGCCGTGGTCACTTTCCGAGAATGCGGCCCTGGCACGTCAACCAAAGGAAATTCTTGGCCGACCACATGCAGATGCTCAACGTTTCGAAGAAACCATGATGAACCCTCGACACCCGTACTATCTCTGACAACCAAGAAATCTGACCCCGTAGGTTCGTGCTTGTAGATAGGCGCCCTATACATCGCGTTATGGATGGCGGGAGTCACTTTTCCGGGGTCGACGTGGCCAAAGAGAGAGAAGGGGCTTTTGTCTTGTGGGAGCAGGACATGCAACTCACCAATGTCCATTCGGGGACGGAAGCTATCCTCGGTGCTTCTTTTCCTGTAATAGTTGATCACTTTGTTACCCATGCCCAGATTTGAAAGCATAGTCGGGAACTCTTCCGAATACTCTAATAACAAGGCCGTGGAATTGTCGCTGAGTGATAAGTCTCTTGTGTTGAAGAACAGTGTTCGTGCGTCTTTGCCCTTCGTATGTTTTCTTTTCACGAAATTGGGTTTTTCGAAAGAGATTTGCTCTTGACGATTCATCCGTAGCCTTGGACGATGAAAAGCGCGAAGTTCTTGTTTATCCAGTCGCGTTTTATACTTGCAGTGTTAGTGGAGACAATCGCAAGAGATAGCATCTACTCACGAAAGGCCACTGGAGACGAATGGCAGCCATGCTATGCTCAACATGAGAAGTGTTCAACATTCCTCGTATCTTATGCTGGTGATTCTCTTTGAGTAGATCGTAAGCGTCGTCGTTGGAAATATTATATCGAGAAGACAAGCTTTTTGGGTATACCAGATGATTACCATTGTTCTGACCGGGATATTTGCCTGCCTGAAAAGAAGCTCTTGAGGTGGGGACCGTTTCGAAGAGCAGGTGTGGGTCATTGAGGTCTAATTTTGCTTTTTTCGCAACGTGCGTGGTCGATAGCTCGGGTTCAAAGACACTCGGCATCTTACGAACTTGCCGTCGTAGCACATCATCAACATCCTTTTGCCTGTGTGGTTGCTATTACCAAATTAGTGATGCTCGGTCCACTGAGCTAATGTGGCATACTCCTGTAACATCCTCCAAGATGCAATATGCGCCTGCGCTGTCAAAGTTCTCAGAATTGATGTAATCGGTCCGATTGCTATCTGGGGCTTCGATGGTTTCAGAATCTGTGAACCCAGAGGACGCTGAGTCATTCCAGTCTTCGCAGAGAATTTGTAGATCATGCCATGATGTTCCATGTATAATGTGGCTATCCAAGTCATCGTCGTCCTCGAGATCGCTCTCGTTGCTATCAGTGTCGGAAGCTTCTAACTGTGTCGCAACTAACCCAAGTCTGATTCTATTGCTGTATTTTGCTTCCTGAGGCTCTGAAAGTACCCTGAACGCTTTTTCTTGGTCCTGAGCAACTTCAAGATTCACCTTGGTGGGATTGAGAGGCCGAGGGGGCTTGGTGATGTGCTTGCCTAAATGCCTGGCTTTTTTGGGTGGCAACAAGTTCATGAATTTCGGTATGGAACCGTGCTCAAAGTTTGGCCACAAAGCTGTGAGTAGCTCGTTGCGATTGGTTGGCGGTTCTGGCAACCCATCATGAGCAGCATAGGCGGACCGCGAGAGGGCGAAGAGTTCCTGCTGCAGTTGGTGGCGATCGGTATCTCCAGCGCGAGGAAAGTCTTGCTGGAGTGAGGAGTTCAAGACAGGCCACGACGCCTGATTCTCTGTTGCTGTATTAGTATGGTCGTCCTCTGGGGCTTTGATCGAAGCGAACGTCTCTTCGCCAAATAAATCGTCAAAGGTTTTCTCCGCGTGTGCTTCATCAACATATCCAGGTCCACGAGTTTCAAAATTTGCTCCACCCGCAAAATCATCCGGGGCATTTGCCTTTCCCCCCGAATACCCCGGTTCATCGTCGTCAGCTAGATCATTATCGCTTAGATCCTCAAAATCCATAGCATCCTCGGCTTTCTCGCCTGGTTCTAGGTCACGATTGAAATCAAGCGATGTCTGCGGATCCAGGGCTTGTTGAATAAGTTCCTCATCTTCGTCATCCTGTACTCCTTGCACAGATTGGGGTGTCGCCGCAGGTGGCATGGCTTCACGAGAAGACAAAGGAAATAATCGTCATGGCTCGAGCTATGAAGTCGAGCTGATGCTGCGGAAGTGACTTGCAAAGGCTTTTCTGTCACTTCTAATAGGAAAGGCCGTTCGGAAGAAGTGTGATGAGAACGGTGGGTGTTGAAGGTTCGAAAGCCTTTGGAATGCTTGGCGCAAAGAGGTGCTGCCCTCCCTTTGGTCAACTCTATTGAATTCGAAGAATATATCTATCGACGTGACAAGTGAGTGATTTACGGTCAGTACCTCTTCCCGCCGACTATCTCCAAAGCATCCAATTCGAACATTTCCCGATGTAGAGACCTGTATGGTAGATCATTACCAGTTTGTTAGAACTGAGGCGCCAAGACTCGTCGCTGCCAATCTCAGACAAGCTTTATTTCGATCATAAGGTACATTTTCAACCTTCCACAGAGGAGGGGCCATGGCCCTTAGGAACAAGGACCAACACAGGCTAGATGCCGATGCTGTTACGGTGGTATCTAGGCATTATGGCGATATTAGCGAAGTCCCGTGGGATGTCCAAAAGTTCGTCACTCCCTCATGGAGGCGCTCGTGTGCTATCTAATTTTCTCAGATACTACGAACAACGGTACAGTCTGTTTTCGAAATACGATGATGGCATTTGGATGACGGATGATGGATGGTTTGGCGTGACACCTGAGCCAATTGCCAAGTTTGGTTTTTCCTAGCAAACCTCGTTATCTCTGCCCTAATCACCAAAAGTAAGGTAGCTCAGCATCTTCTGGAACATTCTCCCCCGAGAGGAATGTCCTCATTGATTGCTTCGCGGGCGTCGGTGGCAACACCATTGCTTTCGCACGCACTCATCGATGGCTCAGAATTCATGCTATCGAGGCAGATCCCACTACCCTAGAGTGCGCCAAACATAATGCTCAGATTTACGGCGTCAGTGAACGAATCTCGTGGTACCAGGGGGACTGTTTCGAGATTTTAAAGGATGCCTTTCCCGAACAAATGGACGACTGCGTTATTTTTGCAAGCCCTCCGTGGGGAGGTAAGTTGGTGAGCAGCTTTCGCTTGAGTCTTCGTTGCCTGACGTCTGCAGGGCCGGGTTATCGATTTGAGTCGGTCTTTGACCTCTCTGCTATGCAGCCTTATCATCTTTCTCAGCTTATGGCTTGCTTCCAAAGTGTGACTGACAACATTGTTATCTATCTACCACGGACGTCCGACATTCGTCAGCTTGCGGCCATCGCAAGATTCTCTAGTAAGGTCGTTGTGACACACTACTGCATAGAGGGAGCGAGCAAGGTAAGAATGCTCGTTTGGCTTACTTTATGTCATTGAGATTTTGACACGTCTACCAGGCGATATGCGCTTTTTTCGCAAAGTGAATACAACGACATAGGTGGTGAACATGCAAATTCCAACTACCTCGTCCAGTACTAAAACAATCAGAGTTGAAAATTCCAAGTTATAATGTCCAAATCTATTCACCAGTCTGTAAGGCATCTTGAGCTCCTAGACCATTTCCGCCTTTTTCGCTATCAAACTCTACGTTTCCTTGCTTTAGCTAGCCTCTGACCCATCGAATACCGGCACCGCAAGCTCAACATCCTCTATATATCGTCAACAGTCATCCTTCCAGTTCAGTCTTTCGGCTGCCATACTTACTAGAGCCTCCACTTGGATCCTTGGGAGAAAATCCATGATTGTCCCAAAGGGTTTTGCCCTGTTTGACTGAAAGGATGCCAAGGATTGTTGCAAGCATACCGAAGAGGATGTTAACAGCTAGCTGGGCCGTGTCGGAAGATGTCATAGTTTAGCTGAAGGTGCAGAAATCATTGAACCCGAATCAAGATTTAATTGTAGGAATGCTTCGGATAGATAGACCAGACTTAACAGATCATTCTTTCTATTGACACTCTGCTTAGCTAAAGGATGGCAGGGACTGCCTGAGAACCTAGGAAAAGTTCACTGAGTGGTGAGGTACGATGAATTTGCTATGTTACCTTGATATCAAGATTAGTGATTTAAGAGTAATCTGACAAGTCAAGAATCAAAAGCTCTGAGTCGGTAGTGCATCTCCAGGCTGAAAGCCTCGCAAGCTGTGTGGAGAGCCCTCGGTCGCCCTCATTGTCTTGGGCCCCATCATCTTGGTGCCCTCGGTCATGCAAGTCTTGTGTACGCCCGTTCGCCTGACCTCGTTCTCGCCAACCTTCGGACAAGGATAGGTCTTACTTGGTATCTCTTTAGACATAGGAGTTGGAAGCTTCCGTACACTTCATCACACTACCATCTTCGGTGGGAACCTTTCGAAATGTGTCCCATATGTAATATATGTGCAGGTCATGACCAATATTCACATATTGTTATCTAACGAGCCAATTGGAAGATCTAGACTACGATCGGGGTGAATTGCACATAAGCTTCTTTTGGCATTGTTAGGCTTCAATGCCGATTGACCTACGTGCACAACGATGTCTCACATATAATGGGGGGAATGAGGCCTAAGACTGGTATGAAAAAGAGCAGCGTAAAAGAAATGAAAGCTTAGCCCCCTATGAAGAAACACTGTCTGAATATAATACCGAAAGTTACCCCTGACTGTGTTGTTGACGTTAACATATCTGGAAAGTGGCCGTCAAAGGATTTAAGTTCTGCTGCGGTGCGAATCAATACCAGTACGAGTACATTATTGCATATTCATCATTCTGCATTGCTCCTACCAAAACACAACATCCGTCTTACCGTCCCTGTGACATTGTGCAGCAGTCTAGCGAGCAGATCCCATATAAATACCACGATTGAGTGTACTCTCCAAGGCTAGCAGTGATTTAGCCATGTTTGGAAAAGCTCTGGAGCCCTTCTCTAGTAATTTGGTGTTGCCTAGACCACATTTGTCAGCTTCACTTGGTGTACTGGGTGCTGACGAGGTCTTCATACTGAATTTGGTATTCAAAGCAAGTCGCCTTAGTCTAGACGTAACTTTGGACCGTGGCTGCAATTCTTTTCGAAGATCTGTTCGATCAGCGGGCCATGTCGGCATCTTTTGCCCTGCTCTTATTTGGAAACGAAATACGTTCTTGAAAGGGGGCTTGTTAGCTAGCGAGTCAGCGTTTGGAGATGTAGCCTGATCCTCATATTTCAAGGCGGAGATTGCAATACGTGTCACTTCGTCTGAAACGGTCGGTAGAGAGGTTCTTCTCAAGAATGGGAGACCGTCATTTCCGGGGGGAATGACCGAGATTTCGGGCATATCAGCGGCAACCTTATTGGTAGCATTGAGAATAACATCCTTAGGAGGTGGTATTCTCCTTTTCGTTTTCGCAGGATACATAGCCTTTTGCGCAATCTGTGACCCGAGAAAAGATAGGGGCTCCCCAGTAGGTTTGTCGCGTACAGCACATAACGATATGACGCTTGTTGGCTCCGCCAAAGGCTGCACATCTCGGGGATAAGCCGGTAGCGAGACGAAAGGAGTGGTATTATCTTTGATGTCTTCAAATATGGTCTCGATTGGGGTGAAGAGTATTTGACCTTGAGAGTGAGAATGTATCTGGCCCATGACTGCGTTATCACCCTGTCTCAAAACCCACGCACCCGAATCTCCCGCCACTTGTTGCGATGGTATCATTTTGCCATCTTCACCAATTATGGTAAAGTCCAGTGTCGAAGTGGAGTTCCTGCGCACATAGATTGGCAAACCTGTTTTGCCTTTTCTATGCTTGCTTCCCTGGCCAAGAAAATGAACCGTGATTCCTACTTCAGCAGCACAAGTCTGATAGCAGATGCCACCGTTCCGCTTTACATGATCTGTCTTCTCTATGCAATTGTCCATAGCTGCGTCTTCGTTCGATTGATATCTGTGATGATTCTGGCCCGTTCTCGACATTTGTGATTCCAGGTCACACACAGCCCAATCCATATGATAATTGAATGTCAACCGCGCGTCTTCCACGTAATCTGCTAGTGATACTGGCAGAGTTGTAACTCTTGGTCCTGTACTTCGATAGGTGGTCTGTCCAATGACGAAGTCACTCAGTGGTTTGTCTACCTCTCTGATCAATGCTTCAATTCTTGCCTTCTGTTGCCGGTTTTCACGTATAGCTGGATTATAGAGCCTATCTAATGGGACGAAGCTTTCACCATAGGTTCTTGCAAGGCGGTGATCATTTTGGGATTGATTGTCAAGCTTGGTCTGGTCCAAACTGGCTTTCAACCAGCTGAGGTCGTATCTCGAGGGTGATGTGAGTTTTTGGAACTTCGTTGAATCCGTCAAGCTCTTGTCTTTCGATGACTCCTGGGATCGCGCTATAAAATGCTCAGATGTTTGTATGCACTTCACATCGTCGACCATGATAAAACCACCTAGTGTGGCATTGATGTTCTCTGAACACAACATTCCAAGTGAAGCACCCATAGTCAGCTCTGGACACGGCCACGAGAGATTGAATTGAAGTTGTTGTTTCCAATGGCAATCTTCGGCTGTATCTTCAGAAATATTCGCTTCGTCGCACTCCGAACCATTCAAGCAACTCACACGTCCTTTCAAAAAGCAGACATTAATCCGATCTCGATCGGATTCAGGAGCGTAGAGCTCACTCAGTTGGTCTTGAATGACTCTTTGAGCTTCGGGTCCGGGAACACAAGGACTCTCGATCATTATACATGTTCGGGATTTCCGAGGAGTCGCCCCTCGAAGGACCAGACTCGCCGAGTAATCACCCTCGAGTTTGTCGTTTAGGACCTTTGGAAGGCTAGGGAGAATAATATTGAGCCAAGCGATGACTACACGTCGGTGATCCTTGGGCTTGACTGGCCAGATCTTAGCTTGCCCCGAATCAGGCTCGTCCACAGCAGCTATCTGACGAGCGGCATCTGTTTGAAAGTTTGGACATGCTAGGCCTGCCTGATTAGTGTCTGATGTCAATAGCCGTGTCTCGTCTTGACGCCTTGTCAAATCAAGAATAAATTTCCTTAGTTTTTCCTTGGTATCCTTAACTGCCTGCCTTGAGTAACCTTCCACGATGAAAGCCTGCTGCTTGTGACTATAAAGAATGGAAGGAATACATGCACCAACATAATTCTCATTTTCAGATTCTAGTTGAGACCACCAGTCATAAAAATCTGAATTACAGTAAGCTTCACAAATTGTGGCATTAGGAAGGAAAAATTTTGGGGAACATATACCTTTGTTCTCTAGAAGATCATAGAGTTCATCTGAGCTGCTGTTGCTTAAGCTCTCTCTATGAAGACCGTCCAGCAATAACGGAGCCGTGAAATCTAGGTTCCTCAATGAGAAAGGGTCATTGAACCCCGGATACATTGGGCCTGATTCGGAGTATGAGTGGTCCGATAGGTTTTGATTCGAGTCATGTTGCATATTTGGTAACAGCATTTCAAAGTCACAGAAACCGTTGCCAAACCCCTGCAGATCAATGTCAGGGAATGGCAAAAAGCCTTCACAAGCCGTCCCACCACTCCCATCATCTGTAATTGACGTTGTGCTTGAATAGATGCCAGCTGCCTGACATTCAAAGGGGTGCTGCCTGATCAATGGCAATTCATTCTTTTCCCGTTTCGCAACCGACTCCATCGGCGATGTTGCCCTGTGTTTCCTAGAAACAATTTGTTGACTGAGTTGTGCGGCTCTTGACTGAACCTTGCTACTGCATTCGCATGTCGCTTCTGATGATTCTCAGTTGTGTAGCTAATGACGCATAAGGACTTACACACCAGTTGACGAGCAATTTAGCGAATCTAGAGGAACCTCAGGATGTTCTCGCTTTGAATGACTCTCGACACAAGACAATGCAGTGAAGAGAAGTGTACAGCAGCTTTTAGATGGGCAACGGATCCCGTAACTTTTTTTGTCCTCAGAGGTTGTCATATCATGCCTGCTCCGTAAATGGTCTTGTAATTTGTCCTTTCTAGGAACTGGTCTATACTCGTCGCCAAGGTTTCTGCAACATCCACAGTATTTCAAAGCTCCGGGGTCGTGTCCTTTCGCATGTCTCTTCAATTCCTTCCTTCCTTTGAACTTGATCTCTTCGCATTTTGGAAGATAATGGCATCGAAGATTGTCCACGTCGATGAATTGCGAAGCTACTATCGTCTCCTCCGGAATACTTGACACGCTAGAGCTCGTTGTCTCGACGGTGCTGACAGTTTCGGCAATTGAGCTCGTCTAGAATCTGGTTAGAGATAGCCACCTTGACACGAGATATAGAGTAAGCAGCAAGGATGACGTTTGAGACGCACATTTGAACTGACGGGGCTAGGATAGACAGCTAGAGACAGGTCTAAAGGTGTAGAGACTGCAAATGCTGAATGGTTGTCTGGACCGAGGGTATTATCCATTCTGGAGAGCCTCCGTGTAAGATGTGAGAGCCCCGAATGCAGACCAGAACTTGAAAATGAAGTGCGTCTCTTATACTTAAACAGACTCACAATGTCTCCGAGCCTTCCCCCTCCAAAACCTCAAGGCTAGGACCCAAAGGGCGCATTGACCCGGGCGCTATACGTCACACGTAGTCTCTGGTACGGGGCTGTGCTGAGAAAATTTGGTGCAGTCTATTGACACTCTCAGGTTGCCATCCTTGAAAGCACATGTGACAGAGAACGCAAATTGAAAGGCTCCACAAATTTTCTTGTTCCATGCTATTGGTAGAACGGTTGCCATTTGTGACAATCGTCCCAGATTGAGTGTCCTCGGTGTCCTTTTCATCAGATCGAGGCGCTTGTGGCCTAAGCAATGGCCAAATCAGTGATCAAGGACCAATCAGGACAGCGTACCTCGACCGATTACCGGATGTAGCACTTGAATGTTGATGCAAGATATTGGCCGGCTCGACCACCCACCAAGGTCCTGACCAATGAACACGCCTGTTGGTGCGGCGTCTTCGATGAGTCTTGGCTAGAGGCCCCTGCAGGGGAGCCCTGGAAGGGCGACTTGCAAGACAGGCAATAAAGATGCGCCCTTTTAGGGCTCCTCGTTTCGTGACTTGGGTCATCGTTTTCGAGCTGAGTACGACTGATTGAAAGTGGAACGGGAAAGTGGAGAGATTATTTGCTTTCTTCTTGAGGAGTCTGACAGCTACTATCAAGGGGTCAAATCTACTCGCTCGCCCCTTTGTGGACTTGGTAAAACACCTTCCGAAGTTTTAATGAAAGAACACTAATTCAAAAGAACGAAGTCACACTTGCTAGAAGAAAGCAGCATTCAAATGTAGAGGTAACAACGCTTATCATCCAAACATTGCAGTCATATTGCAATGCAAGAGATTCAAGAGTCGCAAATCTCAACAACTTCCCTGTCTTGATACCAGATCTGAAGACGATGTCTCCATCATCAGCTACCCTGAACAACGACCACTCTGCGCAGTCAAGCTTCTAGGTGCAGTACTCATCTGGTGGGCTACTGCACTAATGCGACAGAATGTTAGGCAGCGCTGCTCGTAAAAATCCCTCAGCTGAGGAGTATTAAGCTCGCGGTGAGCCAAGGCGCTATCGTCGCCAATTCCCAACCAAATTAATATGCGCACTTCGCGAAACTATTGCCATTATAATTAAAATATTAATATAGCTATAACTATTAAACTTATCTATAAAGCTGGCCAATACTACTATATAAGGAATCTAGGAGTAGTAGAGCTAATCTATTTATAAATACTTTAGATAACTTTTCAAAAACTTATTATTATTTTTAATTAAATTATTTTATATTAATATTATTAGCTATAATAGCCTAGCCTTATAAGAATAAAGTATTAATATATTTTTTAAAGTAAATAAAAGCTTAAAATACTATTAATATAGAAAGTTTCTATAATTATTTTTAGAAAAAAGTTTAAGTAAATTAAATAGAAATTTAAATAAAAAGAAAAAAATAACTTAATTTAAAAGATAATATAATTTTAATTAATAATTAATAAATTATTTATATATTTAAATTAATAATATATTTAATTAATATAATATAATATAATCTCTTTTCTTTATATATTCTTTTTTAATTTACTTATTTTATTCTTTTTAAATTAAAGTTATTACTATTATTATATTATTAAAATATAAAACCTTTTAAATATATTATTTAGAAGTTTACTAGTAGTTTTCTAATATATTTAAATTAAAATTATAATCTAACTTCTTTTCTTATTTAAATATATTTATTATATAAATTTTATTATAATTCTTATATTTAAAATTTCTTTCTTTCTTAAGGATAAAAAGTATATTTTAATTCTTTTTAATATTATAGATTTATAGCTTATAATATATTATTATAATAAACTTATAGATTAATTTTTTATTTTTATTAATTTTATTAATTTTATTAATTTTATTAATTTTATTTTAAATATTATAAAAGATAATAAAAGACTTAAAACTAATATTAATAATAGTTTTATAATATTTATACTTTTAACTATATACTTTAAAATTTAGCTTCTTTTTAATATTTTAAATATACTAAGAATATTACTATTTATCTTATTTCTAGAAAATTATAATATTTTTTTTATAGCCTTAACTTTATATTTAAAAAAATATTCTTTTATAAATAAAGATCTTAATACTAATCTATATTACTTTTTTATATATATATATATATATTATATTTACTTTATTATAAATATAACTTTATTATTTAGATTTTCTTTTTTTATATTTTTTATATAAGTTAAAGATTTATTAATTTAAATAATTAATAAAAATATTTCTTAGTATAGTTTAAATCTTTTTATTAAAATATTTTTTATTATTAAAATTAATTTTTACTTTTTATTATAATATATTTATATTTATATATTATATAATAAAAGTTATTATTTATAATTTTAAAATAATATTATTTTATTTTATTTTTTTAAATTATATTATTTTATAAACTTTTTCATTTAATATTATTTAAATCTTTTTATATTCTACTATATTATTTTAGTATAGCTACTAGAGCTATATAATAGAATATATATTACTTATAATAGCTAATAAGAACTAGAATTATAAAATAGAAAAAGCTTAGATTTCCTAAGTATAATAAAAGCTACTTTCTAAGATGTGGTTCTACCTATATATAGTATTATCCTATTCCTATTAAGCTACCTATAATTTGTAATAATATACTACTAACTAAAAATGCTAATGCCCTTATTGCTTAAGATATATATATATATAATTAAAGGAAAGTACTTTTAAATATTAATCCTTTATTACTTTTATATATATCTACTCCTCTAGATATGCCTATAGTAATTATTATCTTCCCTTACTACCCTATTTTCTTATACTATCTCTGATTATTCCTTAAAATCCTTAATTAAGTCTAAAGTATTAATAAAATTTTTAATATTATATTAAATATTCTATTTGTTCCTATATCTAGCTTATTTAACTAGGTATTAGACTTTATTTTAAATAATATGTTTTCTTAAGAGTTATTTAATTTTATATTCTTTATTATTATCTTATATTTAAATAAGGGGATTACTTATATATTTAGATAATTATATAAATTATATTTTTCTAATATTAGTTCTAATTATATAATAAAAATAACTAAATAGATTGCTATAATTAATAGAAACTTTAGTTAATATATAAGTTTATTAATCTTTTATTTTATTTTAAAAAGACTAATATACTAGAAAATAAGTTTAAAGTTAAAAAAGCCTAAAATAAAATATTTATTATATAAATATAAAAAGATTTTTTAATTAAAGCTAATTAGTTTATACCTTTAGTTATAATAATATTTAACTATAATATTAGTTTATATAATTACTTCTATAGCCTAGTTTTAATTTATATATTACTATATTATATTATTAATATTTAATATTTTAAAAAGAAAATATAATAAATTATTTATTTTAAAGCCTAGGGCAATTTTATTTAAAGTAAGTTTTATTATAATAAAAATAGTATTATTTAATATTAATTATATAAATAATAATATATTAATAAACAAATAATCTAGATTAGCTATAAAGTAGAAATATAATATAATCTTAATAATTTAATTAATATATTTTAATTAATTATTAATTTAAAAGTAATACGCTAATATTATAAGTATTTTTATTTTTATTATATTAAAAATCATCTTCTATAGTTTTAATATAAATTTTTAATTTTAACTATTAATTATAAATTTAAATAGTTTTTAATTATAAGAAAGAAGGGCTTTAATAAGAATAATAGCTTAATTTATAGCTAAATATATATTTTAACTTAGAATAAATAAAACCTTTTTAGAAAACTTATATATATAAGTTAAAAGTATATTAAATCCTTTTAAAGATAATAAGAAAGTTATAATAAAGTCTAAAATTATTATATAATATAGTATTAATAAGGTCTATATTAGTTTAAAGGAATTATAAAGCTAGTAGCGTTTAGTCTAGTTTATTTAATAAATATAATAATATAGAATATAGTTCTTAAGCCTATAACTAAATTTATATATATAAATTAAAGATTTTAATTAATTATAAGTATAATAGAAACTACTATATACTTACTAATTATATACTAGTTTAAAGATTTCTCTAACTAGCGTTTTTAAAATATATAAGTGCTTTTAACTATCTTTATTATTAATATAATATAATAAGTTATTTTATAAATAGAAATAAAGTCCTTTTAATATAAATTAATTATTTTTATCTTTATTTAAAATAAGGTTTTTATTATTTATAATATTAATTATTTTTTTATTAATTATTTTTATTATAAGCTTTTTATAAATAAGCTTTAAAATTATTAAATAATTTTATTAATATAATATAATAGACTAGTAATACTTTATTTAATATATTAAATATCCCTTTTAATAAATAGTTTATTCCTTAAAAGGAATTAAATAAGCAGGATAATATATTAAGAATAATATATAGTTTTCCTACTTTATAATAAATATTAATATTAAATTATAATAAATATATAAATACTTTAATTAGTTATAACTTTAATTTATTACTGAAACTAATTATTAATTTTATTTAATATATAATATTTAAAATAGCTATATAATTAATATAAATTATAATTTAAAAATAATAATTAAAAATTTTATTAAAAATTTTAGCTTTATTTTTTATATATATAAAATAATAAAATTTTTAAATTACCTATATAATACTAGTAGTTTCTAATTCTATAGGCTAATAGTATAATTTAGCTAAGGTTAGATAATAGCTTAGAAATATAATAAATTTAATATTATATTTATTAAAAGTACTTTTATCCTTTTTAATATAATATATAATTATTCTAAAGCTAAAACATTTTAATATATTAATATTAATATATAATAGCTATTTAAAATTTATATAAAGAAAGAATGTTAGCTTACTAAAAGTAACTTATAATATATTAAAAAATTAAAGTTTATTATCTAAGTTCTAACTTCTAGCTAATAAATATTATATTACTAAAGGACTTTCTAGCGTTTCCTTTCTATAAAATAGATTTAAATATAAATATTTTCCACTTCTATAACAGCTTAACAATTTATATATAATAAGATATAAAAGTATAAAGCTATTTAGTTAAGCCTAAATAAGTTTTAATATTTTATAATATTTCTAGGAAATATAAAGAAAAGATTGCCTTTAGCTTATCTATTATAATAATAAAACTAAAGCTATTAACTTTTTATCTTAACAATATAATAGTTAAATATCCTAAATAAGTTTTAAATAGCTTAATTACTATATTTATACAAGTAAAAAGCTTAAAAATAGTATTAAAGTACTATATATACTTTTCTAATATATAGCTAAAAATAATAATATTATTTATATAAACCTTAGTAAAATCTTAGAAAAAATATAAAAGATTATTAATTTAATACTATATATAAACTAGACTATTATAATATTTTATAATAATAATATTCTAATATTTATTTCTATAATAACTTAAAACTATAAGCTTATATTAATCCTTAAAATATATTATCTATTAATAAAAAAACTTAGTATAATCTATAATATTAATAAATTTTACCCTTTATATTATAGAAGTAATATCTAATTAAAGTAGTAATAAATAAGAATCTAAGATCATAATTTTATTAAACCTTTAAATATTAATTATAATATAGCTTTTTTTAATTAATTCTTTATTAAGTAAATATATTATTTATTAAATTATAAAGATAAGAAAGCTAAAAGGTATAAGCTTTTCTATTTAAAATATTTTTCTAATATAGTATAGCTTATTAAATTTCTTATTAATTATTTTATAATCTTAAATGCTAATAAAATAGATTTTTAATATTTTAACTTTAATATTTTTAACTATTAAAATTAATATCTATTATTTTTTTAGAATATTTATAATACTTTTAAAGTTATATTAAATATCTAAATAAGCGCTTATAACTTAAAATAATTAATATATAATATTATTAACTTTATAGATAGTAATTTTATTAGTTATAATTAATTCTTAGGCTAGTGTAAAGGTATTTATTAAGAGTTTACTTAGGGGTAAAAACTAGCTCCTAAGGCTTAGGAAAGATAAGGAGAACTAAGATAGAAAATTAGCTCTATCTTAAGTAAAAACCCTATTTATATACCTAATAAATATTATTATATATTAATTTTCTAGTTTATATATATTTATTTTTATATAAAAGTAATTTATAATATTTATTAAGCTTTTAATACTACTATTTTTATACAATTAGGAAGGATATAATCTAAATTATAATAATACCCCCCTTTTATTAAAATATATTTTTATATTAGTTATAAATAATCTAAGGCGTCGGTAAAGCTTTATATTAATTAAAAAGTTAAACTTTTTAATAGTTATTAAAAGTTTAATAATTATATACTTTATTCCTATATTTTAGTTCTTTAATAAAATAGCTAAATAGATTTATTATTAATTATAAAAACTATATTTTTAGAAAGTTTAAACTAAAGTAGGAATTATAGTTAAATATTTTAATAAATATTTTTTTTTTAATTTTATTATATTTTTTTTATTTAGCTTAAATATTTTTTAAATAGTTTTCAGTTTTATTAAATAATTTTATAGTATAGTTAATTATATCCTAGTTTTATAGGCAGAATACCTATTAATTAATATTTTATATAATTAAAACTAAAAAACTAATTTTAAATCTTAGTAAAATTAATAAGTTTTATTTTATAATATTAACTTTTTTATTAATAATAAGAAATAAGTAGTTTAGCTTAAGATTAGCGTTAAAAGTAGCTATAGCTTAATCTTTTAATTAATCTTTTATTAAAGAAGATTAATTTAAAACTAAGTTAATTATAGCTTTTTTTTATTTTAATATCTTTTTTATACTTCTATTTTAATAAAAAAAAATATTTAAATTAATTAGAAATAGTTAAAAATTATATTAAAAAATTATTAAATAATAAGCTTATAGTTATAATAAATAAGGAATAATAAAACTTTATTATTATTATTATACTATTATTAAGTTTTTTAGCTTATATACCTTTATAATTAAGATTTTACCTTTTTATAGTTTAGAAAAGTAGGATTATAGTATAAACTTTACTATAACTATTATTAAATTAAACCTTTATTAGTATATATATTAAATACTTTTATATTTTAAGTTTAGAAGTTACTTTATATACCTTTTTTTTATAATTTTTTATAATAATAAACTTTATAATATAATTAATAATATATATATAGTTTTAAAAACTAGACTTAATAAAAAGCTAGTTTATACTAATAGTAAATAACTATTATTCTATTCTATAAAACCTATAAATTCTAGGTTTAAATCCTAGTAAAGCTATTTTTTTACTATTTGTAAGTTCTTTTTTATTAGTCTTTTTTATTAAATTTTATAGTATAATAATAATATATTTTTTAAAGAAAGAGTAGTTTAAGCTAGGTTAGAAACTAATTTATATTAATAATAGGTAGCTATTATTTTAACTATCTACTTCTTAAGATAAAATTTTAAATTTAAATCCTAATAAAATTACTTTCTTTTTTATTTTATTTTATTATATTATAATATTATTAATAAAAGTTATTTAATTAAATAAATATTATATATATATAATTAAAATAGTATAAATTAAAATATTATAATCTTTAAAAATATTTTATATAATAATAAAATTATTTATTAAAATTATTTATAACTATAAAATAATAATAATAAAACTCTACTATTAGCTTAAATAAATAATTAAAACTATATATATTATATTATTAATTATTATATTTAATATCTTTTTATTTAATATAATATTATAATATATTATAATATTGCAACCCTAGTATTTAAACTAGTAAATAGTATTAGCTAATTTAACTATAGGTTAGCAAATTAGTTCTCCTAGAATATAAATAGTAGTTAAAAGATAAATAAAAGTAAAATAGCGAAATAAAATTAAATTACAATTATCTTAGATCTTATAGTAAAAAATAAAACTTATATTAAATATAAGGAAATCTATTTAAAAAAGGAATAAAAAGTTTTATATATATAACTTTACTTAACCTATTTAATAATACTTAACTTTTAATTATTTGAAGCTTACTTAATCTAAAGGTTATTTAGTACTTTTAGCGCTTAAGTATATTTAAGTATTTTAGCTATTTTTTCCTTTTTTTAATTATTCTTTTTAATAACCTAGTGTAGCTATAGTTTTTATACTATAGCAATTACCTAGTTATACTTATTATATAAGGTTATAATATTATCTCCTTTTTTAATATAACTATTTTTAGTTACTAATTTCCTTTATTATATAACTTTTTTAATTATATTATATAATTTTCTAATAATAGTATTTAACGCTATTATTACACTTCTAAGAAAAAAAAGCATTATAGTTATTATATTATTATATATTATTGCAAGAACTATATTTCTTAAAGTTCTAAATATATAAAGATTAATTAGTTAGTTCGCTATATTAAGTATAATAAATATAATTAAAAATATAATTTAGCTCTTTCTAAGAAAAAGATAAATAAATAGTATAATATCCTTAATAACTTAGATAAGCAAGAACTAGCTACTTGTTCTAAGCTACTATATATTTATAAGATAAGATAATTTTATTTAAAAAAGCTAGATTAACTAGGTAATTTTAATATAAAGAATATTCTAAAGATAAAAGAAGATAAATATTATAAAGAAAAGTAAAAATAGCGATTTAATAATATATATCTGTCGACTTTAGCTCTTAAATTAGATTTAGCAATTAACAATTCTTCCTTTTTTAATAATCCTAACTTTTCCTTTTATAATTAGTCTAATAAATAAGTAAAAGCTTTGTTTGCTCCTGTTGCTGCTACTAGCGGAAGCGCTAAAGCTTCCCTACGTAATTAAGTAATAAGTATTTTTCTAATTTCTATATATTTTCTTTTTCTAGGTAGTTCTTCTATTTAATAAAATATTAACTATATTATTCTTCTAGTATTTTTTCGACTTTAAAGGTATTATCTTTTTCAAGTTTATATCTAAATAATATTAAAATTAATTTAATATTTTTTATTTTTTTAAAAAATAATCTATAAAATACTAAGTATATTTTTGTATTATTTAGTAGTTTTAATTTATAGTTAATAAGTTCTTTCTATTTCTAAATTTTAAATAAGCTAACTTATAAATAATCTAGTTTCTTACTTAGTCTTTTTATTTTAAGATTTTTTATATAAAGCTATACTTTATCTCCCTTTTTTAGCTAAAGTCTATTTATCTTATATTTATTTTCTTATTTTTCTATTTTAATTTATACTTTTTCTAAAGAATTAATAATATTTTTATATATTTATTTAAGTTCCAATATATATTTAATAGCTTTCTAAGATCTTAGTAACTCTCTTAATATATTATTTATATTTAGATTTTTTTTATAATTTATATAAAATAGTATTATTTTTATAGTATTTAATATTAAGTTATTAAATACTAATTCTACTATAAGTAAAAGCTTTACTTAATTATTCTAGTTTTAATTAATATAATATTATAAATATATCTTTAATATTTAATTTATTCTTTCTATTTAACTATCTATTTCTAAGTAATATATTATAAAAAGCTTTAACTTTATTCTAGTTTCTGTTATAATTATTTTTTAAAATAAAGACGTAAATAATTTATTTTTATTTAAAATTATTTCTTTAAAGAATCTTCTAATTCTAATTACTTTATTTAAGAATATATATACTAGTTATATTATATTATATATTTTATTAAATAGTATTATTATAATATATTTTATATATTTATTAACTATAACTATTATAGTATTATATATCTCTTTAGTTCCTAGGTTTTATAATAGTAGTAGCTTTATTATAAAATCTATTATAGTATATTACTATAGAAACTTTAGTAAGTATATTTTCTATAAATAACTATACTTTTTATAGTTTTTAGCTTTATTTTTCTTATATAAAAAATATTCCTTAATATATTTATTAATTACTTTTTTTATATTTAATAAAGACTAATTTTATTTAATAAGTTTATATATTCTAACTGTTTTTAAATATTTATATTTTAAATTATTATAATATTTCTATATTAGCTTCTATAGAAGTTCCTTTAATACGTAGTATTGTTACTAATATTTTAATAGTTCCTTCTATCCTAAACTTATCTATTTTTAAGCTATTTTATTATTCTAATATGCTCTTTATACTTAATTAATAAAATTATCTTTTACTAATATATTAATTTATATTAAATATAATATTCTATTATTACTTTATCTAAATATTATTATTAAATATTTATATTTCTATTAATATAAATCTAGCTATCTATTAAGTTTATTAGCAATAACATTATTTTTTCCTAGTATATAATTAATTTAGAATTTATATTATACTAATAGTTCTACTTATTTAGTTTGCTATTAGTTTAGTTATTTTATTGTTATAAAATATACTAAGTTTTTATAGTTTATAAATACTTTAATATCTTTTATTCCTTCTATATATATTCTTTATTATTAGAATATATTAACTATTGCTATTAGTTTTTTATTATAAATATTATAATTTTACTTTATATCTATTATTTTATATAAATAGTATACTATAGGGTGCTATTTATTATTTGTTTTTTATTGTAAGTATACTTTTATTGCTATATTTAATATATCAGTTTCAATTCGGATTATTTTTCCTAATTAAAAAGTTTTTAGTATTAGAGTCTTTATATATTCTTTCTTTAGTTAATTAAATACTTATTATTATTCTTTAATCTAATTATATTCTATTTTTTTTATTAGCTTTATTAAAAGTAATATAATTTATAAAAACTTTTATATAAATTTTTTATTAAAGTTAATTATTCTAAAAAATAATTATAATTCCTTAACTATTATTAGTTCTAGCTAATCTAATATTGCCTATATTTTTTCTAGATCTATTACTAAGCCCTTAGTATTTATAATATATTTTAAGAAGGATATTTCCTTTTTATAAAATTTATATTTTTCTAGCTTAAGCTTAAGGTTTACTTCTACTAAATATATAAGTGTTTTTTTAATATTTTCTATATATTGCTATATTATTTTTAAAAATATTAGTATATTATTTAAGTATATAATAATATATTAGTTTAGTAGGTTCCTTAGAATATTATTAACTAATTCTTAATATAATGCTAGTATATTAGTTAGCTTAAAAGGTATAATTATATATTTATATAATCTATATCTTATTTTAAAAGCTATTTTCTATTTATAGTTTTTAGCTATTTATATTAGGTTATATACTCTGCGCATATTAAGCTTTAAAAACTATTCTACTTTTTATAGTTAATCTCTAAATTCATTTATATTTAATAATAAATACTTATTTTTTATTATAATATTATTAAGTTTTTTATAGTTTATATATAATTATAGTTTACTATTCTTTTTTAAAATAAAAAGAATTAGGTATTTAGCTAAAAAGGATAATAGCTTTATAAATCTTTTTATAAGGTTTTTTTAAGTACTTATCTAAAGCTTTAAATTCTATTTCTAATAGTTAATATATAAGTTTAAATATTAGTTGCTTACTATCAATTAACTTAATCTAATAATCCTAAAGTTAATATAATAATAATACTTCTTTTTTTTATTCTTTTTTAAAGAAATATATTTATTTTTTATATTCTAGTAGTATAAAAGCTTTATTAATATTCTTTTTTTTAACTTTATAATTAGTTAACCTTTCTTTTATATCTACTAAAATTAGTATACTATTTAGCTACTTATTTTTCAAGATCTAAAATATATAAGTACTTATAATATTCTATTAAATTTTTTTATTTAAGGTTATAGTTATAAACTACTTAGGTTTCTAAGCTTTAATAATAAGTTTATTTTTAAATTTTAGTTTTTTAAATAGCTAATTAATAACTAGGTTTTATTTCTTTAACTAAAGTATCCTTAGTATAATATTATAAATAGCTATTTTAAGTATATTAAACGTTATATTCTTATTATACTATTAAATAGCTATCATTATTTATATATTTTTTTTATAATTAAGTTAATTCTTATTATATCTCTTGCAGCTATTATAATTATATATAGCTTATTTATTACTTATATTTTAATTTATACTTTTTATACCTTTTATTCTAAGATATAGTTTCTTTTTACTCCTATATCTACTAGTATAGTTATTAGTATATTATTTAGTTATATATTTATTATAATATATAAGTTATATCCTCTAGTATCTTATACTTCGCTAAGATTATTAATTATTACTTTAGGTAGTATTCTTTATTATAATTCCTTATTTTAATATATTTTATATAATATACTTTTATAATATTGCTATATAAGGTTCTATTGCTATATTAAAGGATAGTCTTCTTTTTATAGGATATATAGCAAATATATTCTATTTTTTAGTTCCTTTAATAGAGATTAATAATATAAACTATATTATTTATTTTTATATCCTAGAAAAAACTTATTTTTATATTTATTAATTAAATAAGATATATATTAGTTAATTATATAATTAGTTTATATAGTTTTTTTATAAAGTTCCTAATAGATAATTTATTATGTTACTGTTTTAAAAACTTTATCTTCTAGTATATATATAGTATTATTTATCTATTATTTAAGCTAGAGATTAATATATAAATATAGTACTTTTCTAAAAAGTTGTTTATTACTATTCTTTAATTCTATATTGCTATATTATCCTAATTTATTAAAAAGGTTCTATAGTTTATTTTTAAAATAACTTTATTTATAATTATACTATCTATACATTTATTGTCCTTATTTAAATTATTCTATTATTTTATTAAAGTCTATATTAAATAGTTTACTTATTTCTTCTATATTTTATAAAGTATTATTTATTATATTAATTCGTTTTTATTTTTTATATTTAATTAGCGTTTATTTTTAAGTATTATTATTTATTATTATAAAAAATAATATATCTAAGTTTATATTACTTACTAAGCTTTTAGATTCCTTATTATTAATTAATAATAAGTATAGTAATAGAAGTCTTTATAAAATATTTAGCTATCTTTATATTTAGTTCTTTAACTAATAGTTATATATAATATATCCTATTTTACTATATTTATAATACTTCTTTTAATTAAGCTTCCTATAATTGCTTTTATTATTATATTATAATATTAATATATCTAGCTCTATAGGGTTATTTTATAGATTAGCACTTCCTAGCTATCTTACTTTATAGTTATAGTGTCCTTAGTATTTTATTATATTATTGCTATATCTTATAATAATTTATTTTATATATTATCTTTATTATTTGTTTCGCTTTATATATTATTAATATAGCTTATTATTAATTTTAATTGCTATTTTTATAAGATTATTAATATTTTCAATTTCTCTACTATAGTATATAAACTTATCTTAGATATTGTCCCTTAGTTTTTGCTTAAATATAAATATTTAAGCTTTATTATTCTATTCTATTATTACTATATAATACTAGAAAATATTTACATAGTTAGCTGCTCTTTTAGTTTACTATAGTTGTTATATTACTAATTTAGTATATTATTCTTTGTTAGTAGGTCTAAATACTTATTAGATTTGTTTTTTAAATTTAGAATAGTTTTTAATTTATTTATAAGTTTCTATATTAGTAGTTCTATTTATATACTTTCTAAAGTCTGAATTAATCTATAATAGTGCTTTACTTTTTATATATATTTACTATAAAGGCTATTTTAATTTTACTTTTAATATTAGATATTAATTTAAAGTAAAAATCTAACTAGAATAACTAGTTATTAAGCTTATTTTTTTCCTTATAAAAAAAGTTAGGCTTTAAATATTTAGTTCTATTTTTTTTAATAGCAGTTAATTAACGTATTATATGCTTTTGCTAGGAGTGTTGCTTACTTATAATAGATTTAGTTATATTTATCTTAAAGATATTTAATATATTATAATCCTAGTATTTAAACTAGTAAATAGTATTAGCTAATTTAACTATAGGTTAGTAAGTTAGTTCTTTTAAAATATAAGTAGCAGTTAAAAGATAAGTAAAAATAAGATAGTAAAATAGAATTAAGATATAACTATCTTAGATCTTATAATAAAAAATAAAACTTATATTAAATATAAGAAAGTCTATTTAAAGAAAAGAATAAAAGGTTCTATATATATAATTTTATTTAACTTACTTAATAATACTTAACCTTTAATTACTTTAAGCCTACTTAATCTAAAGGTTGCTTAGTACTTTTAGCGCTTAAGTATATTTAAGTATTTTAGCTATCTTTTCTTTTTTTTAGTTATTTTTCCTAGTAACCTAGTATAGCTATAGTCTCTATACTATAGCGATTACCTAGTTACGCCTATTACGCAAGGTTATAATATATAACTATAGTAAAACTATAATATATATTCTATATTATATTCTTTTTTATTATTAATAATAATAAGTTTAAACTCTAAGTTAATTTATTTAAAAAGCAGATTATTAAATTTTTTTTTAAAAGTTTTATATAAAATATTTTACTATATTTTATTAAAAGAAGTAGGTCTAGCTTATATAAATATTTAATTTTATAAAATATTTTAAAAAAATTAATTTATTTATAATTTAATTTCTTATTAGCTTAAATAATTTTAAAATTATTTATTTTTAACTAGATATAATTATTTATTTTATATTTTATATTTTATTTATAATAATTAATTTAAATTATTATTTATTTTTAAGCTTTAATAATATAATCTTAATATTTTTTAATAATAGCTTTTATTTTTATTAAAATATTCTTTATATAAGCTATTTATAAATAGTTATAAAGATTAATATATTTAATATTATTTAAAGAAAAGCTTATTTATAGATAAAAGCTATTAAAAATAAAGAATAATAATATACTTATAGCTATAGAATTTATATTAATATAAATAAACTTTATTATAAATAAGAGATTAATTTAATTATTTTAATAAATATTAATAAATATTTAAAAATAGGTTTTAGTTTTTTAATTTATTTATTTTATTTATTTATTAGTTTTAAAATAATAAGCTATTAAAAGCTTATTATTAATTTTTAGTCTTTTATATATTGATTTCTATAAATTAAAAATAAATTATCCCTTTTAATTTAAAATTATTATATTTAATAATTTATAATAAAAAATAATATATTTAATAAAAATAATAATTATTTCTTTTATAAAAATTCTATTTTTATTATAAATAATTAATGTATTTTATTTTTAATTTTTAGTTAGGAAATTAATAATAATATAAATATTATTTATTTTATTATATTTTAAAAAGCTAATAATAAAATTAATATTAATTATTTTCTATTATTATTAAAAAATAAATAAAAAATATAATAAGCTATATTATTTATTTTAAAGGTATTTACCTTTCTTATAAATATAATAATTAATAATATATATTTTTATTTTTTTACTATTTTTAGTTAATAATAATATTATTAAAATAATTTAACTATTTTTTTAACTTTTAAATAATTAATAAAAGCTTAATTATAAATTTTCTTAACTAAAATAAGTATTTATATTAATAAAACTTATAACTTATTTTTCTAATAAAAAACCTTCTTTTTAATACTAGTTTCTTTAAAGTTTATATTTTTATTTTTAATAATATTATTTAAAATTAATATTTTTATAATTTATTTTCTTTATAATTTAATAGAAGGATTTATTTTTAAATTCCTCCCTAGGCTATAAAAAAAATAAATTAAAATATTTTTTTAATAATAAAACTTAAATATTATCTTTTTAGCCTATTTTTATAACTTTATTAAGTTAATATATTAGCTTTAATATTATTCTTTTTAATTTAATATTTAATTTTAAAATTATAATTTATAAATATTTTAACTTATTTAGCTTATTTTTAAAATAGTTTCTTATTAATTATAAAATATTTTAAATTTTTATAATTAATAAAAATTTTAATTAAAATTTTTATCCTTTTTAGTTTAAGTTTCTAAAATTTAAATACTTTAATAATAGCTATTAATTCTTTATTATAAATATTATAATTATATTTAATTAAATTAAAATTTTTATTATAAAATATTATAAAATAAATATATTTATTAATATTTCTTTAAAAAGGATTCTTTTATTAATATAATTAAAAAAATTAATTTTAATAATTAATTTTAAACTTAAATTAAAATATTATAATATTAAAGCTTTTATAACTTATTTTTTAAGTTTATTAAAAGCTATATCTTTAAGCTTTATTTATTTAAACTTTAAATCCTTTTTTATTAATATATTTAAAGTTTAAGCTATTCTATTAAAGTTATATATAAAATATTAATAAAAACTTAAAAAACTTAAAAAACTTTATATTTATTTAATAATTATAAAAGTTATTTATTCTTAGATAATAATAATTTTATTAAAATTTATATAAATATTATTATTATTAATAATAATATTAAAAAATTTATTTTTTTTATATTAAATTATATTTATTAATATTTATTTATAACCTAGTAGTATTTAGTTTTATAAAAATATTTTAAATATATTTTTTATATTTTTTAAAATTTTATTATAAATAAAAATATTATTTATATATATTTAATAAAAATTTATTAAATATTTTAATAAAATATTATTAATATAGCTTTACTAAGTAGCTAGTCTATTAAATAATTTAAAAAATACTATTTTATATTTATATATTTTAAAATAAATTATAAAAAAAGTATAATTTTTATTATTTAAATTTATATATATTTTATTAAAAACTAAAATAATATTAATTTTTATAAAATATTTATATTTAGCTATTTTAGCTATTATTTTATTAATTAAAAAAAATAAATAATTATTCTTTTTAATAATTTTATTTAATTTTTAATAATTAATATATATTTTTAATAATTTATCTTTTTTAAATATAAATAAGATTAATAATATATAAAATATTTTTAAAAATATAATAAATTTTTTTATAAAATATTTTTAAATATATTCTTTTAACTTTTATAATTTAAAATATTTTAAATTATAAAGCTTATTTTTAAAAAGTTCTTTAATAAAGCTAATTAACTTAATTTTATAATTATAATTTTAATAAAATAATAGTTAGCTAGTTTTTTTTTATTAAAAACTTCTAGTATATTATATAATTATTTTAATATTTTAACTTTAAGCTTTTTTTCATTAAAGTTAAAGCTATTTTATTTAATTTTATTAGAGTTTTTAATATAGTTATAGTATTTTAATTAAATAATTAATATTTATTAAATTTTTTTTTTATTTTAATTAAAAAAAAATTAATATTATTTTAATTATTATAATATTAAAGCTATTTTTAGGTATTATATTTTCTTTTACTATTAATTATTTTAAAATTAACTTTAATTATAATATTATTTTCAATAATATAAAAGCTTTTATAATTATAAATTTTTAATTATTTCTCTTTTATAAGTTTTTTAAATACTTTTTTAATTTTAATAAAAATATTATAAAAAAAGTTTTTATAATTTTAATAATTTTTTAATAATAGGGAATTATTATTACATTAATATTTTATTAATAGTTAGCTATTTTATTTTTTTTAATAGAAATTATACTTTATTTTTAAAATAATTAATAAATATTTAATTTATTTTTATTTATAAGAATTTAATAATTAAAAAATAATTATTAAGCTTTATAATTAAAAATAATATTAAAAATAATATTTTTCTTTAAATTATAAATAATAAATATATTTTATATATAACAAATTTTCTATTTATTCTATTAAAAGCTTTTATTAGTTTTAATTTAAATAATAAAATAATAATAATTAAAAACTAATTTATTAATTTTTATATAAAATATAAATTAATAAAATATTTAGTATATAAACTTCTATAAATAGCTTAAATATAAAAAAGTTAAAATATTAATATAAAAAACTAACTAATAATAAAATTATAATTTCCTTACTTTTATCTATATTTTTAAAAAAACTTTTAATTTTCTATTTATTTAAGTTTATTATTTTTTTTTTAAATATTTCTTAATATTTTTTAAATTTTAAATTTTAATAATAAAATTATAGAAAAATCTTCTTTATTTATATTCTTTAGTAATATAATTAAGCTTATAATAAAGAAAATAGTTTCTAATATTTTTATTTTTTTTAGTTTAAATTATTTAAAAAAGATTTTATTTTAATAAATAGCTTTAAGAAATTAACTACTAGTTTAAAAAAGTAATTATAAAATATAAATTCTTATAATAATAAAATATAAATTTTAACTAAGAAATACTTATTATATTTATATATTTTATTATCTATTTTTTTAAATAAATTTAAATAATTAGTAACTAATATATTTATAATTTATAATAATAAATATTTTTTTAAATTATTTTTTTATTAATTTAATATTTTCTTTAATTTATATACTAGTTATTTAAATTCTATATAGAAAGCTTGAAAAAGATAAATATTTTATTTAAAAGTAATATACTTTTATTTTATAATATTAATATAATTATAGTTATAATATAAATTATTAAAATACTTAAGTAGTTCTATTAATATAATAAAAGAAATAGAATTATTATATTTATTATTTAAAAAAATAATAATATAGTAAAATATATTATTCTTTAATTAATTTTTAATATATTTAATTAATTTATTTATATTAAAATAATTATTTATATTATAAATAAGTTTATTTAATAATAAGCTCCTTTATAATTAATAAATAACTTTATTATTTAATATTACTATAAAGTATTTAAAATTAATAATTTTTCTATAATAACTTAATATAACTTTAGCTACTATTACTTTATATTTTATTTTTTATTTAAATATAGTTTTATATTAAAAATTTAATTTAAGTATTAAAAAACTTCTTTTACTTTAAATAAAAATTTATAAATTACTAATTTCTTATTTTACTTTTTTTAACTTTTTCTAGGTTTTTTTTAGCTATTTAATAATTTTTATAATATTAAATATTATTTTTTTATATTTTTTAAAAAGAAGATTAACTAATATAAATACTTTTTAAAAGGATTTATATTTAGTATAAAGCTTAATATTATATCCTATATTTTTAATAAAATTATTTTATTTTTTAAAAATATTAATATTTTAAATATTTTATTCTTTTAATTCTTTCTAAATTATACTTTAATAAAAAATATTTTTAATTTTTTCTTATTTAGTTTAAATATTTTATATATTTATTTATAAATAATACTAGCCTCCTACCTTTTATAGGTTATTTTTTTACTTAATTATTTTACTTATTTAATCTTTTTATTAATTAATATATTAAATATTTATTAAGCTTAAGAACTTTATTTACTTTTATTTAAATTTATTATTTAATTATTATTTCTTTTAAATATAGTTATTATCTTTTTTATTATTTTCTTTAAATATATAAAAACTATTTATAACTATTTCTTTATTTAGCTATATAATAATAACTAAGGTTTAAGGTAAAAACTAACTATTATTTAACTTTTAATAAAGTTTAATTTTATAATATCATTATTTAAATATTATAATAATAATAATAATCTTAGTTCTAATATTAAAAGTTTATTTAAGAGTAAAAACTAGCTCCTAAAGCCTAGGAAAAATAAGGAAAACTAAAATAAAAAACTAGCTTTATCTTAAGTAGAAACCCTATTTATATACTTAATAAATATTATTATATATTAACCCTCTAGTCTATATATATTTATTTTTATATAAGAGTAGTTTGCGACATTTGCTAAGCCTTTAACATTGCTATTTCTATGTGACTAGGAGGGATATAATCTAGATTATAATAGTATTAAAGTTTTTATTTTCTATAAATATAGTATTAATATTACTAAAGGCTACAAGGCTAGTAATAGCTAGCTTAGCTATTTTATAGAATTATTTACTACTAAATAGTTTAATAGCTAAAGTACTTTCTTTTATTTTAGCTTAACAATATCTTTTTTTATCTAAGTTATATAAATATTTAATACTAAAATTCTTTAAAATAATAATTAAATTATTAATAATATTCTTAATTTAAATAAAAGTTATATTAGTATTAATAATATAGGTATAAAAACTATTTTTAATCCTTAGTAATAAAGGAAAATTAGTTTTAAAATAATAGGAATAGTCTTAATTACTTAGAATTAGCTTTCCCTTTATTTTAATTAATATTAATTTTTCTAACCTAGGCAATATTATAATTTTTTTATAGAATAAAGTATTTAATTAATGCGCTATCTCTTAGATATAATTTATAATAAAGTAATAATATTATAATTTTAATATAAAGCTACTAATATATAGTATTAATAATTATTTCCTTAAAGTTAATAATATTTATATTAATTAAAAGTTTAATTTTAAGATTATTAATTAAATAAACTTTATAATAGAAATAGCTAAGCTATTTATTATAGTCTTTATCTTTTCTAAAAATAAAGATATCTAGAAGGATATATTTATTATATTTATATAAATAATTATTAATACTTTTAACTAAAATATTTAATTTTATTTAATAAATTATTTTATTAATAACTTTAGCTTTAAAGTATTTTTAATTAATTAATAATATTATATAACTATTATTTATATAAAACTTATTAAAATTCTATAATAAAAAAAAGATAGTTTTAATTATAATATAATACTATTAATAGAATATAAAACTATATATTATTTATAATATAATAGTTAATTTAATAATTATTAATTTTTTAATAGCAGTAAAGTTAGTTAAACCTGCCTTTTAGCTATAAATAAAGCTTTTAATATAAGTTTTTAACTTATTATTAAAAAAGAAAATACTTTTATAATAAATATATTTAAATAGCTTAGGTTAAAACTTTACTATTTTAAAGAAAGCTAATAGAGATCTAGAATAATCTTTATATAATAGATAATTTATTTCTTTTTATAATTTATTTATCCTAGTATAATAATTATTTAATATTTTATTTTTAAAGTTTTATTCCTTAAACTTTTAATATTCTAGAATATTCTTACCTTTATCTTTTTTATTATTAGTTTTTTTAATATTACTTTAATAAATAGCTTATAAATAATTTATTTAAAAAAATAAATTATTTCTATATTTTTAATAATTATTAACTTATAAAAGTTAATTATTAAAATTTAATATATTTTAAGAATTTAATAAAGTATTTATTAGTATATATAATTAAAAGGGAATAAGTAATTAAAGCTTATTTTAATAATTATTTCTAAATTTCTTTAAAGGCTACTAGTACTAATAAATTTAATATAAAAAATAATATAGATAATAAAAATAATTATTTTATTAATATAAATATCTTAGCTAAAAAAGTTATTAAAATAATTAATTAGTTTTAAAACTTTATTTATTATTATTTTAATAGAAATTATTTTAATAAAAATTAATATTATATTAACTTTAAAGATATATTAACTTATTATCTAATATATATTATTTTTATATTAAATTTTTATTATAATTATAATAAATATCTTACTATATATCCTTTTTTAACTTAATTATATATAAGAATAATAATAAGTTAATCTATTTTATAGGTTTTAGAATATTTTTTTTAAATTTTAAATTTAAATTCTTTTAAGCTTAAGTTACTTATTAAAAAGGACTTTTAAAGTTAATATCTTTAGTATAGCTAATTATTTATTAAATGTAGCTAAATAGCTCTTTCTTATTATATATATTTATAAGTAAAAACTATTCTAATATAAATAAATTTAAGGCTTTAAAATAAAATAGTTTAAAGTATTTTATAAGCTAGTTAATCTATTCTTTAATCCTAAATTAATAAAAAATAGAATCTTTTAGTTCTAAAAGTTCTAATATATATTAAATTTATATATTACTATATAAGTAAATATTAAAATTAATCTTAATAATTTTTTCTTTTTTTATATAAATAAAGTCTTGAATTTACTTAATAAAGAAATAGATATTCTAATAATAAATATTTTTATTATTATATATTATTAATTTAGGGCTATAAAACATAGAGAGTTTATTATTAAAGAATTTTATATCTTCTAGTTTTTAATAACTAGAGCTAATATTACTAGCTATACTAGCTAGCTTTTAATTACTAGCTAAGCTTAGTAGGCCTAGTAGCCTAAGAAGGCTTTATCCTTTTTTTATTTTAGTAAATATTACTTTAAGCTTAGCTTACTAAGTGTTTATAAATTTTTAAGCTATATTTAATACTAGAGAATTAGTAGACTTTAAAGTTCTTAATTAGTTTTCTAGTCCTATTAATTTATTATAAATTCTTTTATTAGTAGTAGTTATTAATAATAAGTATTTATTAATTAGCAATAGACTTAATTTTAGTAAGGATAGTTATAGTATATCTAGTAATATATTTTCTATAAATAAATAATTTATTATTTAGAGTCATTAATAAAAAGCTTTAATCTAGTCTTAAAAATATTTTTTATTTTTATAAAAAGTACTTTTATTAATTATTTATATAAATAGCTAAAGTTTATTTCTATTATTAAAATTAAATAAAGCTAATTTTAATTAAGTAGCTTAGTATATTAAATTAATAATTAATATTAATATAAATAAATATAATAAGTATAGTTTTCTATTAATAATATATTAAATAATACTAAGTATAGTTAGGTTAAAAGTATTTATATAGTAGTATCCTATATCTAAGAAATCCTTAATCTAGAATACTAATCTAACTATTTCTTTACTAATAATAGAAGCTAGAATAGAGATAGCTAATCAAAGTTAAAGTGAATTATAAGTTAGGAAAAGTAAAGAAGTTAGATTTACTATAGTTAGAAAATACTAAGGGGCGATAGCAATAGTTGATAGCAATAGTTCTAGCTAATTATAGAAAGAGTAGAATATTGCTAAGCGATTATCACTTTAGTAATTCTATTATACTAGTGTTTTTAGAAGGCGCTAGTATCGCTTAATTAATTACTATTACAAGATAAGCAATAATAAGGGACAAACAACTAATATGTTCTAGCCTAAAGTATATAGATATAATAGACTAGTATCTCTTTTAATTTAACTAATTAAGATTTTTACTTAATTAAATATTACCTTAAGGGAGGCTTAGCTTTAAGTATTTTAAAGTTTAAGATAAATTTAATAAAAGTAATTAGGGAGTTAATTAATATAAGAGCTAATTAGTATATATTAGTAAAGTATATACTAGAACATCTTAAAGGTCTAGAACACTATCTAGAGCACTAGAATATAATAAGTATATACTACTATTTAATAGGAACTAGAATTGTAAAGTAGAAAAAGCTTAGATTTCCTAAGTATAGTGAAAGCCATTTTCTAAGATGCGATCCTACCTATATATAATGCTATCCTATTCCTATTAAGCTACTTGTAATTTATAACAATAGCTTTTAATTCTTAAGTATAATTAATATATATTACTATTTTAATCTTTTATTTTTATTTCTTATTTACTTTTATAATAACTTAATAGTAATATATTAGTTAAAACTTTAATAGCTTATTTAATATATTCTTATAGCTTCCCTTATTATTATTATTATTAATTAACTAATTAATAAAGCTATAAATAAATATAATTAGCTTCTTAGTAACTAGTTTTATAGTACTTACTAGGTAATACTAGAAATTTTCTAGAGATTATCTAGTAAAGATTAATATTATATAAAGAATAATAAGTAACTTATATCCTATTTAAATAATATTTATATATTATATTAAAATATATAGATTAAATATATAATAAAAAAAAATAAAGTAATTTTTAATATAATTTATACTTAATTATATATAATAGAGATACTTTATATATTAACTTAACTTTAATTACTTTTTAATATACTATTTAATAGTAATAGGCAAATACTTAATATATATATTAAAATAACTTATATAAGTATAAAAGTTTAATAATAACTATAAATAAATATAATTTTAAAAAATAATTAATATTTTTTAAATATATAATTATATTAAATACTAGGAGATCGCTACACTATATATAGCATAAAAGTTTTATTTTTTAAAAAATATCTTAAAAGCTAGGTAGCAAAGGGGGAAAAAGGTAAAAAAATATTTTTAAGTAAAAATAGCTTAAAAACTATAATAAAATAGTAGGGAAAGGGAGTATATAGCTATATAGTATTGCAAGCTATTTATAAAGCAGTTTTCCAAGCTAAATTAGGCTTAAAAATAGTAGAGAAGGAGCTATACAACTAGCTAGTAATATAAGCTATTTATAAGCTTATTTTTTAGGCTTAATTAGGCCTAAAAATAGTGGGGAGGGAGCTATACAAGTATATAACACTATAAGCTATTTATAAGCCTATTTTTTAGACTAGATTAAGCTTAAAAACAGTGGGGAGGGAGCTATATAAATATTTATTACTATAACCTATTTGTAAGCCTATTTTCAGGCTAAATTAAGCCTAAAAATAGCTAGGAAAAAGCGTATTTTATAAGTAGTTTATAAGCTTTCTTACAAACTATTTGCAAGGCTATTTTCTATATATTTAAACTCTTTTCTAATTAGTTAAAAGGCTGTTTCGACCTATTAATAGCTATATATAATTAGTAAGCTTACTTATATAGGAGTAAAAAGAGGAGTAAGAGGAGAAGTAGGAGTAGGAAAAGGAATAGAAAGAGGAACTTAAATTAAAATAATAATAGTAGCTTTAATTCTACGCTCCTTAGCTAGCTAGTTTAAGCTACTAAAAGATAATCCCTTTTATTAATTTTAGATTAATTAAAGCTATTTACACTAACTAATTAAAGCTATCTAAATCTATAATATTAGTATATATTAAATATAATTATATTAAATATATAGTTATATTAAATATATAATTATATTAAATATATAATTATATTAAATACATAATTATATTAAATATATATAAAATAAAATAATAATTATAATTATTATAAACTATAATATATAATAATATTATATTAGGTATAAATTAATATTAAAGTTATATTAAAATCTTTTTAATACTTTATTATATATAATATTTATTTAATAATATTTTAATAATATATAAATAACTTATACTTTCCCTTCTCTATATATATATTTATATATATCTACTATATAATATATTTTATAATATTTATTATTATACCTTATTATAATTATAATAAATATTTTTTTAAGAGTAAAATAATATAATTTTTTAAAAGATTATCTTTTAATACTTTATATAAGCTATTTAAAATAGTATTTATACTATTACTAAATATTTATAATTTAAAATATATAAAGTATATAATTATTAAAAAATATATTAAAGCTTATAATCTATTTATTTATAATTTAAGTTTAGAAATAAAAGTACTTCTATAGAGTATATATTAATAAGAAAAATTAAAAGAAAATAGAATAATATAGAGCTTATATTTATCTCTTTAATAATATAGCTTATAATTTTTATATTTAAGTTATTTTATTTTTAAATATAGCTACTTATTCTTTATTATATATTAAGCTATTTTTTATATATTTATTTTCTTTTATAACTATATTATATTATATTAAGTCTTTTAGTTTTAGGTTTAATTTTATAGTATTATAATCTTTTTTATATTTTTTTTAATATATAATAACTTTAATAATAATAATAATAAGTAAAGTATTAGATAATAGTTTATATAAAATAAGTAAAAAAGTAATAAAGAAAAAAAAAGGAAATAATAAAAGTAGTAAAGGATTATAAAATATTAATAAAAAAGTTAGTAAAAGAATTAAAAGATATTATAAAATAGTAATATAATAGTTATTTAATATATATATAGTTAGAATTATTATTTAGATATTTAACTTTAACTTTTTTTTTAATATTTATATTATTATTTTCTTTTATATAAAGTTATTAATATTTATATCTTTAAACTTAGCTAAGTCTTTTATAGCTTTTATTTATATTAATATCTTTTTATATATAAACTTATTTATCTTTAACTTAAATTTATTTATTATTTAATCCTTTATTATTTTTATCCTATATATAAGATTTATAAATAGCTTTAGAAAGTATATTAGCTATTATATAAAAAGAATTAAAAGTATAACTTATAAAAAAAGAAAACTTAGTAGTTTTTTTTCTACTTTTTTGTTAAAAAAATATTAATTAATTTTATAATAAAATTAAAAATAAATATAAAATTTAAAATAAAATACTTATCTTATATAACTTCTATAATTTTGTATATATTTTATAATCCTTTAAAATTAGTATTTATAGTCTCCTACTTTTTAATCTTTTCTTTTATATTATTAATTAATATTATTTTAAAGATAATATTTTAAAAAGAAATACTTATACTTATATACTTTATTATATTTATTTCTTAATTTAACTTATAATAATAGAATTTATACTTTACTTTAATATATTCTTAGCTTATATTCTTAATTATAAGTATAAAAATCTTTTTAATAATATTATTTTTATATTTAAAATTAAAATACTTTAAATAGTATATTTAATATTCTTATATTAAAGTATTAAATATTATAGCTAAGTTTATAATATATATAAATATTAATATTATAAAGGTAGCTTTAGTTATTAGGAATATATAGAGGGGAGTATTTTTAATAACTTTATTCTTTTTTTTACTTTTTTCTTTAGTTAAAATTTTATTAATTTCATTTATAAAAAGTATTAACTTTAACTATATATCTTATTAATAAAATATAGCTATAAATATTTAAAAGTATTTATAATTCTATAAATTTTAATTTTAATTTTTTATTAATATTACTTTAATTTTTATATTTATTATTATCTTTATGTTTAGTTAATATTTTTTATTTAGCTTTAATAATAATATAATATATTTCTTTAATAAACTAGATATTTTAAAATATAGCTTTTTAATAAAAGGATTATATAAAGAATATTTTTCTTTTATTAGTAGTATCTTAATTAAAAAGATATTAATAGCGATAATAAATAGTCTATTATAATTTAAAGAAATAATAGTAAAGTCCTATAAAATAAAAAATAATAGAAATATTATTATAAAAGTAAAAAGATATATAATAGAAGTAAAGTTTAAGAAGTAAATATTATAAAAAGTAAATAGAAAAAAATAAAAAGATAGAGTATAAGGTAGGCGCGCTTTTTATATAATTTAAATAAAACTTTAAAAATTAGACTTAAAAAAAAGCTAAGAAAGGGGTAGAATTTTTCTATACTTTTTATAAAGAATTAATTTTATTACTTTAAAGAAAAAAATATTATAATAATTAAATATATAATAACTATAATATTTTATTTTTAAAAAGCTATAATAAGGGCCTATATTACTTATAAATATTAAAATATACCTTAAAACTTTTATATTAATCTTATAATTTTTAAATTAAAAAAAAATCTTAAGAAAAATATTATAATAATATATAATATTAAACCCTCCCTCTCCCCTAATCCTTTTAAAAGCTTTTTCTTAAAAGTCTAAATACTTTTTAAAGCTAAAAGAATATAGAAATAATATTATATTAAAAAATTAAGTTTTTTAAATCCTTTTAAATCTTTTTATAGTATAGTCTATTTTAATTTTAGAAACTAGGGGAGCAAATCTATATACTTTATAATACTTTAAGTTTTATTACCTTTAAGCTCTTTTAACTAGTATTATAAATTATTAGAAGATAAAGAATTATAAGCTTTATTAAAAATAATATAATAGCTTTTAAGCTATATTATAAAAAGAATAAAAATAGTTTAATAATTAAATATTAATATAATACTAGGATATATATATATATAATTTATTTTATAACAATATAAACTATAAGATTCATAAGCTATATAAAGCTATTTTTAATTTATTAATTTTATATTTTATATTTTCAATTCTAATATACTAAAACTAGTATTATTTTAGAATTTTTAAATTTTTTTTCTAATAATATTTAACTTAATAATATTAAGAATAAGATTATATTATTTACTATCTATAGAGAATTAAATACACTTTATATATATTTTTCTTTAAAAATTAAAATTATTTTTATATATATTTAATATATATATTATACTAAGTATTAACTTATAGTAAATCTTTCCTTAATCTACTTATTATTTATATACTTTTTATTTATCTTATTATTAATTACTTTTTTTTTTTATATTAAAATTACTATTTTTTAAATTTAATAAGAATATACTTTCTACTTTTCTTTAGGTTATAGGCTAAAATAATAATCTTATTTTATTTATTATATAAATTTTTATAATTTATATTATTTTTTTTATATCTACTAATATTATATTTTTTTTATATCTACTAATATTATATTATATTTATATTTATTTATATTAAGAGTATTTAATTTATTATATTTAAAAGCTTTTATTATTATTTTTTAAATTAATAAGCTTTTTATTTTTTTAAATAATTTAAATAGCTTGAAAATTAAGAAAAAAAAACATTTAAAATATAGTAATAGTATATTAAAAGTTTAGACTATTAAGCCTTAAAATAATAATAATAATAATAATAACTATAAGCTATTATAGGATAAGCTAAATAAAAAAAATAGTTTTTAATTTTTAAATAAATAAATTAAGTTATTATATTTATTAATATTTAATATAATTATAAATAAAAAGAATTCTATATATTTAAAAATTAATAAATAGAATTAATATTAATTCTTATAATATACTATTATAATTCAATAAGCTTTTTATAAGTATATTTCAAATATACAAGTAATTAATCTTATATATAAAGCTATTAATAATAATAAAAATAATATATTTGAAGCTTTATTTCTAGAAGTTATCTTATTACTATTAAAATTACTTAAAAAAGAATTTAATAATAGTAAATCTATACTTAGATTTCTTTATAATTTAAATATTTTTTTTATTATAATATTATTTAATATAAGTATAATAATATTACTACTTTTATATTTTTTTATCTAGCTTTTAGCTTATAGTACTAAATTATAAGATTTAATTAAGTAGATTATATAAGTTTACTTAAAATATTTAGCCTTTTTAAAGATTTTAAAGAGCTAAAAATATTACTAAAGTTAATAGCTATTTTAAAGAAAAATATAATATAATAATTACTATTAATTAAATTAAAAAAGAAAAGATTTTAGTAGCTATAAATAAATAACTAATATAAAAAGTAAAGAATTAATTAAATCTTAATAATAAAACTATATTTTTTTTTAATAATATTAACTTATTTTCTATTATTATTTTTATATTAAATTTTATTAAAAAGATATACTTAGGTATAATATATTTTATTAATAAGCCCTTTAAACTATTTTATTTTAATATAAAAATATGTTTAATCTAAGCTTATAATAATAATTTTATAGTAATATTAAAGGGAAAATAGATTTTATTTTTAAATATAGTATATTATAAGTACTTTATTATTATATATTTTTATTATAAAGAATTTAAATATTATTATATTAATAAAGTTATTATAATAAGAAAGAACTTTATATTTAAAATAACTAATTAAAGAAAGATTAAATATATTATATATTTAATTTTAACTTTTTTAAATATTGAGAATCTAGAATATAAATATTATCCTAATTTTTTTTCTTAGTTTAGTACTTATTATTCCTTCCTTAGTAATATATTATATTTATTAAGAATAATATTATATATAATTATAATTTTAAAGGAATTAGTAATAAGAAATAGTTAAAAAAATATAATATTTACTTTACTATTTTTTTTTATAATAATATTATTTTAAAAATTAACTTTATTTTCTTTTTACCCTTAATTTAAAAAGAATTAAAATTTAAAACTTTTATAAAATTTTATTTATTTATTTTTACTTCTAAGTTATATTTTTTTATACTTATTCTAACTTTTATTAATACTTTTAGCTTATACTAAAATATATATTATATAATTATAAGAATTTATACTATAATAATAGGCCTTTCTTAGAAAGAAAGAAAATAAAAGATAAATATATTCTTATTATATTTAAAACTATATAGAAGTAAATTTTTAAATATTATTAAAACTTTAAAGCTATTTTTAAAATTATTTGATAAAGGTATTTTTATTAATATTAATAATATTAAAACTATATTATATATTTTTATATTAGCTTTTATTAATAATATAAAATAGTAATTAAAGAATTCTAGTTTTAGAGCTATATAAATAAATTAGTATTATAGGAAATATATTATAATAAAAGTAGAATAAAAGAATCTAATATTTAATATAATCTTAAATATTTACTTATATTATTAAATAATAGCTAAAAAATAAAGAATAAAGTAAGGTTAAGTTAATAATAAAGTCCTTTATATATTTAATATTAAATACCTTATATTACTATTTATTAAGATTTTTTAATATTTAATATTATTTAATTTTGCTTTAATAATACTATATACTTAGAATTCTAAAGACTTATTAAATAAGCTTAGTATTATTTTATTAATATAATTTTTAAACCTATTACTATAGAAGAGTACTTTATAATACTTTATTATTTCTTATTTTTATTAAGTTAAGTAAAACTATAAGTAATTTATTATTTTAATTTTTATAATATATAAAAAGCTATATACTTTTTTATTATTACTTTATTATTATTAAGAATTTAGCTATAATTTAGCTATATTAAGCTTTTATACTTATAAGTAGTAATTTTAATAATAAGTACTATATTAAATTTATAAAATATTAATTATATTATAATATACTTTATAGCTTTAGCTATAAATAATATAACTATTCTAAGTTATAATATTTTAAAAATATAATATAAAAACTTATATTAATAATTTTTTTAAGCTATTATACTCTCTTATTTATTAAATTTCTAAAAGGGTAATATATTAACCTTTTTATATATTTCTTTTCTTATACTATTAGATATAGAAAATAATAGTAATAATAAAAATATAAATACCTTTAAATATAGTAAACTATAAAGTTTAAATAAGGTAAAATATAAAGTATTAAGAGAAATATCTTAAGTAAATAAAAAGATTTTATATAAGGTAAAGGCCTATAGAATATTTATAAGTTAGTTAAATATTTATACTAGATTATATTATTATAAAATAGCTAAAAAATACTTAACTCTAAATAATATAATTATATTTATAGGTAAAGATAAATATTAATAAGTTTTTATATTTAAAGTATTTAATTTCTAAGTTACTAAGGTTTATAAATAATTTAAAAAAGATATTTAACTTATTAACTTCTATAAAGTTATATAAGCTTTACTTTTAAAAGAAGCTATTTATTAAATATTCTACTTTATCCTTGCTAGTTTATTTAATACTTTAAAGCTTAATATTAATACTTATTTTCAAATAATTAATATATAATACTTAATATTATTTAATATATTATTTCTAATATATAAGTATAGTAATAAGTTAGAAAAATAACTTACTTAATAATCTATAGTCTTAGATACTAAATACTAAAATATACTTACTTTATATTATATCTTTTTATAGTATATTAAATATATTTTAAATTTTTTTATTAAAATTCTTTTTTCATTCTTAAATCTATTTTTAAAATTATTATTATAAGCTTATAAGTTTAATTATAATTAAAAGAATATGTATTTAAATAGAATGAAAAAGATTTAATAATACTAGAAGCTTACTTTTATTAATAAGTATAATTCATTTTTTCTTTTATTTTTTTAACTTTAATAGACTTTTATTATAAATATTTTTTGATTATAATTATTTTAAATTATATTTATTAACTTATGTTAAATAAGTTAGAATATAGAGTTATATTAAAAGTAAAAAACTTTATAACTATCTATAATACTAAGATAAATAGATTTAAAAGTATTTTCTTTTATTTCTTATAAAAAAATTAAGCTTAGTTATTTATATATATTAAAATTATTATTCTACTTTCGCTACTTTAAATAGATTTACCTTTAAAAATACTATTAATAAGATTATTAAAAGAAATAAAAATTATTAAGTTATTAGTAATTAAGGTAAAAAAAATTTATTTACTTTATATAGTATTAAAGAAACTTAATATTAAGTAGTTTTAATTTATATATAAAGATAAAATTTTCTTAATTTATTAGGATTATAATATTTAATTTATATAATTAGCTAATACTATTAATAGCTATAGTATTAATTGTATTTATAATATTAATAGCTATATTATAGAATTTAAAAATAGAGTTAGTTATAAAGATAGAAAATTTATATATTAAATAGAACTTAAAGGTTTAATAATTTAGTAGCTAGTATAATAGAGGATGAATATACTAAAAATAATAATAAGTTTTTAATTTAAATATAATAATATAAAAGTTTAATTTATAGCTATTTAGATATTTTAAATTATAAATTATAAAAGTAAAATTAAAAGAATATTTTCTAAAATATTTTAAAGTCTTTTATATATTATTAAAAGTAGTATAGAGCCTAAAAATAAAAGAGAATATATATATTATTATACTAAGCCTATAGATTATTAAAAAAATTATTATAATATACTTATATAGTTGTAGTTATTAAATATTAATATATTAAAAAAAATTTATTTTAATATAAGAAACTATTTTATTTTTATTTTATAATAATATTAATACCTAGTTTTAGTAAGTCTATTATATAGATAATACTTCTATATATATATTAAATTATATTTAAATAGTTAATAATATAATTAAAATAAATTATATTAATAAAAAAAAATTAGCTTACTAAAATTATAACTAGTAATTCCTCCCTAATTTTAATTTTAATCTCTTTTATCTATTTTTAAAAAATAAAAGGAAGCTTTTAAATATACTTAAATATAAATTATAGAGTATTAAAGTCTTCTTAAGCCTTTTTTAAATTATTCTCTAAATCCTAGTTTAACTTAAATTTAGTAATAGTAATATTAAAGTAATTAGCTCTAGTAATACTATAATATTTTAAAGCTTTAATATAATTTTAAGATTTAGAAATATATTAATTAACTTTCATTAATAAAAAGTAGTAGGATTCTTAGACAGTAACATAATTAAATTAAAAAAATAAAATAAATATAATAGGTAGAGTTAGTAAAATTAATATAAAAATACTTTAAAGTACTATTATAAAATTAATAGACTTAAAATCCCTTTTTAAAATTTTATTAACAATAGTAAGATTACCTATTTCTAAATTATAAGTTTGAAAGACTTTATTATATTTTAAAGATTTAATAAGGTTTATATATTCTACTTTTTATTCCTAAGGTAATATTAAATATAAGACTAACTAATTAGTAATAAGGTAGTAATTTAATTTTTAATACTTAAAAAACTTTTTATATATAATAGAAATACTTTTACTTAAGATTTAAAGTTAAGTAATTTTTTTTAAATATTACATATTTAAACTTTAACTTTAATAGTAGTAATAATAATATTTAGCTTTAAATAATATTAATATTTAGCTTATATTTATTTCTTAAAGTTTTATATTTAATAAATTTTCTTCTAAACTTACTATTAAAAAGAAGTTATTATACTAATTATATTAAGCTACTTTAGTAGTAATAGTCTTAATTATAAATACTATACTTTTATTTAAAATTAATAATTATAAAATATAATAAATATATAAATAGTTTAATTATTTTTATTTACTTTTATAAACTTATAAAAAATTAGGATATATATTTTTATAAATATATATTATTACCTTTTTATAGTAGAGATAAAATACTATTTTACTTTTTTTAATTTAAGATACTAATTCTTTATAATATAAATAAATATAACTATAGCTAAGATATAGAGATTAAAATAGAAAATAAAATAGACTTCTTTTTATAAAAATAAAAGATATAAGTAATAAAGATAATAAAGTAATATTATACTTAACCTAATATAATAAATATAAATATTAAACTTATTTTTCTATAATTCCTTAATTATATATATCTTTTTACTTATATTTATTTTTTAAGTTATAATATATAGAAAATTAATATTAATAAGAGTTTAGGTAAAGTAGCTATAAATACTAGTATATAAATACTAGTACTAGTAAGTATTATTATATAAATATAAAATAATTATATATTAACTTATCTATATTATTAAATATTTATATAAAAATTATAAAGTTTATTCTCTAACATTTTATACTTTATAACTTAAGATATTTACTTTATTTTTTTTAAAGCTTTTAATAAAATACTTTATAAAAATAATATTAAATATCTTATTATATAACTAGTATTTATAATATTATTAAATAGCTAAGGTTTATTTATATAAATTATTTTATTTTTATTTCTAAGTTATAAACTAATTAGATTATAATATATTATAGATTATTCTTTTTTTTTATCTTATATATATACTATTTATATTAATAATATTATAACTTTAATAAAAGTTTTTTATTATATTTAAAAAAATTCAAGAAGGTTAAAAAAAGTAAAAGTAAGAAATATAAATTAAAGGTAAAAATACTTTAAAATAAAAAATTTCTTTATATATATATATTAAAAAGAATAAAACTAAATAAATAGTATTTAGGAATAGGATACTATTAAATAAATTTATTAGTCTTATATATTATATTATATTATAAAAAGATTTTCATTTCATTAATAATATAAAAATAGCTTAAAAAATAATAATTTTAATATTAATCTTAGGGTAAACTACTATTTTATATAACTTAGTTTATAATAATAATTAAATTATAATATATTTACTAATAATTTATTTTTTAATTTTTAATATTATTATAAATATAATTTTAATATATTTCTACTTATTAACTTTAATTACTCTAATCTTATTTTACTTATATATTATATATATATACTTAATACTTTTTTTCTTTTTAGTTATATATTAATAATTCTTAGGTATAATCTCTATTATACTTTAAAAATCTATAGATTTATAATTAATATATTATTAAAGTATTATTAAAATATTATTAATATATAGTATACTATTTATATCTTTTCTATAAGATACTTATATTAAAAATTTTTCTATACTAAAGTATTACTTAAAAGTTAAGCTAATTTAAGAATACTTTATATAATAAGTAGTATAATAACTTATTAGACTTTTAAACATATAATATATAAAGTTATTATAAAAAAGTATACTCTTTAGAGTAGGATATACTTTCTATATACTTTCTATAGAATATTCTTTGCCTAGTTAAAGGGGGTAAGGTTAGTTAAATAAAATATAGTTTTATTAAGTTACTTATCTTAAAATTTTAGTTTATAATAGATTTTAAATAATATAGTATTTAAATTTAATAATTTTAATATAATAGTAGTAATATAAATATAAATATTTTTTATAATATTAAAATATTAATTTAAATTTTCTAAGTAATTAAATTTTAATTTATTAGATTTAAGCTTAAAAGTTAATTTTAAAAAAGTAAATATAATAAGCTATATTATTAAAAAAAATTTAAAAAGTAAAGATTATTAAAATTATAATTTATAAATCTTTTTTAAAATATTCTTTTTTTTATTTAATTATTATTTATAATAGTAATACTTATAATAGTAATACTTATAATAGTAAAAAATATAAACTTTTTATAAAAGCTAAATAGTTTAAAAAGTAATAAAGTAAATAAAGTTAATATTAATAATTATAATAAACTTAGTAAACTTAAGTTTAATATAAAAAAAAGAGGAAAGTTATTATATTTCTTTATAATATTTTTTAATAGTTTATTACTTTTATACTTTTAATAGAAACTATAAAAAAAGTACTTTAATAATTTTAAGAAATTTTTAATATATAAATAGTTATTATGAAAGGGTATAAGTTCTATTATAACTTTTAAATATATACTTTAAAACTTTTTCTCTTTAATATAAATAATAAGTTTTATAGTGTTATAAACTATTTCTATTAGCTTATATATTTATAATTATAAGTAGTATTATATAATTATACTACTTCTTAAAGACTTTTTAATATAAATTTATATTTCATTTATAGAAAAAGTAATTAAAAAATTAATATCTATTTTTTAAACTTAAATATTTTATATATATATTTATACTATTTATAATATAGCTATATAAATATATATATAATTTAAAAAGTATATATAAAAATATAGCTAATTTATTTAAAAAAAGTTTTATTTATACTATATATTTTAATATATAAAATAAATAAAAATTTTATTTATAATTTATTTATTATTTATAAATAAAAAGAAATACTTTTTTATTTCTTTTTATATTAAGTTTAATATAATTTTAATACTAAGGCTAGGGCTAATAAAGCTTTAGTATAAAAGTTTTTAAAATATTTTATTAGATTTTATAAATAAAGTTAATTACTTTTTAAAGTTTTATAAAGATTTTATAAAAAATATTATAAATATTTTATAAAATTTAAAATCTTTTTTTCTATATATTATAAAATATTTTATAATAGACTTTATAAAGAATTTTACTAAATATTACATTTATTTTATATTAGTTTATAAAATTTTTTATAAAATTTTATATAACTTTTAATATATATAAAATAATATAAAATTATAAAATAAAGCTAAAAAAGCGGCTATACTAGGCTATTAAAGTAGATATTAAAAAAAGAATATAAATTAAAATATATAAAAGTATTATATTTAAAATAATTAAATTATAATTTTAAAAATAAAATAAATAAAAATTAAATAAAAATTATAATAAATTATAATATTCTATTATAAAAATATAGTAATTTTATATTTACTTTAACTATTTAATTTTACTTTTTTAACTTAATAAAAAACTAAGAAATAAACTTCTTTTTATATATATATATATTTTATTTATTTTTTTCTTAATATTAAATAAGATTTTAAAATTTTACTTATTATTATAAATAGCTTCTAGTTAATAAATATAATAGTCTTTTTTTATATTAATTTAATAAATTCTTTTAAAGGATTAGTCTATTTTTTAGAGGCTATAATCTATATTAAAATAAATAAAAATATTAATTATATATACTATTATACTTTTATTTATTTCTTTAAAAGATTTAAGAAGTATTTAAAATATATTTACTAATAAAGATTTATTATAGTTAGCCTAGAACAATTTTAAAATTTTAGCTTTTTAATAAATATTACTAGTATAGAAGGTAACTATAATATTATATTCTTTAAGAAACTATAATATAAAAATATTAATATTTATAAGTTTAATTATAAAAAAGAATTAAAAATAGGAAAGTATATTATATTTTATAAAGTATTATTAAAACCTTAAAAAAATAGAATATAACAATAATTTATAATTTATAATATTATAAAAATATTTAATTAATAAGCTAAAATTTAAAGGTATTATTAATAAAAATATAATAGTATTTACTTAAAAAATACTTTTATAAATATAATAAGTTTAAAGATTAAAATATTATTTTATACCTTTATTAATTTATTTAATATTTAACTTTTTTTATTAAATTATAAAAGTTATTTCTAATAATATTATTATTATTTATAATTATTAAATAAAGCTTAAAGCTATTTTAATAAAAACTTTTACTTTAATTACCTTAGTTTTTTTTTCTTAGCTTACTCTTAAAACTTCTTATTTTACTCTTTTAGTTAATTATTAAAAGTCTTTTCCTATATATATTATATATCTTTAATAGCTTTAAAGTAAATATTTAAAATAAAGACTTATAATTTATAATTATATATTAAAAATAAGTTTATATATTTTATTCTTTTCTATAGCAATTCTTTATAGTAATATATAAAAATAAGGGGTAAGTATTCTTTCTATATTTTAAAGAATTTTTAAAGCTTATAAATAATTTTATTTTTTTAAGTTATAATAATTAGGAAGTCTATTTTTAGATCCTTAAAGTTAATACCTTTTAATTATATTATTAACTTCTTATAAATAGCTTTTATTACTTTAATTACTTTAGATTATATATTATAAAAGTAATAATTAAAGTTATCTTATTTTAAGTATTAAACTATTATAAAAAAGGTATATAAATTTAAAAGTAATTTATTTAAATAAGCGCTACTTATAAGAATAGTTTAAGTAAAATAGTTTAAAAATATTTATTATATTATATTAATATATTTAAATAATTCTTTATTTATATTTATATTTAAATAGCTTTTATTTAAAATATAGAAAGATAAAAAGAAAAGGAAAATAGTTTTAAAAGTAGTTTTAGTTTTTAAAGTTTATTCTTTACCCTATAGTAAGTATATTATTATAATCCTAACTAACCTAATATAGACTATATAGGGGTTATAGGGGGCTATAACACAATATACGCTAGCATAACATATTATATACTAGGCGGCTTAATATATTATATATATATAAGCAACTTAATATATAGTGCCTTTATTATAAGTATTTATATAAGGAATATACCTACTCTTAAATTCCTCTTATTGTTTTTAACCTTCTATTTACCTAGGCCTTAGTTAACTTAGATTCATAAGTATATAGGTTAATTTTTAATATTAAGTTAAAAACTACTAATATAATAAAGATTATATTATAAATTATATTCCTTTATCTATAATAAAAAATATTAAACCCTTACTAAGGGCTAAACTAATAATAGTTAGTATTTAAACTAATTAATTATAATATCTAGGCAGTAATATTAAAGCTTATATTTTTATTAAAAGCTAGATTAATAATAGTTAGTACCTATAGTTTCTAATTATATTTAAATAGTTAAAAATTTTTTAAAAAAATAATAACTATATTAAAAAGAAATAGTATTTCAATAATAGCTATATATTAGAAAGAATATAGACTAGGCTAGTATACTAATAATAGCTATATTAGAAAGTAATAGTATATATAAAGCTAGTATACTATAAGCTTTAAATAATAATTATATATTATTAATAATAAAAAAAATAATAAAAAATAAAAAATAAAAAAAAATTTTAACTTTAAACTATAACTAATTATTTTTTAAAATAAAAAGTAATATAAACTATAGCTAGTTTTTCCTACTTAATAATAAGTTAATTAGAAGCTAAGCTATTTATATTAAAATAAAAATAAAAATAAAAAACTAAGTTTTAAATAATAAAGTTTATATTTTAAAATAAGAAAATTAAAATTAGTATATTAGATAAATATAAAAATATATATAAAACTAGCTATATAGCTATAAGCTATAGGCAAAAACTATTATAGTTCTTAATAATAATATAAGAAAATAATAAAAATAATTTTACTTTTATTATATTATTATTTTTACTTAGTATATAATATAATACTATTATTTTAAGTTTTATCTAAATTAGTAGGAGCTTTAAATATAGTTTTTTAAAAATAAATATATATAAAAAAATAAAAGAATTAAATTATTTATATAATTATAGCTATAGATAGAGATCTAAGCTAGTTAGCTTTAAAGTTTAAAGTAAGTTATTTATAAATAATTAAAATAAATACTATATTTATATTCTTTTAAGTTAAATTACTATTAAATTCCTATCTTTTTAAAATAAAAACTAAAAAAAACTAAATAAATAAATAATATTTTAATAATTAATTAAGTAGTAATAAGCTCTATTTCTATATATTTATAAACTAAATTATATTTATAATTATACTTCCTTAAAGTATAAGCTTACTTAATAGTAGCTTTTAGCTTAATTAGATAAGCTTTTAATAAAATTAACTTTTTTTAAATTATATTTAAAAAGCATTAATTAGTAATAAAAATAAACTTTATTTCTATAGTTTTATATACTAAATTATTATTAAAATAATACTTTTATAAAGTTAAGATATATAAAGCTTAATAGCTTTAAAAAAATTAAATTAAAAAAAATATAAAAAATTAAAATTAAAAATAATAAATTAAATAACTTTAATTATAATTATTATTATAAAGATTTTTATCCTAAGCGTATAAAGTTTTATTAATACCCTATAAAAAAGTATATAAAATTTACTTTATTATTAAAATAAAGAATCTTAATAAAAAAGAATTAATCTTATTAGGATTTAAACCTAAAACTATTAAATATAATTAATAACTAAAAGTAAAATTATTTATTATTAATATAAATTAGCTTCTAGTTAACTTTATAGCTATTAATTGCATTTAATATACTATTAATTATACTATAAAACTTAATATTAAAAAACTATAAAAAAAATATATAAAATAATTTCTAAATTTATATTATAAAAATATTTAATATAAATATTAATAAAAATTTATATTAGTAGTTATTATAGCTAAATCCATATTATAAAATTACTTTTTTAAATTATAAAAAGTAAAAAACTTAATTATAAAAATATATAAACTTAAAAACCTAATAATAATATAGTAATAATAATAAAATTCTATTATTCTTTAGCTAATATATATATACTTTTATAATTTAATAACTTTTTAATATAATTTTTTAAGCTAGTTTTATATTATAGCTATATTATAATAAAGTTTAAGTTAGTTAAAACTAAATAAGTTTTTAAATATATAATAGTTTTTAGAATTAGTTTTTTTAATTTTAAATTAATAGTAATAATAAAATCTATATTAATACTACTTATAAGCTTAAAATAAAAATGTTTTTAAAATCTATATCTATATTAATATAATTAATTCTTTATAATAATTAATATTTATCTAGATTTAAAGTTTATAAAAAATAAAATCTTAATATTAAGAAAGTAATAATCTTTTAATATTATTAAAGCTTACTTATTATGATTATATTTTTATAATTTAGTAAAACTTTAATATAAATTTTAAGTAAAAATATTATTAAAGATTTTAACTTTTAATATTAACTTTAATATTAGCTATAAAAATAATAGAAAATATAATTATATTTAAATTAATATTAATTTTAATTATTCTCTTAAGATATTATATATTTTTTTATATTATAGCTATTTTTAATAATAATTCTAAACTAGTAAACCTACTTTTTATTACTATTAAGCTATTGTAAACTAGACAAGCAAATAAGATAAAGTCTAGAGTAAGTATTAATTATAGAATTTGTCTACTAGTAGGCTAAAAATAAAGTAGGTCCTATCTCTATTAATGCCTATCCTATATATACTAAGTATAGAGTGCTTTAGAACTATAATAGTCTATATTAATAAAGTAAAGAAGACTAACGCCCTTATTAAATTAATACTTTAAAACTTATATACTATACTATCTAAAAGTACTTTTTACTTAAATACTATATACTAATAAAGTAAAGAACTTATTATCTATTATAGGTAGATTTTAATATAGTCTTTTCTAGAATAGTAAAAGGAATAAACTAGTTTTTTATAACTTCCTTATACTTTTCTATAAAATTAATAGTATTATTAAAGTTTTTAATATTATATTACTAATTATCCTCTAGACTATAGCTATACTAGTAGACAAAGTACTATATAATAAAAATATATTTCTAGTTATATAAAATAATATACTTATTAATTAAGTACTTTATATTATATAATTTATATTTATTAATATTCCCTTTAATAAAAATAGAACTAGGGTAGTATAATTACAATTATTTAAAAAATTTAGTTTAAAGATTAGGAATAAGTTTAAGCTAAGTAATAGAAAAAATATTATATATATTCTAATATTCTAAAATATTAAACTAGTATATAAGTATTCTAACTTTTTTAGGATTTTAAATAGTTTAATATATTATTAGCTATACTTTTTTAATATAGCTAATAGAATATTATAGTTATAATAAAAATATAAAAGTATAAAATTTTTTTCCTATATATAAAAAAGTTAATACTAGTAATTATAATAGAATTTATAGTTTATATTTATAAAGTTAATAGCGTTTTTAGCTTCGATTTTAGCCTTAATATAATTAATATTACTAGGAAAATTGTTTAGAAGCCTAAATAGTTATAGTAATATAAATCTATAAACTATTTTATTTAGCGTTTTTCTAGTAGCTTTAGAAACTAAATTATTAAAAAAAGCTTATAATTTTAGTAGAACTTAAAGTTAGTTAATAGGATTTTTAAGTATAGTAAAGAAAAAGCAAAATATAATTTTAATAAATTAGTTTAATTATTTACTTTAGCTATTAATTTAAAAATAATATATAGTTAAATATAGTAGCTTAATATTAAAATACTAAAAAAATATATTTAAAGTTTAAAAAAAAATTTCTAATTATAATTTAATATAATAATCTATAGAATTTTTTAATTAATAATTTATAATTATTTAATAAAAGCTATAGCTTATTATATAGCTATTTATTTAATAGAGTTTATAATTAAAGTAAAATATTTACTAAGTTTATAAATAATAAATATAATATAATTAAAGCTTTTATTAATAAGAAATAAAGTTAAAATAAAATCAATTATAATTATATAAAAAAATATTAAAAAGGTTGAGATTAACTAGAGTAAGCTATATAATTAATAGTATTAAGTTTAATAAATAAAGTATTATAAATAATATTTAAAATAAAATCTAAAATGTTTTAAAAGCTACTATATATATTAGCTAAAAGAAACTTATTTATAAGTATAGTAGAAGTTAAAATAATATTTATTATAAATAATATTAAAAAAGTTTTTAAAAAGTTTTTTTAATATATAAAAATAATAATAACTAGTTTTTTTATTAACATAATAAATAAATTAGCTAATTAGCTTCTTAGCTTTTAGTAGGAAAGCTTTAAATTTATATAAAAACTTCTTTTAAACTAATAATATATTAAAGTTTTTATTTTTTTATACCCTTTTATTAGTTTTTTTATAAAATTATTATTTATATATATTATAGAGGTAGTATATATAAGCTAAATATCTAGTTTTTTTTTTAAATTTTAAAACTTAAAATTAATTTTATTAAAAATATTTTCAATATTTATACTAGCTAGGCAGGATAGTATATCTAGAATAATATATTCTTTTTTTAGTATATATTTAATATTAAAGTTAAAGTAGGAAAAATATTTAAAAGCTTATATTAAATATAAGTTTATTTTATTAATAAAAAAGCTAAAAAATATAGTTTATTTAATAATACTAAAAATAGTAGTATAATTAATATAAATAACTGTTTAGCAGGCTATTTTAGCTATATACTAGATTTTCTTTAGTACTTAGATTAAGCTAGCAATTTCTAGTTTTATTAGCTAATATTTTATTTTTAGTAATCTAAAAAAATATAATAAAAAAAAATTAAACTTAATTAAAAACTTTAATAAAAGGAAGTATTTAGTTTTCTTAATTTCTATATTAATTAAATTAAAGTTTTCTTTAATATAAAAAACTATTATATTAAAATTAAATTCCTTAGAGGTGTCTAATATAATATAAAAGCGCTAGGCTAGATCTTAATAAATAAAGTAGTTTATTTAAAAAAAAAAAGTAATTAAAAGCTTTAGAAAGATACTCTAGCTAATTTAAAATTTAGTATTAGTATAATTAAAAAATAATACTTATATAGATTTCCTATTTTTAATATTTTTTTAAAAAGGATTATTTTAATAAACTATAGTAGTATAATAATCTAAGTATAGAAAAAGATATATCTATATAATTAGCTAGTTATACCTAAATATATCTTAAAATTATATAACCTTTTAAGAAATAAAAGCTTATTAATCGCTTTAAGCTTTTCTTTAAATATAAATAAATTAACTTTTTACTTTAATAGTTTTATATTTTAATAGCTAATAAATAATTTTAATAGTTTAATAGAAATACCTAATTATATAAATATCTTAAATATTAAATATAAATACTATAAATATTTATTTTTTATTTTTAAAAAAATAATAATATTGTTAATATAGGCTTATATAAAATAATAATATAAATAGAAAATCTAATTAATTTATTATTATATATAAGCTAGAGAATTTTTATATTTTATAATAAGAATATAAAAAATTTCTTATTTATAATATAGTTATCTAAGTAAATATATTATTAATAAAAAAAAAGGCAGTATTTATAACTATAATATATAAATATCTATATATAAAAGTAATAATATTTTTTTATTAAAGTATTAAATAAGTATCTATTTATATAAATTTATTAAAGCTTCTAATATTAATAATAGCCTAGTTTTTATAAGTGTTATTAGCGCTAATTTTCTAAATAATAAATACTAGATAGCTAAATAAAGTAATATTTTTAGTTTATTCTAGTTAACCTTAATTATATAGGTTATTAAAAGTTTAATTAATAATAGTATAGTTTTTTAGCTTAATAAAATAGATTTTAGTTTTTAATAATATTCTAAACTCTTAATTTAATTTAAAAAAAAAATTTATTTATTTATTTTTTAGAACATCTATAAAACCTTAATTAATTTAGATTGTTAGGAATTTATTTATAATTTTCTTAAAAGTACTAGTATTCTTATTATAGATTATAATACTATTTATTATTATAGTTTTAAATATAGCAGTAGGGGATATAATAGATAATATATTAGCCTTAATACTAAGTATTATAATAGAAAATACTTTTAAGTTGTTTACTAAAAAAGTAGAATTAAATAAAGCTTTTAATAATAAAAGCGTAATAGTAGTAGTAATTATAGTTATAATTACTTATATAGTTTAATTTATTTAATAAGTCTCTTTTAAAGCCTTAATAATAAAGTCCTTAATATTAAATACTATATAGTAAAAGTTGTATTCTATATTAAAATGTTTAAATATATTTTCTAAAAAATAATAATTAGTAGATTAGTCTTATTTTAAGTAATAATAATATTAATATTTTTATTAATAATATAAATAAAAAGCGCAATATTGCCCTAATTAAAAGGCTTGAAAAAATAGTCCTAAGTAGGAAAAATATTTTTATTATTATAAATAATTAGAATTATAGCTTAAGAGTTTAATAGAATTATAATAGCTTTTTAAAAAAAAATTATTTATTTAATTTTTTAACTTTTAATATAAAAAGTAATTAAAGTATACATTTTATAGGTATTAATATAAACTTACTTTTATAAAATAAAAACATTAATTTATTTTAGCTTAATAATATCTATATTAATAAGTATATTAACTTTTAACTTATTTATAATATAATATTTTTATATAAAAATAGAAAAAATATCTTTTTTTTTTAAATTTTAATTAAATATATAAATTAAGATTTTTATATACTAGTTTATAGCATAGTATTTATTTTTAAAGCTTTTAATAATAACAAATAATATTCTTTAGTAGATTTTAGGTTTTGAAATCTATAAATATAAAAATAATTAATTAATTAATAAAATACTATATTTAGAATTAAAGTATATATTTTTTAACTTACTATTAAAATAGAAGCTAATAATTATAAAAATATAATAATATTACTTAAAGCTATATCCTTTTTTATTAGATGATTTAATATTTAACTATATTAGTACTAATATCTAAGAAGTAGGTTTTAAGGTCTTTATTAAAAAACTTTTATCTAGAATTCCTACTTTAAAAATTTCTAACTTATTTAGGCAGAAACCCTTATTTAAACTTTTTATTAGTTAGTTTTTAATATAGTTAATATATAAATACTAATATAGCTAGTTATTACTTTAAAAGTACTTTTAATAGCAATAGTATTAATAAGTAAGTAAGTTAATTATGAAACTATTAAAAACTTTTTTAAATTTATTTAGAAATATATAATATAAGTTATAATAATTTAGGTTTTTATTTTTAGCTATTATATAATAGGAAAAGGTTTCTAGTAATAAAGAGTTATTTAGATTAAGGGTAAGCCCTTCATTATATAGTTTATTATATTTAGGCTAGCTATTGTTTTTAATACTAGTTTAGTATACCTTTATAGCTTTAAAGTATTATAGGAAGCCGCTTTAGCTTTAGCCTTAACTTTAATAGCTTTTTTAACTTAATATCTTTAATTGTTTTAGAAGTTTAAGGATATTAAATAAGATATATTTCTAGATATATTCCTAGCTATAATCTATAAAAGTGGTTTTACTAAAAAAACTAAAAAAGGGTTTTATTATAGTTGTTACTAATAAAAAATATTAATATTATAATTTTAATTATATAATAAATAAAAAAGCTATTATAAATATTAATTTTTTTAATATAATTATTTATATTAATTTAAAGAATTAAAATATAGCTATAGCTTAAAAAAATAAATTATTAATATTTATTTTAATTAGAAAAACTTAGTTTTTTTATATTAAAACTATAAAAAAGCTTAATATTAGTATACTAACTTAAACTAAATATTTATTTTTAAATTAATTTAATTAAAAAACTATATTAATATTATTAAAGTAGTTATTTTATTAATATTATATTAGAATTCTATAGCTAAGTTATTCTAAATAATTAAAAATTAATTATATATTAAGGTTATTTCTATTGATTTAATAAAATAGAAAATATATTATATATAAGTATAGGGTAAATATTTAGAACAAGTATTTAATATAATATATTGCTTAGTCTAGAGATAGGATAATATAATAAGAGTCTATTCTTTAAACTAATAAATTAAAGTATAATATTAAATATTAAATATACTTTTTTTTAAAAAGTTTTTTTTAAGTTCTATAAGCTATAAAGAGTACTAGATAAATGCTTTTCTATAGAAGCAAGTAATAAAAGTGGCTTTAATCTTTTATTTATTATAAATAAAAATAAAATTTTTAATATAGTTTATAAAAGTATAAATATTATAATAAAAAATATAGTAATTAATATTTATAAATAATATATTTCCTATATTTTTAAGTTTTAAAATAAAATTTTCAATATTATTAGCTTTTAATATACTATTTATTCTAGTATTAAGTATAGTTCCTTTAGTAGGAGCAAATTCATTAGGGTTAGAGTTAAGATTTAGATAGGCTAGAAGCTTTTATAAAGCTATTTATTATTATTAAGTAAATCTAGTATTTTACTAGTTAGTATTTTTATACTATAGTCTAATATATTATAGAGATCTAGAAAGTACTTAATAGTTAATATTATAGTATTAGTATTTATTTACAAACTTCGATAGACTATATAGGCCGCGCTAGGGAGCGCTGCAGCTAGTAGCGTTTTTCTTGCAAGTAGATTCTATATTAAAGCGCTAGTAGACATAGCGCTTCCTAGCGCGGCCTATATAGTTATAACTCTCTCTAAGTATTATTATTATACACAGCGCTATTAGCGCTGTCTTTAAGCATATTATTGTATATATATAAATAGCTATCTTTAAATAACTTAAGTAAATAATTAGATTTTATTAAAAAACTAAATTTAATTTAATTTTAAATATTTAAGAATACTTCTAAATTAAACTTATAGACTTATTTATATATTACTATTATATATACTATATTTACAATCTATAGTATATAAGTATTAGTTAAATTAGGGCTTAAACTAACTTAATTATAGTTCTTTTAAGTTTTATAGTAAAATATCTATATTATTGCTCTTTTATTAATAATATTTTTATTATAATATATAATTTTAATCCTTTTTATATAATTAATTTTTATAACGACTATTTATTATTATTACTTGCTAATTAACTTCTTATAACTTTAATAAGTAAAGCCTATTTTTTAAATTGCTAGAAGCTTTATTTATTATTAATAATTTTCTAAGTTAAGCTAAAGTATTATATATAGCTATCTTCCTTTAGCTTATATTTTTTTATAAAGCTTACCTATATAATGCCTATCTTTATTTTATTATTATATCTAGTAACTTAAAAAATAAAGTATTTAATATTAAAACTATTTATAAGCTCCCTTTCTTTTTAAGATATTAAAATATACTATAAGCGTACTATTTCCTATAATATATTAGCTTTAAGATAGATATACTTTAAGACTTCTATTTATAAATATATTTATTATATTAATAGTTTATATATAGGGATAAAGTTAAGGGTCAATTTCTTAAGGCTTTAAGAGGTTTAGATTAAGCTATTATAAAATTAGAATCTTAAGTCTAAATGACAGCGTAAGTATATACTAATAAACTATTATTAAGACTTTTTTATTTTATATCTGTATACTTAGGCTTTTTAAAAATATTTAAACTGCTTTTATTATATATAAATTAAATTATCCTATACTATAAATACTCTAATATCTCCTTATTCTTACCCGCTATATTACTGTTATCTATATCTATATAGAAGTCTTACTATTCTTACTATTAGTTAGTTTTTTATTAATATATTAAAATATAAGGAATATTTATATTACTTATACCCTTATTTATATTTTTATTATCCTTAAAATTAAGCTCCTTTTCTAACTTATTTAAACTATTATTAATTTTTTCTTTATCGTCTTTAGTCTTAGGTATAATACCTTTAAATTAGTTAATTCTTTTACTTAAAGTAACCTAAATAAATATTTATTAAAAGATAAATTACTTTATCTAGCTTTTTTTTATTTCCTTTTAAGCTTCTATATAATACTAGTTAGTATAGCTTTAAATATAAAGGAATAAGTATTTTATTATTAGAAATATTTAAACCTTAGAAAGGGACTACTTCTTTAGAACCTATTTAGAAATCCCGAATAATTATATAAAGTATTATATATAGTAACTAGATTAAAGGTAGTTAAATTAAGTTAAATAAATATATTATTATAGGTGTAAGACCTATAGTATATTTAGGTTTAATAAAAAACAGGTCTTTAAATACTTTTATAATAATATTGCTAAGGAATCTACACTTTTTTTTTTATATTTCTAGGCTATAGTAGATTAGTATAAATATATTAATATTTAAATTTTAAAGGATAATTTGTAATAATAATATAACTTATAAAGTTGATATCCTTAGTAACTATTTATTGTTTTTTAGTAATTAGCTTTATTATACTCTTAGAAATTAAACTTTTTATTTTATTAAAAATATAATAATTCTTAATAATATATTATATTTAAATTATTAATTTCACCTTAATTTTATTAAGCTTATTAAAAATCTAGAAGATAACTAATTATTAATTATATTTATAAATAATACTAATAACAATATATTTTCTATGCCTTAGTTAAGCTAAGCTTTAAATTAATATTATTATTTAGCTTATTTAGGTTAGTATTTAACTTAAATACTATCTTTTTTTATATTAATTATATAAGTTTATTTAGTCTTATTTTATTATTTAAATCTACTTATAGTAATACCTTAGGATTTAAAGCTCTAGCTATAATCCTTGCTTTAAGCAAAGGAATTAAAATAATAAAAACTTTTTTGTATCTAGTATTAATAAATATAATTTTCTTCTAATAATATATACTAGCCTATAGGTAGTATTATTATTTATTGCTTTAAGCTCTTAGGTTAAAACAATATTATATATTAATATTTTAGGAATTAATATTTAATAATAAAAAAAGATTACTATTATATAAAGAAGTATTATTATAAAAAGCAAAAAAGTAAGCTTAACTAAATAAGCTTAAGTTACTATATAATAATAGTTAGCAGCCTAACGAAATTTTACTACTGCCTAAAAATTGCTAATAATAAAGTTTAGAAAAAAGTATATTTAAAAATATTTCTAACTACCCTCTATATTAATAAAGTAATTCGACTTAATAAAATAGCCTTTTTTATTATGCAAGATATAACTATTAAACGTAAGAGCTACTTATTTCTATTAGAAATTGTATTTACTTTATTAAGTTTTTTTCGGCTTAAGGATATATTAATAAAATTATTATTTTTATACTTATTAACTAAGCTATACTTTTTAGTATAATTATTATTATATAGAAGATTATTTTATTAGTTACTAGAATACTATTAGTATAATTAATATATATTAGAAAAAGGGGCAAAAGCAATATACTTCTCTAGAAACTTTATAATACTTATAAATATTAGATATTATTATATAGTTTTTTATACTTAATAAAAGTAGAATACTAACTATAATTAACTAAGGTTAGAAGTAAAAAAAAATAGCTAAAAAAAAAATAGCAAATAAAGAAAATATAAAAATAGGTTTAATATATTTTATTTACCTCCTTAATCTAGTTTAAATACTAAGAATTTAAAATTAATATTAAGGATTTAAAATCAATACTAAAGTTCAAAATTAAAATTATATAAAATTTAAAGGTTTATTAAGTATATCCTTAACCTAAACTAAAGGCGTTTAAAGCTTATAGCTAGTTTTAAAATAGGATTAATATTTAATATTAATATATAAAGTTGTTTTGCCTATAGCTTCATTAAAGAAAAGCTTAGCTTATTAGAGTTTGCTATAAGCTATTAACTCTTTATAATTAAGAGATTTATTCTCTTTACTATAGTATAAAAGTATATAGTAAATTTCTAATATTACTAACTTAACTAGTAGACTTGCTAAACAAATAAATAGAAGATAATTTAAGAAAAAACTATATTATATTATAATTTAAGCCCCTAAAATAGATACTTATATTAGAAATCTCCTCTTAAATATTAAGCTTTTTATTAAGGTAAAGGCTTCTATTACTTAGATTTTTATTGTCTTCTATAGTAGATATTGCTCCTATTATATTATATTTTTCTTTTTACTTTATTTGTTTTTACTTTAATTCTTTTTTTATTTAATATCTTTTAATATAAATATTAAAAAAAAATAGTAATAGTATAGCCTTAATAAGTTCTAGCTTTTTTTAAGTATATTACAACTCGTTGAAAATTAACTTTAAATCCTTATATTAACGAAGTCTATTTAATAGCTATACTTCTAAGCCTAGTAAAAAAGGGGTTAAAAGCCTTTTATATAATAATACTTCTTTAACTAGAATAGCCTATTACTATTTAAGTTGCAATAGTATTACCTTAGATTTAGGCTTAGGCTCTTATTCTAAGGCTTAAGCAAAGTATTAAATAATAAAATTTAATATAGAAATACTAAAGCTTAAAGTAAAGAAGCTAAATAGCTTACTAGCTTTTAAAGTTTCCTAATATATGTTTTTTATAGCTTAATTAATAGTAGAAAATAATATAAGCTTATTATTATTAATTCTTGCTTATAAATCTTCTTAAATAGCTTAAATTAAGTTAGACTAAAAAGTAGCTAAAATGTTAAATATATAATATTATAAAAGCTTTCTTAGGCTAGCTTAAATTTAAATATTAAATTTAATATTAAATTTCAAAATTAATATATTTTAAATATCTTTTAATAAGGATATAAAATAAGTAAATTTTAATTAAAGATTAATTTTACCTTATTACTAATACTATTTTTATATCTTAAAATTATATACTTTTTATAAGCTTTTAAATAGCTACTTTTTATTATATATTTAGTTATATTAATTTTAATTAATAAAATTATTAATATAAAAATAATCTTTAGATTCTTTTACTAGAACTAGATATATATTATATAGAATATAGTATATTTTATATATATAATAAAAGCTTAAGTTCCAAGGATTTTTAGCTTTACTTTTTAATATTAATTTAACTTTAAATATATTATAATTCTTATCTATTTTATTATTATATTACTATTTTAACAACTCTAAAAAAGTATTAATATATATTAAAACTTCGCTATAAGATTTTTAATATTCTAGGTTAGTAATAATAAAAATTAATTTAAGTTAGCTAATTTTATATTTAATATTATTATTAGCTATTTAAGCTTAATTATTATCTAGTAGATTAAACTAGATTTAGACGCTATTTTAATAGAACTTTAATATATTTTACTAATTAGGCTTATACTAAATAATATATTTTATTAAATATTTAATATTAGTATTTTATTTATTATTTATAGCTTAATATACTATAGAGGTATAGATACTAATATAATATTTACTAGCCTAAGAGCAATTGTATTCGTATTAAAAAACGTTTACTATAGGCTTAGTAATACTATTAAGTTTTTTACAATTCTTATATAGAAAGACTACTAGCGTTTTAAGGAACTTTATAGATTATATATTTTTTATAGCTACTATTTAATAGGCTTGTTTTTAATACCTAGGATTTAATCCTTAGTTTATTATAAATATTAAATTTAACCCTTCTTTATATTAATTAAATATTAGCTTTATTTCTAAAAGCTATATAATAAAAGTATTAAACATATAGTTGGCAGCAGTAGCTTGCTAATTATCTTAGAATTTAATTAAATTAGTAAATACTAATATATTTATATAATATATATTATATTCTAGTATTTAAGTTTTAAAATTATACTTATTTATCCTAGAAAAGTAATCTTTTAGTAAGAATTTATAGGCTGCCTTACTATAGCATATATTATAGTTCTAGGCGCTCCTATAGAGCTAGATAAAGTCTTTATAATAGGAAATAATATATAATTTAAGAATATTAAAATTTTCTTTAGTTTATTTATTATTAGATTTATTATTTAATATAGTATTTAGCTAGTAGTAGCAGTTAAAAACATATTTAAACTTGTTAATTTTATAGACTACCTACTATAAGTAGCTTAATATCGCTTTATTATAGATTATATATAATACTAGTATAATAAAGTTAAGTATAGTGCAGGTATGTTAAAGTGCCTCTAAAGCTTTAAGTTATAGTAATAATATAACTATAAGTATTAGCTGCTAAACTATAGCTTTTTATTTATTTCTTATCTATTAACTTATTATATTAAACTATTTAAACTTTTTTAACCTAATAAATACTAGGATTTTACAGAAATACTTCTCTAGCTTTATATTCGCTAAGGTATTAGCTATTAAAAGCTTTTAGCTACACTTCCTCTTTTTAGTTAAGTATAGCTCTTAGATAAAAGTCTAAGTTTAGCTAATTAGCTATATTATAATAATTTTCAATACTTAATAAAATATATCTATTATTATAGCTAAATAAATATTAATAAATAAATGTTTTTAAGTAAAGTTATCTACTTTATAGATATTTAAACTATTATTTATTGCTAAATTCTCTTTTTTATGCTTCTGAAAAAGCTATTCTCTAATATATTTATATATATATTTATATATACAGAATAGCTAATAACTTATTATATTTCCCTCTTTTTAAAAAGCATTAAATAAATTAGGTAGTATTAATTGCTCTTTACCTTTATTATTAAGATCTGCTTTAGGTAGTTAGCTATTATACTAGCAATTATTAGAAAGTAGCGTTAGGCCTTTAAGTTAGTATATTAGATATTAATTTTTATATTGCTAAAATTTTTAAGCGCTACTTATAATTAATAATCTATAAAAGAACTAATTAGCTAATAAAATAACTTATATTTTAAAATAGTTTCTATTGCTATATAATAAAGCTTTAATTATAGTTTCTTTAAAAAAAACTTATTGCTATCTATTTTAATAATAAAAATAAGATTAAAAAAAGAAGGCTTAGCTAAGCTTAGCTTTTATAAGTTACGCAGTCTAAATTACTAATTATAATATATACTAGCTATATTAATAAATCGTTTTTATACAATATTATTAAAGTTTTATTAAATACTAATAATATTAGAATAACTATTCCCCCTTAGGGATATAATTTTATATAAACTATTATTAATTATTTATATATATTTCTATATATATTCTTTCTATATTGCTAGAAACTAGTTTGTTATTATCGCTTATACTTATATTCTATAATTAGACTAGTTTATATACTAATTTATTTTTAAAAGTAAAATGTTTTAAAAAGAAGTATAAAATATTAACAATATTACAATACTAGACTTTATAGTTAATTACTAATAAGTTTTAGACCTTGCTTTTTACTTTAAGCTCTTTTAAAATCTACTTACTAGAGAGAAAGCTAAAAGGAATATCTTTAATATAATAATACTACTTTTCTATATTAGTATATAATAGCTATTTAAAATTTTTATTAATATTTTAGTTTTTAAAATAGTTGTTAATATATATTTTATTTATCTTACTATTTAGAAACTATTTACTAAAAGTAAAGTTAAAGTAGTTTTTAAATAAATAGTATTTTACACTAGGCTTTAATAAAGTAAAAAAGTAATTTACTGCTTTTACTTTTTTATTATTATAATAATTAGTAGCTAAAAATACTAAAAAGCTAATAAATTTCCCTATAACTTCTAAATAATATATATATTTTTAGCTTATAGAAAAGGTTAAAAATAATAGCCTAGTTTTTAGCAAAGTTTAATTAGATATTATACTTTAATAGTTATTATCTATCTCTTCTAAGTAGTTACTTTAAAAAGCACTTTAATCCCTATAAATAAATAGACGTTAGCTACTTAAAGACTATTTAAGTTTACCCTATTAAAAGTAGCTTATAAGCCTTTATTTCTTGCCCTATTTAATATATTAAGAAATTAATCTTAGGCTTTAAGTCTAGCTTCTAGAGGATTATTAGAAAGATATAATAATAATATATATAGCTTTTAGTCTTTTCTAAACTCGATCTCCTACTTAGCGTCTATATATTAATTAATATATATATCTTTAGAGTTAATCTATATATATCGCTTATTATTATATTTTTTTAAATAGTGCTATATTAAGCCTAACTAGGTTTTAGTACTATAACCGCAAATATATATAAAATTGAATTATAATATTATATTAATAAGAATAATTTATAGCCTACTTAAAGTTTGCGTTGTAAATTCTTTTGAAATTAAACTTAAAAATCGATTTTTATTCTTTTAGTACTATCTAATATGCATAGAATTTTCTTGAAATTAGATTTTAAAATCGATTTTTATTCCTAGGTAGTATCTAATATTTATAAGCAAATTATATAAAAATACTAAAAATTATTTATAGAAAAATCTATAGCCTAAGACACTTAGTAACTAATTATAATCCCTATTAGTATATTTATATAAGTTTAAATATTAAGAAAATAGAGTTTCGCTTATAAAGAATAGATATTAATAATAGATAAATTTTTTTTATTTTTCTAAATATTTTAATAGTAACTTAGGAAAAAAAACATTAGAAATAAAAGAACATCAATATTTAAGCCTTTAGATATAGATATTAATTACATTAAATTTTAACTACTTTATTTAAAAGCTTTATTTCTTTGTAATAGTCTATTATATAGTAGCTTTAATATTTATTATCTAGTAGTTTTTCTATTTAATATTAAATATATTTATATAGCTATTAAGTACTTAAGTACTTAATTAGTTATAATACTTAAAGAGATTATACTATACTTCCTTATAAATAATATTTTAAATAGTAAGTAATAATATTAAGTTAGTATTAAAAATTAATAAGTTATATAAATACTAATATATTTAAGTTATTTAGATTTTAGCTTAAATTTTAGGTTTTAGTATTGATTTTAGATTTAAATTTAATTTAATTATTAAATAAACCTCCTATTTAATATTAAGTAATTGTATAAATAAATATTGCTACCTACTTAATAAAATAATAATTTCTATTTTATTTAAGTATATAATTTCGCTTTTATAAATAGTTATTATTTAGGAAGTTATAGTAAGTAATATAGCAATAACTATAAAAACAACCTATAAAAGTATATTATAATTATTATAAGCTTTTTAATCTTTTATAAATTGCAGGGAAATAACTTTATAATACTAATACTTTATAAAGGTAATTAGAAAACCTATTATTATTTATTTTATTTAGATTACCCCCTACCGCTACTATACTTTTTAGTAATCTTATAATAAGTATTTTGTAATTACACTAAGTTTTTTAAATAAATTAAAGCTAAAGTATAAAAAAAAAACCTATAGATTAAACTATAAATATCTAGCAAAATATAGTTATAAATAACTAAGATTACAATTCTATTCTTAAAAAGCAACTATAAAGTATATAAGTATAGGCTTAATAATAATATTAGAAAAGCAATATGCAGTTTTAAAGTTAAGCTATTTAAAAAATATTAAAATATTTCTTATTTAAGTATTTCTAGATTATTAGGTATATATAACTATAGCCTATAACCTATTTTAATATATTAAAACTATATATAATTTATACTTCAAATATATTATAATTAAAGATAAGAAAAATATAGAAATAAAACCGCTTTTATAGTAATAAATAATAAATTTTAATGCTAAAGATATTGCTTTTTTCTTAGCTAGTTATAATCGTTTAATACTAGGTATATAGCTAGCGAGTATAATATTAAAATCTTTTAATATACTTAAAAATAAAAATAAGTTTAGTATAAAAGCTTTTATAAATATACTAATAAATAATACTTTAGATTAAATATACTTATTTATTTTAATAATAAATAAAATATATTTCTTTTAGAATTTTTAATTCTAAGTTTTAGGATTTTAAAGTTTTCTATACTATGTTCGCTTTTTAAAAAGGACTATTTGCTTCTAGATAATTTTTATTCTTTATATAAGTATAACCCTAGTATATTGCTACTAACTTAGCTAAAATCTAATTATTATATTATAAACTATTTTTAATTTTTATAGCAATAATTTTAAAAGCTTACTATTATATTTATTTCTGTAAATAAGTTTAAAAGCAAACTTCTACCTTAAGCTTATAGCTAATTATTTTTATTAAATAATACTCTTAACTATCCCTTTATGCCTTCCCTAGCTTTTTTAGCTTTTTTAGCTCCTTTTGCAAAGTATTTCTTTTATTTTTTATTATATTATCTATTATTAATATTATTTATAATAGGATTATACGCAAGTTATTATAAGTTAATATTATATAAAAGTTTAAAAAAGCTAGGGAAAATTATATTAGTATAAGACTTTAGACTAGATAAGTTTAATTTATTAATATAAAACTTTAAATTAGATAAAATAGTATTATTATTATAAAGTATATTAAACTTAAAGTATAAGTAAAACTTAAAAAAGAATATAACAAACTTAAAAAAGAATATAAAAGTAATAAAAATAGCATTTTTATAGAGTTTATAAAATATAGAGTTTTTATAAAAATAAAGTTTAAAATATCTAGATTTAAATATATCTATAGATAATAAGCTTAGTAAATTAGAAATAGATAATAAATTTAAAATAATAAGAAACTTATTAAAAAGAAATAGTTAAGCTAAAAGAATTTATAAGTAAATAAAAATAGCTATACTGCGAGTACTATATTATAAGTTTTAATTATCCTTTAAATCTTAAAAAATCTATTTAACCTAAATCTTTAATAAGTAAATTAAATAAATTTTGCTATTTATAAATAAATAGTTGATAAGTAAAATTATATTAAAATATATAAAATATTTAGATTTAACCCTAATAAAAAAATAACTAGTAAGCAATATATTAAGCTCCTAGGCCTTAAAGTTATATTAATAAAATTATAAATATTTATTATATATTTATTGCTAGAAAATTTATATAAAAGTTATAGTAGTAGTATAGTAGCTAATAAGTTAAGTATTAGAAAAGTAAAATCGATTTTAAATTTATTTTAAAATTAAATTTCAATAAATTAAATTTTAATATTAAAATTATAATAACTCTTCTATTTTAAGAAATTATTATAGGGTTAAATAGTTTTTATTAATAAAAAGCTAGAAATCTATAAAGTAAAAAACTAAAAAGATTTATTATAATAAGAAAAGAAATAGTATATATTATCGGCCGCTAAATTTCTTTTAATACCTATATTATAAAGATTTTTTAATATTAAAGCTTTAACTAAGGCTAAGTATTATAATAGCTTTAGTATTAAAGAGTCTTATTGCTTAATAGTTATTTAACTTTAATAAATTCTGTAATAAAAACGAAAATAAAAAGCTAGGCTTAAACTTTTAATACTTAGTTAGATATACTATTCGCTAAAGCAAAGAAACCCTAAACTCTTATTTAAAGGAATTGTAGTATAAGTATATAAAAGAGTTTATAATTATAAATAAACTTATAATAATAAAGATAATAACTATAAAATAAACTTAGAGGCTAAATAGCTGTTTTTTTATTTTAGTCGCATTTTTATATATAATATATATTATAAATAAGGTAAATACTATATATAGATTGTTACTAGATAAAGCTTTCATACTAAGTCTTAGTCCTAGCTTTTATATAAGTACTAAGTAGAAAACTTAGTATATTCTAAGTAAATACTTAAAGTAAATCTTTATTAAAAAGTTTTATAAAGTTAAATCTTTAAATATAAACCTTTAGATAGTTATATAAGGATTTAAATAACATTGTATATATAATCCTTTAGACTTTGTCGTTTTAAGCGATATTCTGAATATAACTTATACTATAGATTTTTTTAGTTAATAAACTTGCTTTAAAAGTTAAGTTGAAATAGAGAAGCTAAATTTATATAAATTAACTATTAATAAGCTTTAAAAATATAGTACTAAGTTTAAAAACATAATTAAAAAACTTAATAATGTAATTATATATAATAAAATAATATAATAAGTAAATATTAAAATATTTAACTTTCTTATAGCTAAGTTTTTATTAAGTTTATTTTTTAGCAAAGTTATCTAGAAGCTGCTTATAATATTTATATTTAAAGTTAACTTAATATTCCTACTTAAGTATTATAAAGCGCTTAAAACTTTTTTAATAAACTTAAAATAAGCAATAGCTTAATATTATGAAAAAGGTATAGCAAAATATAATAAGTTTCCTATAAAGTAAAAACTTTCTAAAAAAAGTTAGAAAAAATTAATAAATCTTTACTAGGAAATATATAAAAGTAGCTATAAATATTTGCGACTTTGCTACTACTTATAGAATATTAAATAATTTTAATAAAAAATTTTAATAAAGTTTTCTTAGCTAAAAAGGTCTATAACAAATTCTTAAATTTATAAGACTAAATAGAAAGCAATTTTCCTTTTTTTTTATAGTATAATACTCTATTTAATATAGACTTCTTAAAGCTATTAAGATTATTAAAAGTTATTTAAAATTATAAAGAAATAAATATAAAAATATTTATATTTATAAAAAATATTATTATAGCTACCTTTATAATAAAGGTAAGTAGTAATCCTAAATTCCGCTTATAACCCTATTACTATAATATACTATAAGCTAGCTATAAATCTTATTAATATAATAATAATTTTTTAAAAAATATAATTACTATAGCTTACTAGCTTATATATATTATTTAAATATAAAAGCTAAATATAAGGTTTATTTTATTAATAGGATTTAAAAGGAAAAAAATATAATAAACTTAATATAAATACTAAATATAGTAATTAGAATTATATTATTAATATTAGAAAGGCTAATCCTTATAAATATAACTAAATATTTTTTTTAAATATAATAAACTAGCCTACTACTATAGCACAATGTTTTAGCTATATATATAAGATTAGTTAAATAAATATAATATATATATATGTTTATAACTACTATAGGAAGAATAGTATAAAGATAGAAAAAAGAATTATAGATAAAGTTAAAATATAAAGAATCTTTAATTTTAACTTTTATAATTTAACTACTACTTAAAATATAATTAATAAATCTATATTTAATATAAATATTATTAAATTGACTAATTAAAATACTTACTTATAAATAACGCACATATAAAGTCAACTTTTTTAATATTATAAAATTAATAATAATTTAAAATTTAAAAATAATCTAAAATTAATTTAAAATTATTAAGCTTAATTAGTAAGTAAATTACTTGCCTTATACTAAGCAATTATATAAATAAATATTATTACCTACTTTACTAGATAATAATCTTTATATTACTTAGATATATAATTTTATCTTTATAAATAATTATTATTTAAGAAATTATAGCGAATAATATAGTAATAATTATTAAAATAACTTATAAAAGTATATTATAACTATTACTAGCTTTTTAATATTTTATAAATTATAGGGTAATAACTTTATAATACTATTACCTTATAATAATAGTAAAATAACTTATTATTATTTATTTCTTTAAATTATCCTTTTTTACTACTATACTTTTTAATAATTTTATAATAATTATTTTATAATTATATTAGCTAGTTTAAATAAACTAAAGCTAAAGTATAAGCAAAGAGATATATAAAATAAACTAGTAATATTTAGTAATATATAGTTATTAATAATTAAAAGTACAATTTCTTTTTTAAAAAACAACTTTTAAGTATATAAGTATAGATTTAATAATAAGGTTAAAAAAGTAATATATAATCTTAGAGTTAAGCTAATTAAAAAATATTTAAACATTTTTAAATCACTTTTTAAAAGTAATAAAAATAGTATATGTTTAGCTAAAATAGTCTTTTAATATACTAAAATAAATTAGAATATTAAGTTAAAAGAAAGTAATAATATAGATATTAAAATAGCTATAAAAGCTTTACTAGAATACTATAGGCTAGAACACTATAAATATATGCCTATTTCCCCTTTATTAAATGTTTTAATCTAGATATTAAAATATGTATTTATAATAGATTTTAAAATAATATATTTTAATATATTCTTACTTAAAAAAAATTTTAATATCTAAGTATTTAAAGATATACCAAGCAACAACGCTAGGTTTTATATATATTTATTTTATTTAATAGTAAATATAAATATACCTTTTTTAAAGCTTTTAACTCTAAGCTTTAAGATTTTAAAGCTCTCTATATTATATTTGCTTTTTAAGAAAAACTATTTACTTCTAAATAACTTTTATTTTATTTATAAGTATAGCCCTAACGTATCGTTGCTAACTCTACTAGAACTTAATTATTATTTAATAAACTATTTATAGTTTTTATAGCAATAATTATAGAAGTTTATTTTTATATTTATTTCTTTAAATATAATTAGAAATAGACTTTTATATTAAGCTTATAGCTAATTACTTTTACTAGATAATACTTTTAATTATCCCTTTATACCTTCCCTAGCTCCTTAAGCTTTTTTAGCTTTTTTTACAATAGATTTCCCTAATACCCCATTATATTGCCTATTATTATTATTATTTATAAAAAGATTACCTTTAAATTACTTCCTATTAAAGTTATATTAAGCTTTAGTAGAGCTAGGGAAAATTAAATTAATAGAAAATATTAGATTAGATTAGCTTAATTTATTATTATAATACTTTAAACTAGATAAGTAAATAATATAATTGCAAAGGCTATTAGACTTTAAGTATAAAAATATATTTAAAAAAAAACTCAATAAATTTAAAAAAGAATATAATAATAATAAAAATAAATATTTTAAAATACTAGCGCTAAAGAAATTAAAGATATCTAACTTTAAAAGTAAAAAAGAAAACTTAGAAATTAGTATAAGGGGTTCTTTTTATAATAAAAAGGGATTAAGTAGTAAGATAAAGGTAATAAAAAATCTAATTAATAATAGTAAAATAGTTTAAGATAAGCTAGAAGTATATTAGGATAAGGCTACTATAATTACTATATTATAAGTCTTAATTCTCTTTTTTATTTTAAAAGATTTAGTTAATCTCAATTTTAGATAAAAGAACTAGACTAATTCTATAGCTTATAAATAAATATTAAATAAAAAAAATTATATTAATATATATAAAATGTTTAAGCTTAAATTAGATAAAGAGATAATAATAGATTAGTATATTAAACTTATAAGCTTAAATATTATTTTAATAAAGCTATAATTATTTATAACTTACTAGCTATTTATTAGTTTATAAGAAGGTTGTAATAGAAGTATATTAGCGGATAGAATAAAGCTAGGAAAGGTAAAGTTAATTTTAAATTTAATTTAAGATTAAATATTAATAAATTATATTTAGATATTAGAGTCCTAGCTACTCTTCTACTTTAAGCAATATCTTAATATTATATAAACTCTAGTTAAGAAGAGCTAGGAATCTCTAGTATAATAAATCTAGGATTTATACTATAACAAAGTAAGTAATAATATATATTATTATAAGTATTATTTCTTTTCATACTTATATAAGAAGGATTTTTTAACCTTATAGCTTCGACTAAGGTTAGGATTTACTATAACACTAGTACTAAGGAACCTTATTACCTAATAGTTATTAGAATTTAATAAATTTTATAATAAAACTAATAGCAAAAAACTTAGCTTAAACCTTAAATACTTAATTATATATAGAAATTACTTTAATAGAAATATTCTAAAAAAGTATAAAAATAAATTATAATATTAATATATAGAAAGGTTTAATATTAATAATAATATATTTAGAAACTATATAATAAATCTAGAAGCTAGTTATTTCTTTATTATCTTAATAGCTTAGTTATATATAACTTATATTATAAAGGAAGTAAGTACTTTTTATAAATAGTTACTTAATAAAGCTATAATACTAGTATCTAGCTTTAGCTTTTATTAAAAGCTTATATAGAATTTATAGTATCTTTTAACTAAATACCTAAAATAGGTATTTGTAAACAAATTTTATAAAGTTAAATCCTTAGATATTAAACCTTAGATATTTATTAGGGAATTTAAACAATATTATATAAAGTCCCTACTTAACCTTATTATATTAAGTAGCACTTTAATTACAATCTACTTAAAAAGCTAGGCTATTAATAAAAGGCTAGATTTATATAAGTTAACTATATAAGAACTTAAAACCTTTAATATAGAATATATAAAGGTAGCTAAAGTAGGAAATAATATAGATAAGACTAATATAGTTATAAGATAAGTTAAAGTAAAAATAGTTAAATTTATAATATTATATATTTTAGTAAGTCTATTTTTAAGTAAAGTTATTTAAGTATTAATTCCAATATACTCTTTTAAAATTAATATAAAATTTTTAACTAAGTACTATAAAGAACTTATAACACTAGAAATAAACCTATAATAGAAAATAATATTAAATTATAAAGTATACTTTATAAAATATTATAAGCTTTTAGTAAAAACAAAAGCTTATTAAGAGATACTAGAGCAAGTTAATAAAATATTATTAAAAAGTATATAAAAATATCTATAGATAGTAGCAACGCTACTACCGCTTATAAAATATTAGATAAATTCTTTAAATAATTTTAAAAAAAGCTTCCTAATTAAAAATATCTATAGTAAGTATATAAATATATATAAAAGAATAACCTAGAACTACTTTTTTTTATAGCTATCTACTTTACTAGATATAGATTTTTAAAATTATTAAAACTATAAAAAGTAATATAAAATTATAAAAGAAAATATATAAAAATACTTATATTTATTAAAGATATTATTATAGCTACTTATATAATAAAGGTAAATAGCAATCCTAAACTTTGCCTATAACTCTATTACTATAATATGCTATAAGCTAGTTATAAATTTTATTAATATAGCAATAGTTTATTAATAAATATAAATCTTATAGTATACCTACTTATATATACTACTTTTTAATAAAATCTAAATATAGGATTTATACTATTAATAGCTTTTAAAAAGAGAAGTCTAAGTAAAACCTAGAATTTATATTAGATATAATTATTAAAATTATATTATTAATAGCTAAAGGACTTAATCTTATTACTATAACTAAATATTTTCTACTAGATATAATAAATTAATTAGTTAAAGTAGGTTTATATATATATATATAATTATTATAAAGATAATAATATTATAATAGAAACTATAATTAAAATATAAGTAAATATTTAGCAAATATTTAATAGCGAAGTATATAGTTTAGCTACTACTAGGGAAACTATAAAAGTATTAACTTTAGCTAAGCTAACTATTTTTATAGATTTAAGGTCTAATAATTTTAATAATAATAATAATAATTAATTTTATATTATATATAAATAATAATAATTAGTCTTATATTATATAGCTAAATAATTAAAAATTTAATATATTAATTTTTAACTAAATTTAAAATTAATTTTTAATAGTATCCTAATTTTAATATTAAAGATTAAAATTCGACTTAAAATTAACTTTTAGTACTTAATAGTATAGGCCTATACAGTAGGGTGCCTAGGGCGCTGCACATATTAAAAAATTGTGAGCGCGCTATATTACTAAGGAATTTGCAACTATTTTATAATAGTCTATATAATTTAGGTTTTACTAATAATATAATTAGAGTTAAAAACCTTTATAGAATATAAGTAAAGGTATTACTTATAAATAGCAGATTAAAAAGTCTTTTAATATAAGCTATTTTAGCTAAGAAGTTTTTTATTATTTTCTAGACTATAGTTTTATTATATACCTAGTTTAATAGATAATAGGTTATTTTAAGTAGGTTTTAGCTTCTAAAACTATAACTAGCTTTAGCTAAAATAAGTAGGAGCAATAGTTTAAACTAGTCTTTAGTTATAAGCTTTAAGAAGTTTATACTATCATTATGAAATACTAATATATATAGTCTAGTACTCTTAAAATCTTATAACTAAAATATTAAAAGTAGGAGGGAATAATTAATAGGGAATACTATTATAGTATTATAGATACTTAAAAGTACTTTTTAAATAAGAGCTTTAATAAAGATAAATAAATAAATAGTCTATTAAACTAATAATAAGTATTAGAGTATTCTTCTATATATATATATATTAGCTACCCGCCTTTTAGCTCATCTATTAGCTAGGCTAGGGGCTAGCCCTATTAGGCTAGCGCTATCTTAGCGTATCGCGCTTTAGGGCGTATATTTTCTAGATTAATAAATAATTATTATATATTATAAATAGATATTTATAATTTAGTAACAATATTACTATACAATTTTAAGGACTACTATTATATCTATATCTTATTCTTTAAATAATATACTAGCTACTAGAGCTTTAACTAAAAAGGGACTTGCTTTTTTACTACTAAACTAAAAAAGCTCCCTAGCTTCTATACTAAAATATTATATTATTATAATATTTATATATATTTTTATTATAGCTTCTATATATTTAAAAAATAAAACTAGTATATACTTATATTTTTTAAGCTTAAAAAACAATATCTTAGCTCTAGTTTATTTTATTATAATTTTACTATAATTTAAAAAAATTTAATTATATTTTAATGCTTTTTTTTAGACTTCTGCTATAGCTCCTCCTTAAAGAAAAAGAACCTATTATAATATATATTATAATTTATTATAATTTATTCCTTTCTACTTAATTATTTTTTTTTAAGTTTTTAGATTTTAAAATTTTAAAACTTTTTATAATATACTTACCTTTTCGAAATTAAAATAAAATAATAGTTAAATAATAATAATAGTTATTTTACACAACTATAATATATAGTAAAAATGCCCTGCACTAGGTATATATTTAATTTTTATTTTTATTTCTTATTTTTAAGAAAGTTTTTTATTTTTTAGAATTTATTATTTTTTTTAACTTTACTTTTCCTAGCTATTAGCTTTTACTATAACCTTTTTTTATAACTATAAAATATATTAGGATTTTAATCTTTTTAATCTAGAAAAAAAAATTAAAAAATTAATACTTTTAGAAATTAAATATATTATTTTTCTAGCTTTTAATTTTTAGGATTTTATATCTTTAGAATATTTATTTAGAAAAAAAATTAATAATAATACTAAAGATCTAATTATATAAGTTATTAAGAAATAAGGCTTTAGACTACCTTGCTTTTATAAATTTTAAGTAGGAATTTCTTTTTTTTAGCTTTCTTATTTAGAAGCTTAGAGTATAAATAAATCTAATTTTAATCTTACTATTAAAATATTTAAGCTTAATATTGAATTTTTACTTTAAATTTTGCCTATATTATTATTAAATTTTAAGTAATAAATTTTTATTTTAGTTAATAAGAATCTTACTTCTAAAGTTAGCTAGATTTAAATTAATTCTAAAAAAACTAATATCTAAAATATAGAAAAAGAAGCTTATACCTTTTCTTTATACTAGCTTTTAATTCCTAAATAATAAGCTCTAAAAATAACTATAATATAAATTCCTTCTATAATTATACCTTTTATTATAGGAGATTAAAGACTTTTAAACTAAATAGTTTTTACTAATAATTAATTCTAATAATTCCTAGTATTATTCCGATTTATACCCCCTAAGCATCCTACTCTTCTTTTAAGTTTCTAAAAATTTAATTAATTTTATATTTATAATATTAGTTTATTTAAGCCTATAAATAATATCTCTCCTATAAAGTTATTAGATAAGAAAACTACTTATTATAATATCTTTTTGTTTATTTTAAAAATAAGAATTAAAGCTATAAGTAATAATATAATAATAATTACTTAAAATTTAAATTAATATCTTTAAAAAAAAGCTAAAAGATAGTATATTAAAGAATTATTAAATATAGCTTATACTAGTCTATAGACTTTTATAGAACTTTAATATTCTAAACTAGAAAAATAATTTTATAATCCTCTTAATATTATATTTATTTATTTAGAATTAATAAAATATATAATTACTAATATTTAAAATTGCAAAAATTTAAAAAATTATATTTAATAAGTTATTTTTAATAGTAGAAATTTTAGAATAATAATTTCGGAATATATTTAAATTATAATAGTATATAACTATATAGATATATAGCTGCAGATCCTACTATTATAGTAACTAATACCTACCTCTATAATTTCTAATCTACTTTAATAGATTTAATTAATAAAAGCTAACTAATTTAATTTTTATAAACTATTTTTTAAGTTAAACTTTTATAATAACTATATTTTATTAGATTTATATAATAAATAGAATAAAAATAAGTAATTTAATCTATTAAAATCTTACTTTAATTTATCTAAATAACTATTATCTAATAGTAAATAAACTATAAAAGATTATAAATTTATTTCTATATACTTATATAATAAGTTTAATAAACTTATTAAGTAGGAAAAAGATAAGTTAAAAGAAAGCTATTAATATATATTATATTGAGATTAAGCTTCTATATTAAAAAATTAAAGTAGGTTTAATAAAGGAAAATATAATACTAATAAAAGATAAATACAGCGTTTATTCTATATTAATAAAAAAAATAATAATAATCCTAAAAATATTGAAAACCTTATTAAAGATAATAATAATATTTATAACCTAGACTACTATTATAGTATATTTTATAAAAATGAAAATCTCGCTAATAATCCAAATATCCTATCTTTTAAGGAAAATAAAATTCTAAATTATTTTTCTATAACTATTAATAGTATAAAAAATACTAAATTTTTATAGCCTAGAAAACCTAGTAGTATTCTAGCTTAGTTATACTAGAAGTATAATACTAGATTCTTATTTAGTAATAAGTTATATAGATATTTTAAGTTTTATTTTTATTAAAATAAATCTTTTTCTACCTATTCTAAAAACTATTAAGTAGAGGAGGAAGTACCTCTTCCTATTATTATTTAAAAGAAATTATTTTCTATTTTATATAAAAGCTTAAAGAAATCTAACTAAAATTTTGTTTCCCCTAATTCTTTTAGAATTTTCAAATCTAATTCTTTTAAAAACTTTTAAATAAATAAACTAGACAAAATACCCCCGCTAGGTATTATTGTTAAGGAATTATTAAATTTGTAGTCTACTACTGCAGTAGACAGTTCTACAATTTTATTAAAATAAAGAAATTAAAAACATTAAATTATTTCGCTATCTTAGGATTTTTAAAAATCTGAAAAGAAAAATTTAATAAAAAATCTACCTGCTGCTAAAACTAATACCTCCTTAATATTAAGGACCTTAATCCTTATAAGAAAGTAACTATTAAGTAAAAATCGCTAGAACCTATTATATTTCTTTTTAAACTACTAACTTAAGCTAAATCAAAATATTAGCTAACGAAATTAAAAGTTATATATTTAGTATAGATAGTTAAGAAGTTATAGTATTTAATTAAAGTATTATATTAACCTACTATTATTTTTATAGATTATTAGGCAATAGTAAATATTTAGTATAGATAGTTAAGAAGTTATAGTATTTAATTAAAGTATTATATTAACCTACTATTATTTTTATAGATTATTAGGCAATAGTAAATATAATAAAATAAAGTTTTTTGAATATAACTTCTATTATAAGATTAAATCTATATTATATTTAGTTATTAAAATACCTTGCGTATTTTTATCTTAATATTTAGTATAAAGTAGGAAAGGTAAATATTATCCCTAATATACTATTAAAACTGCCTATTATCAACAATGTATATAGTTATTTAGAAACTAGATCTAAGTAGATTATTAAAGTATACTTTATTATAGTTATTAAAATATCTCTAGAATTTAAAACTTAAATTAAAGCTAATTATTAAAATAATATAAAATATATTTATATTTTAAACCTTTTAAAAATAAATAATACTAAGAATTAAAATATAGTATATCTTCTATTTAAACTTCTAAACAACCTTATTTATAATAATAATAAAATTAAAGGACTTTATTTTATTCTATTTTTAAGTCTAGAATAAGAAATCTTTAAAGCAGTATATAATAATTAGGGGCATCTAAATTTCAATTATATATATAAAAATATTATAAGAAATTTTTATTTCTTTAATATAGCTAAGTATCTAAAAAGATACTTATCTTACTACACTTTATATTTAAATAATAAGATACTATATTATACTTCCTTTAAAGCTTTATAACCTATTTTTTTACCTCCTTATCTTTTTAATACCTTAACTATTAATTTTATTTTTACCTTACTTATATTAGTACTAAATATTTTTAATTATATAATATTACTTATAGATAAATTTTTAAAAGTAATTATAATAATAGCTAGGAAAATTATATAAACAAGCAAGCAGTAGGCTATTATATTTATTAAAAAGTTGTATCTTATCTTATAGGGTATTTTACTTATAATTATTTTAAATTAAAATAAAAAATTTATTATAGGTTTTTAAAAAGTTATTATATCTTAGCTAGGAGTTAAGCTTATATTTATTACCGCCTAATACCTTTAAGCTAATAGTTAGTTAGAATAATCTAATTAAATAATAGAAATTGTTCTTTAATATATAATTGCCTTTTTAAAAAATATTAGATTATAGCCCTTCATTTTTAGCTAGCTTTCTACTTTAGTTTATAATTCTATTTCTTAAATAAAGGAATTATATTAACTTAAGTTTTATTTAGCTATTATATTTATAAAGTACTAGATTTAGTATAAGTTCTATTTCTTTTTTAGATAACTAAAATTAAAGATTTAAATTTAGTTATAGTTTTAGACTTTCTACTTTCTACTAAAAAAAGATTTTCTTATTATATATATATATAGATATATAAAATGCTATTACTTTTATTATAATAATAATAAAAAAGCAATATAATAATTGCTATATTTAAAAGTTTTTTAAAGTAAGCAACTAAGTATTATTATATTTATATTATAGTTATAAACTATTTAGCCTAAAAAACTAGAATATAAAAATTAAATAATAGTTTACTAGCTTTTATAAAGTTATTAAAAAAATTAATCTAGTTTCTTATTATCTATAATTCCCACTTTTCTTAAATTAAGCTTATTTAGTAATTTTTATTATTTATTTTAAGTTAGCTTTACTTTTATTATCTAATCTATATTACTAGAATTTAATAATATTTATCTTAATAATAGAAGGGAATCTTATATATTAGCTTTTAGTTATTTTACAAAAATGTATATAACGCTATTATAGCAGCGGGTCTTTTATTTAGTATTTTATATAATTTAAAAGATTAGGAAGCAGCTATAATTAATAACTTTATTTAAAGGATATACTAGAATTATTAAAACTATAATTTAATTTAGCTTATAATAAAGATAAAATCGTTAGAATATAACGAGATTTAATATAAGATTCCTTTAAAAGTATTTTTTATTTCTACTTTAGCTTTTAAGAAATATTTATTTACTCCTTTAAGACTATATTAAATTATACCAAATTATTATAAGATTTCGTTAAAATTTTTCGAAATATAACTTTTCTTTTTTTTAATTTACGCTTATAGTTATACTTTTCCCTCCCCCTCTTTATACAAGTAGTATAATTATAAATTATATAATATTATAATTTAAGTATATTATATATAAGAGTAGGATAGAAATCTTAGTATCGCGATTTAGGAATAATTTAAAGTATAGGTTTTAGCTTTAGCTTAGGCTATGCCCCTTTAGTAAATAGAGTTTCTATATATATAATATCTAGTATTAGCTTTGTTTTATTTCTTAATAAAGTAAGCCTCTATAAGTATAAGTATTTTTTTTAAAAGCAGCAAATTATTAGAGTATTCTTCTATATATATATATATTAGCTACTTACTTTTTAGCTTGTCTATTAGCTAGGCTAGGGGCTAGCCTTATTAAGCTAGCGCTATCTTAGTATATTACGCCTTAGGGCGCGTATCTTCTAGATTAATAAATAATTGTTATATACTATAAATAGATACTTATAATAAGTAAAATAATTAAAGGAGTATAGAAAGTAGGAGTTAAAAGTTCTAGAAGTAAGTATTATAATAAAGAAAGAAAAAGGTTAGTAATCTATACTTTTTATTCTAGAATTACATTACTATTTAAGTAAATAGGGCAACAGTATTAATTAATAAATATATACTAAAGGGATTTAATTAATTAATTTAGCTTAGGTATAGTATTTTTATAGAAGGCAGAAGTTTTTAAGTAATTAATCGAAGGTAAAGAGAGCTAGTATACTAAAAGGCTAATATACTATTAATATAGCTAGTAGTTTTACTAAAAGCCTTTTTAAGTTAATTAGCAGTATTAATAAAAGTAATAAAGGATATACTAAATAGCTATTAAAGCCTATACTAGCGTATTACTACTAAATTATCGCAAACTAGATAAGCAAATAAAATAAAGTCTAGAGTAAATATTAATTATAAAATCTATTTACTAGTAAGTTAAAAATAAGGTAGGTCCTATCTTTATTAATACTTATCCTATATATACTAAGCGTAGAGCGCTCTAGAACTATAATATAAGCTATTAATTAAAATTATTTTTAAAAAAAATTTATATATAAAATATTTTAAAAAAATAAAAAATAAATAATAAGCTTAACTAATATCTATTTATAATAATATTAATTATAAAGATTAAATTAATTTTAAAGATTTATTATATTATAAATTTTAAATATAATAATTAAATACTTATTTAAATTCAATTATAAATAATTAAGCTAAAAGCTATATATAAAAAATAATATTATAAATAATAATAATATTTACTTTTAAATTAATAATTAATATTAAATAAATAGAAAGCTAAATATATAATAAAATCTATTTAATTAATTATATTTATAAAATATATATTTATAGCTTTTATTATAATTTAAATTCTTTAGAAATATAATTTTTATAATTGATAAAAAAGTTATTTAGATATTTTAATAAAAATTAAAATATAAAAATAAAATAAAATATAATTATATTAAAACTAATATTAATTTTATTTATTTTTATAAATAATTAAATATTTATATAAATAATAGCTACTTTTAATATTAATTTTGATATATTATATCTATTTTTAGTTATTACTACTATACTTATAAAACTAATTTTAAATATATTTAAATTTAATTATAATTAATTATAATAATTTTTAATATAATAATACTTTTAAAATAAAGCTTAATTAAAATATTATTTAATTTATAAATATACTATTAGTTTTTAGTTCTAAATATAATTATTATTTATTAATTATAATAATTTTTTATTAATATTAATTATAATATAAAAGGAAGGTATATTAATAAAAATTATATTTTTAAAGCTAGCTATAATAATAAAAAACTATATTACTAACTATATTATTATTTATATTATTATTTCTAAAGATATAAATAGGTTTAAAGAGGGGGTATTATTATAATTTTAACTAATTTAATATAAACTATATAGGGGTTATAAAGGGCTATAATATAATATATACTAGTATAATATATTTTATACTAAGCAGCTTAATATATTATATATATATAAATAACTTAATATATAGTGCCTTTACTATAGGTATTTATATAAAGAATATGCCTGCTCTTAAATTCCTTTTATTATCTTTAACCTCCTATCTACTAGGGCCTTAGCTAGCTTAGATTAGTAAGTATATAGGTTGACTTTTAATAAGCTACTATTTATTTAAATATACTTTTTATTTTATTTTAATATAGCTTAAAAGATTATTATTAAATCTTTTATTAAATAATTTCTTGTTTCTACCTTAATAGTTTATTAATAAGCTATCTTTAATAATAAATATTAAGAATTTTATACTTTAAATAAATAATCTAAAGGATACCTTCTTTATTTAATTATTATTATTATCCTAAAATAGCTAACGCTTGTTTTTAATATTATATTCCTATAATAAATTTAATAATACTTTTTCTAGTTTAAATAAATAGCTATTAACTAAAATATTAACTAAAAAAGTTATTTATTAATATTTACTAAGCCTTTTATTACTAATTAAACGTTATTAAAACTTATCTATAATAATAAATAATATATTATTATTAAATAAAGATCTTGCCTATCTTATAAGAGTAGTTTTTAATTAACTCCTATAGTATAATCTATTGCTTAGCCCTCTTATAGAATAACTACTACCTTTAGTAATAATTAATAATTATAGCTTTTAATAAAACCCTAGTAATATAGGTTTCTTTAACCTACAATATAATAATAAAATAATTGAATTAAAAGCGCCTATAATAGAGTATATACCTAGAGAAATATATTTTTATAATATTTATTTATTTCTTAAGTACGCTAGAGATATAATATTAGTAAAAGGAGAGGATCTTATATATATTAACCTATAAATATAGTTAGCTAAAATTAATAAAGACGCTAAAAGACTTATATATTATAAATAAGGGATTAATAAATAATTAAGAATTCTTATAAATAAATTTTAATATCTTATTAATATTATTATTAATAGTCTACTTAAAGAATAATATATTATTAAGGATATTACTAGTTATTAAGAGTGTTTTAAGAATATATATAATATATCCTTTATATTACTAAAGATATTAAATTAAATAATATAGGTAATTAGTTAGATATTATTTATAATAATTTTAATATAGAGCTATAAGTTAATTTATAATAATTGATTTAAGATATATTTATAAAAGCTTTTCTTATAAATATAAATAACTTAAAATATAATTAATAAGTATATATAAGATATATGCTACGAACTACCCTATAATAGCTTACTTTTTTAAATTATTATTAATTAGATTAGTAAATAAATAATTATTTAAATAAAAGAAACTTTTAACTTAGTTAATATTATAATATAGGATAGCTAAATTTCTAATAGCTATATTAGTAAGCTTTTTATTATAATTCCTAGAACTATATTTATAGAGATTAATATAGTTTTTAGCTACTTTTTTAATAAAATATAAACTAAATTTTAAACGCTTTTATTTAGCGTCTAATACCTCTGCCTTCTTATTAGCTTCTTATAAGACTTTTAAATATAAATATATTAAATTCTCCCTTAAGAAATAATACTATTACTAATATATTAAACTATTCTAATTAAAAACCTTATTTTAGCTAGAATTAAGGTTAGTATTAGCTTTATAAATAAAAGACTTATTATAAAAATATAAATAATAATAAGCTATCTTAAGAATAAATAAATAAAGAATATAATAATAGTCAAAGAACCTACTATACTACTTTTAATAAATATAATAGCTTTAAACTATTTAACTTTAATATAGATATACTAAAAACTTTAGATTAAGACAGTACTATTAACTTAAATTTATATATATTCTTTACTAGTCCTACTTCTATTAAGTATAAATACTATTCTTATATAACTAGCTTTCTTTTAAAGAATAAGCTTTTTTTATATCTAAAGAAAGGCTAAAAGTATAGTCTTCCTTATATTTAAATTTGAATAATAATAATATTACTATTTATAGATTATTTTAAGAAGCTTTCTTAAGATATTATTAATTTAATAAATATATTATTTATTTATTATTTAAATATTATTAAATCTTTAATTCTATTATTTTAAGCCTTAGCTAGCTTTATATTTAAAGGCTACTTATATATAAAATTAAATATTATAATTAATAAAAGTACTTTTAATATTTATTTTAACTTAAAATATACTATCTTTTTAATTAATTATAAAAAGCTTTTTAAAGTTCTATTTAATATTAAGCCTATTACCCTCTTATTAACTATTCTTATATAAGGCGTTAGGAATAGCATTTATTAATTATTAAAATATATAAATATAATAATTTTTATTTATAGTTATATTAGAAAATATAATATTAAAGCTAAGATTTTAGTAGAAATATATTTTATTAAAAAGCTAAATATTAATTTACTTATTAAGAAAAATATTATTATTTTATAGAAAATATATTTTAACCTTATTATATAATACTTTATAATTAATACTTTTTAAGATATAATAGTACTTTTTAATACTATTATTTCTAATATTAAAGGCGGCTAGATAAAATATTATATTTAATTAAAAAGATTTATTATAGTTCCTATTATAATTATAATAGAAATCCTTATTATTATAAAGAAGGAATTACTATTTAATAAAAACTTCTTATTTAAACTATAATATTAAAATAATTTTAATTATAATAAAAGTATTTATACTTATATTATTAATATTATATTTATTTTTATTTATACTATACTAGGTTTTATTATTAAATATTAATAAATAGGCTATTATTTAATAAAAGCTTTATTAAGACTTTTCGCTATTTTTAAATAACTTTAATAGAAACTTTATTAATTATAGAAATCTAAAATAATAGCAAGTATAATAGTATTGATAATAATATTAACTTTATTATTAATATTAATAAATTATATGAATATAAAGCTTTTAATTCCTAATATAGGAATTAACTTAATCCTAGAAGAAGATAGTCTATAAAAGTTTTCTATAGATTTCCTTTTTTTATTAAAGTCTTTATTAGACTTATTTGCAATTATTATTATTAATTTTATATTTAAGTATATTCTATTAAATAGAGTTATTATCTATAGAATACCCTCTATAGTAAATATTATTAAAAATATTATAAATAAGTTTCCTAATATTTAGATTAATATAAAAAATATAATTAACCTTAATCCTATTAATTATATACTAATACCTTTTAAGTCTAGAGTAGTATTAGTTTTTTATAAACTTTATCTATTAAGTTTAAAAAATTATACTATTATAGATAAGGTATATAATAAGCTTTATTTATAAGGTAAAATATTTTAAGCTAAGTAATTAATTAATTTTATTTATTTAGTATTTATAGTTTAGAAGAAAATATTGCTAAAGCTAAAAGGCTATATAATAATTAATATTAAAAAGTTAAATAAAATATTAAAGCTTAATATATATTTTTTACTACTTTAATTAGTAATTATTAAAGCTATAGCAAGTTACCCCTATATTATAGTAGTTAATACTATAACTTAGTTTTATTAGTTTTTTATTAAAAAAGAAAATAAATATAAAGTTATAATTATATTATACTAAGGCTAAGAATAAATTACTATTTATTTAATAAAGTATAAGGGATTACTTTTATATATTTAAAGATAAACTAATACTATTTTATAATTAATTAAAGATTTTGCTAAAGGCTATATTAATAACATTATTATTTTCTCTAAATTATTAAAAAAATATTTTTTATATTTATATTAGTTCTTTTAGTTTTATAAATATATTAAAATTATTTTAAGCCTTATAAAATTATATTTAACTTATTTTTTAATTATTATTTTAAGCTAATATATTAATAGATTAAATTTATCTACTATAGCTAAGAAAATCTAAATAATATAAAATTTAAAGTTCTTATATATACTTTATAAATTAGAAACTTATTTTAATCTTATAAAATAACTTTAATTATTAATTTATTATTATAGTTAAATAGCATAATTATTATAAAATAGAAAAATAATATTTATATACAATATTACTTCTAATAGACTAAAATATAAGAAGGATATTATATATCTTATATTATAGAAGCCTTTTATTATAAAGTATAAATCTTTTCGCATTTTATAGGATATCTTTTTAAGCCCTTTATTTTTTATATATTATAATATCTTATAGCGTTTATATATTAATATTAATATATCTAAGGAATAGGATTTTATAGCTATAATCTATCATATAAAAGGAGACCTTAAGCTAGATATAAGTAAGCTATTCTTAAGAATATTAATAAAGCTTATTCTATTCTATAGTAAAAGTTTAAATATTATAAAGAAAAATTACTAGCTAACTAAACTTAAAACTATAACTATTATATAAATAGTTTAAAAGGTATAGTACCTTATTAAAGCTACTAAAGTACTATTAGTTATTATTTATACTAATTATTTACTATTAATAATAATATTATATTAGTTTACCCTTAAGACTTTAAATATAAATAAACTTAATCTTTGCTTTATCTATACTTTTTAATATTTATTAGGTTTTGAACTTAATATTTATTATAAGCCTAGGAAAATTAATATTATACTAGATGTTTTTTTTAGGCTAGTAAGTAAATTAAATACTAATACTAATTTTAGAGAATTTAATACCTTTTAAATAGAATCTATAATAGCTTTCTATATAACTTTAATAAAATTAGATTTTTATTTTAAAGATTATCTATAGAAGGCTTATATAAATACTTCTAATTAATAGATAATAATTAAAGATTTAAAATCGTTAAAGCTATAGACTTTTTAAGGTAATAGGTCGCTATTATATTATATTAAAAATAGAATTAAATTCGTTTTAAAAGATAAGCTTCTTTATCTTATAAATAGCGCTATTAGTAAAGAATATTTTATAATTTTAAAGATATTTTATAAAAATATATTTTATATAATATATAATCTTAGTAGCTATAATAGCTTTTATAAAATATATAATTAATTAGCTAACTTATTCTATATCTATTAGTTTAATAAGACTTTATATAACTATATTTATTATTATCTTAATTATTAATTATATTAAATAAAATATTATATATTTTTAAAAAAATAAATTTAATAAAGATATTTATAATTTTATTCTATACTATTATAATTAACTTTATTATTAGCTTATTTATAATTAATAGCTTTAATATAATCCTTAGTATTACTAATAAGTTTTATAAATATATTATTCTTTAAGAAAGAAAAATTAATTAAAATATAAAAGAGTAAGCTAATATTTTTATATTAAAGCTATTTAAATATAACTAAGGTATATTATATTTAATTATTAATAATTAAAACCTTTATTTTATATTATTTTTTTAAATATTAAATATTTACTATCTTAAAGGTAGATTTATTAGTTTCTATAGTATATTATTTATAGATTAATAATTAATTAAAAAAAACTAATTAAATAATTAAAATAGTATTTTATTTCCTATTTATATAAGGAGATATAAACTAAATTAAGTTACTTTTATTTATTTATTTTTTCTATAATAACTTAATTAATTCTATTATAAGCTTAGCTTTAAATAAGATAGTATATAGCTTTAGAATAAATAATTTATTAAGCTTCTTAAAAGACTTTTTTCTAAAAACTATACTAAGCTTTAAGCTATATATTAAGAAGCTGCTACTAATATTATTATTTATATTAATTTTATAATAAAGATATAGTATAATTAGAAATGCTTATAAGTAATATTTAAGAAGGATAATATAGTTTATTTTACTTTTTTCTATAGCTATAAAATATTTAGTCTTATAAATTATAAGTTAAAATAATAGTATATTAGTTTTTTCTATATTTTAAAATATATAAGTAATCTAATATATAAACTTAAGCTCCTATTTACTATATATATTTACTTTATAGTTTTAGTTATATAATTTAAGAAAGTAATTATAGTAGAGTAAAACTTATATTATAAGCTATAATAAGTGAAAATCCTAAATATTAAAGAAGATAATAAAAGTAATATAATCTATAAAATTAAAGCTTTACTTAATAAGCGCATAAATTAATAAAGTCGCTATTATTATCTTATTAAATAGAAAGAATATAATTATAAATATATATTTAATATAATATTAAAAACCTTAATAATACTAAAGACTTAGTAAAAGCCTATAATAATATATACCTTAAGTAACCTTGCTGCTATAAATAGCCTTGTTAGTAAAAGATTATCTTTATTTATAAATTATAAGTATATAATATAGGTTTTAATAGTCTAGTATTATAATATATAAGTCTAATAATATATATATATAGTAAATAATAAGGGCGTCGCTTTTTTATTATTTAAAAGCACTAATAAAAGGAGATAAAAATACTTAGTAGAAGTAGGACAGTATTTAATATAAATAGGACTTGCGTCCTACTTAAGCGCTTTTATAGCTTTAGATATTAGTAATAATAAATACTATAATTATGTTTTTGCTACTCTTACTACTTACTATTATATTAAGAGTTATAGTTAATAAAATAGAAATAAGTTTTATTAAAATTAATTATTAGTAAATTTAATTATATAATAAATTCTTAATAATATTATAGTAAGCTATAATTATAATATTATAATAATTATAATATTTTTATTTTTATTTTTTATTATAGTAAAGTATTAACTTAAATCCTTTAAATACTTAAACTTTAATACTTTAGATTTAATATTAAAGCTTAGCTTAAATATAATATATTTAAAAAGTAATATTAAAAAGGATAATAATTTTATAAATAAAAAAGCTTTAATTAGTAAGTTTTAAATTCTAGAGTATATTATTTCTCTTAATATATAAAGTACTTACGCTATTAAAACTTAATATAGTAAAAAGTAAAAGTAATTTATTAAAGCTATTAAAGAATAATAAGAATAATAATATTAATAATATTAATATTCCTAGCTAAGATAGGCTTAAAGAGGATAGATTTAATATTAATAATATAAGTAAGTTACTTTTCTTTTTTAATATTCCTTTAAATACTTTATTACTTTTATACTTATAATAAAATTTATATAATAGATATTTAAGCTATCTTAAAATATTTTATACTTTTAAATACCTACTATAAATAAGTATAATCTATATAATAACTTTAAAATAACTATCTTAGAGCTTTCTTTCTTTAGTATTAAATATAAGTTTTATAGTATTATAAGTATTTTTTATTAGCTTTTATATTTTAATTTATAGCTACTTTTACATAATACTCTTACTTCCTAAGAATTTTTTAATATAATTTTAAGTTTAGTTTATAAAATAATAAATTATATAATTAAACTTTACTTTTTAAAGCTAGGGGCTTTATATACCTACTTATAATAATTATAATAAAGCTATATTAATAAATATATAATATAAAAAATATAAATACTAGTATTAAAAATATTAAAAAAAAAGATAGTAAGTATATAAGATAGTAAGTATATAAGATAGTAAGTATATAAGATAGTAAATATATAAGATAATAAGTATATAATATAGTAAGTATATAATATAGTAAGTATATAAGATAGTAAGTTTAAAAGGTAGCTAGCCTATAGTACTTAAAAAAGATTAATTTTATAAGATTTTACTATATAATAAAGCTTTTTAGCCTAGGTAGAAGGTATAATATATAAGCTTTATAATATAGATTTTAATAATAATAATAATAATTTTAAACTTTTATTATATTAAAATACAAACTATATACTAATATACTATAGTTTATAAAAAAGGATAGTTTATACTTATACTTCTTATTAACTATAAAATCTTTTATTAATATTATTAAAGTAATAACTATATATAAATTCTTTATACTTATACTCTAATATATATTAACTTATTAAAAAACTTAATATAATAATAATAAGTATAAAAAAGATATTAAGATTAATTAATTTCTAAGACTCTAATTTAAAAGCTTTATTTAAAAGTACTTTTAATTAAAAAGATAATAAATAAATAAATAATATATTAGTAGTTTCTTTAATTAAAATAGGGCTTTATTATATAACTTTACTAGAAAATATTTTAATAGCTATAGTAGACTACTTCTAAGCTATTAATAAATATATTTTTAAATATTTATATAGCTTGTTACTAGACTAAAATCTAGTATTATAATAATAATATTATTTTAATTAATTAGTTAATATTAATATATTTAATATAAAGAAACTAATATATTTAATATAATTTATTATATAATAGAAATTTTATTATACTTCCTCTTTAGAAGAAGTATTATTATATACCTTTTTATTAATATAAGTATTTTTATTATTATAAAATATTCTATAATAATAGTTTAAATTATAAATATTATTATCTTTAATAAAAACCTTAATATCTTTAAAAAAATTTTTATTAATATAAAATAAATACTTTATTCCTTTATTAATATTTTATCTTCCTTTATTAAATTTATTTTAATCTTTTAATATAACTTAATTTTAGTTTAATATATATTAATAGCTTTTCTTTAGCTTATCCCTTTCTTATTTAATAAGTTTATTAAACTAATATATTATAATTATACTAGTATTATAACTAAATAAATATAAGGGATATATAAAAATAAAGTCCCTATAAGAATAAGAGCTTTAGTACTTATATAGGAAGTATAGTATAATTAAGCCTATAGAAACTTTAGCTAGAAAATTAAAATATTTAACTATTAAAAAGCTTAAATGCCTAGAGAGACTCTATATTACTGCGATATAAGGTCTTAGAGATATAGAGAAATTAATCTAAAATTCTCTATATTTAAACTTATATATATTACCTTTTTATAAAGGTTTAAAAGTATTAAGTATAGCGGTAATACGTTAAAAAACTATAGCCTTTTATAGGAATATATATAGCCTAAGCAAAATATATATATCTTTAAATATAAATAGAAAAAGTATATACTTAAATTACTTATTAAATATTAATAGGCTAGACTACTAGAGTATAAATCCGCTCTCTTTACTATACTAATATAGCTAGTCTAATATAAACCTAAAAAAGTACTAGTAAATATATTAATATATACTTAAAACTTTTAAAAAAAGAGGAAAAGTACTTAGCGGCTATAGAAAAACTATAATAAGGATTAATAAAAAAATAGTAATTAAACCCTTTACGTAGTTAGCTACTAACAAATTTAAGTTATATTTTAATTGTATAGTTAGATTACCTATAAAAGATATAAAACTTCGTAAATAGATACCCTCTCCTTCTTAAAATTTAAAAATCTAAACCTATTTTAAGATTATATTTAGTTTCTATACTACTTACCTCAACAATGTCTATGGAACTTAAAGCGCAAAGAAAAAAGATTAAAAAATATAGATAAATTAACTTTTCTAGATAATTTAAATATTAAAAATAGATAGTCTGCTAAGAATTCTCCTAAATTAAATCTAGTAGAGAAAAGTAAAAAATATATATTAGATTACTACTTAGACAATAAGTTGGGACAATTTAATAGTATAACTATAACGAAGAAGGCAATACCCTCCCTAGACTATAAAGGCTAAGTATAGGGAGTAGAGGCTAAAAAGAAATCCTAGGAGGCTAAAGCCTCTTAAAAAGCTAAAAAGAATAAAAAGTAGAATATAGAAAAGAAGGAAAAATTATTAAAAACTAAGGCAGTAAAAGCAGTAGGCAAAAAACCAACTAAGTTATATAAATACTATAAGGGTAAATACTAATTAAAAGACTATTTAAACTATAACTATAAAAAAGAGGTATAAAAAAAAAATAAAAAATAAAAAGAAAAAAAAGAAGAAAAAAAAATTAAAAAAGAAAAAAAAAGAAAAGCTTACTCTTTTAGTAACCCTACCTCTTTTCCTCCTTATTTACCTTAATAGAATAAATTTTAATAAGGACTAGTAGCTTTAAAGTTAGTAAAAAAGCTTTAAACTATATATTCTAGGAATATATTAAACTCTTTCTCCTTTAATAGTATTACGCTATAAAAAATACCTAAATAGCTAGCAGCTTTAAAAATAACTTTTAGCTTTAGCTAAGAAAATATAATAAAAAGAATATTTATTTAATACTATTATTATATAGAATAGCTTTTTAATAAAAAAAAAATAAAGAAAGCTAAAAAATTTAAAGTACTTTATAATAAATACTTAAAAAGGATATAGCTTTATCTTTAAATAAGTTTTAAGCTTAGATATAAACTAAGCTTATAAAAAGTAATTTTAAAGCTTATAAACTCTTTAATATTATAGGCTTTTAAAATTCTATCTATAAGACTATATAATAATTACTCTTAAGTAGCTTATATTTTAATACCTAAGTAAATAAAAGAAGTTAAAAAGTATAGTTATAAAATAATAATTTTAGATAAAAAAGTAAAAGTAGACTATTATCTATTAAAAAGCTTAATAATCTTTTATTATAAATTTATTACTTATTATCCTAGAAAAGATAATAAAATAGCTATTATAATTACTAATAAAAAAATATAATTTTAGCTTTTAAAGGCTTATATACTAGTAGCCTATATTAAGAGCTTATATCTAGTTCAAGGGTATTATATTGTTTTTCTCTAGAAAACTAATTAAAGTAATATATATATATAGGCGCTAATGCTATTAACATATTATATAATACGCTATATATATAATAATTGCCCTTATTAAAAAGAGCTTATTTATAAGTATAAAAGATAATATTAAAGTAGATATTAAAAATTTTTTTAAGGGGGTTAATAGTATATTTACCTTAGGGGGTTAATAATAGGGTATTATTTGCAATAGATAATAGGAATTTTTATTTTTTATTAATTAAATATATCTTTTATAAGTTTATTATTATTAAGCTTAGTTTTAATTGCTATCTTAAGTTTTTATTAATATTTAAATTTATCTAGTTTTTATAAAAGCAAAAATAGTAGTAGTAGATTATAGTTAAATTATAATAGCTATTCTTAAATAGCTAGGGATTCTAGCTAAAAATTTTATTTATTATGTTGTTTTAATATAAACTTAAATTATAGAAATTTTCGAATAAATATTTTTCTAGCCTATAAATTACTAGCCTTATCCTTTTATAATTTATCTAAATAATTATTAAACTTATCTTTAAAAAGATACTTATAGCTTTAAAGAAGCGCTTTAAAATTAATATCTATAAAATTATTAAAATTTATTCTTATTATATAATTGTCTATTCTGCTTCTATCTGCAGCTTTAGCTAAATATCTTACTATACTAAAGAAATATTAGATTATTTTAACTAATTCTTTTCTATTTATATTTTAAAACTCTTTTATATTATAAATAAAAATAGTTATAAATTATATACTTATTAAAAACTCTAGAAATTATTTTAAAAGAATAGCTATATAAAAACTTTATACTAAAAGAGTTAGAGAATTATATTATATACTTATAGCCGCTTATTAAGGTACTAATCTTTATTAGAAATATAAATTTTACTTTTTTAGAGGCAGAAGATTATTAGGCGGAAATTAAGATATAATAAAATCTAGATTTTCTAATAAAAATTAGGATATAAAATACTTTAAAGCTAAATAATTTATAGCTACTTATTAAAGTATTATATATTCTATATATTTAAAGAATAAGCTTTAACTCTTTTAAAGTAGAGGATTCTATAAATATAGGGTTTTTATATTTTATAATATATATTTCTAAAATAGTTATATTTTATTATTAGAATTCATAAAAGATAAAACCTTTAACCTATTAATAAAGTAGCAATTAAACTTAGAGTTAGCTTTTAGTAGGTTTATAAAAGCAGTTCTATTAATTATGTTATCTATTATATTTTCTTTACTTTCTAGGAAATATATTAAATTATTTTTAACTTTAATTACTTAGCTTTTAAAATAGTTAAAAAGGAAAACTTTTAATAAGTTTAAAAAAATAGCTTTTCTTTTATCCTAGCAGTATATATCTTTAGGGCTAGCCTTTAATAGGTTTATAAGGGTATCTTTATTAATTATATTATTTATTATATTATTATTGTTTTTTAAGAAATCTATAAAAATATCTTTAACTATAATAAGGTTTTCTTATATTAGTAGTATTTTTATTAAAGTAATAATTGCCTATTTAATTTTAATTCTTTTTTTACTCTTTTTCTTTATAGCGTTAATAGTAGTTATAACTTTTATAGCTAAAACGATATTAAATTTATAATTTAAATAAAGCTATCTAATTAATATATATAAAAGTAAAAGGGCACTATACTATATAATATAATTTTTACCTAAATATTAGCTATTATATTAATATTTTTATAAAAAAATAGCTACTTATAATAATTTCTTAGCTTAAATACCTTTATTTCTAAAGTATTAATAAGTTTTATAATAGAGATAATATTATATTTTATCTACTCCTAATACTTTAGCTATATAGCTAATACTAATAAAAAGTTTAGTAAGTATTAATTTATTATTACTATTAAATTAAAAGTAGTAAATTTTTTAAATATTAGCTAAATTGTATAGTAGGCAATATATTATATAGTTATCTATTAAGATATTATAAAATTTATTAGTAATTTCTAAGCCTATATCTAAAAATAGCTAGAATATAAATAAAAGTACTTTTACTATTTCTGCAGCTTCTATTTACTTTATTTTCTTAACTTTTAATTTTTTTAAAATATTTTTAAAATTTTTAAATAAAGAATAGTATCCTTTATAGTTAATATTATAGAGATTTAAAGTTATAATAATATCCGCTTACTAGTAATACCTTAATATTTTATTATAATATTTTAAAAAGTTATTTACAAGTAATATTAGTTATTTAATAGCAAATAGTAAAAGCTTAAGAAAAACTACTATTAGTATTACTACTTATTTTCTTTAATAATATTAATATTAATTTTTTTATTTATTAAAAGAAAGTTTATTTATACTTTTTTAGCTAAATAAATTTATAATTTAATTATAATATAGCTATTAATTAAAATAATTAAAATACTCTAATAAAATAAAATAGCTAAAAAAAGTAGAATAGTTAAAACTTCTAACAACCCTTTAAAGTTTAAAATATATATAATTATTTTTAAAAATATTAAATTAGTTTAATTAATAGCTTTTTTTTAATTAAAGTTTTTATAGAACTTTTACTTTAGCTTTTTCTAATATTTGCTTTTTAATATAATTAAAAATATTTATATTTAGCTAATTTTAATTATTATAGTCTATAGCTTTAATAATAATTAATATATTTCTATATTAGAATTTACTTATAAATATAAAATATAAGTTTAAAACTAGGTTTAAGTTAAAGATATTATTTAAATTATTTTTATTAAAAAGGTTAAAGTTAAGCTAATATTAGAGCTTAAATTTTATAATAAGATTAAAATTATTAGTATAGTTTTATAAAAGTTTTATTTGCCTATTTTTATTTAATTACTCTTAAAGATATCTAGCTAAATATACTTAGCTTAGTAAAATAATAAAAGATTATTTTATAAATAGTTTTTGCAATAGATTATTTCTATTAGAATTAATATTAATTATATAATCTTTATATTTAAAATAGTTAAACTATTTTTAAATAATAAATATTTAATATAGTATAGGGAGTTATATAGCTTTTAATTTTATTAAAAGATTTTTAGTATAGGGTCCCTAGCTAGAAAGCTAAGCTTCTTTAATATTTCTAAGAAGCTTTTTTACCCTAAATTAGATTTTTATTTTTATAAAGTCTTTTAATTTAAAATTTATATAATTATAATAAATAAAAGGCCTATTATTAAGTAAATACTTTAAATTATATGCTAAGCCTTTTATAATATTAGTTACTTAGGCTCTATTATTATTATTATAATTTATAAGTATATAGAGTATTAGAAATATATTAAAATAATAATTTTTGTTAAAATTATTATTTAAAAGTAATAATAATACTAATAGAAATAAGAAATAAAATTAATAAAAAAGTTAAAAATAATAATTAGTTAAAATTATATTAAATTTATTTATTAAAGTTAAAAAGCAGTATTTAGCTTTAGTGCCTTTTTTTAAAGTACTTAACAACCTAAGGGATATTTTCTTTTAGTGTCTAAGTAGGTTTAAAGATTATTTTTTTATAATTCTTCTATTTTACCCTATATCTATAAATATATCCTTGCTTTTTGCAACGAAATATTTTTTTAATAATATAGTTATTATTCCTATTTATTATAATAAGTTTAAAAAAGGAATTTTCCTTTTAAAAGCGTTGTTATAAGCTTATTTAAAATAAATAACTAAAATAATAAAGTATATTCATCCTATAGAAAAAGGAAGCTTAAGTTGGTAAGCGAATTTTCCTATTTTACTAGTAATTTTAAAAAAGTTTACTTTCTTTATAAAAAGCAAGGAGGAGTATAAAAGGTAATATTTAAAAGTTCTAGTCTTTACTAGTTTAATATATATTGCGCCTTCTAGATTAGGAAGCCTATATTTTTTATTAAATATAATTACTATTCTAGTTTATACTAAATAAATAATAAAGTTAATATCTTTATAAATTTATTAATAATAATATAAAAAGTTTTCTATTAATTTATTTATTGCTAAAGCTAATAAAAAATTAAGTAATTTATAAGGAGGAACTTTATAAAGCGTCTTGAAAGGGGTTATACCTATTATAAAGCTAATAAATATATTAAAAGTATATTTAACTTTTATAATATATTTATTTTAGTTCTTTTTATACTACTTTATAAATAGATAATATAATACTATTTTAATAATCTAATAAGTTCTTTCTGCCTAACTATTTATAAATAGATAATATACTACTATTATATCTAAAATAACTTTATATTTTTTAAATAAAGTTTTTTAAAATTTACTAATAAATTTTAAATTTTTATTAGAGAAAATTCTAGTAGGCTAGCCCTATAATCTATAGATATACTCCTAGTATATATATATTTATTTTTTTGCTATCTATGTTTTTTTACTAAAAACTAATTTAATAAATTTAAATATTTTATTTATAGTATTAAATATTATATTATAGGCTTTAGAGGTTAAAAGTAATTTAATAATAAAGTTAATTAAAATTTCTTTTAATAGTACTACTGCTTTGCTAATAAGATAAAGTTATCTATATAAAAGCTTTCTTAATATTTTAGAAAGTTAATATAAAAAACAACTTTTAATATATTCTTTAATAGCTTTATATAGTTTAAGAAAGAAAACCAAATACTTAAGCTATTAATAGGTATAAATAACACTTTTATAAATATAGGAGTTATATTTATAGTCTAAAATTAGCTTAACTTAATTTAGCTAATATATAAAGATAATCTAAATTTCTATTAATATAATATAGAAGCTTTTTCTTAATATTTAATCTAAAGGATTAATATATAGTTTAAATACTATTTTTATTATTAGTAGAAGTTTTTGTAATTTCTTCTAATTTTTTATATACTTTTAAGAAGGTGGGATTTATAGGAAGTACTTTTAATACTTGCGTTAAAAAGTTATTATTAATTAAAATAAGGTTTATAGAAAAAATTTATATAATTATATTTTTCAGGAGGTTAGTAGGAAAATAATTATCTAAAAGAATCTAAGAAAAGCTATTTATATTTCTATATAACTTTCTTTTATAATATATTATCTTTATTTAAAAGTCGAAAAACAATAAGTAAAGTACCTATTTAGCTAATCTAATACTCCTTCTCTTAATAGTTTTATTTTATAATATAAATTTTAAAGTAATATAGTCTATAACTACTATAAAGTTATTATTATTAAAATATTATAGAAGCTTAAAAAAGCTTAAATAAAAGCTTTTACTTTAAGCTTAATAGCTTAACATCTAGTCTTAGCAGGGTTAAAGTCCCTAGAAAGATAAAGAATTAGTTTTTTAACACTATTTAGACCTTTTCAATATAATGTTATATTATAGCCTTTTTTTTTATTACTATCTATATATAAAATAAAAAGCTTATTAAAATTAAGAAAAGCTAGGGTTAAAGTATTATATAACTTCTATTTAAGGAAATCCTATACTCTAAAGTACATAAGACTAGTATTTAAAAAAGTCTTAAATTAGGGGTTATTTTAAGTTTTATTATTAATTAAGCTATAGGCGTTATTATCTTTAAGCTTATAAACTTTTTACTTTAATAATAAAGATAATAATTTAAAGTAAAAGCTTTAAGTAAAAAGTTTAATCTTAATATATTATATATATTTCTTTTAATAGTTTCTTTTAGTAGTAGCATATTTAAAACTTCTAGTTTTAAGCTATATTAGCGGTCTAGTAATAGAAGTAAAGTAATATATAAACTTCTTATAATATTTAAAGAATCTTATACTAATTTCTAACTTATAAAAAGTTTTAGGAAATTTTATTTTTTTTATAGCTTCAACTTTCTTTTCTACTATACTAAAACTAAGCTTTAATATATAATAGCTTAATATAATAATATTAAAATATATAAAATAATATTTATTAAAAGATAATATAACTTTGCTTTTTTTAAAAATATTAAAAATATTATTAAGGTAATAAAGATATTTTTCTATTAAAGAAAACTAAATAATAATATTATTTATATATATTAATATAAATTCCTATAAATAAAAAGAAAGGAAATCTTCTATCTAATACTAAAAAATCCTAGCATATTTATAAGGTTTACAATAAAAATAATAAGCTATTTTTAGCCTCTATAAGGTATAATAAATATAGTTTTCTACTAGTTTAATTTTTTAATTAATTATTAAAAAAAACTTTTTATTAAATTAACTAATAAGAAAATTATTAAACTGCTTAACACTCTAAGAATAGTATCTTACTTAGGGAGCAAATAGGTATCTAAATAAAACCAAGTATTAATCTTCTTTAAATTAATTATTATATATAGTTTACTATTTTTTATACTATAAAAGTAGGAAAAAACGCTAGGGAAAATATACTTAATAGCATTTTTTCTACCCAACCTTATTTAATAAAAGGATTAAAAACGCTATTAATAGCTTTATAATTATATATTAATAAATTATATAAGTTTTATTTAAAGCTTTCTAAATTAAACTTGTCCTAGAAAGGTATTAGCATTTTAATACTATTATTAAATTTACTTAACTTAGGTTAAAAGAGATTATCATATTTATTTAAAATAGATTAAATATATTAGGAATATTCTTTACTCTAATATAGTAAAATATCTACTAAAGTTATTAATAATTCTAGGTAATTAATAATATAGGGTATATTAGCTTTATCTTAAAATTTCCTAATAAAAATTTTAATAAAATTAAAGTTAACTAATTTTTCTTCTAAATCTTTTAAAAAAAGTATTTAACTAAAGAATTATTTTTTATATATTTTTATATTATATTTACTAAAATTTACTAGGGGGATTAATTATAGATTATCTAAAACTATACTCTATATTAAAGAGTAGAAAGTACTAATAGATAAATTTATTAAAAGTATAGGGAAGAGGAAATATATATTGTTTTTCGCTAGAAGTCTATATTTAAATAAAATATTTATACTATATTCTACTAGTATTATATATATTTATATAATATAAAAGTTTACTTTTTTTTTAAGCTCATAGCGAATAGTTAACTTAATTAGCAAAATATTAGTTACTTTTTTAATAGTAAATAAAAAAATATACAAAGAAAATAATTTCAAAAAAGGTAAAACTAATAATAAGGCTTAAATTAGAATTTTTAAATTTTTATTTATAAAAATAAAATCGCTATTATTATTTTATAGTATATATAATTTATTTAGCTTAATAATATCTATTCTAACTAAAAAGCTATATAATAAATAAGGGATAATATATAATTCTTTTATAATATAAATTTCCTTTTTATTATTTATTTTTAAATTAATATTTAGTTAAATATATATTTAAGAGAATATATTACTTAAGCTTATACCCTAATATTAGAATCGCTAGCCTTATAATATTATATATAGCTTAGTAGTTATAAAAAAAGTATTATAAAAAGTTTCTAATACTAACAATATTAGAAAACTAGTATTTAAATAGAAATTTATAATTTATCTGTTAGTAGTATAATACTAATAATAAATATTAGAAAAATTTTTAAAATATATTCCTAGATCTTTAAATAAAAGTAGCTTAGCTATAGATATTTTTATAGTAGAATTAAAAATATTAAAAACTAGAATAGATTTATTAAAAATAAATAATATAAAATTATTATTATTAATACTAATAATTATAGGGGCTACGTTAGCTAGAACTCCTATATTACTTCCCTTTACTAGTAGGTTTCTTCCTTATTAGTAAAAGTATTTTTAAGTATTTTAAAAATTTTTATATTATAAAAATCTAGTTATTAATTTTTTATATTTATATCTATTATATTTTCTTTATCTTATAATTTAATTTAAAGTACTTTTTTAGTTTCTAAACTTATATAGTTTATATCCTAATAATTTCTTTTATATTTACAATAAAAATAGGCTAAAAGCCTTTTTATCTAGGGTATATTAATAGGTATTTATAAACTAGTAAGTACTAGGCTTTAATTATATTAATAATTTAGTTTTAATTTATAATTTAAATTATATAAATAATATAAAGTTTCTTTTTTAATAAAATTTTTTATATTATTATTAAGTTATTTTTTTAGCAGGTTTATACCTATTAATATAAAATTAAAAAGGTATTATATATAATTCTAAAGGGGATAACTTTTTTAATTAGCTAAAGCTAAAGCTTTTTAATATTTTAATTCTATAAAAACTTTTTTTACTGCTTTTTTATTTTTTTTAATATAATAATTAAAACTTTTAATAGTATTAAAATTACTTATTAGGGTAACTAAAGCTAAATTTATATTTAATCTTTACTAAAATATCTTATTGTTATATATTTATCTATAATTCCTACTTTAAGTAAAAAATTGGTTTTTTTTAAAAGATATTACTATAAAAGTATATTATTTTTTTTAAAGCTAAAGCGAAGAGATTCTATTTTCTTTATACTTTTAAAGCAGTTTAGCTAATACTCTTTTGATAGTTTATTTTCTTAGTATACTAAGCTAGAATTTAAATTATAGTAAATTATATTAAAAAAGTTATTATACTATTTAATTACTTAACTTTAAAAGTATAGTAGAAAAATATAAAGGATAACTATATTTTTTTCAATTTCCGCTATATACTTAAAGTATTAAATAAAAAGGTTTATTTTATAGCTTTCTATATTTAAAAAATCCTAAAATATAGTATTAATAAGGTAGAGCGACTTTTCTTACTAAAATAAATATTTCTCTAAAAGTTTTTAATTATTTACTTAAAGAAATTACTTAAATAATAAGTATTAATAAGGCTAGTAGAATTATAAGTTCTTTAGTCTTTTATATTGCAGCTAGTAGTTACTTAAATTTAAGACTATTTTAAGTTTTTAATATTCTTTAAAAATTTCTAAATAAAATTTTAGCTTATAAGCTTATTAGGGTTTATAAAGCCGAGCAGAAAGTAGCTTTTACAATTATAGTTTTAGTAATTATTGCTTTTATAATTACTAAAGCTAATAAATTTTAGCGTTTTTTTTTTAAAATAATAATATAGAAATACTATATTGTCTGCTAGGGGTACTATATTAAAGCAGTAATAATTAGTAATTTTAAGGTATATAAACGCTTATACTAAGCTATATATTTTTACTTTTAGTTCTTAATAAAATAGTCTAAAGAAAAATACTTTATTATCTATATTATATTCTTTATCTTAAATAACAAGTTGCTTTACTTTATATATGTTAGGCGATATTATTTCTTATTAATAATAGATATATAAGCCTTAAAAAGATATAGGGTAAGATTCCCTTTCTAAGTAGGTGCTAGTAGAATTCTAGTATTTTATAGAGGTAAAAGTAGTATTTATTAGGACGGAATTACTTGAAAAAGCTTTTAATTAATAAAATATTATCTTTTTATTAACCTTATAGTACTAGGGGCAGAGTTAGACTATTATTTAACTAAATATATAATATTATATCGCTATTAATATTAAGATTTCTAAGCAGTATATTTAAGCCTACTTAGAATAAGTTTAGCTAGCTATTAAAATTAATTTCCATATAAAAAATATAGCTAGAATACTCTAAAGTTAATAAATTATTTATAATAGCTTAATAGTAAGTCTTTCTTTTAGTTTTAGCTATAAGCTTATAAAGAAACTATATACTATAAATATTTAGCTTAATAATATAATATAAAACTTAATAGTTAGCTAGCAAATTGCTATTTCTAGTTATCTTTAATAAAAATAGAATACTTATTATATCTTTTTAATAGAAAGTCTTTACATATCCTACTATTAGAGCGTTCTTCTTTTCAATTATATTAATCCTTCTTAAGATATAGTTAATAGTATTTTCCTTTTCTTTTTATAGAAGGCTTTATTTTTTAGTAATATTTAATAGTAGGTTTATAAGAAGCTAAAGTAAAAGCTTTATACTTGTTGCTTTGCTAGATTCCCTAGCTATATTTTAACTTTAAAAGCTAAAGGTATAAGAGTATATAAGGGACTTAAGAAGATAGGGTATAAATATATATATAGTAAGTAATAGGTTAGTTAATAGATAAAGATATAATAAACTTAAACTTTTAAGAAAAATAGAAATCTATAATTACTTATATTTAATATTATAGTAACTAAAATAAAAAAGTATATAGCTAAGCAGGAAAGCGCTATATAGCTATTTACCTCTAGTATAGTAGAAATTACTAAATAGAAATAGCGCTAAAAAAGCTTTTAAAATATCTACTAATATAATACTTCTTTATAGTCCTCTTTTTAAAAATATCTGCTAAGTAGGACTAAAAAGCTATTTAAAAGGGTTTTAGCAATAGGAAAGTTTTAGCTAATAGGAATTTTTATTAGCTAGTAAAAATTTTTATTTTATAGTTAGTAGGAATATCTATTTAATAAGAAGTTTATTCTGCTAAATAATAAAGCAAAAATCGATAATTATAAATAAGCGTAGTATACTAGAAGTTCCTCTTAAGCTATAAAACCGCTATTAAGTATTAGGCGAACTATAAAACTACTATTAAGTATCTAGTAGGGAAGGTAGAAAACTGCTAATATATCTTTCTTTAAATTTTATAAAACTACTAATAGGTTTATAAAAGTTGCTACTAATTATTAAGAGCTTATATCTAGTTTAAAAGTATTATATTATTCTTCTCTAGAAAACTAATTAAAGTAATATATATATAGGCGCTAATACTATTAGCGTATTGCATAATACGCTATACATATAATAGCCTAGGGGTTAAAAGTTTTTATTATCTTTAAATAAGCTTTTAGTAATAAGGACTTTATAATCCCTATAGGCAAAGCTAGCCTAGGGTATAAGGATCTATAGTAAGTAAAGTTTATAGTAGTAGACTAAATAAAGAATTATATAATATACTTTAATAATAATTATTATATTATTAACTATATATTTATATATTTACTCCTTCTATTTAAAAGTCTCTAGTAATATATATTAAAAGGCTGCCTAAAACTCTTAAAAAATAATAAATAAAGTTAATAAATTTAGGATAGTTTTACTTAATATATAGTTAGTAATAAACTCTACTAGATTTAGAGCTATATATAATATAATATAGATTCTAAATATTAATACCCTCCTAATATAGGAGGTAAACTTATTTAAAGAGGTTACTTTATTCTATAAAGGATAATACCTTCTAATCTCTATAGTAGTAAACTATATATAAAGTAATAGTATTAACTCTAATGCTTTTAAGTCTAAAATAGCTATTATTATTAATTTATAATCTATTATATAGGGCGGGGGTATAAATAAATATATAATATATAAAATTAAGAGAATTATTATCTACTATATTAGGATCTATAATAAAAATATTATAATAAGTTATATTTATATCCTAGCTAAAGCTAACTTTTAAAAGCCTTAGCTAGAAAAAGTAAATAAAGTATTAAAGTTAAATTTAATTAATTTTATTTTATAATATAATTAAAGGCAACTAGAATCTAATATTATTATTAATTAATAAATAGTCTTTTATCCTCTATTATATTAAAACTATAAAGGCTTATAAAATTCTTTTATAATATTTAGCTAAAAAGAATTAAAATTTAATTAATAGCTAAAAAGTAAAATATTTTATTTTAAAAGCTTTTATATCCTATAATAATATTACTACTATAGGGATTTTAGTTTCAAGAATCAACTAACTTTTAATTAAAAAGAATTAAATAAAAAAAATATATAAATAGACTATAAGCCCTTTAAACCTTAAAACGGATTATAAAGCTATTATAGTCTATATTAACCTGCTAAAAAAACTTTATAAAAGCTTAGGGAGGTAGAAACTAAGACTAATAATCTTTAAATAAAATACTATTAAATATAATTATATAAACCTTCTAAAAAAACTCTTAGGAAAAGATTTATTATAAAAATAAACTACTTATAAAATTATTATAAAATAATACCTAATAAGCAAGCTATTTAACGCTTATAAAATAGATATAAAACTTAAATAAAACTTATATAAGCAGAGGATAAAGCTATATAAAAAATAAAGATTTTAAGCTTCTAACTAAAAGCTTAAAAGCCTAATCGCTAATATTAAAGTATATAAAAAATACTTAGCGGAAGCTAAAAACCTTAATTATATATATAATACCTTAGTAGAATACCTACTACTTAATAAAAAATAACTAAGTAGTTTTGTACTAAAATAAAATATATATTATCTATATATATTAAAGTTTTAATAAATAGCTATAAAGACTTTTATATAAAACTTAAAGCTTTACTAGAAATAGTATCTATATTCTATAAAAATTTATACTCTAAAAAGCAATTAAATTTAAGAGTAAGAATAAAAGTTTTAAGCTATTTTAAAATATTAATCTCCCTTATAGTAGCTATAAATTTTAAAAAGAATATAACAACTAAAAAAATTAATATTATAATATAAAAAGGCAGTTTTAAAGAAGTTACTTAGTATTAATAAGATCTTTAGTAAATATTATAAAGTATTTTTTAAACCTAGGAAGAAAAATAAAAAGCAACTACTATTTAAACTTATTAAAAGTTTAACTTTTTTTTATAATTAGCTAATAGCTATAAGTAACTTGCTTTAAAACTAGGTTAATAGTATTTTAACTATTTTATATAAAAAAAGGAATAAAATATATATAAATAATTACTATCCTTTATCTATTATAAATATTAATTATAAATTTTTATAGATATTCTTATATAATAGTTAATTAAAATATTAAAAGAAATTATTAATATCTATTAATTAGCTTTCCTACTAAAAAAGCTAATTAATAATAATATTTATATAATTTAATATTAAATTATAAAATATAGGGCGAAAGCTATTTCTTAATAATAAGGAACAAGCTTTATAATCCTCTTTTTTAATTAAAAGAAAGTATATAATTATATTAGTTATATATTTCTTTAAAAAGTGCTATCGACTTTAGGTATCCTTTTTAAATTTATTAGTTAGGTATATATACTATATAAAAGAATAAAGATAAAAGTATATATAAATAGTTATATAAGGAGAAAGATACTAATATTAAATAGCATCTATTAAAGCAATTTAATTAGCTATCCTCTATTTATTATAATAATAGAAATTCTAATATAAATATTTCTTTAAACCCTAAAACTATTTAAAATAAAAATAAATATTTATATAATTAAAATAATAATATATATAAATAATATAATAATAATTCTTTATAACTAAAATAATGCGGATCTAATAGAGCATATACTTATAGTATATTATATAGTATTAAGGGCTAAAATTAATTAAAGTAAATTGTACTTACTATAGCTTAAATTAAATATTAAAGTCCCTAGAACTTAACTTATTTCCCTATAAGTACTTTATAAATACTGAAGTATATTAGTAAAGCTAAATATTAAAGAATAAATAGTAGTCTTTTAAAATAATATATTATAAAAAATAAAGAAAATTAAATTAAACTAAGCTAAATATTACTTATTATTTAAAAAATATATTATAATTACTAACTTTTTTATAATATTTAAAACTAAATATATAATTTGCTTCCTATTAATACTAGTACGAGTTAAATATAACTTAAACTAAACCTACTATTAAATAATCTAAGATAATAAGATAAAAAGTATAATTAAAGATTTTTATATTTATTATATAATTAAAAATAATAATATAAAAAGCTTTAACTTAAATATTATTATTAATACTATTATTATTATAGCAATAACTAGGGCTAAACACTAATATAATAAGCTCCTATAGGTATTTTTATTTAAAGAGATCTTATTTAATAGCTACTAATTATACCTATTATATAAAAAGGCTATTAAGCGCCTATAGCTATTAAGATTTAGTAATTTAAATTAATTCCCGCTAGAGTTATAGTTTTTATAGAAAAGCTAGCGGGACTTATAATTAAAGAAAATTGCGACTTTCCTCTTGTTTTAGAATTTTTTAAAACTACTATAGATATTATTATAATATAACCCTTAGGTAGGATATAGTATAGAAAGAGAGATAAAAAAGTTTAATTTAAAAATCTAGATTTAAGCTTAGTAATATAGAGCTAGAACTATTAGCTATATTTAAAACTTAATAACTAATACTTTATACTTTCCTTTTAATAGTAACCTCTACTTAGAAAAATAAAGTAAAAAGTATAGTAAAATAGCCTAAAATAAAATCTTTACTTAAGTTATAAATATAGTTACTAATAGGACTAACTTTTTGCAAGAATAATATACTATCCTCTAATTAGGTAAATTATACTTATTTACTAATTAAATTAAGTTTAAATAGCTTTTAATAATTAAAAGCTTTAGAACTTAGTAAACTTTTCTTATAGAGATATTATTTCAGTAAGCTTACTAGTATTTGCTATATTAATACTTTAAAAGTATAAACTTTATAAATTATATTATAAAACTAATTATAGCTTATAAAATATAGGTAAGCCTATAGCAAAAAACTAAAAACTTCTAGAAAATAGCTTAAAATTAGTTTAAAATATTTAAAACTAATAATCTACTTTAGAGGCTTTTTTATTAAAAAATATAGACTAGAAGCGATTTAGTATAAGTATTAAATAAATTTTTAAAGATTTATCTTATTTACTACTATAACTTATCTAAAATATATATATAAATTAAATACTTAATAGTAAAAGTAGTCTAAAGGGAATTTTCTAGAATCTAAGTATATATATCTAGGTTCTAGCCTTAGATTTATTTATTAATTAATAAGATAATTATATATATAGCTCTAAGCTAAGGATTAAGAAGGTTAGAAAAGAGGAAGTTCCTTTTTATATATTAAACCGCGGTTTAATGTTTATAGAAAGCTTTTCTATTATATTTTTTTAAGTATTTAATAAAGTACTAGTAGCCTAAAACTACCGCAAACTACTATTAAATTATATTACGAAATATTATAATAATAAAGCGTATTGCCTGCTTTTATAAATAATATTAAGGAAAATACTTTAATAATATTATATTCTAATTAATATAGCTTAAAAGTTTTATATAAATAAGCATTTATAAGGGACCTTAGTACTTTATATCTAGTAGGGCGGATATACTAGGACTATTTACAAACAGTAATAATAATAAAGATATAGATATAAATAATAGGGATCCCCTTAAGCTAGATAATTCTTCTTTATTAGGCTTTAGGTTTAATAAGTTATTAGAGTAATAGGAGTTTATTAATAGTTAAGCAAATGTTTTTATTTTTAATTCTTTTTAGTGTAAGATAATTTTAATAGGCTAGGGCTAGATAGACTACCCTTTTATAATAGCTATCGCTCCCTATAGTAGCCTAAATAGAATAGGAGGAGCGGTAGATAGGTTTAAGTCTCTATTGGTTTTTAGGCAGTGCACCTCCTACCCTTATTATATATTTATATATAGTATAAATAAATAAAATAACTTTAAAGCTAAAATTAAAAAGCTTAAATAAGTTAAATATAAAACAAAGTAATTAAAATACTTAAGAGTTAATTAGCTTAAATAAGTTAAATATAAAATTAAAGTAATTAAAATACTTAAGGGTTAATTAGCTTAAATAAGTTTAAAATAAATAAAATAATTATATTTTTTATTTAATATAAATTTTATTCTTTATTATAAGATTTAAAATAGTTATAACTTAATTCTATCTTATTATCTTACTTTTATTTATTTTTTAATTATTATTTATATTTTAAAAAAACTAACTTATTATTATAACTTTATATAATAAGCGTAACTAGGTAGCCGCTATAGGATAAAAACTATAGCTATACTAGGTTATAAAAAAGAATAATTAAAAGGAGGAAAAAATAGTTAAAGTACTTAAATATATTTAAGTACTAAGAATACTAAATAACTTCTAAATTAAATAAGCTTAAAGTAATTAAAAGTTAAATACTATTAAATAAATTAAATAAAATTATATATATAAAACCTTTTATTCCCCTTTTTAAATAAATTTATTTATATTTAATATAAGTTTTATTCTTTATTACAAAATTTAAAATAAAGTAGTTATAATTTAATTTTATTTTAATATCTTACCTTTATTTATCTTTTAATTACTACTTATATTCTAAGAGAACTAACTTATATATCTATAGTTAAATTAGCTAATACTATTTACTAGTTTAAATACTAGGGTTATAATATATAATACTAAACTATAGCTAATTATTTATTAAAGTTAAAGTAACTTTAATAGTACTTAGCTCTTCTTATTTAATATATAAGCTAATTAGAAATTAAGCTATTTATAAAAAGCTTAAATTCTAGATAATATAGTTTATATCTTAAAATAAAAGAATTAAAATTAATATACTAAATAAATATAATATTATATATAAAACTAGCTAAATAGCTATAAGGTATAAGTAAAGACTCCTATAGTTCTTAGTAGTAAAATAATAAAAATAATATTACTTTTATTATATTATTACTTTTATTTAATAAATAGTATAATACTATTATTTTAGGCTTTATTTAGATTAGTAGAAGCTTTAAAAATATAGTATCCTAAGAGTAAATCTATATAAAATAGCTAAAGAAATAAAATATATCTATAATTATAATTATAAATAAATATCTAAGCTAAATAGCTTTAAAGATAAATATTTTAAGTAAGTTATTTATTAGTAATAAAAATAAAATCTATATCTATAGTCTTCTATACTAAATTACTATTAAATTTCTATTTCTTTAAAGTAAGGACTACTTTTAAATAAATAATAATAAGTAATAATAAGCTCTACTTTTATATACTTATAAACTAAGTTATATTTATAGTTATACTTCCTTAAAATATAAGCTTATTTAATAGTAGTTTTTAACTTAATTAAATAAATATTTAATAAACTTAATTTCTTTTAAGTTATATTTAAAAGTATTAGCTAATAATAAAGATAAGCTCTATTTCTATAGCTTTATATACTAAATTACTACTAGAATAATACTTTTATAAAGCTAAAATATACTAAGCTTAATAGCTTTAAAAGAATAAAATTAAAAATAGAAACTAGAAACTTAATAACTTTAATTATAATTATTATTATTATAATTTCTATAATATATATATAGAAAATTACTATTACTTTATAATAGAAAATAGCTTAAAAAAACTACTTTACTATTATATAAAATACTTTATAAATTATAATTTATATTATTTTTACTATATATATATATTATTTATTTTACTAGTTTCTACTATTAATAGCGCTATAAAGTAGTAAATTAATAGTAAAAAGGTAAAGGATTATAATAAAAAGGAAATAGCCTTACTAAGATTTAAACTTAGAAGTTAAAAGTTCTTAAAAACTAAAATAATAGTTACTTACTATTAATATAAACTAGCTTTCTATTAAGTTTAAAGCTTTAAAACCCTTATATATTACTAATTATATTATAAGGCCTAATAATAAAAAATTATAAAATAAAATTATATAAAGTAACTATTAAAGTATTTTACTATATATATATATATTAGCTACCCGCCTTTTAGCTCGCCTATTAGCTAGGCTAGAGGCTAGCCCTATTAAGCTAGTGCTATCTTAGCGTATTGCGCTTTAGAGTATATATCTTCTAGATTAATAAATAATTATTATATACTATAAATAGATACTTATAGTAACTTTCTATAATTATATAATACTGAGATAATTAATATAAATATTAGTAAAATTTTAAATTAATAACTATTATAGCTAAATTTATACTATAGCTCTACTTTCTTAAATTATAAAAAAGTAAATAACTTAATTATAAAAATATATAAGTTTAAAAACTTAATAATAATTATTATAATTTTAGTAAAGATACTTAATATAAATAAGATAGTACTTAATAAGAATAAGACTATAGCCTTAAATAAGCCTACTATATATAGTTTTAAACTTAGATAATAAGAAGATTATAATTATATTTACTTAGCTCCCTTATATATAATAATAATACTAGAATAGCTTTTTATTAAATAATTACTTTACTAGTAATATTATTTACTAATTATATTAAGCTATTTAATTTTAATAATAATAATTAGTCTTTTAGTACTTATAGCTATTTCTATCTATATTATTTACTACTATAGCTAATATTAATAGCTTTTAATAAAAGCTATACTTACTTAATAGAAATATATTTATAAAATATTTTCTTATATAATTAATATAAAATGTAAGTACTTTACTCTTAGGTTATATATACTTAGTAGTTTACTTAATTATATTCTTAGTCTATATTATTTAGTATATTATATCTTTACTAGCCTTTATAGTTAATAAATTTATTTTTTATAATCTATTTTTAAAGCTCTTTTAAAGCTTATATTATAGTTATATTTAATATATTTATATATATATAAAAGCTAATATTACTTTTACTATATAATATTATAATATATATAAGCTAGTAGCAAACTTAATATTTATAAATATTAATATACTTTAGGTAAATATATTTATATATTCTACATAGCTAATCTCTTTTATTATACAACTTATATACCTATATATAAAATTTACTATATTTATTATTATTTATTAATTAACTATAAATATATATTTAAAGTACTTTAATTTTAATTATATTTAAGTATTATAATTATTTATTAGCTATAAAATATTTTTAAAATAATTATAAATTAAAACTAATATAATAAAAACTTTATACTTACTTTCTAAATTATATAATTCTTTATCTTTATATTATCTTTACTTATTCCCTAATTTTAATATTAATAAAATAAAATTTATTATTAGTTTCTACTCTTTTTAACTAATTATTATAATTTTCTTTTATTAGTTACGTACTGTCTAGGCTCTCTTAAAAATATAAAAACTATTTATAGTCTATATATATATAGTACTTAACTAGTCTTAAGTTATATATTATAAATATTTAGTTTATTAAACTAAATATTAACCAATTTTTATTTAACTATTAACTAGCTATTAGCTAGCTACTAGCTAGTTAATAAATATTATAAATCTTATAATAAAATTAGATAATATCTTTAAATAAGGTTATTAGAGTTTTTTAGCGTCGGATAATAAAAGCTTAATTTCTAACTTTTTAGTCTTTAACCTTTTTTAATTTATTATTATTTAATTTTTAATAACTTTTAATAATATTATTTAATATTTATTTTTTTAAGTACTTTAGTATTTATAAATAAAATTATAAATCTTTATACTTTTTTATTAATAAGAATTAAAATTTTTAAATTAATTTATTTTCTATATTTTAGCTTTTAAAGTTTATAGTCTAATAAATACTATTACTTTACTTTTTAATTATATACTACATTATTATTATAATAAAGTAAATTAATTTTAAATTATTAAGAGTCTACTTAGGGGTAAAAACTAGCTCCTAAGGCCTAGAAAAGATAAAAAGAACTAAGATAGAGAACTAGCTCTATCTTAGGCGGAAACCCTATTTATATATTTAATAAATATTGCTATATATTAATTTTCTAATCTATATATATTTATCTTTACATAATAGTAGTTTATAATATTTATTAAGCCTTTAATATTACTATTTCTATATAATTAAAAAAAAAATAATTTAAATTATAATAGTACTTTTTTTTTCTATTAAAATAAACTTTTATATTAGTTATAAATAGTTTAAAGTATAGGTAAACTTTTATATTAGTTAAAAAGTTAAACTTTTTAATAATAATTAAAAATAATAATAATATATTTTATTTTTATATTTTAATTTTTTAATAAAATAGCTAAATAGTTTTATTATTAATTATAAGAACTATATTTTTAAAGGATTTAAACTAAAATAAAAGTTATATTTAAATAATTTAATAAATATTTTTTTTAATTCTATTATATATTTTTTTAATTTAAATATTTCTTTAATAATTTCTAATTTTATTAAATAATCTTATAATATAAATAATTATATTTTAATTTTATAGGCAGAATACTTATTAATTAATATTTTATATAGTTAAAACTAAAAAACTAGGTTTAAATTTTAATAAAGTTAATAAGTTTTATAATATAGTTAATAGTACTTTTAATTACTTTTATAAGAATTTAAGCTACTTATATTTAAATTATAATAGAGTTAAAATTAATTTTTTTATATTCTATAATATTATAGTATTAACTTTTCTTTTTACTTTTAATTTATATTATTTTATAATTTTTTATAAATAAAAATCTTATAGTATTAGCTATTTTATTAATAATAAAAAATAAATAATTTAGTTTAAAATTAGTATTAGAAATAGCTATAACTTACTTTTTTACCTAATTTTTTATTAAAGAAAATTAATTTAAAACTAAGCTAATTATAGTCTTTTTTATTTTAATATTTTTATTATAATATTATTTTAATAAAGAAAATAATATTTAAGTTAAGGTAGTTAAAATTAATTAAAAATTATATTAAAAAGTTATTAAACTATAAATCTATAATTATAATAAATAAAGAATATTAAAACTTTATTATTATTACTATATTAATATTAAGTTTTTTAGCTTATATACTTTTATAATTAAGATTTTTACTTTTTTATAGTTTAGAAAAGTAAAACTATAATATAAATTTAGCTATAAATATTATTAGAGCGAATTTATATTAGTATCTATATTAAAAAATTTTATATTCTATATTTAAAAAGTATTTTATATACTTTTTAATTATAGTTCTTTTTAATAATAAGTTTTATAATATAACTAGTAATATATAAGTAATTCTATAGTTTTAAACTTAATAGGAAGCTAATTTATACTAATAGTAAATAATTACTATCCTAGTTCTATAAAATTTATAAATTCTAGGTTTAAATTTTAAAAGTAGGTAAGTAACTTAGTTAATTATAATATAACTATAAAGATAATCTCTGCTAAGGCGCTAGGCTGCAAGTAGCCTAGCGTTTTAACTTTAATACTCCTATTTAATTATTATATATATTATAATTTATTATATTATTTATATTTAAAGTAATTAAAAATATAATTTAAGTTATTACTATATCCCCTTATATATATAGAATTAGTCCTACACTTTATAAAAGTAAATATTATTTTTTATTAAAATATAGTTTTTTAAAATTTTTTTTTATAACTTAGTATATATATATATATTTTATATTAAAATATATTTAAGTAGCCTATATAAAATATAAATAGCTTTAAGGTATTTAGCTTAGAACTAAGCCTTTTATAGCCTTTATAGCCCTTAAAAGCAAAGTAATCTAGTTTAAAGTAAACTTATTTTATCTTAAGATATAAGCTAACTTTAAAGCTAAAACATATAATCTAGGCAGTTAAATATTTAAAAAGATAGACTTTTATTATAAATAAAATAACTATAAATAGTCTATAAGCCTAGCTTTTTTTAAAATAAATAGGAGTTAGTAAAGGTAATAAAGGTAAAAGTAAATCTAGTAACTATTAAAGCTAAATATATTTAAAATTATTTAAGTTAAAGGCTTTTATTAGAAATATATATAAACGCTATTTAAGTAGGTTGCCTTATAGTAAGTATAATAATAAAAAGGCTATAAAGCTAAGTTCTAATATAACTTAAAGATTTTAAGTAAAAAATATACTTAAGTACTCCTTAATAATAATAAAATATTAAAGAAAGTAAACTTTTTATAAATAATAAAGGAGCTAAACTTTATAAAGTAGACTATTTAAGTACTTAAATAATAAATTAAATGACTATATTTTATATAATAATTATAATATAAAAGTAAGGCAAATTGTTTCTTAGTAATAAAGGAGCTATCTCTAAAGCAGTTTTAATATTAAAATAATTAAGTATTAAATTGTAAAACTATAGTTTTTATACTATTAAGATAAGTTCTATTAGTAAACTACTTAAGAAAATATTTAGAAGTATATAATATTAACCTATTATTATTTAATAAGATTAAATAATGAGATGCTAAAGATATTATTTTAAATTTAAATTATACTAGAAAATCTTAAATATATCCTAGGGCAGTAATTTTATAAGGCTATTAGCAATTATATTTATAGTTAAGTAGTATTTTAACTTAACTTATTTATTATTAATATACTTCTTAAAGAATATATATTTAATATATATATATTTAGTCTTACTATAGCTTATAAGGTCCTTTATAAAAGTAATAACACCTTAATTATTATTAAATATAATTATTATAAAGACGAAAACATTTTTAATAAGCTTTTGCTTTATTAGGAGTATATAATTAAAGGTAATATTATTTAGATTAGTATTAAATAAGATAGTAAGGTTAAATATAATCTTAGTTAGCTAGCTAAGTAAGCATTTTAATTAAATAGCCTTTTTAACCTAACTAATATATTTAGCTTTATAAATAAATAAAACTATTATAGGCTATTATTTAAAAGATTAGCTAATAGTAATACTCCTTAAGTTAAATATAAAACTTAATATTAAATAGTAAGTAAAAGGATCTTTAGTATAGTCTATATTAAAGAAACTAGATAAAGGGTTTAATAGTTTTTTAAAGACAAGTTTAAAAGTTAAAATACTATATAAATACTAGAGGATATATTTTATAGCTTTTTAATAAAATTTACTTAGATTTAATAAATAGTAGCTAATAATAGAAACTATATATATAATATTAAGGTAAATACTTAGTATTAGGTATATAAAGGAGCTAATAGTAGACTAGTATATTTATATAAATATTATAGTAGCTATATAATTATTTATAGCTAGCTAAAGCTAAGTAGTTTCTATTAAAATATTTATACCTTTTTTTTATATTAAAATTAAATATATTAAACTACTTAAAAATATTATAGAAATAGCTTTCTTAGCTTAAATAAATAATATAATTTAAGCGATTATAGATTAAACTTATACTTAAGTAATAATTAAAAAAACTTAAGTCTTTTATATTAAACTTTTTACTTAGTTAAGCTTTTAATTATAAGATAGTTTTTATATTTAAGCTAATAATAGCGAGATTATTTATATATATAGCGATAATAATATTTAGATTTAAGTATAGGAATATGCTATAATTTTTCATAAATAAATAACATTTTAACTCTATAAGGAAATTAAATAAATACTAATACTAGATCTCTAGTAATTACTTTAAGTTATATAAAGTTTTATAAAGCTTATAAACCTTTTTTATTTTATTTTTAAAGCTTTTAAGCTATTTAACGTAAATATCTTTAATAGTATTACTATAAAAGAAAATAATTTTAATATTTATTTATTTAAATTTAAAATTATAGGCTATAATAATAATAAAAAGCGCTTTATAGTTTATTAGTTTAATAACTATAGCAAAGATATTATAAAAATTAATACTTTTATATTATTAAAAGCTTTTTATAACTTAGTAAGCTTTATATTAAATAACTTTACTAATAAGCCTTTTTTTAAAAGTATAAACCTAGCAACTACCTAGTATATTAACTCTTTTTAAAGGGTTAATTAAGTCTTAGATATTATTTTTATAAAGGAATTAAGCTCTTTTTTTATAGCGAATTGCTAATTTATCTTTTAATAAGTATTAGCTATAGTTTTATTATATATTTTAAGATCCTTTAATTCTAAGTAGTTAAATATTATAAAATATATTATCGCTTAGGTAAAGAAATATTTATATAGGGGCTTAGCCTCTTTATAAATAATTATAGCGAATAGATTTAATAATTTAAAAAACTTATATAGGTAAAGATAATAATTAAATTAAATATTTTTTATTAAAATAGTAAAAAAAAATATATTTAAGTATAGTTTAATTCTTTAAATATAAATAAATTAAGAGTTAAGCGCTTTAATCCTAAGGTATTTATATTTAAAGTTAAATAATATAGAGTTAATTAATTAAATTTAGCTATTAATATATTATTTTTAGTTAATAAAAAGGAAAAATCCCTTTAATTAATATTATTATAATAAATAAAATTAATATATTTAATATTAAAATCTTTTAAATAATATTACTTTAGTATTAATAATACTATAAAAAGTCCCCTTATTTATAATAGAGATATAAAAAAAGGGAGGATTTCCTCTTTATCTTTAGTTACTTTTTTTTATTAAAAAGCTACTCTATATAATAATAGTATTAAATAAAACTATTAAATATTAATATATAATAGAAATTGTTACCTTTAAAGCTAATAAGCCTTCTTTAAATAGCTTTAACTTTAAACTTAGTTTAGTTTTTATTAATTAGATTTTAATTTTAATATATATTATAGGTATTAAGTTTCTTAAGTAAACTAAAGTTTAGTTAATTTTCTTTAGTAGCTTTATAAAGTATTATATCTAGCTTATTAACTAAGTAATAGTTTTAAATTTAAATAATAGTATAAATAGCTTTTATAATTATAGTTTTAGGAAGCTTATTACTTTTAAATAAATTGTAGACATATATTATAATAGTTTAACTATTTCTTTTAGCTATTTTATTTATTTAAAAATTATTTAAAATAATAAGTTCTTAAATAATATTATATTTAATATAGTAATTATTAAATAAATTATTATTATAAATATTAAAATCGCTATATAAGTATTTAATAAATATACTTAAGTTAATTTTAATTTTCTTTTTATAATTAATAAAAATTTATTAAAAAATTAACTTAAACTTATCTTTTATAATATAGATTTTTATATTCTTAATAGTATCTTTAATAAATATATAAAAATATTTTTACTTAGGAAGTGCTTTTATAATTAGTCTAAAAATATTTATATAAATAAGTTTATTTTAATATTAACTAAGTAAGATATAGCTTTTATAAAGTAAATTCTTTATTTATATTTTAATATAAATAATATAATAGTAATCCTAAAGTATAGGAGGCTTAGTTAAATTAATATTATTTATTATACTTAGTAGATAAGCAATATTCTACTCTTTTATATAATTTATAAGCTTATACTAAAGGGCGATTTTCTCTTTATTAGTATCTTTTAGTTAAATATAAAAAAATTTTAAGTATAAATTAACTAGTTAATTTAATTTAAAGTAATAAAAATTATAATTTATAAAATATATTAAAATATTATTATTTTAAAAGTAGGTAAGTAACTTAGTTAATTATAATATAACTAGCTACAATCGCAAAGACAATCTCTACTAAGTTGCTAAGCTATAAGCGGCCTAGCGTCTTAGCTTTAATACTCCTACTTAATTACTATATATATTATAATTTATTATATTATTTATATTTAAAGTAATTAGAAATATAATTTAAATTATTATTATGTCTTTTTATATATATAGAATTAGTCCTATACTTTATAAAAGCAAATATTATTTTTTATTAAAATATAGTTTTTTAAAAAATTTTTTTATAGCTTAGCATATATATATATTTTTTTATATTAAAATATATCTAAGTATTTTATATAAAATATAAAAAGCTTTAGGGGGTTTAGCTTAAAGCTAAGCCCTCTATAGCCCCTATAGCTTTTAAAAATAAAATAAACTAGCTTAAAGTAAGCTTATCCTATTATAAGATATAAGCTAGTCCTAGAGCTAAAGTATATAATCTAGGCGGCTAAATATTAAAAAGATAAGCTCTTACTATAGATAAAATAACTATAAATAGCTTATAAGCCTAGCTTCCTTTAAAATAAATAAGAGTTAATAAAAATAATAACAATAAAAATAAATTTAATAATTATTAAAGCTAAATATATTTAAAATTATTTAAGCTAAAGGCTTTTATTAAAACTATATATAAGTGCTATCTAGGTAGGTTATATTATAATAAATATAATAATAAAAAAGCTATAGAGCTAAGTTTTAATTTAATTTAAAAATTTTAAGTAAGATTATACTTAAGTACTCTTTATTAATAATAAAGTAATAAATAAAATAAACCTTTTATAGGTAATAGAGGAGCTAAACTTTATAGAGTAAACTATCTAAGTATTTAGGTAATAAATTAAGAAATTATATTTTATATAATAGCTATAATATAAAAACGAAATAAACTTTTTATTAATAATAATAAAGCCATTTCTAAAGCAATTTTTAATATTAAAGTAACTAAGCATTAAATTATAAAACTATAGTTTTTATAATACTAAAATAAGTTCTATTAATAAATTTCTTTAAAAAGTATTTAGAAATATATAATATTAACTTATTATTACTTAATAAAATTAAGTAATAAAGTACTAAAAATACTATTCTAAACTTAAGTTATAATAGAAAATTTTAAATATATTTTAAGGTAATAGCTTTATAAAACTATTAGCAACTATATCTATAGTTAAGTAGTATTTTAACTTAACCTATTTATTATTAATATACTTTTTAAGGAATATATATTTAGTATATATATACTTAGTTTTGCTATAGCTTATAAAGTTTTTCATAAAAGCAATAATACTTTAATTATTATAAAAAATAATTATTATAAAAGCAAAAGTATTTTTATTAAGCTTTTATTCTACTAGGAGCATATAATTAAAGATAATATCTTTTAGATTAATATTAAATAAAATAGTAAAGTTAAGTATAATCTTAGTTAGCTAGCTAAGCAAATGTTCTAGCTAGATAGCCTTTTTAGTTATATTAATTTAGCTAATATATTTAGTTTTATAAGTAGATAAAGCTATTATAAGTTATTATTTAAAGGACTAGCTAATAGTAGTATTCCCTAAGTTAAAAATAAAATTTAATATTAAATAGCAAGTAAAAGGATCTTTAATATAGTTTATATTAAAAAAATTAAATAAAAGGTTTAATAGCCCCCTAAAGATAAATGTAAAAGTTATAGTATTATATAAATACTAAAGGATATACTTTATAGCTTTCTAATAAAATTTATTTAAATTTAATAAATAATAGCTAATAATAAAAACTATATATATAATATTAAAGTAAGTACTTAGTATTAGGTATATAAAAAAGCCGATAATAAACTAGTATATTTATATAAATATTATAATAATTATATAATTATTTATAGCTAGCTAAAGCTAAATAGTCTCTATTAAAATACTTACGCTTTTTTCTTTTATATTAGGGTTAAATATATTAAACTACTTAAAAATATTATAAAAATAGCTTTTTTAGCTTAAGTAAATAATATATTTTAAATAATTATAAACTAAACTTATACTTAGATAATAATTAAAAAAGCTTAAGTCTTTTATATTAAATTTTTAATTTAGTTAAGCCTTTAGCTATAAAATAGTCTTTATATTTAAGCTAATAATAGCGAAATTATCTATATATATAATAATAATAATATTTAACTCTAGGTATAAAAATATACTACAGTTTTTAATAAGCAAATAGTACCCTAACTTTATAAAGAAATTAAATAAATATTAATATTAAATTTATAGTAATTGCTTTAAGCTATATAAAGCTTTACAAAGCTTATAGACTTTTTCTATTTTATCCTTAAAATTTTTAAACTATTTAATATAGATATTTTTAATAATATCGCTATAGAAGAAAATAGTTTTAATATTTATTTATTTAAGTTTAAAATTATAAGCTATAGTAATAGTAAAAAGTACTTTATAGCTTATTAATTTAATAATTATAATAAAAGTATTATAGAAATTAATATTTTTATATTATTAAAAGCTTTTTATAACTTAATAAACTTTATACTAAATAACTTTACTAGTAAACCCTTTCTTAAAAGTATAAACTTAGTAACTACTTAGTATATTAACTTCTTTTAAAAAATTAATTAAGTTTTAGGTACTATCTTGCCAAACCCTAAAGTTTTTTAGACCTTAATATAATAGCAAATAAGAGGGTTAATATCTAGTTTATAAACAAAAGATTAATAATTAATTAATAGTTGATTAATAGCTAATCTTTAGCTAATATACTATTATTAATAATGTTGCTATATCTAAAATCTAGTTTATAGATAGGATAAATAACTAGTATATCGACTAATTAATTAACTATCTATAGACTATTATAAGACTTATAATCTACTTATAATCTACTTATAATCTATAAGTAATCTACTCCCTAAGTATATTCTAATAGATACTCTTCCTCCTCCTTTTATTTTAGCTTAGCTAATATAGAAATTATATATAGTACTTATAATTATACTATAAGGAGCCTTAAAATGCTATATTTATTATAGCGAAATACCTATAAATTAAGTACTAGATTGTTTATCTTAATATTATTATTATCTAATAGTAGTTATATTATTTAGACAATTAGAAACGTATATAATTATCTCTAATATATATATTAGAAGCATTGCAATAGTTAAGCTTTCTCTCTATTAATATTAATATAATCCCTTATATTATATATATACTACTTATTTTTCCTTAGAATAAAGTCTATATTAATCTTCTCTAAAGTTTTTACAAGCATACTTATAGATTTATATATATAATCCTGCGAAACTAAGTTAATACCTTTATACTAATGTCGATAATAGTTATATTATAATGTTTTCTATAAGCAGCTATAAAGTACTATATAAATAGGTACTATAACAAGAGCTTTATTAGATTTATAGTTGCCCTAATTCTATAAATACTATTAAGTACAAAGCTATATATTAATAGCTAGGCATTCCTATACTATATATTGCTAATTATGTTAGCCTATTTATTATTAATATTATTTTATTTATTAATAAGTAAAAATGCCTATACTAATATTTAGTACTATATATTAAGTAGATAAAACATATCTAGCATTTTAAGATAAGTATATTCCTACGCATTAGCAAGGCCTAATTTTAAAGATTATTATAGTATATCTTTAGTAAATAAGTATCCTATAAAATTAGAAGGAGCTACTATATTAGCTATTGCCTTAAAAGACTTAATTATAGAATAAGTATAACTTTAAAAGAAGTATAGTTTATAATACTTATACTTAAGCTCGCTAGCTAAAATACTTAAGTTTATAACTATTATATATTCTTTTATATTACTAGCAAGATAAAGTCTAGTATAAATATTTAATATTTTAAGCAATTTTATTAGTTTACTATAAGCGGCAGTAAATCTTCTCTATAAGGATTATATATATACTATTTCTTCTTCTAAAGCTAAGTTAATATTTGAAACGTCTAATCCTAATAATTCTAACGCTACTTTAAGAATACTTAGAAGCTTATTTCCTTCCTCTTCTTTTTCTTCTTTAATAAGGTTTTTCTTCCTTCTATTATAATAATTATTAATAGGAGCAATATTACATAAGGCTATAGTATATAGGATAAGGTTTTAGTATACTTTATATAATTTAAGGACATATTAATAAAGAGTTATTGAGTCTATATATTGTTAACTACTTAGCAGAGTATTTATATATGCAATAATACTAAAAGCTTTGACAATAGCGTAGAATAAACTTAAGTTAATACCTATAATATTTATAATATTACTTAAATATAGGAAATAAAACTAACTAACTTTTATATAGCTATAAAGGATTAATAGCGTTAGGACTATAGCTTTCCCTACCTTAGAAAGAGTCTATAAATAAATATAGAATATTAAGCTTTAAATCTTTTTCTATCCTAGAGGAAATTAATATATTTAAAACGCTTTAAAATATATAGTCTAGCTATTTTTAATAAGAATAAAAGTTATAAGCAAAGACTATAGTACCTTTCCTAGTCTATACTACTCTAAATATAGGATATTATATACTTATATTTAAATAAGGTTAAATATAGGTATAAGCTTTATAACTAATAGGAGCTATATCTAAATTCTAGTATTTTTTATAAAGGTATTTCTACTTATAGTAGTATAATATTCTTTTATAGCTATCTCCCTCTATATTATAATATCCTAATAATACTTATTATTTATTTCTATATTATATCCTAGATCTCTAAAGTTTTTTTTTAGATAAAAGTAGCTTCTATATCCTATCTAAGTTATATATCGCAAAGCACCTAAATTATTAGCTTACTATAGTATATTACTTAATATTATTATTATAAAAGCTAATACTTTAATTATATTGCTATTAATATCTATTTCTAAGCTTATATTAAGGTTTTTAATTAGTCTATAGAATACTCCTATTATATTATTAATCTCTATATTATATAGACCTAATATTAAAGTAAAGATATTAATAAGCTTACACTATTTATTATATTTTAAATATATAAGTATAAAATAAAATACTTTTAAAGCTCGATATATATTATAGTAGATACTAAAGTTATTAATAAAAAGAAAATATAGAAAAAATATAAAAAGTATAAAAGTAGAAGAACTTTAAGATACTTAAAGTACTTAAGCTATTACTAGATTTTTAAGATATTTATAGCTAAAATATAATACTTCTAGTTCTCCTTATATAGGAGCTATTTTGCATAGAAAACAAATAGTAGACAACAAAAGATTAAGTATATATATAGCGAAAAAACTTTATTTAATATAAGTATACTTACTATATATATTAGATTATTAATCTAGTAGAATATTAAGGCAATATAATATTTAAACAACTTTAACTTTAATTTTATAGTCTTTAAGTATAAATAGTTCTTGCTTATTAGTGAAATTAAGATTATTAAATTTATTTAAAATACTTTACTATATCTATTATTCTTTATAGCCTTTAGTAATAACTTATATAGTTATAATAATATCTCTAGGCAAGGTAGTATTATAGCAATAATTATAACTAATAAAAATAATATATCTAATATAGAAAGGAAAGTAGTAAATATATATAATATTACTAAGTATAATAAATATTCTTACTAATATATAATAAATATTATTAGAGGTTAAATAAATTAATAAGCCCTATACACTAGAGTACTATAACTCTATTAGCTTATCTATATATTATACTATCCTAAAGAATATTTTTATATATAGATATTTAGTAGAGAGGATAGTATATACTAAATTAATAGGCTTATACTAATATTGCTATAATATTCGCTTAATCTAGTATTATTATAATCCCTTCTACTATTATAGTAAAAATAGCTACTTTTCTAAAGTAACTTTTAAAAATTTATATATTAATTATAGAAGTAATATATAGCGTCTTACTTACCTTTTAAAGGTATTTAGCTTATATAATAAGCTTTATATATTATTAAAAGTAATAAGATCCTTATTAGGCTCTTTATCTGCTAGTCTAGTAAGCTATATAATCTTATAAAATCTAATATAATTAGCTTTTAAAATACTTAATTTCTTAAACTAAAGTCTAAGTACTATATATAAAAGTAGTAAAATAATATTTTTTCTGCTACTTATTATAATAGCCTCTATGTCCATTTTTTTATCTATTATACTAAGAGAGCTATTTTATAATATATTATTATTTAACTTTAGTATTTTATTAGTATATTTAATACTAGGAAGAAAATCTAATAAAGATTATATTATTAGAATTAAAAACAATAGTACTAAAATTATAGGGGATACAGGGGATAGTATAAGCAATACTAATTTATTTTTACTATCTAATTTAAGGTCTTTTATATATACTTTAAAAGGAAGAGGTTAGGCTTCTTAAAGAATTAAATTAAAGTTATTTAGTTTTTAAAATATATTTATATATAGTTAGCTAGTTTAGACTAATATATAAAGCTATATAAGAAAAAGATCCTTATTATTACCTTGCTAATTATTACTAATAAAGCTCTCTATATCCGAATTCTATATACTATTTATATAATTATTTATAAAGTTTTCTCTACTACTTATATAGTTATTTTAATAGCTTTCTGCACCGCTTATATCGTTATTCTTATAGCTTTATTTATTACCTATATAGGTATTTTTGTCTTTAACTATAGGCTTCTTTTTAATAATAAAGTCCTAGTTATCTTCTATATTAGTATCTTTGTCTCCTAAGTTATATACTAATAGAGTATTAGTATTCTAAGTAGTTTAATTTACAGCTGCTAAGCTCTCCTCCTCTTTAGCGAGCTCCTATATAAATATATACTATAGATTTATAGTTTAAAGCTAAAATAATACTATAATAACTTCGTATAAAGAATAAGTAATATTAAGAGAAAAATACTTTATACTACTATAGGTATTAAACTTATTAGATGTTAAATATAATAGTATAAAAAAATTAAGAAATTGCAATAGCTTAGAAATTCTGCTAAAGTAATTTATATTAAAATTAGACTAAGGGTCTTTAGAGCTTTTTTTATATATATTATTTCCTTTTAATCCTACCTTTTAAACTATAAAAGGCTATTAATAGCGCTAGCCTCTATATAGATTAATACTATAAGTATTATAATAAATATTATCTATAATTACTTTTAAATTTTTAGATCTAATCTAGCAGCTAATATAAGTTAAATACTTTCCTAACTTCCTATTTTTATTTTAAACGCGATGTTAATATTACTATTCGCTATTATTTTAGTAATTATATATAGTAAAGTAAAAGGCTAACCCTTATAAATAGTATAGGGAGGTTTAAAGGATAGGTTATAAGTAGGTATTATTAGATTATAGAGAATATACCTAGTAGGCTTCTATAATATAGTATAATTTAAGTAATAATAAGGATTTTTATATAGGCTTAAGGAGGAGGGACTTGCTATAAAGCAATAATAATTATTTATAATACTATAGAGGATATATTAAAAGATAAGAAATAATAATTAAATTATACTTTAGCTAATTACCTATATCCGCTAACTTTACCTTTAGAGAGTAATCCTCCTTTATCTATACTTTAACCTTTCCTAATCTATATACTTTAAACCTTATCCTAAATATATTAGCTAAAATAGATAAAGTAAGCGTTTAGCCTTTATAATAAAGACTTTAATAGTAGGAATAGAGGGGTTAACCTATAGATACTAGTAATAGATATTTAGGATTTATAGTTCTTTATTATTCTTATGCTAGAGGGGGCCTATAATACTCTAATTAAATATATCTTTCTTTTCACTTATTTTCTTAATATAAAAGTTGATTGCTAAGTCCCTATATTCTAAATAATATACCTATATAATCTCTATCTATCCTACTCTAAATAGGCGTATATATGCCTAGATTTCTTTAGCTTTTATTTACTATAGTTTATAATATATAAGATTTAATATATATTCTAGGCCATTTAAGCTAGCACTACTAGTAGTAGGTATTATTAGTAATATATTGCCGTTCTTATTATTATTTACAAAGCTATTTATAATATACTATCTCTATCGCTAGTTATATAATCTATTAAATTATATAAGGATAATATTAATGCTACGTTTTATTGCTTTATCTATAATATCTAGGAATATAAATTGCCTAAAAAAGATTATAATTTAAGCCTTTAAGTCTATTACATAAATAGATTTATAAGTCTTTATTATAATATTAATTTTTTCTAAAACTAACTTAAAGTTCTTTATCTTCTTAACTTTTGCAAGCTATTTCTTCCTAGTACTTATTCTATCCTTATTATCTCTAAGGTTATTATTGTCTTTACTACCCTTTTTATCTTCGCTATTTTCCTTTTTATTGCCTTCTTCTTATATAATAGGGTCCTTATTAGGATTATAATCTATGTCTTCCTTATTATTATTGCTATCCTAGTATACCTTATATATTTGTTTGTATATTAGGTATTTAAGTTCTTTTAAAAGTTTTATATATTAAGCTATTCCTTTGTTTTAATTAGCTAGCTGCTCTAGAGAAAGACTACTTTTCTATTTCTTAAATATCTTTATTTGCTATTTAACTTTTATTGTTTTTTGCTAGTTATAGAGGGCTAAATATATAGCTATTTATTAAGCTTTTATAGTATAGATTAGAGCTTTCTTTACTAATTATATTTCTAGGTAATAACTCTTTTTATATACTTAGTATATTGCATTTAAAAATAGCTTTATTTAGAAGTAGACTATATTTTTTATATCTAGAACGAGATTAAATTCAACTTTTATAATATTTAGATTTAAAAGTATTAAAAAAGAACTTAGTTTCAAAATAATAAATTCTATTAAGAATTTGATAAGTTATAGTTACTTTAATAGCAGTATATCTGCTTATAGTCGAGAAAAATAGCTAAAAATTCGAAAAAAGTCTTTTTATTAGTTAAATAAATAATTTTTATATAAAGAAATAAATCTATAAATATCCTACTATTTGTTAGCAAATAGTATCCCTATTACTCCTAAAAGCTTTTTATAAATAAGAGTTTTAATAGCTGTGTAGCGTTTTATCTTCTAGTTCTTAACTAGCTATACTTTATTAAGAATTAAATAGTTAATTAGTTTATTTAAAATATTATATAATTTAGAAAATAATAAAGAAACCTTCTTTTTTAGAGTTTGCAGACTTATAAAGCTATTCTTAAAAGCGTAATTATACTTTAGTATTTTCCTATATTATACTAGTATAAACCTATATAAATAAATAATAAACTAATATTCTAAAGTAATTAAAGCTTTTACTATAATCCTTCTATTATTAAGAATCTTTACTAGTAAGCTAGCAGCCTATTAAATATAAGTTAGGACTATTTATTATAATAAGTATAAGAACTTAAGGAACTTATTATACCTTATTAAAATATATTTTAATTTATCTAGCCTACTACTTTATATAGGTTTTTATAATTACTATTAAATTAAAATAACTTAGCCTTGCGTCTACATTAAAAGTATAAGCTATAATAGCCTAAATTATCTTACTTAGTCCTATTTCATTAACAAGTAAGTACAATTTATAAGGCCTTTTCTAGTATTTAAGAATCTTAGCAATTCCAACTCTCTAGTATTCCTAGAGTTTTAAGCTAAGATTTTTTAGCTAAGCAATAGGCTTTATGCTTTGGAGTTAATACTAAAAACCTATTAGTATTATTAAGGTTTTTATTTAAGTGTAGATATATAATTGCGTTAGTAGACCTTATCCTAAACTACTTATATATAAATAATATTTTAGAACTAATAACAACTACACCTTGTTTAGCTAGTTAATATTAAAAGTATATATTTTAATTTTAGTCAATATTTACTTCTTTAATATTGTTTTCTTCTAATTTATTCTTGCTATTATTGCTTTCTTCCTTAATAGCTTTCTCAAGTATATAGGGCCTAGTTGCAAAATACTATAAAATATATAAAAGACTATTTATATTATAATATAAAATCGTTTCTTCTAGCGTTAAGCCTAATAAGCTTGTAGCTGCTTTTTCTTCTAATAAAGAGTAAAAGTTCAATAATGCTTTTTTATATTTTATTAAAGCTTGTTTTAACATTATATTAATAATATAAATAGTAGTTGTTATAAAACTTAAAAAAAAATAGCTTATAGTTATAAAAAATGAAAAAGTAGGTAATAATTAGAAAGTAGAATAATTAAATACTTTATTTTACTTACTTTTTAAACTTTAACCTTATACTTTAAACTTTTACCTTATATTTAATATTTATTTCTAATAATCTATATATACCCCTAATACTTACTTAGATATTTGCTAAGTTACTATAGCAGAAGCAACACGCTTACCTAAAAAGCTTATATTTAATACTAATAATATTAAATATAATATATAAGTAAAAAAAGATTTTAAAAAATATATAATTTATACTTTTAAAGTTATAGGTTTAATACTTAATAGTTAATATATAAATTAAATAAAAACTTCCTTAATACCTATAATAAAGCAATAAAATACAACTAAAAAAGAAGTATATATATAAATTAATATATATTTAAATATATTAAACTTTATAGGAAAACTAATAAAAAGGGGAATAATAATTTAAGAAAATCAAGATCTTTAAATTATTAAATATAATTTAAATGCTTTAAAAATAGTCTTAGTTTTTATATATACTATAAATAAATACTGTACGCTAATTCTTTATAATACTAAAATATATAATACTTAGTATATTAAGATTAATAATATATTCTTTTTCCTAAAATTTTAATAAAATAATATTATAATATATAAGAAAAGAGTAGAAGTATAGAGCAAGAAGATTACTTTATATAAAAAGTCCTTAAAAAATAATAAAAGCAAATAGAAGTATAAATTAGAATATATAGAGTTTAAATATTAGCGGAATTTCGTAAACTATATATATAGTCTAATAGCTATATATTAATAAGATAAAAATACTTTTTATTTAAAGGAAATTAAAGGCTTTTTTAAAAAGGCAAACCTAAATATTAAACCTATCCTATTTAGTACTAAACCTCTTATCTAGCTATTTAAAGTATATAAAAAAGCGTTACTAAAGCTTATTTTAGCTATAATTATAGCTATTAAAGTAAGTTTCTAAATAATAAGGTTCTTAATAGCTTATATTAATATAAGGATAAAGTCTTTAAATAGAGGTTAAAGAAATACATATTAATATTAATAAGATTATAACCTTATTATATGTATTAAAGATTAAAAATAAGCTAATAATTATATATATACTATTTTAGCTATATATTATAACTTTTACTAACCTAATATAAACTAGAAGAAAAAAAGAGCTACTATAGACTAGGAAGAAAAAATATAATAAAAAAGATTTCTAAAAGTTTACTATAATATTAAAGTAGTATACTTAGATAGCTATTAGCGATATAGTACCTAAATATAGACTTATATCTTTAATTACTAAGAACGACTTTATTATATTTTTAAAAACAATAATATAAAACTTAGAAGCGTTAATAAAATATAAATAATAATATATAAATATAATAATAACTTTAGTACTTAACAAATATTTAAGGGAAAGCTTTAATAATATTTTTAAATAGTTTATAAAAGTACTAGATATCGAGAGTATAAAGTACTAGATATATAAAGTATATTATTATTTAACTACTATAATAATATACTATAATAAAGGTGTAGTTAAGTATTTATTAGTATTTATAAAAAAGCTTTAAAATTTCTATAATAACTTAACTATAAAAAGCGTAGAGACTAAAAATAGAGAACTATTATTAGAAAAAGAGGAAAAGAAGAAGGCTATATAATAAAGTCCTTATTACTATTATAATAGTTTATTACTATTTATTAAGTATAATATAGTATATTACTTAAGAGATTTTTATAGTAATAGCTATATTTAATTAGATAATAGAAAATAGGCTTAGTATTATTATTATATACTTTCTACTGCAGTTAATACTATTATCCTTTAGATATAGTTTTAGATTCTTTTTATATAACTTCCTAATATTAAATAAAATTAAATAATATAGATTATAGATCTATAATATAGATTACTATAAAGTATATATAAAATATATAGAATACTTATTACTTATTAGCAAATATAGATAATAATAACGCAGAAGCGAAAGTATATATCTTAGTAAACTTATTTTTAAAAATATATTTATCTCTAGATAAATTAGATAATATATAGCCACTTAATTTAATCTAATCTTATTACTTTAAATATAGCCTTAAATATTAAGCTTTATAAAACTTATATATATTTATTACTATGCTATAACTATCAAATATAAAACTATATAAGTCTATCTATAGAATTAAAAAGGTTTTTAGTATAAGAATAAAAAACTTAATAATATATATATAAGGGATTATTATATATTATAGATAGTAAAAATATACTCTAGCTAAAATATTCTTAGAGCTAAGAAGCGCTAAGGCATAAGTATAAAGCGAAAAGGGAAAGAGGGTAGCTAATAATAAGGTAAATATTAAAGAGGAGGATAATAAAAAGGAAGATAAGTATATAGTAGAAATTAAAAGAAATAATATAATAGAGGAGCAAAATAAAATAGAAAATATAAAAAGACAATTAAATATTATAGACTTTAAGCTACTAGATATTTTAAAATTTAAATTTATAGAAAATAGGACTAGAATAATATATTTATTAATAATATAATTTATATTTTAAATATAAAAATAATTAGAAAATATAATAGAAATAAAAGTAGCTTTATTAAAGATATAATTAAAGCTATTAGAATAAAGCCCTTAATAAAACTATTTATAATATTCTATTTTATTATGCTTACTAGATATTATTATTTAGGATAGTACTATTATTAATTATATTATTCTACTTCTTTACTAGTATTACTTTTATACTAGTATTATCTAAAGTTTTTAATCTCCTTTAATAGCTTTTGCCTAATCTATATCTATTTATATATATATTATTTATTTCTATATACTTCCTTTTTAGATAAAAAATTATAGCAACTTTTATACCTTGATTTTTAGCCTAGTCTATAATATTTTTAATCTCTTTATCTCTTTTATCCTTATTTTTTAAACTATTAATATACTAGACTTATATTTAGCCTAGCTTTTATATCTAATTTAAAGAGACTTATTTCATAGCTTATTATAGAATTAAACTTTATTTTCTATTATTTATAGTTTTTAAAACGTTTTTAATCTATTTTTATATTCTCCTCTACCTAAGCTTAAGGGATATTACCTTTATATATTATAATTTAGCTTTACTTATTTTTTAACTCCTTTTCGCTAGACTTAATAGATGCTATTTCTTCTATATCTAGTTTACTTAATTAGGCACACTTTTTATTATTTTCTACTTTATCTTTTTCTAACCTAAATTCACTCTTAGAGGATATATTATATTCGCTATTTTCCTATAGTTTTTTATTAATAAAATCCTTATTTTAGAAAGCAAAGAACTTACTTTATATAATTTATATTTTTTTATTAAAAGCAACTTAGTATCTACTAAACTATACTGTATTTATTATTAGGAAATATTATATTATTTAAGAATAACTTATATTTATAAGAATATATATATTACTACTAACTATTTAGCTAAGTATCTTAGGTAGCTATATTACTTTTCTTTATAGCTTATTAAATATTATATAAACTAGTATAGTAGAAAACTATAAGTTATAGAATAGGGGAGCTTAAAGGTACTTAATACTATAGGTTAAGTTATACTAAGCCTTTAATAAATCTAGTATAACTAGGATAGTAAAGTATTATATTTTAATATTAAGTTTAGCTTATATTTTTTATATACTATATTAATATATAAAATATATACTCTTTAATATAAAAACTTTATTTATTTTAAGTCTTTAATAATAAGAAAAAGTAGTATATAGATAGTTTTATAAATGCAAGTTAAAAATCTATTTAAGCTTAAAGGAAGTAGCTAAAGTAATAAAGTTATTAAAAATACTAAAACATTATATAATAAATTAGTATTAAGCGGATCTAGCTATAAATAGCAAAGATATAAGGAAATAATAATAAATAATTTAAATAGAAGTAATAATAATAATAAGAATATAGAGGTAGCTAATAGCAACTTTATAGTATAGATAATATTTTTTTCTAATACTAGTATTAAATCTTATAGGTTGAAATACCTCTAAGTAAAAAGAGAAAAAGTAAAGTATCTATAGTAAAGATAATTATACTTAATCCTAAGATAAATACTTATAAAAAACAAGTACTTAAATCTTTAAGTTAATTAGCTTTTTTAAAAAAAATATATATATTATTAAAGCCTTTTCTAGCTACTTAACTACTTATAGATTAGACTCTTAAAAAACACAAAGCTAGTTATAGCTAATAAGGGCCTTAATAGTAGTAAAGCTAAATATATATAGCCTTAGAGTTAAAGTAATTTATTTATAACTTTATAAGCTATATCTGCAAAGTATAGTTAGATAAAAAATTATATTAGTTTATAAAACTTACTAAATACTAGTATATATTATAGCTAGTATAAGAGCTAGAGAAACTATAATTAAAATAGTATATAAACTATAGCTATAAAATCTTATATTAATATAAATAATTTAATTATATAGTTAAGATTATAGTAACTTATATTAAAAAATAGTAATAAAGCTCTAGCAAAGCTAAATATTATAATTTATTAATATTTCCTAGCTTATCTATTAAATAACTTTACTAATAAACTAGTCTAAGCTATACTACCTAGTATATATTTTAACTATAAAATCTATAAAGATTTTAAGAAATAAGCGTAGCAGCTCTATAAATAATAGAAAATAATAATATTAAAGACTATATAGAAATAGATTAATAGATAAATTATAATTAAGTTTAATAGCGAAAACATATAACTTATAAATATTATAAATTTTAGAGAATTGCAATATAAAATTTAGTAGGAGTAAGATAATAAATAGCTTAAAATAGTTTTTAAGTTTAGGATTAAAACTATAAATTTTAAGGATATTATAATAGTAAGTAAAGTATTTTTAAAATATAAATATTATTAAAAAGAACCTTATTATAATAGCTAATATAATATAAATATATTTTTTTAGCTAACTATTAGTTAACGCCTTAATTACCTCTATATCTGCAATATAGCTAACTATAATTTAATAAAGTATACTAGAACTTAGATACTTATAACTTTTAATAGTCTTTACTAATATAAAAACTTCTTTAGCTTATAAACTATTATAAATTATCCTAAATATATAATACTAATTAGTATATAATATAAGTGCCTATTAAAGATTAATCTAAATTTTAATTCTAATATAAGCTTAATAGAGTCTAAAGCAGAGAATATATATAATAAAGAAAATAGCCTAGCTAACAATATATATAATAAGGAATTAAAGGATATTATAAATAATAATTCTATAGGCTTATATAGCGAAGCTAAGAATATTATTTAAAATAACTAAAAAATAAAGACTTTATTCTTTATATTTTAATATAGCTCCTATAGCTCTATAGTTATCTACTAGTAAGTAAAAACTTAAATATATATAATATACTAGCGCGTACTTAGACTTGTAGTTAGTATATATTTAGACTTATAGCTATATAATATTTTATATTTATAATATAGGGTTAGTACTGCCTGCTGCAATATATAGATATTATACTAACTATATTAATAGCTATACTTAATAATAATATAGCTTATATTAAAGAAGAAGTATATATAATTATAAGTAATATAGTATATACTATATAATAAAGACTTTATAATAATAATTAGTATAGTATCTACTTTAATAATATATAATATACTAATAAGCTATATATAAACTAATAATCAACTATTTATATACTATTTCTCAACTATTAATACTTAGTTTATCTACTATTTATATAACTATTAATTAGCCTAAAATAGAGAGGGATAAACTAGAATAGTTATTAGTATAGTAATAGTTAATTATATAATAATTAACTAAAACTAAGTATCTTCTAGTAATTAACTATTAATTATATACTAATCAACTATAGAAAATTATATATAGAGGCTAAGATAGTATTATTCTTTATAAAGGAATTAAACTCCTTTTTTATAGCAAATTACTAATTTATCTTTTAGTAGGTATTAGCTATAGCTTTATTATATATTTTAAGATCCCTTAATTCTAGGCAATTAGATATTATAAAGTATATTATTACTTAAATAAAAAAACACTTATATAAAGGCTTAGCCTTTTTATAGGCAATCGCAGCGAATATAATACTAGCGAGTAAATCTAGTAATTTAGAAGGCCTATATAAGTAAAAGTAATAATTAAATTAAATATCTCCTATTAAAGTAGTAGGAAAAAGCATTTAAATATAGTTTAATTCTATAGATATATAGTTTAATTCTATAAATATAAATAAATTAAAAATTAAGCGCCCTAATCGCAAAGTACTTATATTTAAAGTTAAATAATATAAAGTTAATTAGTTAAACCTAACTATTAATATATTATTTCTAGTAAATTAAAAAAAAATCCCCCTAGTTAATATGATTATAATAAATAAAATCAATACATTTAGTGTTAAAGTCTTTTAAACGATGCCGCTTTAGTACTAGCAACACTATAGAAAGTTTTCCCATTTATAATAGAAATATAAAATTAAAAAAATTTCCTTTTTATCTTTAGCTAATTTTTTCTTATTAAGAAGCTATTTTATATAATAGTAGCGTTAAATAAAACTATTAGGTATTAGTATATAATAGAAATTATTGCTTTTAAAGCTAATAAGCCTTCTTTAAGTAGCTTTAGTTTTAAACTTAGTCTAGTTTTTACTAGCTAGATTTTAGTTTTAATATATACTATAAATACTAAGCTTCTTAAATAAACTAAAGTCTAGTCGACCTCCCTTAGCGGCTTTATAAGGCATTATATCTAGCTTATTAATTAAGTAATAGTTTTAAATATAAACTACAATACTAATAGTTTTTATAATTATTATTCTAAAAAGCTTACTACTTTTAAGTAAAGTGTAGGCGCGCGTTATAATAGTTTAATTATTTTTTATAGCTATTTTACTTATTTAAAAGTTATTTAAAATAATAAGTTCCTAGACAATATTATATTTAATATAATAATTATTATATAAGCGTTTAATAAATATATTTAAGTTAACTTTAATCTTCTTTTTATAACTAGTGAAAATCTATTAAAAAATTAGCTTAGACTTGTCTTTTATAATATAAATCTTTATATTCTTAGTAGTATTTTTAATAAAAAGTACTTTTATAATTAGTTTAAAAATATTTATATAAACAAGTTTATTTTAATAATAACTAAGTAAAATATAGCTTTTATAAAGTAAATTCTTTATTTATATTTTAGTATAAATAATATAGTAATAGTCCTAAATTATAAAAGGCTTAATTAAGTTAATACAATCTATTATATTTAATAGGTAAGCAACATTTTACTTTTTTATATAATTTATAAGCTTATATTAAAAAGCTATATTCTTTTTATTAATATCTTTTAGTTAGGTAAAAAACGCCTTTAAGTATAAATTAACCTCTAGATAGTTTAATTTAAAATAATAAAGATTATAGTTTATAAGATATATTAGAATACTATTACATTTAATTTTAATACTTTTAAATATAAACTTTAATAAATAGCCTAGCTGCTAAAGCTATAAAAAGGAAATTAAATTAAAAAGGTTATTTAGTATATAGAAAATATTATTAATAATAAATAAAAATATATTATTCTAATTTATTAATAAGAGTTAAATAGTTCTATAAGTAGTTATATATTTACTATTAGCCTAGCTTGTAATTAAAATAAGCTAAGCAAAGTATTTAATCTTAATAAAAACTAAAAAATTATTAATAATATAGCGAAAAGCGCTATAATTAAAGAACTATATAAGCTTTACTTTAGAGATAAAGCTAGCCGCAAATACTTAGGCTAATATATTCTTACTAGTATTAGCGAAAGCAATATTAGTAAAAAATTTAATAATATTTTTTAAATTACTTTAATAGTTATTTTCCTTGTTTTCTTTTTTATTATTATTTAGCTAAGGTTTCTTATCCCCTTAGCTATTGCTTTAGCCTTTGCTTTAAAAAGGTTGTTTAACCCCTTAAATATAAGCTATTATATTATAGAAGTAGGGATTTAAGCACCCTACATTTTTATAAAACTTTATAAGTTTAAGGATATTTATTACTTATTTATTCTTTATATTAAATTAAGGCTTAACTTAGATTAGCTTTCTAGGATTAAATAATTAAACTATAAAAGTTTTTACTCTTATAATAAATATAAAAATTTATATATAAGTTAAATCTAAAGCCTTATAAACTAAGAAGTAAATAATTATATAAAATAGGTTATACTTAGCCTTTGTAAATATTACTTTAATAAAAAGATTATAATTTTTATTAAATAAATTAAAATAGTATTTATATTTAAGCCTAAAACTACTATAAAACCTATAAATAAGATAGTTATTATTTAATAGGATTAGTATTTTATAATTCTTAAAAAGAACTTTATAGAAATTATAGAACTACTTATAATACTCCTTTAAAGAACTATACTTTTCTATTATTAGATTATCCTATTTAATAAAGATTTCCTTTAAAAAGGCTTTCCCTTTTTAAATAGTTAAGGATTTAATTATAAGCTAGGCTTCTTTAGCTATAGACTTATTTTTGATTTAATTAGCTAAATAGGAGTTAATAATTTCTTAGAGCTTAGTATAGATTATATTATTATAAAAGTTTTATTTTTTTTATTTAGCTAGTAAATTATTAAGGAATAGTAGATCTTTATTAATAAGCTGTATAGTTTTAAAGCTATTAATATATTATTAAAGCTCTAGTATAAGGAGCTTATTCTTAACTAATTTAGCCTAAAGAACATAATTCTTACTATTTAAAAAAAGCTTTTCAACTTTTTTTAAAGTTAAACTAAGGTTCTTAAAGTTTATTATAATTAAAGCTTTAAAAAGACTTTAAAAAGTATAAAGGCTTTTAAAAAAGAACTTAAAAATAATCTTTATTTAAGTAGCGTCCACGCTTTTAAACTAAATAGATAATTAATATTATTAATTAATAAAAGAATAGAAATATAATCTAGGAGTTAAAACTTTAAGATAGAAAATATATTCAATAATAAAGCATACTTATAATCGATAGTACTTTTTAAAGTATAATTATATTAAAAAGAAGCTTAAAAGTATTAGAAAATATCTTTTAATTAGTAATAGTATACTTATTTTTACTTTAAAGTAAGTTTGCTTTAAGGAGGCTTAAAAGCAATATATTTTTATTATTTTTATAAAGCAAAGTAAGTAAAACATTGCTTATAAATACAAATAAAAAAAAATATTCTTTAATTATAAAAAAAGTAAAGTTTATAATATAATTTTCTAAAGGTATTTATCCCCTAGAGATTTATTTATTTTCGTATTAGTAGCTAGCCTGCCACTAGTTTCTAGTAGCTAGCTAGCTTTATAAATAAATATTTCTATTTTATTAATAGTTTAAATATTATAATTAACTTATTAGCTATAGTTAGTTTAAATATTAATCTCTTTAGTTTAAATATTAAAAAGCTAACCTAGTATAAATCTTTAAGACTAGTTAGCTATTAAGCTAGCTAAGGGTTATAAGCTCTAGCTTAGAAACTAGCTAGAAACTTAATTATGAAAATTTAAAATAAATATACTTAAATATTATATTTTAAATTAATATTATTTAAAGCTTTTAATAAGCTAAACTAAAGTTAGTTTATAATAGATTTAAGGTATCTACTTTTAAATAAGTTTAAAAGATAAAGCTTTAAATAATTATAATATACTAAGAGCATAATCCCTTTAGAACTAAGTCTATAGCGGAAAGATTTCTAGCTTTTAGCTGCTAGATTTTAGTAAGCTTTAGCGTTCCTAGCTACTAATTTTCTAATATAATACGTATAATAAAAAGCGATTATAAGACGTTTAAGCATCTATAATATAGTAAATCTATATATATAGTTAATAATAATTAAATATAATTATTTAATAATCGCAAATACAACGCTAGCGCAGCTAGGCTTATAACCTTTTAAAAGTAGGTAAGTAACTTAGTTAATTATAATATAACTAGCTATAATTGCAAAGACAATTTCCGCCAAGCCGCTAGGCCGCTTGTAGCCTAGCGTCTTGGCTTCGATATATTATACCTAATTTTAATACCTTTAGGTATAAACTTTAATAAATAATATAATTACTAAAGCTATAAAAAGGAAATTAAATTAAAATAAAAGGGTTATTTAATATATAAAGGATATTACTAATAATAAGTAAGAATATACTATTTTAACTAATTTCTAAAAGCTAAATAGTTTTATAAGTAATTATATATCTACTACTAGCTTAGCTTATAATTAAAATAGGTTAAATAAAGTATTTAATTTTAATAAAAACTAAGAAATTATTAATAATATAATAAAAGGCACTATAGTTAAAGAGCTATATAAGCTTTACTTTAGAGATAGAGCTAGCTACAAATACTTAAGTTAATATATTTTTACTAGTATTAATAAAAGTAATACTAGTAAAAGATTTAATAATATCTTTTAAACTATTTTAATAGTTATTTTCTTTATTCTTCTTTTTATTATTATTTAGCTAAAGTTTCTTATTCCTTTAGTTATTCTTTTAGCTTTTGCCTTATAAAGATTGTTTAGCCTTTTAAATATAAGCTACTATATTATAAAAATAAGGATTTAGGTACCTTATTTTTTATAGAACTTTATAAATTTAAAGATATTTATTACTTATTTTTTTTTAAATTAAGTTAAAACTTAACTTAGATTAGTTTACTAAGGTTAAATAATTAAACTATAAAAGCTTTTACTTTTATAATAAATATAGAAGTTTATATTTAAATTAAATTTAAGGCTTTATAAGCTAGAAAATAAGTAATTATATAAAATAAATTATATTTAGCTTTTATAAGTATTACTTTAGTAAAAGGATTATAGTTTTTATTAAATAAATTAAAATAATATTTATATTTAAGTTTAAAACTATTATAAAGCTTATAAAGAAGATAATTATTATCTAATAGAATTAACATTTTATAATTCTTAAAAAGGACTTTATAAAGATTATAAAACTACTTATAATATTTTTTTAAGGAGCTATATTTCTTTATTATTAAATTATCTTAGTTAATAAAAGTTTTTTTTAAGAAAGCTTTTTTTTTCTAGATAGTTAAAGACTTAATTACAAGCTAAGCTTCTTTAGCTATAAGCTTATCTTTAATTTAATTAGCTAAATAAAAATTAATAATTTCTTAAAGCTTAGTATAAATTATATTATTATAAAAGTTTTATTTCTTTTATTTAGCTAGTAAATTATTAGAGAGTAATAGATTTTTATTAATAAACTATATAGTCTTAAAGCTATTGATATATTATTAAAACTTTAGTATAAGGAGCTTATTCTTAACTAATTTAGCTTAAAGAATATAATTTTCACTATTTAAAGAAAGCTTTTTAACCTTCTTTAGGGTTAAACTAAGATTTTTAAAGTCTATTATAATTAAAACTTTAAAAAGACTTTAGAGGGTATAAAGGCTTCTAAGAAGGAGCTTAAAAATAGTTTTTATTTAAGTAAAGTCTATACTTTTAAACTAAATAGATTAATATTATTAATTTAATAAGGGAATAAAAATATAATCTAAGAATTTAAACTCTAAAGTAGAAAGTATATTTAATAATAAAATATATTTATAATTAATAATACTTTTTAAAATATAATTATACTAAAGAAAAGCTTAAAGGTACTAAAAAGTATTTTTTAACTAGTAATAATATACTTATTCTTACTTTAAAATAAGCTTATTTTAAAAAGGCTTAAAAGTAATATACTTCTAATGTTTTTATAAGATAAAGTAGGTAAAACGTTATTTATAAATATAAGTAAAGAAAATTATTATAAAAGTAAGTAAAAAATAAAAGTAAAAGACTAAAATAGCAATATATATTAATTATATCTAAGAACTAGGAGCTACTATAAGTAATATATACTCTGCCACATAGCGCTAGTAGCTAACTATATAGCGCTAGCAGCTATACTATAATAGTTTATACTAATAAAGTAAAGAAAATAGATACTTATATTATATACTTATATATACTTATACCTATTACTTAATACTAATATTATTAGTTTAAAAGTACTTTTTACTTAATTACTATATATTAATAAAATAAAAACAAACCTATTATCTGCTAGCTATAAGCTTATTCCTTATTTCTATTTTATAGTCCTCTACTAGTTCTATAGAATTAATAAGGTCCGTAATTAAGTATTATATATTATTTTTAAGCTTATAGCCTTACTACTAAATAAGGTATTAAGTAATAGGGGTTTACTTATAGCTATATAGAATAACATACTTATTAATAAATTATTTAATAATAAATAAATAATAAATAATAAGTATTAATATTGCCCTTAATAAAGATAAAATTAGGATATAATTGTTTATATAGATTAGTCTAAGGGTTAAGTACTAGTTTAAGCTAAGTAATAATAAATATATTATATACTCTTTAATAACTAAGTATATTAAACTAGTAAGCAAGTATTCTAATCTTTTAAATAATTTTAAAAGAACTAATATACTACTAGCTATACTTTTTAAATATAGTAGAAAAGATATTATAGGTATAATATAAGTGTAAAAAAGTATATTCCCCTTCTTATATATAAAGAAGTTAATACTAATAATTATAATAAAACTTATAAGCTATATTAATAAAATTAATAATGTTTTTAGCTTTAATTTAAAACTAAATATAATTAATATTACTAGGAGCTAAAGCAAGTAAATTAATTAATTATAATAGTTAAAATCTATACTTTTAAGATTAAATTATTAAAAAGTACCTATAGCTTAAGCAATGCTCTTAGCTAGTCTACTAAGTTAGTTATTATAATGAAGAAAAATTTAAAAAGTAATTTTAATAAACTAGTTAATATACTTACTTTAGCTATTTATTTATAGGTAGTAAGTAGTAAAGTAGAGTAGCTTAATATTAAAATATTTAAAAAGTAATATCTATATTTCTAAAAGAAACTTCTAATTATAGTTAGAGATAATAGCTTATAAAATATTTTAATCTATAGTTTAAAGCTATTTAAGAAGTATAATAGCCTATTAGGTAGCATTCTACTTAATAGAGCTAGTAATAAGTATAGTATATTTATTTAGCTTATAAATAACTAATATAATATAATTAAAATCCTTATTTATAGTAAGTAATATAAAAATAAAATTAATTATAATAATATAGAATAACTAGTAGATCGCTATTATATTTATATAATAAGTTAAAGCTTAAATAAAAAAATATTTTAAAAGCTAGGTAATAAGTATAGAGAAAGCTAATCTTTATTCCTAGTTAAAAATAGCTTAAAAATAATAGTAAAATAGTGAGGAGGGAGCTATATAAGTATATAGTATTATAAGCTATTTATAAAGCTATTTCTCTAGCTAAATTAAGCTTAAATTAGACTTAAAACAGTAGAAAAGGAGCTATATAAGTATATAATACTATAAGCTAATTGTAAACCTATTTTTTAAGCTAAATTAAGCTTAAATTAAGCTTAAAAATAGTAGGGAAGGAGCTATATAAATATATAATAATATAAGCTAATTATAAGCTTGTTTTTTAGGCTAAATTAAGCCTAAAATTAGCTAGAAAAAAGTGTATTTTATAAGCCTTCTTATAAACTATTTATAAGGCTATTTTCTATATTTTTAAGCTCTTTTCTAATTAGTTAAGGGGTTATTTAAACTTATTAATAGCTATATATAATTAATAAGCTTATTTATATAGGAGGAAGAATAAGAAAAAGAATAAAAGGAGGAATAAGAAGTATAAATAATAATAATAATTTTATTCCACGCTACTTAGCGCCTACTATAAGCTATTAAAAGATAATCCCCCTTATTAATTAGTAATAAATAGTTGGAATTATATATAAATTAATATTTAAGCTTAATAAGGCTTTATAATAAAATGTTAAGAGTTTTAAGCTAATATAAGCAATATTAACAATATTATAAAACTATTAGATTTTAGTAGTTTAGTTATATAATATTAGTTTTTATTAGCTTATTAAGACAAATTAGAAGGCTATATAATAATAATATAGTATAAGATTATATTAGTTACTTAATTAAAATTAATATTAATTAATCTTAACTTATATAGATAATTAATTAATAATAATTTAATTCTTTCTATTATAATTATAAATAATAATAATAAAAATAATATTTATAAAATTAAATAACTATTAAATAAATATATTATTTATAATAAACTTTAATATCTTATAAAATAAGTTAGTTTTAAATATTATTATAATATATAATATTATATATATAAGCTTAAAATAATTCTAGTAGAACTAATAAAAAATATAAAACCTTTTATAAACTATTAAAAAAAGCTAAAAGCTAGTTAATTATTAAGATTAGCTATTATTAATAAGTAATATTTAAGAATAAATAAAAGTATTATGTTGCCTAGGGCTATATATATATAATTATATAGTTTTAAACATAATATAAGTTATATAATAATAAATTAAAATAAAGGTATTTTTTACTTTTATTATATTATTAAATATTATTATAGTTTTAGTAGAGATACTTAATATAAATAGGATAATACTTAATAAGAATAAGACTATAGCCTTATATAAGTCTAATATATATAGTTTTAAACTTAGATAATAAGAAGATTATAACTATATTTACTTAGTTCTCTTATAATAATATAATAATAATAATAAAGTTTTATTATTTTTTATTTATTATAATTATAAATTTATAACTTAATAGCTTTTTAATATAAGTTTTAAATAAAATCTATAAAGTATTATTATTATTTTCCTTATTAATAAAAATTACAATTATAGAAGAGAAGTAATAATAATATTTTATTATTCTTTAGTTATTATAATTATAGATTTCCAGTCTAATAATCTTCTAATATATTTCTTAATTTAATTTAACTAATTTTACTTTCACTTTTTTTACTAGGTTAAGAATAAAAAAAGTTATAATTAATTTAATATTAGTTTAAATTATTTTAGTAAAAGATTAAATAAGAATTTATATTATAACTTTCTTTAATATAATTTTCAATTAAATTTATAAAACTTTATTATTACTTTCTTTACTAGTTAGAAATCTTAATAATAAGAAAAGTAATAATAATAAAGTCTTATTATTCTCTATTTATTATAATTATTATAAAATAATTTAAAAGCTTTCTAATATAATTCTTAGCTTAATTAATAAGAGTTTTAAAATTATTATTTTTACTAAATTAAAAATATAATAAAGAAATTAAAATATAAAGTAAATGTACTTAATATAATATTAATCTAAAATATTTTAATAAAATATTAAATAGATATTTAAACTATAGCTATCTCTAATATAAATCTTAGTTTAATAGGTTTACTTTTTATTATTATTATATTAAGTATTAAAATAATTAATAAAGTTAAAATCTTTAAAAAAAAACTATTAAAGTTATATATATAGTTCTATAAAGATATATTAGCTTTAAGGAAGAGGTATTAATAGTTATTATAATACTTAGCTTTTATAATACTACTTATATTATATACATATTGCTAGCGTATATTACTACTACTTTAGGATCAATATTAATTAGTAGAGAACAATTAATTAATATTTAGCTAAACTAAGAATCGATTATAATATCTAGTAGCAATACGCCTAGAATATATTAGTTATTTAAATAATTATATAGGGATAGAAATATCTACTAGCAGTCTTCTTCCCTTTATATAAAGTATTTATTAATAGCTATTTATTATATTTATAATATTATACTAATATTTATTAGTAGCTCTACTAGGCAATTAAGGCTAATACTTGCTAGCTAATATAAAAAATACTAGATTTAATATTAATTAATTACTACTTTAGCTATTAATTTATAATTATATATAATTGATATTGCTATAACTTTAACTTTTCAAAAAAGTAATAGTTAGATACTTAATAACTTAAGTTAAATCCCTAGCTATTTAATAATAAATAATTAAACTATTATATATAATTAAATAATTACTAATTATTATCAATTTTAAATATTAATTATACTAACTCTATATTTCTATAATTATACTATTATAATTATTTATATTGCTTTATAAATAATAAGTATTAGTTCTTCCTAAATAAGCAGTAATATAATTGTATAGTAATGCGATTATATAGCTAATAAGTAGTGTATTCTCCTATTTTAAAATATAATATTATAAATATAATTCTTATTTTTAAAATTAATATAATCTTTATTAAGCCTTTATATTTAATTAGATATATTAATAAAATTAATTAAATAAATAAAAACATTAAATAGCTATAGCTATAGCAGAGATAAGTAAAGTAGTATCTATATAACTTAGAAAAAAACTATTATAAAAACCCCCTACTAATCTATTAGATAATATTATAGAGATTAATAAACTAGCTATTATTAATTAAAAAGATAAAAAAAATATAATTAAATATATCTTAAAAAAAATTAATATAATAGGAAAAAAAAGACTATTAAATACAAAATATATAAAAAGTATTTATTAGCGTAATATAGTATATATTCTCTTATTAATAAAATAAATATAAAATAAGATACTACTAGTCAACTACTAGGTTAGAGATTATATTATTTAAATAGAAATAAATATAATATATTTATTATATTAACTCTAATTTAAAGCAAAATAGAAAAGTTTATAAAAAAAGGCGGAAATAGACTTTTTCTAACTAAAGAATACTATTTATATCTTTAAAATAGAAATTACTTTTAGTAAGTAGCTTAATTACTTTAAATTAGGCCTAGATACTTAAATAGGTAATCTAAAGGTAAATTTAAATATAATATCTTAAATAAAGATATCGCTAGCTTATTAAATATAAAATAATTTCTTAGCTATAAATTAGAATATTTTTTAATTAGTTCTAGCTTAGATAATACTACTATACTAGCTACTATTAAAAGCTAAAGCTCTACTAGCCTTTATTTAAAGAGAGAATATAAATTTCAACCCTCCTAAACTATAAAAATCCTTTTTTTATATTAAATAATAGATATAATAAAACCTTTTAAATATAAGAAAAAATTAAATTAAAAATGCTAACTCTTTTATATTTAAACGCTAAAATACTAAGCTAGAAAAAGCAGAAAAACTATTTAGGGAAATAGAACTTATTAAGGAATAAAATATACTCTTTTAAGATAAAAAATAACTTTATAGTCTCTATTACTAAAGCCTATAGCTATAAAGCCTATATAATTACCTATATAATTGTAGTCCTTTTTAATATAAAGTTATAAATACTATACTATAATAAATATACTATATTTATATTTACTTAGAACCTTTTAATAATTACCTAGTATTAGCTTTATTAAGGAGCGAATTCAATACTTTATAATGTTAGCTAGAAGAGATAAGTGCAAAAATATACTAGTTATATAATAATTATAAAACAATATTATAGTATATTAAGATACATTTATATAGAAATATTTATAATATAGTAAATATACCTTAGAAATTCTATTAGATAAAGATAGTATTAAATATTAATAATTAATATATTAAATATACTCTATATAAGTAAGTAAATAATACTTATATATTTCTACTTCTTTAGCAGAATAATTATATACCTAATAAGTATAAGCCTTTAAATAGAAAAAATAGGAAACTACTAGAAGAGTAGCTATAACTATAGATATAAATTTATATATTATAGCTATTAAATATTATACTATAGGATTTAAATAATAAAAAAAGTAGGGGTATAATATTCTTTATATATTAATTTAAGTATATTACTAAGATTAAAAGCAAGGTAATAATATTATATATTTTACTAGTTTATTTATAAAAAGATATAATTATATAATATAACTATTTATTAGATAATATTAAATAAAAACTAAATTTAAGCTTAGTATCCTAGGAAGATAAACTATTATAAAAATATAAATTAAACTAGTTTAATTTTCTTTAAGTAGCTAAAAAGTTATATTTTAGTTTTAATAAAATAGATATATCTTTAAGTAAATATTTCTCTATTAAAACTAATTACTTATTAGATATAAAAATTATAGATAAGTATATAGTAGTTAGCTATTTATAATAAAAATTAAAAAAATAATTAATATTAGTAATACTATTAAAAGAAGATTTTAATATAATTAAGAATTTTAATTAATATGTCGCAGTATAGCTGCTAGCGCCATATAGCGGAGTATATATTACTTGTAGTAGCTTATAGTTCTTAGGCATAATTAATATATATTACTAATTCTATTTTTTGCTTTTATTTCTTACTTACTTTTATAATAATTTAGTAGTAATATAACTAGTATAAGCTTTAATTAGCCTATTTAGCATGTCCTTACTTGCCTTTTTGTTATCGCTATTAATTAACTAACTAATAGGGCTATAAGCAAAACGCAACTAGCTTTATAGTAACTAGCCTTTCGGCAAACTAATACCCTTCTTCTAGAATAGCTAGGGGGAATAGATATATTATAATAAGGTCTTTATTCCTTAATTATCTCCTACTATATAGTTATTATTATTGTTATACTCTCCTATTGCCTTATTTACTTAGATAATAATAAAAATAAAAGGCGCTAAGAACTATTTTTATAATAAACTTTATTCTTTCTTTAAGACTTTATATCCTATATTATTTATTAAGTCTATAATAGACTATTTATTTATTATTATTAAATTGTCTATAAAAGTATTTTTTATATTAGTTACTTATACTAGTATTTTTAATTGAATATAACTTACTAGTTTTAGCGTTCTAGCTTTATAATTTCTACAATATTAATATTTTTTATATTAGTATTATTGACGCTTAAGTATTAAACTTTTTAACGCTTGCGATTAAAAATTATTCTAAGCTTCCTCTACTAATTATACTAATAGAAGTAATAGCCTCTACTAGAAAAATATTATTATAAGTAACCTATTATCTATCTAACTAAGTACTTAATTAATTTGCTATTCGAAAAGTAGTTAAGTATTTCCTAGCTTAAGCGGCTTATATTAAAAGGCTATATAAGCTATTATTTACTAAGAATATACCCCCTTATTTATTTTTAATAAAGCTTTTAATTTCTATATTACTATTACTTATACTAAACTTTATAATTAAGATTAATATTAATTTATATTAATTGTCTTTAATTACTAATACTATTATAGCTACTAAACTAATAATTAAATAGTTTTCTAGAAAACTAACTAATATATTTAATTATAGCAGTAATAATAGCAATATTAATAATTAGAATAATACTAGTTTTAGTTAATAATAATAAATAGCTTTATAAAAGCTATTAGCTTAAAGGAATTTACTCTCTATAGGACTAGGACTAGAACTAGGGCTAGGGAATAGCGTTCCTAGTACTTTACTAAATATAGAAATAAATAGTATCTTAAAACCTAATAATATTAGCTATTTTAATCCTAAGCTTAAAAACATAGAAAATATATTTTTAGTAAATATTAGCTATTATATCTTCTATTATAATATTTATATATTTATTGATTATATTAAAAACCTTATTACTATTTATAGAGAAGCTAAAGTTAAACTAGTATTAATAACCTACTTCTATAGCAGATTATTTATCTAGTATTTTTTATAGCTAATAAAGCTTAAAAAAGACTTTTTAAAAGAAAGATCTTTTAATACTTAGTACTATACTTTAATATACTAATTTAAAAGAAAAACTCCTATTGCCTTTTTATATTTATAGACTAAGTAATATACTATAGCTAATATTTAAACTTGCTATTTTCTTTATACTTATATTTAATATATTTTCTATTTTATAAAGTTAGCTAAAATAATATTTATATATAACTAGCTTTTAATTGCTTAAAGTAACCTAGCTATTAAGTTTTATTATAATATTAATAAATTAATAATATTAATAATATTAATAATATTAATAATATTAATAATATTAATAATATTAATAATATTAAGCTAGTTCCTTAATAAAGTTAATTTAAAAATAAATATCTAGTTTAAGCTAGTATACTAGTATTAAGTTTTATATTTAAATATTAAAAAACTAATATCTTTAAATTAAAATAAATATTAGTAATTACTTTTTTTCTAGCTGTAGCAGCTATACTATATGCCCTTTAATTAATATAAATAACTATATTAGTAGGGTAACTAGTATTAGTAATAGCTTTTCTATTTATATAATTAAAATTATAATACTAATATTCTTTATTAATAATAGCTTCTTTAACTACTTTAATAATAAGTACTAATTACTCTTTCAAAGTCTTTACTATAAACTATTATTAGTAATATATTAGGAAATATGTTATATTTACTATTAAACTACCTATCTTAGTTTAATTAAAAATATTTAAGCTATAGTAGGTATTAAAACTAAGGTAGATATTTATAATATTTAAAAGCCGCTAGGTTATACTAGGCTAATACTAAAGAAAGCGATCTTTAATAAAAAGCTAGTAAACATAATAAATTAAATTAAGAACTAAATAACCCTTTGCTATTAGTAAAAACCTCTTCTTATTATATAACTACTAAAAATAAAAACTTAGATTACTATAATTTATATAACTATCTAGATAAGTCTAAGGAAGTTTATAATAGGTTTATTATTATTGCTCCTAAAAGTAAATATATATATTGCTATTATAAAAAGTACTTTCTAAGTAATAATAAGTTATACTAATATATTTGCACTAACTATATAAAAGGAAGCTCCTTAAAAGGATTTAATAAACCTTTTTTAGTAATAGATATTCCTATTTTCCCTATAGCTAAAAATATATAATATATTATTTATAATAAGATACTATTAGTTATAAAAATAAGGCCCTTGTTAGTCTACTCTATTATTATAACTTTTAATAAAAAAAATATAGTTTTTAGCAGTATTACTATATTTTTATATTTATTTAACTTTTATTAAATATTAAATTAAAAGATATTTACTTTAACTTAAGCTATAGTATATTGTTTATTAATTATTTATTTCTATACTTATAGATTTTAAATCTTAAAATTTATTAGATAATATTATTTATCATAGTAAAAAGATTTAAAAATAATTGCTATACTACTAATTAATATATTAATTTTTTAGTTTATATTTTAGCCTAAAATAATAAAAAAGAAAAGATACTTATAGTATTTACTAGGGAGTATTATATTATAAATAAGCTAAAAATAAATATATTTATTAGTATTAATATAATAAAACTAAAGATAATTAATGTCTTTATTTCTTAATAAAAAGCCTATATTAGTAGCTATAAAATATATACCTTAATTATACTATATACTAATAGCTAGAAAGTTAAATAAATAATATTTTTATAAAAAGCTACTATAATCCCTACTAATATTTAGCTTATAATATTAATTATATATAATAGTAAAGAACTTTTGCTAGTATAAAACTACTTTTTTAAGCTTATTAATTAGGGTAATATTACTTTATTTACTTATATAGTAAATAAAAATATTAATATTATTTTTATTTAAACTAATATTAATTTCCTTATTATAGTCCTATAGAAAGTGTATTTAAGAAATATTTATAATATAGAATATAACTTATACTATATAGTATTAGAAATTAAGGATTTTGCTTTTAAGTCTTTAAAATAAGTATATTATACTAATTAAACTAAATAAGCTATTATAATTATAGTAGCTACTACTACTATACTTCTTCCTAGCTTATTACTATTAAAAACCTTAATAAATAACTTAAAAGTACTTTCTAATTTAGTCCCCCTTATAAATATATTATTTATTGTTTTAGAACCTATTATTATTCCTAAGATAAGAACTACTAATAGTATTATAATCTATAGAAGTAATATTATTATATTTAAGCAAGTAATAAATAAGTTCCTTATTATTTAAACTAATTAAGGTTTTATAGATATTTTTAAAGATAAATAAATAAAGATACTACTAAAATTAAACTAAGAATTAAAGATATTATTAAAAGCTAAAGTCTACTTTATTAGCTTAAAAAATTATATTATTATTAATATAATATTTAATAAACTATATAAGTAAAGAAGGCTTAAGTAGATAAAAAATGCTACTTTATTTAATTATTTTATTTTTATAGTATAAAAAACTAATATAGATAATATTTAAAAGGGTTATATTATTAATAATATTAAAAGCTTTAATAAGCTAATCTAAACTAATATTTACCCTATACTATTATAAGAAAATATTATAGTACTAGTATATAAGTGTTTTTTTATTACTATTATAAATATTATATTATTTTTTTATTAATAGTATATATATCCTAATAATTAAAATAAGCTTATAGTTATATTATATTATAATTAAAAAACATTTTAAGTTCCTATAATAGGATATAAGAATTTAGCTATATATATATAGTATTAGATTAATTATATTTTCTATTTATATTATAATTTTATAAGGGTTTATATTAATAATATTATTATTTTTTTAAAAATAAAGGAATAGTATATTAAGTATTTATAATTAATATTTAGTACTTTTATAAGATTAGGCATTTTTATTAAACTTTTAAAGTTATTTATTAGTTATTTTTATATAAAATTACTAGGTTAGAAAGTTAATTCTTTTAGTTTATTTACTTTTAAAAAAAATTAAAAGCAATTAGTAAATTAATATATTTAAAAACGCTATAAAACTTATCTAAGTATAATTAGCTAATTAAAAGGATATATTCCCTTTTATACTTAGATTGTAGCCCTTTTATAAGCGGTTAAAACTCTACTTTTAAAAAGGCCTTAAAAGTAAGGAATCTTTATAAATACTATTCTTTATTAATTTATATACTAGATTCCTAGGTTTGCAAGAGGTTATTCTATATTTTATAGTTATTACTATTATATCCTAGCTACCTAGTTTACTAAGATCCTATAAAGCGCTTTCATATTATATTTAATACTTTTAAAGAGTTTAAGTTTAGTATTATAGTCTTCTATATTAAAAATAACCTTAATTTATTTAACTTTAAAGAAATTAATAAAATAAAATATTCTATATTAATAAAAGCTTTAATTAAACCTATTTTATTTTTATTATACTTACTTAAGTTATTAGAAACTCGCTATTAGCTAACGAAACTAGAAGTGGCTAGCTTTATCTAGATCTTAAAAAAAGTATAATATATAGCTAAGACTACCTCTTAAATAGTAATTTATACTAATTATACCGCTACGCTAAGAATAGCTAAATAGACTATGTTTTTTAATTTTTTTATTAATAAGATAAACCTTTATCTAGTTTATGCCTCTAAATATTTTTCCTACTTTAAGCTTAAAGTAAAATATACTCCTAGTAAAGAGTATATTGTTTTTAATATGCTTTTATAGCTAGCTAATATAAATTCTAAAAGTACTTTTAATAAAAAAACTAAAATTAACTCTTCTAGTATTGTCTTTAAAAATACTAAAAAAGAATTTAATATTTAGTATACTTATACTGCTATAATAGTGTATATAAATAAAAACTTTATAAAATTACTAATTAAAAGCTACTAAAAAGATAAGGTCTAGTGGAATACGCTAGCTATACTAAATGCTAAAGCTAATATATTATCTATTAATTATATAAAACTCTTTTCTAAGCTTAAGTGCTACTTACTAGATACTAAGAAACCGATTAGTAACTTTATTTATTATATAAATAAGGAAACAAATTATTAACGCCTCTGCATCCTAAAAAAGCTTTTTAAACCCGTTTTTAATATAGTTTATAACAAGTCTTATCTTGGTTTTAGGCGAACTTTTAAAAAGGTCGCTACTAGCTTTTATATATATTGTTTCTTAAAGTACTTTAAAGCTTATTTTAAATATTGTCTAAAGTGCCTAGTCTACTAGATTTAATACTACTAGCTATATAAGTTTTTTAGATTAATATCTATATTGTTTATATTATTTTATATAATTATAATTGATTTTGTCTTTATATTACTCATAGTAAATAAAAACTTTAATTATATAATATTTATTATTTATAAGCTAAGTAAATATATTATACTTATCGCTAGCTCTATTAAGTAGAGTATTACTTAATAAGCTATTATATTTCTTAAATATCTTTAAACTATTAATTAAGGTATTTTATAAGTTATTATTTTAGATTATAATTAAAAGTTTCTTTTAAAGATATAGATATTGTTTTTTAAATATTTTAATATTAAACTGCTCTACTCTATTGCTTATTACTTATAAATAAATAGCTAAAACAAGTATATTAATTAGTTTATTAAAATTACCTTTTAATTCTTTTTTATTATAATAACTAACCCTATAAACTAGCTAAAAGTATTATTTAAACTATAGGTACTTTTTAATAATTTAATTTTAAAGGCTATAAGTAAAATGCTAAATAAAATTATTTATAAGTTTTAACTATTATAATTAATCAACTTTTTTACTTTAGCTCCTAGTAATATTAATTATATTTAGTTTTAAATTAAAGCTAAAAATACTATTAATTTTATTAATATAATTTATAAATTCTACTACAATTATTAGTATTAACTACTTTATATATAAGAGGGGGAATATACGTTTTTATATTTTTATTATAGCTATAATATTCCTTCTACAATATTTAAGAAATATAGCTAGTAATATATTAGTCCCTTTAAAATTTTTAAAAAAATTAGAATATTTACTTACTAGCTTAATATCCTTAGTTATTAAAAAGTATATAATATATTTACTATTACTTAACTTAAACTAGCACTAGACTTTTAGACTAATCTATATAAATAACTATATTTTAATTATCCTAGTTTTGTCTTTATTAAAAATAATACTAATATTTATTATTTATTTATTATTTAATAACTTATTAATAAGTATATTATTTTATATAGCTATAAGTAAACCCCTATTACTTAGTACCTTATTTAGTAGCAAAGCTATAAGCTTAAAAATAATATATAATACTTAATAAAGGATTTTATTAAGTCTATAGACCTAGTAGAAGACTATAAAATAGAAATAAGAAATAGGCTTACTACTAATAAATAATAGGTTTATCTTTACTTTATTAGTATATAATTAAAAAGTACTTTTAAACTAAAGTATATATAGTATAAGTATATATAGTTAGGACAATATAGGTATTAGTCTTTATTACTTTATTAGTATAGACTATTGTAGTATAGCTACTAGCGCTATATAGTTGGCTACTAGCGCTATGCAGTAGAGTATATATTACTTATAATAACTTATAGTTCTTAGGTATAATTAATATATATTATTAATTCTATCTTTTGCTTTTATTTCTTACTTACTTTTATAATATAATAGGTAAAAAATAATAAAACTATTATAAGATAAATATATAAAGATATAAAAAAGGCTTTAAAAGCTATAAACAATATAAATATTAATTAGTTATATACTATAGTAAATTAATTATATATTATACTTTAAATAAAACTTTAATACTAGTAAAGTATAGTTACTACTAAGGAAACTTAGGAGATAAAAAGTAGTATTATTTAAAATAAGAAAAAGGATACTTTTAAAAAGGAATAAATTTTTAAAAAAATTAAGTTTAAAAGAAAATAACTTAAAAAGTATATTAAGTACTAGCTTAAGATATTTTATTATTAAAGTAATCTTTTCCCTACTTTTACTAATATTATAAAGGTAATTATTAAGATTAAAATTATTTAATAAATAATAAAAAAGTTTTTAAAGCTAATTTATAAGATAAAAATAAGAAGATATTAAATAAAGATAATAATATTATTATTAGCCTTTATAATCTTATTATATATAAAATATCTTAAAATAAAATATTTAAAGAAAATTTAAAAAAATACTAGTAGGATATATAGCTAATATAATATTTATAAGAATAAATATTAATAATAAAGAAAATATATTTATATTGCTTATTTAAGTATTTAATAATATGTTAATTTATTATTTAAATATTAAATATAATAATATTAATAAAGTATTAGAGTTAGGATTATATTTTTAAAAGTTTATAAATATTTTTTATTAATATTATATAAATAATAATAAAGTAGTAGATTTTATCTTAAATACTAGCTTTCTAGTATCGCTTATATTTAAAACTTATTATAATACTTTCTTCCTAACTTTAAACTTTTATATAATAATAAATAGCTATTGCCTTAAATATAAAAAAATAGTAAAAAGCAATATTATATTATTATTTTATATTAAATTAATAATTATTATAGAAATATTAAATAGTATATTAATTTTAATTAAAAATAAAATATATATTATATTATTATTATTTTATAGCTTATTATTAAATATAAATATCTTAAAGCTAAATAATATATATATTATTTAGAATATTAAATAAGATATAATATAAATTAGGGGCTTAGAAGTTTTTATTAAAATAATAGCTTTTAAATTAAAAGTAACTATTCCTTTAACTAAAATATTTATTTTTATAATTAAGAATATTATAATAATACTATTTATTAAGCTATATATATATATAGAACTAAAATAAAAAAAATTAACTTCTATATATTAGTTAATATAGTCTTTTTAATAAAATATAGTACTAATATCCTAGTAAAATATTGCTTTTTAGTATAAATAAATATATATTACTTACTTCCTAAATTAAAACTAGATTTAGTATTAAAAATATTCTATTCTATAGTTTAAAGTATAGTTATAAATAATCTAGGTAGAATTTTAATAGTGAATTTTAATTACTATAATATTAAAATTTTTAAAAAATAAAAACTTAGAATAGTTTTACTTTTAAAAAAGTTAAACTATATAATAGTAGTTATTAACTTTATTTATATATTTATAAAAAAATTTAAAGATATTATTAATTATTTAGAGAAAATAATAATAGAAAAAGCTAATATTTCCTAGCACTAAAGACTTAAATATATAGAAAAGATTTCAAAAGTATTATAGCTTTATAAAAAGCTATTTTAACTAAGTTTAAAAAAATTTAATAATAGTATTAAAATGCTAATACTATTCTATAATAAAAATAATATAAATAGATTAAAATAAAATATTTCTAATTTATTTTATTAGGATAAAAAAGTAATAAATTTAATCTTAAACCCCTTTATTAAATATAAATATATTAAATATATCCCCTTTAAAATACTATCCCTAGCTTCTTTACTAGTATTTGTAGTTTAAAAAAAATAAAAAATTATATATTATTATTAACTTATATAAAATTAATACTAAGCTTTATCTAAATATTTACTTTTTATTTAAATAAAATATTATTTTAAGCACTTTTAATAGATTAATAATATTCTTATTAATAGATTTTATAAAAAGATTTTTTTAATAATTAACTAAAAAGTCTAACTAGTAGAAAACAATATTTATAATACTATATTATAAGTAGGAGTAGCTTATTATGTTAATAATAAATTTAGTAAATATACTAGGTTTTTTTTAATATTAAATAGAAAACTTACTTAATTTATACTTTTAGCAATTCGTTCTAGTATATATTAATAATATTATTTTTTTTTATTTTCTTTAAATAATTATATAAAATATTTAAATTAAATGTCTAGGATTTTAAAATAGAGTAGAATTATATTATTAGTTAATAAATATTATTTTATATATCTTAATATTACAGCTCTAGGTTATTATATTTCTTAACTAAATTTAAGTAGAATAAAAGAAAAGATAAAAGCTATTTATAAAATAAAATTCCTTTAAAATTTATATTAACTTAAAATAAGCTTAAGCTTTTTTAAGTATTATTAAAAGTTTATTTATTGTTATACCTTTATTACTTAGCTATTAGTATAGCTAAAGATATAGGGCTTTAAGTATGTAGTAATTAAAGGTAGTAAGCGATACTATTATATTAAATAAATAACTATTTATAAAGTTTTAATCTTTAAAGTAAAAAAACTATCGCTATAAAAGCAATTATTTAATATAAAGTTAAGCAAAGTAATATTAAATACTACCCTAGAGTACTTTTAAGCATAGGAGATACTAAAGGATAAATTATATAATACTTTAACTTTAGTATTTCTAAATTTCAACTTATTATTTATTCTTTATATAAATAGTAGCAAAAAAAAGGGCTATAGTATTACCTTTTATTAAATTAGTTTAAATAAAATAGAATAACTAGTACTCTATCTATCTTATAATTTAATAAAAGTAGAAACATAGTATTAAATAATAGAATTAGAGGCTAACACTTTAATATAAGTATTATTAAAATTACTATAATACTTTAACTTAAGTAATTTCACTATAATAATAAACTATATAGTATTAAAATTAATATTATAAAATAAGACTATAAAAAGGCAATTAGTATATTTAAATAAGTAAGTACTTTACTTATTATCCTTTAAACTAAGAATAAATATTATATATTAGATAGGAAAAATATATAGTAATATAAATAGCTTATTATATATTTTATTAATTAAACTATTAATAGTAATTAAAAATCCGCTATTAGATATAGTTTTATAAGTTTTTTTTATAATAATAATATAATCTAATAATAATTTTTTTAAAATTATTATAAAAGAAATAAAAATTAACTTTAAATTTATTAAAATTTATAAAAAATTACTAAAAATTAAAAAATTATTAAAAAATAATAAGTAAAGAATATAGATATTATATTATTCTTATTATTTAGATTTAAAAACAAGTTTACTCTATTATATTAATATTAATACTAATTACTTATATATATTAATAAAATTTATATATACTCTTTTCAAATATAGGTATAACTTTTATACTTATAAGGGGATTAGTTATATATATAAATAATTAAAATAATTAATATATATTCTAAAAATATAGAAATAAATTAAAAGCTATATAGAAGCCTACCCCGCTTATTAATTATTAAAAGTATTTTAAAAACCTTTTTATAGTAAATTATACTTTTTAAACAAAGCTATAGCTCCTTTTAAAGTTGTTTCGCTAGATTTTATTATTATACTTCTACTAACTTTTAATAGGTATAATACTTTGCTTTCTATTATAGAAAAAATAATAAAATTTATATAATTAGTTTTTAAAAATAAGAAATAAATAGCTAAATAATAGGTAAAGTAATATTAATATTATATATACTATATATAAAGATAGCTATTAAAAATAATTTTAAATTAAAACCTTAAATTTATATCTAATTTCTAGAAAACTTTATTTATAAAATATAAGATAAAATTAGAAATAATTGCCTCTTATTATCCTTTAGTAAATAAGTAAGCTAAATAAATAAATTAAACTATAGAAATAGCTTTAAAATATTTACTAATTAATAAATATAAAGAGTAATAAAGTAAAATATTATTTAAAATTAAATATACTTTAAATATATTATTAAATACTTTTACTAGTATAATATTATTTAAAGTACTTTATAGTATTTTACCTAAGGACTTACTATTTTTAATAATAGATATAGAAATAAAATATAACTAGCTAGCTAAAGATTTTTATAAAAAGTAATAATAGATTTACTTAAATATAAATAATATAATCTATTTAGCTTAAATATATATAACAATTAACTTTAATTAAAAATATTAGCTACCTTAATTTTAAAAATGAATTTATTTAAAACTAATGAAAACTAGTATATTAGGGTATTATTTACTAAAAATATTAAATATTTTAAGTGAAAAAATTAACTTTTTTAAAATTAATAAAAAAATAAAAAATTTAATCTATTAGTTAAAGCTGCTACTAGCTATAAATAAAATATATTCTATTATATTAATTATTTATTTAAAATAAATAAATATAAATTTTTATAAATAATTAATCCTTTTATTTTTTTTAATTTTTATTAATAAGATAAAATATTATATTATTAAAAAGATTTTATAAAAGGAAAAATAAAGACAACTATAAAACTATTAAATAAAATAAAAGAATTATAAGGAAATAATATTTAAGCTAGTATAGCAACTTTAGTAAAATATTCCTTAAATAGTAAAGTAATTTAAAAAGTATAGATAAATTATATAAGTATAAAATATTATTTTTTTTATTAAAATAGTTTTTTTAAAATTTTTCTTTAAATAGAATTAATTCTATTTATTTAATACCTTACTTTATTATTACTTTCTAGCTTTATATTTATAATAAATAATAGCTTATATTTATTAACTATATTAGAAATACGCTTTAATATTAAATAGTAGAAAAACAAGTATAAATATATAGTTAAATCCCTATAATAGACTATAGAACTATAAATACTTTTTAGAAAACTATTAGATATTAAAACTAAATAGAAGTACTACTTAGAAGAACTAGTAAATATAATAATATAATAGTATTAAAAACTAAGCTATAAAAATTATTTAATAAATATTAATTTAAATAAACTAATAAAATAAAAGTAATTAGCTTATTTATTAGACTTATAATACTTATTTATAGTTTAAACAAAAAACCTAGAATACTATAATATAATATTCTTAGAAAAGTATCTAGCTATTAATATTAATTATTAAAATAATTTAAAATTAAACCTAGAGGATATTAAAAAATTAGTTTAAATACTATATATAGATAATATATTATATTTTATATTAGATGAATTTTATTTATATAAGGTACTTTAAAATACTTTTAATAAAATTAGCTAACTATATGTTTTATAAATAATTAAATTAGATAATAGGATTATATATAAAATAAAGTTTTTTAATAGAAATAATTTATTTAATATAAATAAATTTATAGACTTTTTAAAAGTATATATTAATATTTTTAATCTATATTTTATAATTAAAGATAATAAATAATATTATAATATTCCTATTAATATAAAAATAAAATAATATAATATATATTATTAGATTTATATAGGCAAATTTAATGAAAAAGGTACTATAGTAGAAGTAGAATATAAAATAAAAATAAAATACTATTTTAGACTTTCTAACTATTTGCAATTTTTTAATAAATAATAGTATAATATAGATTTAATAAAGCTAATTATATATTATAAAAATATAAAGAATTATAAATTTAGTTCTTTTATTAACTTGAAATTTATATTAAAGGAAATTATAATAAATTCTAAAATATCTATTAAATATAATTAGCCTTAGGCTAAATATAACTTAGGGGGTATAATAAATTAGGTATTAAAAATAGGGCTACTAATATTAATAAATAATAGGACTTAAGATATAATAAATATAATAATTCTATAAAACTATATTATAAATTATATTAAAAAAAGAATAATATATTAGTTTATAACCTAGAAAGGAAATATAGGTTCTACCCTATAAATATTTAGTTAAAAGATATATTTTAAAATATATAATATTATAATATTTCTTATAAAAAATATTAGGATTTATATATTATTAAAAGTAATAATATAAATATAGTAATAATAATAATAGAAAATAAATAGAAACTAAACGCTTTAAAGTTTATAGTATAACCTTTAATTACTTATTAGCTAGTTAATATTTTAGTATATTTTATTATATATTTTAAAAGTATCCTTTTAAACAACTAGTAAACTTATTAAATTAATTATTTTAAAAAAGTAAAAGGTATTAAATTATATATAAAATATTGATTATAATTTATTAAAAAGGGCAATTTAATTAAGGGTATTATTATTAATATAGGGTATACTATATAAATCTTTAATAGTAAAATAAAAAAATAGTACTTCTTATACTATAAAAGAAAGCAATATAAAAGCGATTTTATAAAATAGTTTAATATAAGTAAGGATTTCTTTAAATTTAATAACTATAGGGAAAATACCTAGTACCTAGGCAATAAATCGCTAGTATAGTATTATATACTTCTAATACTATAGATACTATATAGTATATATAATAAAAATTAGCTATATAACAGGAGATTAATATTAGATATTGCCTAGGAATCTAAAAAGCATTTATTATCTACTACTAATTTAATATTAATAACTAAAAAGAGGTATAAAAATATAATAAATAAAGAAGGTAAAAAGGACTTTCTTTTATAAGTAGGATTAAAAGTTAAAAAGCTTAAGTAATTATAAAGTTAATATAACTTTTATATAAAGTAAAAAAATTATAATAATTAATAGAAATAAATATAGTTAAGGAACTTTGCTAGGAGCTTAATATAATAAATATTAAGCTATTAAAATTAAATAATAATTATAAAGTTATAAAAGTTGAAATAGAGGCTATAACCATAGATTTAATAAAGTATTTTAAAGAGTAGATACTATTATTATATAATAAATTATTTAAGAAGCTTAAAATATTTTAGGAAAGTTTTTATAAAGTAGATAATAAGTTACTTAAATTATATTTTAATTTAAATATATATATACTATTAAGTGAAACTAATACTATAAGATAAGAATATAGTATAATAATTAATTATTTTAACTTTACTAATAATATCCTCTATATAGAAAATAAAATTATATTATAGAATTTATAGAAAGTTAAAAATAATTAAAATACAGTAATAGCTAAATAGTATATAGCGGAAAAGTAAAGTAATATTATACTATAGAATCTATAAAAAGTTTAAGGCAAATAAAATATAGTAGTAGTAAAATAATATATAGCTAAAGAAGGAGATATTAAGTTTATAAAAGGTTTAAAATAAACGAAATATAGTAGTAGTAAAACTATATATAGCTAAAGAAAAGTAAGATAGTATTAATCTATAAAGTATATAGTAAGTTAAAAATAAGTAAGATATAGTAGTAGTAAGTTTATAAGTATTTAAAAAAGTGTAAGGAAATGTAGTGTGTAGAGACCTTAATAAGCAATATATGCAATGTGGTTAGTTGATAATAGATTGATTTAAAGTTATCTAACAAGTTGTAGTGGAAGTAAGGCTTGTGCTAAGCCGGGTAGGGCTGAGCTAAGCCTAATCGGGACATCCCCATCCTGCTCTCATTATAATCCGTGATAAAAAGGGTATAGCAATATAAAGAAAAAGTATAATTATCTATAAATAATAATAAGTAATCTAACTAAGGTAAAATATTTAAAGTTTATAGATAGCGCAAGCGTAGGGGGTAATAATAATTACTCTTTATTATAAGTAATAAGATAATCTTTACTAATTTTAAAATAATCGCTTTTATAAACAAGCCTATAATTAGAATATAATAATAGTTATAATAGATATTATATTAATATAATAATAATTAATAGATTAATAATTACTAATTAATAGAACTAAATTAATAATTTATAATTAAATAAAGTCTATAAGTATTAGTTATATTATTAAAATAATAGCTATAATTAAAAAAGGTTTATAAGTATTAATTATATAAAGTCTAAGACTATTAATAATAATTAATAAAATAATCTATATATACTAAATACTACTTTATTATATAATTAAAGATAATTATTCTTTTTAATAAAAGGAGTTATTATATATATATTGCTAGTATATATTGCTACTACTTTAGGATTAATATTAATTAGTAGAGAATAATTAATTAATATTTAACTAAACTAAGAATTGCTTATAATAACTTACTTTTTAATATTATTTATTTTTTAATTTAATATTTAATAATAAAGATAAAGATAATATTAAATTAAACTTAGTTATTAGTATTAAATAACTTCTTTTTTATAATACTTTAAGCTAGTTTTATACTATAGCCTTACTTTTATAAAACCTAAGTTTACTAAAGTTAAATAAATACTTAATAATATTAGTCCTTAGAATTAACTTTTTTAATTCTAAAATAATAATAATAATAAAGTTTAAATTAATATCTTTTATAAACTAATTACTATTTTTACTTATACTTAAATAAAGTATATAGCTATAAAAGCTAAATACTAAATAATAATATTTAAAAGTAGTTTTTAAGCTACTTTATATAAATACTTTAAGAAATTATTAAATTAAATATATTATTAAAGTTTATAGTTATATTAATATAATTAATTCTTTATAATAAACAATATTTAATTAAATTTAAAGCTTATAAAAAAGATATATTACTAGCTTTAAGAAAAAACTAGATTTTAATATAATAATAAACTTTTAATATTATTAATACTTACCTATCTATAGCTAAGTTATAGAATTTCTAATAATAGTTCTAATATCTATACTTATATAGTCTTTTTAAATATACTTATTTTACTAAAAAAAACTATATACCTAAGTTATTATAAATAATAAATTTAAATTAATTAAATTATATACCCTACCTTTTTTACTAGCTATAATTCTACTAATTTATAATACTACCCTAGGGACTTTATATAAGCTCTAAATAAAGTAATAGCTTTATAAAAAATATATAAATATTTTTTAAGTTAAATAATTAATATAAAGAAAAGTATTCTTTTATATATCCTTTATAACTTCTAAAATAATATATATAAATATATATTTTATTTTAAAAACTTTACTTCCTTAATACTTGTTTTAATTAGCTATAATCTAAAGCTATATACTTAAAGATATATACTTTTAATAACTAAAGCTAGCTTTCTAGCTAAGCTAGAGGAGTATTATAATTAAAGTTATAATACTATATTTTAAGCTTATATTTAAATTAATTTTAATATTAAAAATATCCTAAGTTATTATAATATTACTCCCTTACTTAAAATAGCTTACTTAGCTTTATAAGCTTAGTACTTCTATATATCTAGCCTTACTAAGTAATAGTTTTATCTTAGAATATTTATAAATTAGTATTTATAGTAATTAATATATAATACTAGTTTTATATTAGTTAAACTTAGTACTAAAAATATTATATATCTTAATAATATAATTTATAATAAGAAATATATTATTAAAAAAAAATAATACTTAATATTTTTTAAAAATTATAGTTTATTTAATAATTAAAACCTTTTAATACTTATATACTCTTAGCTATATATTAATTATTAATTTAGTTTTATATAATTATAAATATATAAATAAAAAGACTTTATAAGTATTTAAAAAAAAGCTAAAACCTAATTTATTAAAGAGCTTAAAAATAAAACTAGTTTATATAAAGTCTATTAAAAAAATTATATCTAGGTTAATATACTCTATCTATATCTAGTCTATTTAAAATTATTATTCTAAGGACATTAAGACTTATAATATTAGTAGGTAAAAATGCGATTCTTAGCTTAGGTTCTCTATTAGTTATCTAGTGTATCTGTCTACCGCTAATACTTTTAATATACTTAGATTTGTTAGCCGCTCTTATGTCTAGTAATTGGGTTGGTTTTACTAACAATATTAGCAGGCAAAAATGCGATTCTTAGCTTAGGTTCTCCGTTAGTTATCTAGTGCACTTGTCTACTGCTAATACTCTAATATACTTAGATTTGTTAGTTACTTTTATATTAAGCCTTAGCTTAAGTTCTCTATTAGTTATCTAATATACTTATCTACTGCTAATAGTTTTAATATACTTAGATTTATTAGCTACTTTTATGTTAAGAGCTATAATCTTAGTAGGTAAAAATGCAATTCTTAGAAAATAATAAGTAAAAATTAAATCTTAATATTAATTATAAGTTAGCTATAAAAATAAAAGGAAAGATAATTATATTTTAGTTAATTCTAATTATAGTTATTTTTAAAAAAAATAGTAAGCTTTTCTAATTTAAAGTTATTACTAATAATATTTTAAATTAATAAACTTATTTTTTATTACTACTTAGCTATTAATTAAAATTATTTTTATTAAAGTTAATATAGAAAAAGTTAAAAATAATAAGCTTATCTAATTAATTTAAGAATATATTAAAGTTAAAAAGAAAATAAAAATAGAAGGGTATTTATTTATAATATTATAATTAATAAAGCTTATAATAAAATATTAATTTTAATTTCTAATTTTAATAACTTATATATAATAATTAATTAATTATTTAAATTTAATTATAATTAAAAAAGTTAAAAGCTATATATAAAAAATAATACTATAATAATAATAATAATTATTTTTAAATTAATATTAATATTATATAATAAAAAATAAGAATATAATAAAGAAATAAAATAAGATATAATTATATTAAAGCTAATATTAATTTTTTTTATTCTTATAAATAATTAGATAATTATATAAATAATAGCTACTTTTAACATTAATTTTAATCTATTAAATATACTTTTAGCTATTATTATTATATTTATAAAACTAATTTTAAATAAAATTTAATTATAATTAATATTCTTATTATTTTACTTTTAAAATTAAGTTTAAATATATTATTATTTATCTAATTTATAAATATATTATTAATATTTAATATTAAGTATAATAGCTATTTATTAATAATTACTATTTACTAAAGCTAATTATAATATAAAAAGAAAATATATTAATAAGAATTAAGTTTTTAAAGCTAACTATAATAATAAAGGACTATATTATTATTTATATTATTATTAATATAAATTTATAAATTATTTCTAAAGATATAAATAAGTTTAAAGAAAAAATATTATTATAATTTTAATTAACTTAATATAAACTTAATATAGAATATAAAAGTAGAGAATACTATTTAATATAAGTAAGACTATATATTAATAAATATAAGATAGTATATTAAATAGCTACTCTTATAGTACTTAGAAATCTAAGCTTTTATATATTTATAAAATAACTATATTAAATTAATATTAATTACTTTATAGATTTTAATACTATAGACTATTAAAACTCTATATTTCATAATATTAAGAGCTTCTCTTTATTTAATAGTATCTATAAACCCTTAATTAGTATTCTATAATACTATTATAATATTATTACTTCTATTATAATAAAAATCTACTTTTATTAAAAATTACTCTTAATAGAATATATTATTTACCTACTATACCCTTATTAAATAGATCCTAGAAAAGAGCTATATATATATTATAATTAATTATATTATATACTTTAAGCCTTAGGTAAATTTTACCTTTAGAAATTCTTATTAAAGCTATTTTATCCCTATTATAAAAAGAGTAAAATTACTATAATAATAGTAAATACTATACTAACTATATTACCTATTTAATAGTAATAATTATAGAAGAATTAAGGTCCTTATTTACTTTATATTCTTAGCTTAATTAATTTTTTTTATATTTAAGGAATAAATATTATTTTTATTAATAATTATTTCTAGAATTAATATATTAGAATACTACTATACTATAGCTATAGCCTTTTTTAAACTAGACTTTAAAGCTATTATATTAGTATTTTATTTAAGTAGCTTTTATTTATTAAGATATAACTATATTAAACTTATAGATTAAAACTTAGTATAGTAGGAAATAATTCTATAGTTTATTATTTATAACTTTAAATATAAAAGGTTATAAGTAACTACTTCCTTACTAAAATATATATTTAAATATAAAAGTACTATACTTTATTTTTAAATTATTTATAATCTTTTATAAATAAGGACCTTTATTAAATCTAAAACTATGTAATTAATTAGTCTTACTTCAAAAATAATATTAAAGAGTTTAATAATATTATTAAATTTTTAAATAAATTTTTAATAAGACTTTAAGAGACTTTATTATTAATTTTATTTTTAGAAATAAGAACTTTATTACTAACTTAGTCTATATTAATATTGAATTCTAATATACTAACTATATAAATATTATTTTCTTTTAAAATAAGATATAATCTATTTAATATAACCTTAGTAGAAGGGATTATCTATAATTACCTTTTAAGACTAAATACTTAAAATAAAGTTAAGAGTACTTCTATATAAGAATGCTAAATTCTAGAATAAGAAATATAAAACGTTAATAAAAGTATAGCTAAAAATATTTTATAAGAGTAGCTTTAAACTATAATTAATACTATAGTTATAATAGTAGTAAGAAATTTTATAATAAACTAGGTAGGAACTAATAGCCTTATTATCCCTTTATTTCTAGCCTTTAATAAATACTAGAACTTAGTAGAGCTAGGCTATTTTAATCCTTATCTAGATAAAGTATATAGTAAAAGCAATATTATTATTATAGAAAAAGATATTTATTACTAAAATATATATTTCTATATTAATTAAATTAAGGACTTTATTACTATTAAGGGAGCAACTATAATTAGAATAAATATTAATATTAGTTTATATAGAATAGCTCTTTTATAGTATATAGCTAAACTTTTAAATCTATAATATATTAGCTTAAAAGTAAATAAGAATAGTATTTAAGAATAGTATAATATATTATAAATTTAATTTAAAGAATTTATAAGTATAGCCTTTAATTCGTTAATATTAGAAAAGTATATCTTTTTAAATATATATAGAAAGAAAGAACTAGTAATCTATATATAAGTAGTCCTTTAATATATTAAATTTACTAATATTAATAGTATTAAGAATTAGCTTACCTTTACTTACTAAGGTAATGCCTCTAAGCTAAAAGTATTTATTAATCTACTAATAAATACTATATTAATATCTAGCTTTATTAAGGCTATAAAAAGAAAAAAAAATATAGTTTAAATTATATTAATTTATATAAGCTAGGTTTTAATAAATATAATAAAGTAAGTATAGGTTATATTTTTATTAAAGTAATTATTAGCTAATATTACTTTAAATACTTATATATTCTAAGGGATAGTAATAGCTATATTATTAATAATAAAATTACTTATATTAGAATAATACTTATTATTATCTATAGAACTTTAATTAAAATTTAATATATATTAAATAAGAACTTTATTTTAAATAAAAAGAATTACTAGCTTTATATTAACTTTTATAAATAATTATTCCTTTAAATTAAAATATATTTACTTCCTTATTAACTATATCTAATTAGGGATATTAAAGATATTTAAATAGTTTTTAAGAACATTAAAACTATAGAATTAATTATAGTAATTATACTTACTCTAAGGCTATAGCTTACTAGGCGTTAGCTAAAAATAAAGTCTTTATAAAAAATAATTCTATTTTTTATAACCTTTTTATATTAAGTATATATAAAAAATAACTTACTATTATATAAAATAGAATAATATAGGAAATAACCTCTATATTAATAAGTTTTAAGATAATTTTATCTTTAGTAAAAATAAAGATAAAATAATTAGTTTTATTAATATTAAATTATTTTATTATTATTATAAGAAATTATTCCCTTTTAAAATAAAATTATATAAGTATATTAAGTAAAGCTATACTATAGATAAAACTAATTTATTTAAAGATATTATAGGAAAATATATAATAAATTCCCTATTATTAGTTTTAAATTTACTTTTAAAAATGAAAATTATTTATTTATTAGTACTATAAAGTAATTTAGGTTAAGGCTTTAGTTTTAGCTTATAGAATTATATATAAATTACTATTGAGCTTAAGCCTATTAAAGTAAATACTAAGGAACTATTAAATATAAAGTTTAATAAGATAGCTTTACTTCTAGGCATTTAAGGCTAGGGTATATTAAAGGATATTATAAATATTTATATAATATTACTTATTTATATTAAAGGAATAAATAATTCTAAAAATAAGATTTTTATTATAATAATTAAAGAACTTTATATTATAAAGGGCTTTAAAGTAAAAATACTTATAAATAATAATATAATTAGTTTAAAGTAAATTAAAATAAATATTATAAAGGGTTTTACTTTTATAGGAAGTTATTAAGTAATAATTATATATAATATATAGTAGTGTAGTCCTTTTATATAAAAGAAAGTTTATTTTAAGAAAACTTAATTATATTACTTTACTTAAAGATAATATTAGCTATAGTAAATTATAGATTATTAAATATAAATTTACTTAAAAATAAAAATTATCTTTTTAAACTAGCTATTTACTAGCTATTAATACTATTTTTCTATATTATTAATTATAAAATAAAAGAGATTTTAACTTATAATAAAACTAATTATATTATTGAAATATTAAAATAATAATACCTTAGAAATATTAGAGAGTTTAATACTTAAAACTATTATTAACTTAATATTAATTATAAAATAATAAAATACCTTTTAGCTAGTTTTAAAATATATATTTAATTTTTATAATAGTTATTACTTTTATCTATATAATAACTATATTCTATAGAACCTATTATTTAAGTTAAGAATTAATAAAGTTAATTTTATTAAAAATTTTATTATATACTTCTTTAGTATTTAATATACTAATAGATATCTATTATAATAATAAAGAAATTGAGTTATATAATAGAATTATAGTTTATAATAATAAAGCTATAATTATATTATTTTCTAAATTAATATTAGAATTTTCTTTTTTATAAAAAGATATAGAATTTATTAATATATTTAAAGATAAATAAATAAAATTAACTTTAAGAAATAGTTAATAAGATAAAGTTTTTAATAAAATAAAGATTTATTTACTTAGCTTAAAAAATTATTAAAATATTAATAAAATATTTAATAACCTTTATAAGTAAGGTTATTTTAAATAAATTTAATATTTAATACTATTTAATTTTCTTATTTTTATAGTATATAAAGTAATAAGTAATATTAAAAATTATTTAATAATAAACATTTAAGGACTAAATAACTTACTCTTATATAATATATACTTAATACCTTTATAATTAGAAATTTTTGCCTTTTTATAAAAATATAATTATATTTTAATCTTAAATACTATATTATTTTTTTATTAATAATAAGTTCATTTAAACTATTACTTTATACTTATAATAGTTTTATATTATAAATAAGAAATGTTTAATATTTTAATTATAAGCTATATTAATTGTATAGTATATATATAAAAATAAATTAATAAGATTCTATATAGTTTTTATTATTTTATATAAGTATATATAAATAATATTATTTATAGAAGTTAATTTCTATATAAGTATATTAATTATTTATATTAGCTTTTTATACTTTTAATAAAATATAATATTTTTATTAACTTTTATAAAGTATTTTTTGCTTATTTAAGTATTAACTTACTTAAATAAAAAGTTAATAACTTAAGTACATTTATTATTAAATAAAAGCTTAAAGTAATAGCTATTATTATATACTTATTAATATTATTAAAGTTTAAATATTAGCTAAAATTAATAAAATATTTATAATATTATATTCCTTTTTATTAGCAAATTATAAAACCTTTATAGATATTAAAAATAAAATTACTTAAGGATACCTTTCTTTAAAATAATTAAAAGAAATTATTTTCTTTTAAGTGTAAATTAAACCCTTTTATCTTATTATAAAAAGAATCTTTTAATTAATTTTAAAGTACTTTAGCTTACTTAAATATATTATTTTATTTAAACTTAAAATAGTATTTATAAGTTTATTTAAATATTTTTAAGGACTTAAGCTTTACTATTTTACTATTTTATATTAAAGGAAATAAAATATTAAAAAATAGCTTTTTAATATATTAGTCTTTTTAATCCTTTATCTATTAAAGCTTTTAACTTAAGTTAAAAAGAACTATTAATTAATAAAACTTAAATATTAAGCTTTATATAAATTATTAAAAAAATATCTTATTTAATAGAATTATTATAAAAACTAATTATTCCTTATTTTAAGATATTTTAAACTAAAAACTAATAATAATAACTATATTTATTATATATATTTTATAATTCTTTTAAAGATTTTACTTTAAAGTAAAATATAAATTAAAGAAAAAATATATAGTTTCTAATATTCTTTTTAAGCTAAATAAACTTAAGTTAAAGTTTTTTTTAAAAATTATTAAAATGCTTTAATAAGCTTAATATATTCTAAATAGACATTCTATTTATAATATCTTTTATATAAATCTTACTCTTATTTCTATAGTAAATTTTAAATAGCTATAAAGAAGATATTTTCTAGAATTATCTATATAAATAAATTAATAATAATAATACTTTAAGTAAAAATATAGCTACCCTTCTATTTATTAAAGGATAAAATTTATTTTTAATAGATTTTAACCTATACTTAATATTATACCTTAGTATACTAAACTAAGATATAAATATTACTATATAAGTATAAGATTATATAAGAAATATAAATAAAAAGAGAAGCTAAAGACTAATAAAGGTCTTTACTCTAAATAAAGAGATAAAGGACTTTACTTTTATTAAGAACCTTATTACTTAAAATAGAAAGGACCTTACTAATAAGGAAAATCAAATACCTCTTTATAATTTTAATATAAATAACTTACTTTTTTATATAGATTAGGTTATAAAAGTCTAAAGGCTCTATATCCTAATATTAATAATTATAAAAGTTTTTACTATTATTTATAGAAAAGGATAGCTTAACTATTATTATACTTTTAATATTATTATAGGTTTTTATTATATTTAAAACTTTATAAAGTATTTAAAAAAATATATTTCCTATTATTCTTAATATTTAATTATATAAATATATTATTATTACTTTTATAGCTCTCTTTAGCTTATTATTATAGTACTAGCGCTTTATTATATAATTATTATTAATTTTATATTAGCTCTAGTAGGAATATCTTAGTATAGGTAAATAGCTTTATATATAAGGTAAGAGGAGTTCCTTATTACCTTTATATTAATTACTAGATAATTAAAGAATATTTCCTTTATAACTATACTTTAATACTTGCTTTTATATTAATAATAGTAATACTTAGTTTATACTAAAAACTAGCTTTACTAAGGACTACTAACCCCTTTTAGTTAATTTACTAGCTCTTTATTAGAGCTAAATACTAGTTTATTAGTCTCTTTTTACTAGCTATTAATTATTAATTATTAATTTACTATAAGTATTTACTTATTATATTATTCCTACTAATTAATTAACTAAACTCGCTAGTAAGAGGCTATTTACTTATTATATTTATACTAGCTTTAGCGTATTTAATAATTGCTTAGTTATTAGAGTATTCCTTCTTTATATAGTTATTTAAGCGTCTAGTTATTTATTACTAGCGCCCCCTATTTAGCTTACCTTACCCTACTAACATAACCTTTATTTCCTATTATAGAAATAAAAACCTTAGTAATAATACTTATTTAAGCTAGCTTTATTAGTATCTATATCTTTATTACCTTAGCTTAGTTAAGAATTAATTATACTTATTTTTTAGTTTTATAATTTCTATAATTTAGGCTATAATTGTATTAAAAACTTTAATATTTATATTATTAAGAAACTTAATTAAGTTATATAATAAATACTATAACCCTTTTAGCCTTAACCTTAGCTTTTTAATAAAGGTAATAAAGCTTAAGCTTAATTATTAGAACTAGAAGCTACTTAGCTATTTTAATAAACTATTAATTAATTAGAATTATAAAAGGTGTTACACTCTTTTATAAATTAGCTAGCTCTAATTTTAATAAACTTTATATTATATACCCTATCCTTTTTAAACATTTTTACTAATAAAAGTATAAACTTTTATATTAGTTTAAGTTAGACTTTAGTTAAAGAAAAAATCTATTAAAGACGAATTAGTCTTAACTTATTAATAATTAAAGAATAAGAATAAGGACCTAGTTTTACTAATACTAGCTTAAGCTAGAATCCTATAAGTAGTAATACTATTAATATAAATAAAGCTATAATATACTATATTATAAATAAGACTATTTAAGTTATTTTTATTAACCTTTAGCTAGGAGCAGCTAAAGTATTAAACCCTTCTAGTCTATTAGGACTACTTAGCCTTTAAGGCCTTAGTAAAACTATAGCTATAATAAATAGCAATCTAGATTAATAGGTCCTAGGCGATTTAGGCTTTTTTAATCCCTTTTATAATTATAAGTCTATAGATATAGCTTCTAGAATAAAGTATATAAATAAGAATACTTATTTTTATAATATTTTTACTTTTATAAATAAAGTTTATAATATAGTAAGGACAAAGGGAACTTTATTAATAAGAAATAATCTTTAGCTTTTACTATATAGTTAGGCCCTTAGCTAATATATATTAGAATTAATAGATAATAAGAAATAGCTAATTACTTATAGTAATAATATTAAAAAATAGAAAAATTTGCTACTTTACTATTTTAAACCTTTTTATTCTATTAATATAAGCTTATATTTTAATAAGAAATATATACTTTTAGATACTATTTAATATTATAAGCTTTATAAGTATATATAATTACTTTTTTAAGTATTAAAAATTATAGAATTTAGCTTTCTTATTAATTAACTATTACTTATATAGAATAGTCTTAATGTTAATTTCTAATATAATATTTTTAAACTTAATTATAATATATTTACTAATATATTCTTATAGAATCTTAATGCTTAGAAGTATTAATAGTAAACTATTAGTTAAAGATAAAGTTATTAATTATAAAAAATAAATAATTAACTTTATTAATAAGTTAATTAATATAGTAATTAAGGACTTTATTATAGTTAAAGCGGTACTAGATTATTTTATTTCTTTTAACCTTTTCTTAGTTTTTATAATTTTATTTAAAATAATACTATTATAGTTCTAAAGTACTCTATACTTAGTATATATAGGATATATATTAATAGATATAAGACTTGCTTTATTTCTAGCCTACTAGTAAATAGATTCTATAATTAATACTTACTTTAGACTTTATCTTATTTGCTTATCTAGTTTATAATAATTTAGTAGTAATACGCTAGCTAAGGCTTTAATAGCCTATTTAATATATTTATACTTGCCCCTCTTATTATTATTATTAATCTACTAATCTTAATAAAGTTATAGGCAAAACGCAACTATTCCACTAGCTATATTAGCAGAAAACTAGCCCCTCTTAGCACACTAGCTTAAGACCCTCTATCCTCTATCCTCTAGAGCGAAGATATTAGAATATCTAAGCTAGATCGATTAATTAACCCTAGTATATTTACTAACTAGATATATTATTACCCTATTTACTTAGATAGCAATATAGTTCACTAGAATAGGAAGGCATAAACTACTAACCTTCTTCTTGCCTTACCTCTTTACTTTACTCTTTAATTGTTTATTACTACCTAGTTTATAATAGATTATTTATTTATTCCTATTAATTAAGGCTCTTATTTTAAAAGTACTTTTAAACTATACTAGCGTTCCTTATCGATTGCTCCCTCCTACTTTTAATATTCTAGTTATAAAATTTTAAAAGTATTAGACTATATATATTAATATTTAATAATAATATTATAATCTTCTTAAAGCTTATAACTAAAAACTAGCTTAAACTATTACTTTTTTTTATTCTAGCTAAAGCTAGTTTTAGTGCTAAAAGCTAGAACTTATTTAAAATAACTTATTATTTATTTAATTAAGTTTATAATAAGCCTATTATATAGAAAGTAGTAAAAGAGTTTTTAGCTAAAGCAGCTTATATTAAGAGACTTTTTAATTCGCTTTCTATAGGTAATACTTTTACTTATATTTTATTAAGGTTTTTAACTCTAACTATACTATTAGTAAAACCTAAATTATATAGACTATTATAAAATATTAATATTATAACTTTAATAGTATTAACTATTAGGCGTTTTCTAGATCTTTATAATATATTAGACTATAGCAATAAAAACACTAACTAGTAAAATACTAGATTTATTTAATAATAACAAATAGTTTTATAAAAGCTTCTAGCCTATCTAAATCCTAACTTTAATTTTAATAGGTTTATTCCTACTAGAGGAGCTATACTTAATACTAGAATAAATAGTATATTAAAAGTTAATAATATTAGATATTTTAATCTAAAACTTAAGGATATAAGAAATACTTCCCTTATTAATATTAGTTATTATATTTTCTATTATAATATTTATATTTTTATAGACTATATTAAAGATTTTATTTCTATTTATAAAGAGTAAAAGGTTAAAGCTACTTTTATAACCTGCTTTTATAGGGAAGTATTTTTTTAGTATTTTTTATAGCTTATAAAGTTTAAAAAGGATTTTTTAAGAGAAAATACACTTAATATCTAATATTATATTTTAATATATTAGTTTAAAAAATAGACTTTTATTACTTTATCCTATTTTTAAATTAAGTAATATATTATATTAAATACTTATTCTAGATATTTATTTTCTATTTATATTTAATATATTTTCTATTTTACTAAATTAATAGAAATAACTTTAATATATAATTAATTTTTAATTATTTAAAATAACTTAGCTATAGAATTTTAATATAATATTAATAAATTAATTACTTTAATAATATTAATATAGTTTCTTAATTAGATTAATTTAAAAATAAATATTTAATTTAAGTTAATATATTAGTACTAAGCTCTTTTATATTTTAATATAAAAAAACTAAGTTTTTTAATTAAGGTAAGTATTAATAATTTATCCCCTTTTAGCTATAATTATATTTTAATTTTTTAAATTAATATAAATAAATATATTAAGGAAATTAATATTTAAAATAGCTTTTTTATTTATTATATAATTAGAATTATAATACTAATACTCTTTATTAGTAACAATTATAATAAAGACCTTTTTTAGCTTTTTCTATAAAACTACTTTTATAGATTATAATAAAAAATATATCTAGAAATATATTTTATTTAATATCTTTAAACTTTTAGAATAATTAAAGATATTTAAGTTAAAGAAGCTATTAAAGCTAAAGCTTAAGCTAAAGTAGCTACCTATAATACCTTAAAGCTATAAGAGTATACTAGGCTAGTATTGAAAACAATAACTAGTTTAAATATAATAAATTATATAATAAAAAACTTACTTATAATCTAAATAACTTTTTACTACTAAAAACCTTTTTTTACTATATAATAGCTAAAAATAAAAATTTAAATTATTATAACTTATATTATATATTTTTAAATAAGTCTAAAAATTTTTTTAATAGTTTTATAGTTAGTTTATTTGCTTATTAATACTATTGCTATTAAAAGTATTTTTAAAGTAATAACTAGCTATACTAGTATTTATATACTAATTATTTTAAAAGCTAACTAATAGAAAGTCTAAATAGAGGTTTCTACTTAAATAAGTTAGAAATCTTTAAAGCTAGAATTCTAGATAAAGGTTTTTTAATAAAGATTTTAAAACCTACTTTTTAAATACTAATATTAATGTAGTTAAACGCTAAATTATCTAATAAAAAAGGATATAGCTTTAAGTAATATTATTATATCTTTATAGCTATTAGCTTTTATTTTAATAGTAAGTTAAAAGATATATACTTTGATTTTAAATATAGTATTTTATTAATTAATTAATTATTTTTATATTTATAGATTCTAGAACTTAAAATCTATTAAATAGCGTTATTTATTACTATTAAAAGCTTTAAAAATAAATACTATACTATAGATTAATATATAAAAATTTTAATTTATATATTTAATTAGAATTTAAAAAGAAAAGATATTTTTTTTATTTTTATAAGGGAATATTATATTATAGATAAACTAAAAGTTAATATATTTATTAATATAAATATTATTAAGTTAAAATAAATTAATATTTTTATTTTATAAAAATAAGCTTATATTAATACTTATAAAATATATACTTTAATTACCTTTTACGCTAAAAGTTAAAAAATTAAGTAGATAGTTTTTTTTTAAAAAACTATTATAATTCTATTAAACTTTTAAACTTCAATTCTAATTATTTATAATAATAAAAATATTCTTTTTTTTTAAAATTACTTTTTTAAGCTTTTTAATTAAAGCAATATTATATTCTTTATTTATATTATTAAAAAAAATATTAATATAATTATTACTTAGAATAAAACTAATATACTAATTATTATTTTTTAGAAAGTATATTTAAAGAATATTTATAATATAAAATATAATTTTTATTATATAGTATTTAGTATTAAAGATTTTATTATTAAAGTTTTAAAAAGAACTTATTAAGTAAATTAGACTAAATAAGTAATTATAATTATAGTTGCTGCCGCTACTATACTTTGATTATTAAAAGCTTTATTTAATCCTATTTTATTAAAGGATAATTTAAAAATATTTTTTATTATAATACTTAGTATAGAGCTTAATATACTATCTATTATATCTTTTACTATATTTAAAACTATAATAATAAATAGTATTATAATCTATAGCGAGGATATTAATATTTTTAAAAAAACTATAAATAAATTCCTAATAATTTAAACTAATTAAGGTTTTATAAATATTTTAGAAAATAAATAAATAAAAATTCTTCTTAAGTTAAATTAAAAGTCTAAAATATTATTAAAAGCTAAGATCTATTTTATTAGGCTAAAAGACTATATTATTATTAATTAAATTTTTAATAAACTATATAATTAAAATTAACTAAAACAAATTAAAAACACTACTTTATTTAGCTATTTAATATTTATTATTTAAAAGACTAGCGCTAATAGTACTTATAAAAGCTAGGCTATTATTAATATTAAAAACTTTAATAAATTTATATAAATAAATACTTATTTAGGATTTTTATAAAATAATATTATTATTTTTATATATAATTATTTATATATTATAGTTATAAATATTACTTCTTTTTTAATTAATAATATTTTTACTTAAATAATTAAAATAAACTTATTATTATTTTATATTATAAATAAAAAACTTTTTATATTTTTATTATAGGCTATAAAAATTTTCTAATTTATATATAATAATAAATTAATTAAATTTTCTATTTATATTATTATTTTATATAAACTTATATTAATAATATTATTATTTTCTTAAAAATAAAGGATAAATATTTATAATATTTATATTTAATATTTAAAATATTTATATATTTAAATTTTTTATTAAGATTATTTATTAGCTATTTAAATATAGAATTAATAAGCTAGAAAATTAATTCTTTTAGTTTATTTATATTTAAAGAAAAGTTAAAGGTAATTAGTAAGCTATTATTTCTTAAGAAACTATATAATTTTAAAATATATTTAAGTATAACTAGCTAGCTATAAGATTATATTCTATTTTATACTTAAATTATTACTTTATTATAAGCTATTAAAATACTCTTTTTAAAAGAGATATTAAAAGTAGGAAACCTATATAAGTATTATTTATTAATTATATTAATATTAAATTCTAAATTAACTAAAGTATTATTTTAAAGTTTTTAATTACTTTTTTTTTAATTTAACTACTTTATTTATTAAAATCTAGCCTAGCAACTTTATATTATACTAAATATTTTAATATAATATTTTTTATATTAAAAGAGACCTTAATTTAACTAACTTTAAAGAAATTAAAAAGACTAAGTACTTTCTCTTATTAAAGGTTTTAATAAAGTTTATTCTTTTTTTATTATATTTTTTTAAATTATTAAAAATAAAATATTAATTAATTAAACTAAGAGTTGCTAAGTTAATTTAAATATTAAAAAAAATTTAATATATTTGTTACAGATTATAATGAGAGCGGATGGGGATATCCTAATTAGGCTTAGCTCAGCCCTACTTGGCTTGGTATAAGGCTTTATTTCTATTATATTTCCTAGATAGCTTTACAATTAATTTATTATTAACCAACTATATTATATATATTACTTATTAAAGTCTCTACGTATTGCGTTTCCTTATAAATAGTAGCAATACTAAAAGATTAAGTGTTGTTATATTTATTTAAACGTTGAAAATCCATATTTACAGCCTTAACACCTAGTTAGCAACTACTAAAAACTATCTATTCCCGACTTTTTTACTAGGCTAATCGCACTAAAAAACTATAGAGAAACAAGCAACCTTAGCTAGACTACGCCCTACTCCTCCTCCTCCTCCTCAAACCTCCTAGCTAGCAGCTACTAGCCAATTAGAAGCGCCTTTAAATACGGCCTAGTATATAGAGCTTATAGAAATAATAAAAATAATAATGTTAGAAATAAATATACACCTTAGGCCAATCGATAATATACTATAAAAGCTAGATTCTAAGATTTTAAAACAATTATTAGGTTCTTAAGACGAAATGTACTGAAAAAAGACAGAGAATACGGCTATAACTACTTTTCTAAGCTTATCGCTTTAAAATACGTCTTCCTAAGACCAAATGTATATAAAAAAGACGGAGAATACGGCTACAACTACTCCTACACCTCCTCTAAGCTTACTACTTCAAAACACGTCCTCCTAAGCTAAAACGTATATAAAAGAGATAGAGAAATAGGCTATATTTATACCGCTTAAAACTATAGTTTCTAACTAATTAGATGAAAACGTTTTAGAAGAGATATACTTAAAATAGCCTCCTCTATATTATATATATAAGCCTTTATAGCATATATATTAATAAGCTCTTTTCTTGCATCTTTATAAGCTAATTTTCTACTACTGCTATGCTTCCGTAGACTGCGTCCTCGCATAAAAACTGGTTTACACTATAATTAATATAGTTTTTTTGACATACTAGTTTGTATAGCTTAGAATCGGTTAGCTTTCTACGCTTTACGTAGCTTATAGCCTATCGATTGCTTTTCTACTATTTTTAAACAATTTAAGCTACGGTTTTTCAGCTACATAGTTATTTTGCAATCTTGCAAATTTCAAATTCCTAGTTAAAAATGACGATTTCCTACCTATAATTTTCAACACTCCTTTTTAACTAATTAGCTTCCGCTTACTATCGCTCCTTCTATGCGTTAATATGCCTCTCCGACGTAATCCTCAACCTGATTAGCTCAACCTTACTGTCGCTATAGCCTTTTACGAAAACCTTCCCCAATATAACAAAATTAAATCTCGGCCAAAACTCGACCAAATCTTAACTAAATTAAGCTAGGATAACTTCTTTTAAAAGCTAGGACATATATAGACAAAGATAAAACTATACTAATAACGAGGACGTTATTTTTTATTGTTTTTAGTAGCATATTGTTATAGATTATAATGAAAGCGGATAGGGATATCCCGATTAGGCTTAGCTTAGCCCTACCCGGCTTAGTATAAAGCCCTACTTCTATTACATTTCCTAGATAGCTTTATAATTAATCTATTATTAACTAACCATATTGTATATATTGCTTATTAAGGTCTCTACGCACTGCGTTTCCTTATAATATAGTTAAAATAATATACTAAATAGTTATTTATACTAATTATACTACTACTTTTAATATTATTAAATAAACTATATTTTCTAGTTTTTTTATTAATAAAATAAACTTATACTTAGTATAAGCTTTTAAATATTTCTTTTACTTTAACTTTAATATTAAATATATATTAAGGAAAAAGTATATTATATTAAATATATTATCCTGCCTAGCTAATATAATTATTAAAAATACTTTTAATAAAATTAATTTTAAGTTTTAAAATATTAAAAAAAATTAAATATTTAGCTTATATATATTACTTTTATAATATATATAAATAAAAATTTTATAAAAAAACTAATATATTATTAGTTTAGAAAAAGCTACTATATAAATTTAAAGCTTTTTTACTAAAAGCTAAAAAGCTAATTAGCTAACTTATTTACTATATCAATAGAGAAATAAATTATTATTACTTTTATATATTAAAAAAACTTTTTAGAAATATTTTTAATATTATTTATAATAAGTTTTACTTTAGCTTTTAGTATACCTATAAATAAGTTTCTTTTAGCTAGTATATATAGTAGCTTTTAAAATATTTTAGATTTTATTTTAAGTATTATCTATAGTATTATATTTACTAGACTTAATACTATTAGCTATATAGTTTACTTTAATTAATTTTAACTTTTTTAATACCTTTCTATATAATTATAATTAATTTTATTCTAGTTTTACCTTTTACTAATAAAAGCTTTAATTATATTATATTTATTACTTATAAACTTAGTAAGTATTTTACTTTAATTATAAGCTTTATTAAATAAATAGTTATATAATAAGCTATAGCTTTTATTAAATAGTTATAAACTACTAATTAAAGAATTTTATAAGTTATTATATTAAACTATAATTAAATTTTTTTTTTAAACTTTAGATATAACTTTTTTAATATTTTAATATTAAATTACTATACTTAACTATATATTACCTTTAAATTAATAGCTAAAATAAATAATTAAACTAGTTTATTAAGATTATATTCTATTTTTTCTTTATTATACTTAAGAATCCTATTAATTAGCTTTAAATTCTATTAAAATTATAAGCCTTTTTTAATAATTTAGTCTTTAAAGCTACTAGGAAAATATTAAATAAAATTGTTTATAGATTTATATTACTATAACTATTTAAGCTCTTAAATAATTTCTCTAGTAATATTAATTATATTAAAGCTAAAATTAAAGCTAAAAACGCTATTAACTTTATAAATAGAAGCTATAAATTCTATTATAATTACTAGTATTAACCTTTTTATATATAAGAAAGGAATTTCATACTTTTTTATCTTTACTATAGCTATAATATTTTATTTACTATATTAAAAAAATATAACTAATAATATATTAAACTATTTAAAATTTTAAAAAAAATTAAAATATTTATATATTAATTTAATATTTTAAAATATTAAAATATATATAATATCTTTTTTATTACTTAATTTAAACCTACTTTTAATTTTTAAATTAATCCTTTTAAATAACCTTAACTATATTATTTTAATTCTATTTCTATTAAAAGAAATATTAATAAATATAAGTTATATAATATAGAATACTTAATTAATAAGTATATTATTCTCTATAGTTAAAAATATATTCTTATTATATAATATTTTATTTATTAGTATAGCTATAGTTTAGAAGACAATTAATAGTATAGTATTAAAGATTTTAATAATACTATTAATTTTATAGAAAAGTATAAAAAGGCTATAAAAAACTAGCTTATCCCTTCTACTACTTTAGAAGGGACTACGCTAGAATCTACTTACAATAAATAATAAGTTCTATCTTTACTTTATTAATATATAAATAGAAAAGTACTTTTAAACTATATAGCGTATTAGTTCTAGAGTATTAGTTTAATAAAGGCGTTGATTTTCTTTACTTTATTAGTATAGATTATTATAGTTCTAGAGCACTCTATACTTAGTATATATAGGATATATATTAATAGATATAAAACCTATCTTATTTCTAGCCTATTAGCAAATAGATTCTATAATTAATACTTACTTTAGACTTTATCTTATTTGCTTATCTAGTTTATAATAAATACTTATTTAAATTAAAATTTATATTATAAGAATAATAATATTCCTAATATATATTAGTTAAAAATAGGAAATTAGCTTTTAAGTAACTAGTAATAAATTATAGCTCCCCTTCTTTAATACCTCTTTATAGTAAAAAGAAATAAGTTAAGTTCTTAGCTTAGTCTAAGTATTTTTAATAATACTAAGTATTTTAGTTAAAGTAATTTGAATTATTTATAGCCTAGCTAAGATTGCCTTTATAGTAATAACTATAATAATTGCCTTTAGTTCTTATAGTATTTATAAGTAAAAGTATATTATAATAAAGCCTATATTAAGAATAAGGAAAATATTTAACTAGACTTATTAAATAACTTTAATAGAAGCTAAGGATTATAAGAGCCTTTAAAGGAATTAAATAAAAATAAAAACCTTAATAGCTAATATAGTAATACTTATAAAAATAATTAAAATAATTATTTTATAAATTTAACTATAATTTATAATTATTAGAAATACTATAAATAGTTTAAAGGATAGAATACTTTTTATTATTATTACTAGTAAGAAGGTTACTTTATATTATAATATCTTAAAAATAATAAATATATTACTACTTAAAAGGAAATTAATTTACTTATTATTCTTTACTAAACCCTTTTTAATACTAAGACTATTATTTAGTTTACTAATAAATAAACTTTAATTTCGCTAGAATATACCTTTATTAAATATTACTATATAACTATTAATATTAATATTAGTAATAGTAATATCTTTTTTAATTATTTTAATATTAGTTATATTATAATCTTTATAAATAAAAGAAAGCTTTTAAAAGTAATATTAAATATAAAGATTTCTAAACTTAGCTTATTAATACTTATTTAAAGAATTAATAGTATATTATATTAAAACTTTAAATTTATTATTACTTTACTATAGTTTAAAGGGAAACTTTTTAATAATACTCTTACTACTATAAGATTAATTATAAAGATTTATCTTATAGACAATCTTAAAGCTAATCTTTTTATTAGTTAAGATATTATTATACTTAAAGATATAATAATAATATATCTTATAAAGTGATTTTTTATTATTAGTTTATATTAAGATATTAGTATTAATATTAATATTATTAAGTAATTATCTAATCTTATTAAATAGATAATATATTCTTATAAGCTTATTATAATACCTCCTTATTCTTTTATAAGCGTTTTAATCTTCTTTACTAAAAGGCTCCTAAAAAGGGACTTATTTTTTAAACTAAAATATTAATTTAATCTAGGCTTTAAAAAAGATATCCTCTCTTATCTTATTAATATATTATTATTATTTAATATAAATAATAAATACTTCCCTAGAACTAGTTATAATTAGTAAGAAAATTAAACTAAATATTATTATAAAGTTTAATTAAAACTTTTATTACCTTACTATACCTAAAGATATATTATATACTATAGTAAACCCTATCTATTAAAAAAGCTAAAAAAGTAAATTAATTAAGAGCTTTATTATATTTACTATAATAGTAGCTCTTAGTATTTTATCTTTTATTATTAGCTTTATAATAGTTAATACTAGCTTAGAATATTAACTCCCTAGTAATATTATAGTTTATAGTAATATATATATAATAAACTAATTTATAAATATAATTAAAAAGTTTCTATTATTTAAACTAATTAAAGAACTATTATAGATTTACTAGAATTAAAATAAATATTAATTTCTTTAAAACTAGATATAAATTTAAAACTAGCTTAAGTTTATCCTATTAGCTTAAAGGATTATAAGGTTATTAATAATATATTTAATAAGCTATATTTATAAAATAAAATAACTTAGTTAAATTAGCTAATATTATATTCGCACTTTTATTTTATTATTTAAAAAACACTTCCTAAAGGAGAATTAAAAGAATATATTATAGTTAATATTAAGGCTTTTAATAAAGTTTCTATTAATAATATATACCTACTTTCTTTATAAATAAATATTATTAAAATAGTAGCTAGCTATACTTATATTACTATTATTAATACATAAGTATATTTTTATTAATTTATAATAAAAGTTAAAAATAGAAATAAGTTTATTATAATATTATACTATAGTTAGGAATAATTGAATATAATATTAATAGGCTATAAAAGCTCTCCCCCTTATATATAGAAATAAATTAATAAGCTTCTTTACTTATATTATAACTTTATTTATATATTTATAAATAATATTATTATTTTTTTAAAAACGTTTTTTAAATATATTACTTATCTATAATTAGTTTTTAATTTATTTTAAATAAAATATATAATACTTTTAGCTACTAAGTTATTGATTAGCTACTTATTTATAAAACTACTAAAGTAGTATATTAATTAATTTAGCTTTATTACTATAAAAGAAAAAATTATAACTATCTAAAACTTATATTTTCTTTAAAACCTTAAAAAATTTAAAATCTATTTAAGCTTTACTAAGTAGTTATATAAAATAACTTATTAATATATATAGCTTATAGAACCTTTATAAAAGTATAAAACTAAGTTAATAAAAAATATTAAAAATATTAAAAGAAATATTTATAAAAAATACTTAATTATTATTACTCTAGAGAATCCCTTTAATAAAAAGTTTAATTCTTATTAATCTCTTTAGAAAGCTTTTTTTAATCTTATATATTTAATTTATTTTAATATAATATAGAAATTCTATATAGATTTAAATACTTTAAAAGCGTAGGGCTTTATAATAATACTTTATTATAATATAGATAAGTTTATTAATAACCTACTATATTTAATAGTTTAGCTTATTATATTCCTTAGCAAGCTATTCAATAATATAAAATATAACTATTAGCCTATTAAGCTTAAAGTAGTTAATATTATATAAGTTATTAAGAAAATAAGATATATAATTAAATTAGCTAAATATATTATTATTATTATTTATATAGACTATTTTACTACTATCCTTATCTTTAAATAAATAACTTTATTAACTTCTAGTATTAATAAGCTTAACTTATAACTAGTCTAAGTATTATAATACCTTTCTTATTATAAGCTTAATATTTAATATAAGGCTAGGAAGTTAAATATTATTCTTAATATTTTATCTTATTTAATAGGAATTAAGAATAATACTATTAATAATAATCTAGGTATTTTAAATACTCTTCTTATTTAAATATATAATCTTAATATACTATTTATTATAGGTAATATTTTATTAGTCTATTATATTATACTAGTAAAAATATTAAATAATTTTAAGGACTACTTTAAAATTATATACTAGGAGGATAGCTACTAGAAATATATATTTAATCTTTTATAGCTAGAAGCTAATTAATTAGAAACTAATTAATTAGAAACTAATTAATTAGAAACTAATTAATTAGAAGCTAGTTAATTAAAAGAGAATAAGATCCTTAATAAAGATAAAGAACTATATAATATCTATTTTAAGCTTAGAAGTAATCTCCTTTACTTTATATTAAGTAATAGATATAAATACTTATATATATTTAATACTATAGAATAAGAGGTTTTTTCTTTTATTTATAATCTCTTTAGCTATAATAGCTTTAAATAAATATATAATTAGTTGTCTAGCTTAGTTTTTACTTATTATATAATAAATAAGCTATAGGCTTATATCTTTTATTACTTACTTTACTAGATAATATAAATAAAATATGATTTATTATATAATAATTTTAACTTAATTATAATATTATTAATTCTATTCTATATTATTACTATAGACTTTATTATTAAGTTATTTAATATTAATAACTTTATTATTCTAGCTATACTTACTTATAAGTTTTTAAAAAAGAATACTCTTAAACTTAGTAAGACTATATAAAGAGCTAAAGAGTAAGTAAATAAAATACTAGTACTTTTTATAAAATAAGATTAAAGGATTCTTTAATTATTTATATTAAATTATAATTCTAAATTTATATTAGAATTCTAAAAAGCTATCTTTAAAAAGCTTAATATTATTATACTTATTTTTATTACTTATTACCCTTAGATTAATAAGTAATTTAAGTAAATAAATTAAAGTATTAAGATTACTTTATACTATTATATTAGCTAATTATTAGCTAAGAACTAGCTATTAATTATTTTATTTATTAGTATTATTATTAATAATTCTATAAATTTTATTATTAGTCTAGCGCTAAATAAAATTATATATAACTTTTAAGTTTATAATAATATAATTATATTATAAAACCTCTTAGCTAAAGATTTCTAAAAGTTATATTAAATTAAGTATAAAGAAGTAAAAGAAGCTATAGCTTTTACTATTACTATATTAAAACTATAATATAATAAATAACATATTAAAATTAATATAAAGTAAAGAGATAAAGTATATCTTATTTTATATTAAAGTTATACTATATTAGGCCTTCTAAATTATAAGATTAATCTTTAATATATTAGCCCTTTCCTTATTATTAAAAAGGTTAGAAATCTAGTTTATTATTTTAAGCTTCTATATAATATATATATATACCTTATTATATCTATTATATAGCTTAAGCCTTTTCTTATAATAAAAGATCTATATAGTTATATTTTTAATATTTATTAATTATTAGTTATTTAGGAAAATAAGGAATATTTTAATAATTTAATTTATAAAATAGAATTAATAGTTAATAAGTAGGTCTCCTTATAAAGGCTTTTAAGATATTTAATAAAATAAAAGATATATAAATATAAAGATAATTTATAATATAATCTTAAGTACTTATATAAATCTAAGGACCTTATTAATATTTATAATAAATACTATCCCTTTACTAAAGCTAAGACTAAAAGGATTGCTCTCTATTAAGCTAAAATAAGAATACTAATAGGATTAATATAGGTAAAAACAATTATACTACTACTATTATTACTAGCTTCTCTTATAATTAAAAACCTAGTACCTTAAAAGCATAATAAACTATAAAAGGCTAATATATAATAGGTTATAAACAAAGTCTTTATTATAGTCTAAGCGATCCTTTTCCTATATAATATAATTATATAGCGCTATATATATAGCGACAAGGACGCTGCTTTCGTTTTTCTATTATTTATATTAATATAGATATAGCTAGTAGGAATATCTTAGTATAGGTAGATAGCTTTATATATAAGGTAAAAGAAGTTCTTTATTACCCCTATATTAATTACTAAATAATTAAGGAATATTTCCTCTATAACTATGCTCTAGTACTTACTTTTATATTATTTATTTTATTTATATAAAAGATTAAATTATATAATATTAATAATATATAAGTAATTAAAGAAAATAACTTATATCTTAAGTAAAATAATATAAATAGTATTAAAATAAGCTTTAGCTTTAATTAATAGGCTTAATACTATAGATTAAAAAATACTTAAAGTAATTATATTTAATTATAATAAGAAATTTTTTTCTTATTTTTAAAAAACTTTATTTAAATAGCTAAGTATAGAATTACTTTATTTAATAGTATATTACCTTTAAACTAATAGCTTAAATAAGTATAATAAATTAAGTAATAGAAAATTAATTAAAGTTCTATATTAATACTTTTAATAAGCTAAACCTTTAGTTAAATATTTTCTTATAACTTTAATTAGCTTTAAATAACTTATTATCTTTAGTACTTAAAGGCTTATTATTAAATAAGTTAGCTAGTAGTTTTATATTAAACTAACTATTAAACCTCTTATCTTTTAATATGTTATATAAGTTAAAAATTTCCTTTAATTATCTTATAATATAAATATTAGCTTAAGATATTATTATATTAATATAAATATTAGATAAGGCTTTATTTAACTAGCGATATTAGAAATACTTTATAAAAGTAAATAATTAGGCTCTACTTTATTTATATAAAAGCTATTCTATTTTAGCTATAATAAAAATAATAAAGAAGCTATTATAATAATATATTAGTTTATTTTAAATTATAAAATAAATTAGTTATTTTATATACTAGCTTATTATATTTAAATTCTAAAGAATATATTTTATTTTTATTATTATATAGTTAGAACTATACTCTCTACTAACTATAGACCTTTATTACTAAATACTTTTACTTATATTACTTATTTTTATTAAAGAAAATTTAAATTACTTTAAGTCTTAAGAGATAAGTAAAGTTTTTAATAAGGATATAGAAGTAAATAATATTATTAAATACTTTATCTACTAGAAAAACTATAGCCTAGAATAGAATAAATAATATAAAAAATATAAACTTATTTAAGTAAGAAAGCTAATAGTAGATTATAAAATTAAAATATTTAGTCTTTAAATATTATAGTCCTTAGTAATTAATTTCTTAGAAAGAAGTAATTTTTAAGAAATATAATACTTATATATATATAGCTTATACAAATAAAAGTATTTTTTATTTTAGAAAAAATATTAATATAGAATATAAAGGTAGAGAGTACTACTTAATATAAATAAAACTATATATTAATAGATATAAGATAGTATATTAAATAGCTACTCTTATAGTACTTAGAAATCTAAGTTTTTATATACTTATAAAATAACTATATTAAAACTATATAAAGGTAATAAAAAGCTATAATATAATATATACTAATATAATATATTATATACTAAGTAGCTTAATATATTATATATATATATATATAAGTAACTTAATTTATAATATCTTTACTATAAATATTTATATAAGAAATATATTTACTTTTAAACTTTTTTTACTATCTTTAACCTCCTATTTACTAGAGCCTTAGTTAACTTAGATTAATAAGTAATTATATAGATTAATTCTTAATAATTCTTTTTTAATTAAGTTAAAATAATAATAATATAAATATTAATAAAGTTTATTTAAATAAATATTATTATTAAAATCTTTATTTTTATAATAATAAAAATAGAAATTATACTAATAAAATAAATTTAACTAAGTAAATTAATAAAATATTAATAATAAATAATTATATAATTATATAAATAGAATAATTTAAAAGTAAAGTATAATTATTAAATAAATTAAAGTTAATAATAAATATAATAAATTAATAACTTTTTATTAATAAATAAAAAAAATAATAAATAAAAATAATATAATTAATAAATTATTAAATAGTTTTAATAGAAAACTAATAAATTAATTAAAAAGTTAATAATTCTTAATAAAGCTAGTTTTTTAATATAATTAAATATTATTATTATTAATATAAAAATAAAAATAAGTATTAAAATATAATTATAAAAGAAATATTCTTTAATTATATAATAATTAATATAATAATAATAAGAAACTTTTTTTATCTTATATATAAAGTTATTTATTAATATTAAGACTTTTATTTAATTATATTTTAATTATATTTATATTTAAATAATTTTCTTTTTTTTAAAATAATTTCTTTTTCTTTAATAAATCTAATAAATATAAATCTTTAACTTTTATTATATATAATAATTATAGCTATATTAATGTTTAAAGATAGTAAAATATACACTAGAATCGCTAATAAATTTAGTAGGGGACTAGCGGATAGCGCCTTGGCTGTCCGAGGAGTCCTTGATACCGTCCATGCACAAGAGCCATGTCGCCCATTTTAGTAATTTGCCGAGATCTTCACCAATGATTGTTGGAGACTGTAGGTATGCCCTTTCCTCTCCACCTTAACAATTCTTCTCAGCCTGTTGGCAATACTTTGACCGAACTGTGAGCTACACCGAGTTCACGCTTTAATCTGCGCGAATTGGCGTGGGTCTTGCAAGACCATAGCTCCTCTATACGCACAGCTCCCAGTCTAGCTCTCTCGCCCGAACGGGACCACCTCTGTCGAAGTAAATACCCATAATGTTCATGAAGTATCCCAGCAATACCAAGTCTCAGCGTGAGCACAACGAGCCAAAGTACAACAAGTCAGAGGAGCTAATGCGGCCAGCCTTCCTAGGTTCATCATATTCAAGAACAAGAAAATCGCTGAGAAGATAAGAGGTGCCAATCCACCAAAACTCCAAGAAGCCGTCAAGAAGCTCGCCGCAGAAGCTGACTCAGATGGTGCTGGTGGCTTTACCACAGCTGGAAGATGGACAGCTCTTGCTGCCCTACAAGGCTACCAATACATCATCGACCAAGTTGACATACGAGGCATAGAACTGCTGAACTCGAGTAGCGACAGCGGGACCACGGACGCTGTTCGATGGCCCAAAGCCATCATCCCTCTGCGTTGCAGGGAAGCGAAAGGACAAAGCCACGTCGACATGTGGCAAGGGCATAGACTGTATGAAAAACGACACGGACGAGCAGCTGATGCTCTACATCCCCCTCCAATCGACCCTGATGATCCACGCCCTCCATACCACCTCTCTGCCTCCCAAAACCGAAGATGGTGACAGAAAGGTCGAAATACCTATGCGAATCAAGAAAACACGCATCTACTCCAATCGCGTAAATGTGCTCCGTCTCGACAAGGCAGAGGGTTTGCCGGCGTTGCAGTCGATCGAGCTGACGCCGTAAGATTAGGACGAGAAGACAGGTACGGCGAAGATTTCGCTGCGCTTTGCAAAATTCTAGGTCTTGCACTTGCTGATTATATTTGTGGTAGATAGGGATGGAGATAGGGACAAGGTGAAGCTGGATGGGATCAGGATTGTTGGGGAGACGGGGGAGTCGAAGGATCCAGGGAATTTAGAGAAGGTGGGGGACCACGAGCGATGGTATACAGCACGCATGGATGTGCACTTCGAAGAGTAGCTGCTGGAAGTGGCTCCTATGATAACATGATAGGTGTCATGAAAAGATACAATATAAGATAGATATAAAATTTGTTTTTTTTTATAATACCATAATAAATCAGCTTTTTCTCAATATGAACAATATATAGAGAAAACTCATTCAGACTTCTGACTAGGCCTGTTGTACTTCTAAAGATTCTCTATCGTTTAAATTAATTCATTTTCTTGTTTATGTGGAATAATACTCTCTGGTTTACCAAAATCAAAAAGGCGGAAGGTGGAATGGATATGCACCGTTTTTGACCTTGAAAACGCTTAGCAGAAAGCTGTACATGCCGAACATGACACTTCCCCAAACAATGACTGCAACCTGCTGCCGCTTAGGATCTGTCATCCGAGGTACACGAAGTGCGAGAGCGATAGTTGCAAAGGAAAGCGTGCCATCTTCAACCAATCAGTTTAGAAAGTTCGAGATAGATCGATACGTACAAATCGCCGCAATTATCTGAGTTTCCATTCCAAATTGGTTGGAGAAGCCACCAGCAAAGTAATTGATGCCTCCTTTACCATCCCCAGCCACGTATGGCACCTTTCGAATGTGGTTGAACATATGACCGCTCGTGAAAAGTAGGATGATGAGAAGGCTGATTGCGGCCCAAAGATTCCTGTTCTGGAGAAAGGGGCCAACGTACGGATATGCGACACCCAAGAAAGTCAAGATGCCGAGCACGATTGTCGTCATGGTCACAACCCGGACATAGTTCAGCGGCCGTCGAATCGGGATGTGTGGTCCTGAGGAAAGATGGCGGCGTATCCAATGTTGTATCTGTTCCGCCGATTGTGGGCTTGAGATGGGAGATTATTAACCGATTTGACTTGTGACATTGGACCTGCTTACCCAGCTGTAAAATCGTAGCGGATGGGTTGATCATCGGGCTTGGAATCAGGACCCATAGTTGGAGGGAAAAGCAGGAGCACAGGGGCTGTTTGAAGCATCAACTGATTGCGTTAGCGACAGCTTGAGCTTTGAGAACACCGGGAAGTACTTTTTGAAACGTGCTTTTGCCGTCATTGAAGTCCACTGTGCCAAAAAGTGTCCGACTCTGTCCGTTCTTGGATACTTTCGCCCAGCTTTTGCCTAATACTTCCCATTCGGGTTGGAATTCCTTGCATAATTGGCAGCCAAAGCGAGCTTCGAGTGCCGTAAGGAGCACAACCAATGAATAATTCCGTGGCGAAGAAGTCAGAGCTTCGTAGCTGTTGTCGTCTAACTTCAAGGGAGGGGATGCTAGGAATTTGGATTGATATTCGTCGAAATTGACATCTGTACTCTTTCGAGCGCAATGACAGATATGAGGTAGTAGCGCCAACAGCAATCCATGGAAAAACTTCATCGCAGGTAAAGTTGATAGAGTCAATTGCCACCGTATTTGAGGAGGACAGCTGGCGGTCATCGCGAGGTCCTATGGCCGACCAGAGTCTCCGACCAGCCAGTTCTGAGGCTATGCAGCCATGATTCAAAGTGCGCAGCCTCGCAGCACGCAGCTCTTATCATATGTGAGTACGAAATTCACCGGTTGACTTCTCCAGACCCGCTTTGTTTACCTGGTAAAATCAATCATAAAATTCGAACTGGGAACCGGTCTTTCATAAACAATAGAAAATCAAGCTACGTTTACAAGCTTTGACGACCAATTGAATGGCTCCAGCAGCAAGCCTCATAGCAGATGTAAGAGCCTTTACCCGTCTTGCGAGATGAGGCCTCCATCTAACAGCTTGGGAAGTGTACGCAGCTGCAGACTTCGCTCGATACCTGCGGATATGAGCTGTCTTACAAGACCAGCTTTCGAGCCTTGGAGACTGCCTTCGCAGATGAAAAGGTCCGACGACTTCGGGTTCAGGTTTACCTCTTGGAAACCGAGGCGGACAACCATCGGGAGGAGTTGGGAGAGCGCGACCTCAAGGTTGACACCATGGAATTTGAAATACAAGAGCTTCAAGATGAGCTAGTCAGTGCTACTAGGCACATTGAAGTCGCCGAACATGAGACACGCGTCCAAGCCCGCGAGATTGACACCTTGAAGGTAAGTTGGATAGACCAGCTGCGCGTAATCATACTGACGGGGCCTAGACAGAGCTGAGCTCCGTCCAAACTATAACACTGGATTCTGCCAAGATCTTGACAGAAAAGTTAAGTTTGGCTCGTGAAATATCCTCGTTGAAGCCGGAGTTGGAGCATCTTCGTTCACAAGCCTCGGGGTACCAAACATTGCTCGGGGAAAAATTATCATTGCAGCGGCAATTGAATATACTCCAAGTAGAATTGGAGAACGAGAAAAGAGTCGTACAGAGAAACGCATTTAGGGAAAACAAAATGCAGGAAGACGATGCTAGATTGGAGTGTCAAATTCAAGCATTGCAATCGACTCTTAACAAAGAGCGCAGGGAGAGACAGAAGACTGAGCGAGACACCCAAAATAATTGTATCGAATGGGAAAGTAGAGTAACAACAACGGAGTCGCGGCTCGAATCTCTCAGAGACAAGCTCAAGAACACGAAAACCCACCTCAAGGAGACACAGACTGAATTACAGCAGGTGCGAGCCTCTGCTGCTCGTCCTTCAGTGCGCTCAAACGGTGCAGCGTTCAATGAGATAGAATCAAAGAAGCGCAGAGCTGGAAAAATGGATGAGAATTCGGTCATTGGTACACCAGGAGACTTGCCCGCGGGGAAAAAGACAAGGAGGGCCCCAACAGCCGTTGGCGAAAAGTCAACCTTTTCTATAACGCCGTTCCTCAATCGGACAGCTAGTATGGCGCCTGATAGCCCGATTTCTCCAGGACTGAGGGAAGACGCTAGGCAAGACCGGACAACGCGCCACGTAGACTCTGATGGCGATGCTGCTGCTCCAAGTAGATCAAACACTCAGCAGGAGCAAGGCAAGGCACGCCCAGGACCACCCAACTCATCAAGTGGAGTCGCGAATAAGTCAAATGGAGTGGCAAGACGTTTGAATGCAGCCCCTTTGCTTGAACAAGTTGTCGAAGAAAGCAATGAGGAGCAACGGGCGAGCTGTTCAGACGACTGCAATCCTGGGCCGGTGAGAAAGGCGAAGAGAAAGATTCTCACCGGAGGCCCAGGAAAGACTTTGTTTGACGAAGATGAGGGTGGTACAAAAGGCCAACGAGGAGTCCAAGCCTTGAGAAGATCTAAGTTGGGACCTCGGAGAAACGTCACGGAGACCAATGGCTTTGGTGTGATATCGCCTCTAAAGAGGGACAGGAAGCTTGATATGAATTAAATGTGCGACTTGATTCGATAGTTCCGCAAGCTGCCGGTAACGTAAGCAATATTGTATGAAATGAGACACATTGTTTCGATCTGAAGAAATACCGACAGCGAGTGCCTTAAGATGGCCGAACTTATTGCAAAATGCGTTGAACTCGCCCAGGGGTGGGACACTACAGGCAGTCTCCAAGTTACGTAGATTTGATTGAAGGCCCCTTGGGCGAAGAGTTGACCTAGTGACCGGACATTTTCAGTGACCGGACAGTCTTAGATATACGCGTGACCTCCTCAAGATAAAAATTTCGCAGTATACGCTAATCATCGGAGATCACTAGCGACTTTGGTTAGGGGGATTCCTTGTATATTTCTGCCATATATTTGAGACTATCCGGTCACTGAAATTGTCCGATGACTAGCGAGGGATAGGTCAACTCTTCTAACGAGGGTAAGGTTGACTGGAGCCGAGCCGAACCTGAAATACCTACTCTAACAGCACATCCTAAGTCTAAGATTTAGCTATATATAACCAACGAAACGTTTTTTGACAAAAAAATATAAACCATTTTTAAATTACGTATTAATAACTTTATACGTAATAATCTCGCTGTCAAAATAGTGCTAGAGACGATATCTAAGCATACAACTTTCTGCCAAGACTAGAATGTGCTGTTTTTTTGGTACCCGAGGGCTACCTTACCTTATCCATATGGCGCGCTTTTGGCCGACCAGGGCTCATCGGAAAAAGAGTGTATCCTCAAGCACGTATTAGCCTATGCTCTTTTCATCGGAAAGAGCATTTTTATCTAAGTATTCACGAGGAACTCGGGGCAATCGCGCAGTCTTGGGCTGTCAACACCATTCCTTCAGATGCTTAATCTTTCGCGGCCACACTAGCATCCATCTCCGACTCGCATCATCGAGCAAAAGATGGCAAGCTAGAAAAGCGAAAGATGCCTATGCCGTCAAGGCCAAAGTGCAAGGCTTGAAAAGTCGTGCGGCATTCAAGCTCGTCGAGGTTCGAAGACCTGCCCTAAAGCTCGGACTGAACCATCTCATGCGCCTAGACAGCTCAATGAGAAGCACAAGTTGTTTCGTCGCGGACAAACCATTATAGACCTTGTACGACGATTCTGCCTAAGAACACAAACGCTCTAAGCTGACTCTCTGGAGGGTTATGCCCCAGGTTCTTGGTCTCAGGTACACGACTCCCTAGCAAACATTTTTCAGATTACACTAAGACCTAAGATAGGTCGCTGTCGATCGTGTAGGCCCTACTGGGCGCGTTGTCGGCATCGATATTATTCCATCCCAACCCCCAAAGGGAGTCTCCACTATCCAGGGCAATTTTTTAAACCAGGGGGTGCAAGACGAGTTGAAACGATTTTTGCGAGATTGGAATTGTCCAGATAATCGAGCCGCTAGCCGTGTTTCACCCTACCAAGTTGCAGAGAACGGTCTTGAAGAAGCTCCGGCGGGCAGTGTCGAGGGGTTGAGAGTCTCTAGACAGGGTTTAGCAGATGTCGTGCTCTGTGATATGTCCGAACCCTTTCCGCAGACCGAAGGGTTTTGGAAGAGAAGTCTGAGTGACCCTTTTAGGATGATGAATACAAGCGGCGTGAGCTTTCGAGATCACGCGGGAAGCATGGTAAGCCCAACCAGACTAGCACCTTGCGAAGCACTGCCTTACCTCGAGCTTTCGTAGGACCTATGCGATGCAGCCCTCCGGTTCGCTATGGAGGTATTGCGATCAGGAGGCCACTTCGTTTGCAAGTTCTATCAAGGACAAGAGGACAAGAGTTTGGAGCTCCGGATGAAGGCTGTTTTTGTCAAAGTCCACCGGGAGAAGCCGGACTCTTCTCGCAACGTAAAGGTCCAGGACTGGCAATCCTGTAAACACCGTTGACGTCTAATTAGGAATCTAAAGAAGCCTATTTTGTGGCTTTGGGGAAAAGGGATGACCTCTGTCTCGACGAAAACCAAGATCGTAGGTCGAAAGATTGACAACATAACCAACCTAGTCGTCTTTTCGTGGGAAAACATCCAAAAACATAGAGGCGGACCTCCACACACGATCACGCCAAGGGCCTCAAATCACAGAAGTTCGCCCTCCTCGTCTTCAAAATCGCTCGCTTCTGCAGCCTCCATCTCCTTTATTGCCACCTCGGCTTGACGCTGCACCTAAGCTTCAGTTAGTACGCTTCGTTTCATTGCCAAAAGAACGAGCTGAAGTACTTCCGCAAGGCCACTCAACTCCTCGACATAACCCGTTTCTTCAAGAGCTCGCTTGACAAAACTCCATCCTTTATCGGTGTATGCATTGGTCACCCTTGGGGAACATGCACTGCAATTTTCGTAACTTTTACCATTGATGAGCACATTGCGATAATCGGCAAGAAACCCACGAATTTGGTGGGGAACAATGCCTAGAGGCTGATCCGCATGACCAACGGCGGGGTTTTCTACAGCTGTAGCTGAAGCGCCCAATGGATGCTGCAGCAGGCCTACGAAAAGCTCAACAAGCAACGCTGACGCGATAGGTGCTATTCCAGGGCGAGTTACAGTGCATTGTTGATCTAAGGTTCGGTCTGCCATCGACTGGACCAAGGTTAGACATGAGAACCAGGAGAGCAGGGTAGCTTACGTCGGCTGGAGCGACTACATCGTTACAAAAGTAACACCCAAGTTCCTTATGGTCTAATATTGAGCTTTTCCTACCGTGACGCATCACAACGTAAGAATCAAAGCCGAGTGCTGCGTTCATAACGATCTTGTCAGAGGCTTTGCCTATTACCGTTGGCAGCCAACGACTTTCTCTAGTATCCATCAATAGGAATAATGCGTCGTGCGCTTCGATCAACGCTTGAAGCCTTTCAAAGTCCTGCTTAACTTTGATTGCATCCATGATAGGGTGTCCTGCCATTGGTACCGAGAGTACGAAACCCTGAGAATCAACGCTGGGGTAAATCTCTTTGAGACTCTCGGCCGCCCGGGTTGCTTTCTTAACGCCACCATTCAAGCAGTCACTGTGCGTAAAGAGTGGTTGTCGCACTGGATTAGAAAAAGAGACGCTCCCATTGTCGACGAAGGTAATTTTTCTAACGCCCCATCCCTAGAGAAAAGGTGTATCAGTGAGCGGCGATCTGGTCTAGAAGTGATTGCTGTAATAAGACATACCATTAAATTGCGTGAAACATAGCTCCCGAGCGTTCCAGCACCTAGCAACAGACACCTAGTGTTTTTGATCCTTTCAAGATTAAGCTTCGGCGCAATTCGCCATTTCATCAATTTCAAATTGAGATCAACAGCCTGATCTGCCAAACTTGATTGCGGTCAGCGGGAGAAGTTCATCTGTAGGCGATAAGAAGTACCGATGCGGATTCATGTATTCTCCAAGGTTCGCTGCTTTGTTTATCAACTTGCCTGCGCTGTTCTGTTCCCAGCCAGTGACTTTGGGCAACCTGTCTGGATCTGTCTCTGGTGTCGCTTCGGTGCCTGGCGATGACATCCTAAGCGGTACGACTAGACTTCTTGCGCGCTGCCCTTGTCCTTGGACGTCTCTGTAACACAAGATTTGAACCATTTGCAGTTTCCACCGTCGTCGAATCAATACGAGTAGATTCCGTAGCATCCAACCCGGATGAGAGGGATATGTGGATGGATCTGCGAAGGAAATGAAGCGATCAGATTCAGGGACGCCGTCAAAAAACCCGTTCTCGAAGGAGCGTAGAGAACCTATTGTCCAGTTGACTTCGTTTTCATACTCTGGCAGAGGTTGATTGGAGGGGGTCGTGGTGGGTGTTTCCTTCGAGTTCGGATGCATCGGATGTCTTTTCGCAAGAAAAAACCCACGCTGGCCTGAGTCCACACTCGACCGCCAGGTTTCAACTGCGGCTGTCAGAGACGTCGCCTCTGGGATTGTGAGGTGAGAAATGATCTCAACGGCTGTCCGATGTACATTGGCATTGCCGTCCGTATCTACGTAAGGCATTACATGCCATGCTGGGTCCGAGTGCAGTGCAGGAAATGCGAAGAGATATGTGAATTTGTACTTCTTAATATCTGCAAAACAAATGACAGAGAACGAAGCTAGGAGTGAAGGACATGAAAGAATCGTGCCATCAGATATGGCGTCCCAAATCTACTTTCGTATCAACATGATTAACAATACCAAAAGGAATGAACACATTAGCTAACAGTCCGTGCAGCTTGAGCAAGAACAGCTGCTTTATCAAGACTCTTGTAACTTTCAATAGTATTGACATTCTTGATCATGCCTTCGGCTCGGTAGAGCCCACTTGGCGAGCTATACCGGAATTCAGCTGAATCCTATCAAACCACTGGTGACGTACAGACATATCGCCGTTCAGTGCACTGCCATGGAGCTGCATACGACAAGACGCTTCCGGTGGGTCACTGGGCCGAATTTCGTAAAACCCACGCAGCGCTTGAGCAGATTCATCTAATCGATCGACGTCGACCTTTCGCGACGCGAGATTCATCCAGAAAGGAAGTTCGACGTCGGACGAGAAGGTCGCAAATCTTAAATTGGTCATAGTAGAAAAAAGATCTAAGCAAATATGACAAATTTAGTTGAGTCTCCTCTCAACGAAACGCTTCTTGATAAGATGAAGAACACTCAGCGTAGTCACTCGAATTCATTCCGGCAGCGTGCACTTGGTCGCTTGTAAAAGGTAGCAGCCTGGCATCACATGAGAGTCGATGGTGACCCTTATCTAATCTTTACTGGGTTCTCATAGCGTATTAAATCATACACTAATGACGCGTATCTTAATATCTACCTCTGGGCTACGTTTCGTCAGACATGTAAGTAGCGCAGCGGAAAATAATGCTCATTGGTCTCTGCGGTGGTGAGAAATGTTGCAATGAGTAATGCATCACCTTCGCTTACACACTGAAAAGGTATTTGCGCCGGCAAGACATCGGTAGCGGATTTCCTGGTCCACGAACAGAATTTCACTAAATTATGCATTGCACGAAATATCTCACCGCCGTCTTCTGACGGCGTGAGTGGTGTAGTTCCTGCTGAAAAGGGCGTGGATCAGAAATATTTTGGACACTTCGAGGCTCTTTTGGAATATGTTACAAAAAATTGGCATCAGCGCTTCGTGACACAAGATGTGGGGGATGAGACCATGTTGGATAGTCTCCAGCGTCGCCCCTTCTTCCTTCTTGTTAGCATTGAAGCGCCGGTGTGGCTCAGATGGAGAAGACTAATAAAACAGTATGCTACCCTATGATCATAAAGCACTGTCTTTCTCAATCATATCATAGATGTAAGACTTGCAACCAGAGTCCACCATCTCTTGAAGCTTTTGTGATGCGGGATGACGCGAGCCGTTACAATCTAAACGATGGCTCTGCTCGCATGTTGGATCGAGCTGAAGTACGGTTGGTGAACCAGACATCTTCTATGCAGAAACTGCATGAATCACTTAGGATACTCACGCTGGCTGACGAAGAGCGATTGCGACCCAATTGGGATGAGTACTTCATGCAACTGGCGTCACTCGCCGCCCAACGTAGTAATTGCATGAAACGTCGCGTGGGCTGCGTATTGGTCCGTGATAAGAGGGTTATTAGTACAGGATACAATGGAACCCCCAGAAACCTAAAAAATTGTAACGCAGGTGGATGTGGGTCAAAAGAACCATGTTTGGGCGCCGAAGAGCTGATTGAAATAGGTCCGCGGTGCAACTCTGGCTCTGCAGCTGGCACCGGCTTGTCAACATGCTTGTGCATTCACGCAGAAGAAAACGCTCTGCTCGAAGCTGGTAGAGAACGAATCAGAGAAGGCTCGATCCTCTATTGTGATACGTGAGTGTGCTGCTGCCCTTCAGGACCTCTGATTGACACACCAAAAGCTGCCCTTGTTTGACGTGTAGTATCAAGATCACACAGGTAGGGATTTCAGAAGTCGTGTATTCTCAACATTACGGGATGGACGATTCAGTAAGTTGCATACTTTTTGTAGAGGTGCGGGACTGACTCTGGTAGACAGCGGCGGTGTTTCAACAGGCAGACGTTGGGCTCCGTCAATTTTCTCCAGTAGGTTGCTTTCATGTCATCAAAGATGATGTGCTGAAAGGTCAACAGCCACGCAAAGGTCTAGTCTATCTGGTAGACCCATAATTGCCGTCTTTACGTTGTGGTGATCTGTTTCGTTCAGCGAAATAGCGATTCGGACAAGTCCAGGTGGCATTGGAAACAGTCGATTACTAGTATGAGCTTGTTATGGCGGTGTCTTTTTTCTTCAGCAGTGCTCTACACTGCCCTCAATTTGTCTCACTAGTAGATTCTTTTTGGACAGATAAGTTTTGACGTCATTCACGGTGTAATTTCCACGATGAAACTACTACGTCTTAGCACCGGGTCGGTAACAGCGTTTTTAATGACCTTACCATTCCTGCTCCAAGAGCAGCATCTGTGGATGTGAATTTGAATACTTGCTCAAAATGGGTTGGGTTACCGGCACCGCTCGAAGCGATGATTGGGATACTGACCCTTTTTTTTAAATCATCTATGAGCTCCAGGTCAAAGCCACTATTGCTACCGTCTTTATCAATGCAGTTGAGCAATATCTCCCCAGCCCCTAGAGCCTCAACTGAGGTTGCTAGCTCGGTAACATCAAGATCACGGCCTTCGCGTCCACCTTTGATAGTGCATTGATACCAGCAATAAACTTGACCCTCTGGTCCGGAATACTTTGTCCTAATTGTATGATGCCGTGTCTCTTGCGGAGAACGAACGTAAACCCTTTTGGGGTCAATGCTCACAATGACGGCTTGGTTCCCGTAAGCCGCTGAGATTGTTTCAATAGCTGTTGTGCCCGTTGGCTTTTTTCCATCGCGCATATACTGCTCTGCAATAAGGACTGCTTCCGAACCAATGCTGATCTTGTCAGCGCCCGATTTGAAATACAGTGTTGCAACATCAAGGGCAGGGACCATCTTGCCGTTGGCGTCTACGGAGTCTCGAATGCCACCTCCCACGGTCAGAGGCACGAACACATTTTCGGAGGTACGTCGTAGAACCTCCAGCATTGGAAGATCTGCCAATGGGCAATTCCGGAAAGACGTAATGTTGAGAAAGGTTATCTCATCGGCCCCTTGTTCATAATACCTCTGCGCCATCTCCACCGGTTTTCCGAGGTTCCTGACGTTGCCGCCTTTGGAAGTTTCTCCTCTTTCACGAACATCATACTGGTCACCTTTCGTTACGACTAAATCACCCTGATCATTAGCGCGTACGTCAAGGCACGCGATAACCCTCCTGGTCAGACCCTGGCTCATCGCCGATTGTATCGGGTTATTTGGTAATGCCCATTGCCTGCCTTCCAGGAAGGCCTTTATGACACGCAGACCGGCGATTCCGCTCTTTTCTGGATGAAATTGGGTAGCAAAAACGTTACCACGAGCAATAGCCCCAACAAATGTCTCCGTGCCATAAGAAGCGGTTGCAACGGTCCAACCCTGTTGTTCGAGCACACCTGCTTCGTACGGCACAGCATAAGAATGAACATAGTAATACTTGCTGTCATTCTTTAGACCGTACAAGCATCCTCGAGAAGAGAGAATAGCTTGTGAAATTGCAGCAGAGTTCCATCCGATGTGCGGCACGCTCTTGTCGCTGCTATCGAATCGCGACAACCTACCTGGTAGGAACCCTAAACCCTCAACGTCTGCATTCTCCTCAGATCCTTCAAACAGTGCCTGTAGCCCAACGCATATTCCCATGAATGGTTTAGAAGAATCTACATGTTTACGAATGGCTTCAAGGTATCCACTAGAAGCAAATTGTGTCATACAATGCCCAAAATGACCCACACCGGGTAGAATAAGATACTACGCATTCATTAGTATCTGTAAATTGGATCGGATAAAGCTGTAGACAGGAATTTAGAATGCGACTTGGCATACTTCTGCGTTGTCGATGTCTTTTGGCTCTTTGATCCATGAAATTGTGAAGCCTAGTTTCTCAATTGCGTTGCAAAGTGATCGGACATTGCCAGCCACATAATCCAGAATGTGTACAGGTGGCATTGCGGCTCGAAATTGGCGGTCTTTCCACGAAGAATATCAGTATACAGACGAAATGAGTTTTAAAATCCTAAGGGTCTGATTAGTAAGCTGTAAAAAACACATTAGCGGCAAGTAGATTCTATGTCGTAATCAAACGGCGTTGTCATTAGTAATGTGCCTTTGTCTTCTTTTAGTTCCCAGTCATCCTGCATCCTACAATCATCATCGGCATCTCACATCGATGTTTCCCAGCTACAACCCTCGACCATTTACGTTTTAATATGATCGGCCTCCTGCTTGATACAGCTCCCGACGGCTGGTAGATGCTTTCGAGCTCCTCGTATTCAAAGGCGGACACCAGAGCCTGAATCATTCTCTTCAAGGCGTGAAAAGAATCAAAGGCAAAGGATTCATACACTGGATGGGAAGTGGATGTATTTAATCTGCGTGAGGGTTCGAGTTCAGCTTGGTGAAGGCCTTACTGTACGGTCACTAGCTTATTAATCTCTGCATCCTGAGAGCTGCAATATCTTTGTGCCCTGGTGCAAATAACAGAATTGAATAGATGTTATTGCTGGAACCTAAAAAAAAATCAACGACGTTCGCACTACGCTTATTTGACTCGCTGATCACTAAATTGCAAGGGATAGCCGCCGAGACTCCTTCCAAGCATTAGCATTGGCATCTCGTTGACGGACTTGCTTCGTTTCTAGAACCGGCTCAGTCGAAGTGATTAGCAGGAGCCCTAAGCCAAAGGGCGATTCACGAGAGTGGGTAGACCTGATCAGATTCTATCGTCCCAGAAATGTCTTCCTCAGTCTTTTTTCGCTTCAAATCTCAGAAGGAGCCTTCTCGAGTGACTTTCGATGGTACTGGAATCTCTGTTTTCGAACTAAAGCGAGACATAATTGCTCAAAGCAAATTAGGAGACGGCTCGGATTTTGAGTTGATCATTAATTCAGAGGACACGAATGAGGGTAAGTAAAATCAGAAGGGCGTGGTGATCTTACTAACGCTTCAGTAGAATACGATGATGACACTGCAATAATCCCGCGATCGACGACAGTAATTGCTAAGAGGCTTCCTGCTAGTAAGCCTGGACGAGGGGGAGCAGCGCGATATGTGTCTGGAAAAATGCCGCAAAGTTCGAAGAATGCCTATCGACAAGAGACTTCATCGTCGAAGAATACGACCAATCAATTCTCTCATGGTCTCGGCAACATACGTGGTGTGCAGAGTGAGGAAGAACGGATAAAGTCTACCTTGCAGATGGGTGCGGACGACTGGGCACGGCAGCAGCAGCAGATGGCCAAGTACGCTTTGATGACCCCATTTACCATTCAATATCATTTTTGCTAATACCATTCCTGCTGCATTAGTGCCGCCCCTGTGCACCGTACTTTACCAATGAAAGGAAAACCCCAGAACGTGCCCGATCATCCGCCAGCTTCAACATATGTGTGTCATCGTTGTAACGAAAAAGGTCACTGGATACAGGAGTGCCCGACAAATAATGATCCAGCATTTGATAACCGACCTCGAATCAAGCGAACTACGGGCATTCCTAAGTCTTTTCTCAAGACAGTTGAAAGGCCGACTGCAATCGTTAATGACGGGACGATAGATGACGCAAAACAGCCAAGTGGGGTAATGGTGAACTCTGAGGGTGAATATGTTGTCGCAGAGCCGGATCAAGCTGCATGGGACAGATATCAAGTGCAGGCAAAAATTTCCGTAGCCGCGCAAAATGTCGCTGCGAAGAGCACTAAAGATCTACAAGACCTAGGTTTGGAATGCCAAATGGACAAACGTTTGTTTGTAGATCCCACGAAGACACCTTGTTGCGGTAGGACGTTCTGCCATGAATGCATCCAGACCGCCTTGCTCGATAACGATCTTCGCTGCCCCCAATGTTCTACTGACAATGTTCCGATTGATGATCTGATACCTGATGTTGAGATGGCGGCTAGAGTTCGCAAATATGAGGAGGGTAAAGCTGCAGCAAGGCCAGTTGAGATACCGGAAAATCCAGTCTTTACTAAATCTGAAGACGTTCTTCCATCTTTTGCGCCATCGGAATCCAAGAGTCCACTTGCAAAGCTATCTGTCCCTGAGCCCTCACTAGCCATCAAGGAATCAAGAAAGCGCCCTGCTGAATTGGAGTTAGAAAATACCCGTTCAGGTCAAAGCCCAAAGAAAGAACAGCCTGCTAGAATCGCAAACAAGACACCCAGCTATTTTGACCAGTCACGAACAAAAGATCGAACCATCGATCCCGCAACCTCCGCCAACGGAAGTCAAATAAATTCCAACCTCAATCCTATGTCATTTCCGAACATGAATGGATTCATGGGCATTCCTGTGAGCATGGGTATGCAAAATTCGATGATGATGATTCCACCAGCAACCTTTACAAGCCAGAACTGGAACCATTCTTGGGGAATGCCATACAGCCAACCAAACTTAAACATGAATATGGGAGCGCCTCAAAACTCTGCACCTTATACCAATGGGTTCAATCAACCAAATATGCGAAGTAATGGGTCACAAAGCATACAAAGCCAGTGGAACTTTGACAACAACGGCAACAAGATTGCGTACGGTCAATTTGCAAACCAGCAACGGTCAAATAACGAAGAAGAAAGTGCCTACTTCCGAAAGCCAGTGAATCCCAATCGACAGCAGAATCGACGGAATTGGAACCAGAATCGACCAGCAGATTTTCGCGAGATTTAGTGCTCAGACCCTTGTTACCACGGCTTCTTTCTGATTTGTCTTAGAAGCTGACTATTGTACAACACTAGTCAATGTCGCCTTTTTGCTTTTAGCCGGGCGTTGGTGGACCATTAGGGGCCAGCTGGACAGTAAGATCAAAATCCACACTATTTAGAGGCAATATATTATCTTTCTCGCAAGCCGTAACCAATTCTTGGCGTTTTCTTAGATTTAATACACTCGTATTCTATAACGCCAACCCCGCTCAGTCTTACTCTGCCCCTCCTGACTCATACGAGAATCCAGCAGCGAAGAAACATGGTATACCTTATCTCTTCTCGATCAAACGCTTCCCATAGCACTTGCAAGTTTGATGCACAAAACCCAGCCATGTTCAAACTCCTTGCTGCATGGGCGAAAAGCCCGCAATATGCTATTGGTTTCCCTTCACACTGAATGCGCTATGTTCACACGGACGCCAACTTCCTTCCACTTCCCGATATACCTGCTTCCTTCAATCCCCTCTCGCAAACACGAAGGAAGAGTCACTTCAAATGCGCCGCCTGCCTCTACGACGAACAATAGTCAAGTTTCTACCCCGAAAAGAAGCTATTTTCCAGGCCATGCTTCACACCTTCGATGCACAAAATGCGCGGTCGATATATGTCTGACGTCCCAAATTATAAGTAAAGGTTTTACAGGCCGCCATGGTCGGGCATACCTTGTTTCCCCTTGTCCTCCTGCCGCGGCACTCCCATTAGTCGCTCAATGTGGGAAGCCGGTCTGTCTCCCCAATACGAAGACAGACCCGCCATCTCAGCGTCAATTAGTGACCGGTATTCACACTGTGAGCGACGTGCGATGCTCGTTTTGTGGCTCGATGCTGGGTTGGAAATACGATAGCGCCGAAGATGAAAACCAACGTTATAAGGTTGGTAAATATATCTTGGAAACGAAGATGGTATGCACTTCTAGTGACTGGGAGCACGACGATCTCGATCTTCTGCCATCAAGTTTCCAACAAGCAGGAAGCACATTAGAACGTTACAAAGATGTTAGTGATGTTGAATTTGATAGTCAAGATGAAGATGAATGCGAGGACCTCTTTGCTGGAATTTGGAGTTCTTCTCTGGCAATGAAGAGGAAGCAAGATAAAATCTTTCTCAGGTCTTTAAACTGAGTCGGGATGGTAAGTCGGGCTTAGAGAGCCGGCGACCAGCGGTAATCTGGGATCCATAACTAGGTACAGGTGTATAAAGAGCGGTAATAACCAGTCATCTCCTATAAATTCCCGCTGTGATTAATTTGGAGTGGAACCATGATGATATGTTTGGATTGAGTCTATTACCTGGTGACGACTGGCTTTCGCTATGAATCATCGAGTGTCTCGGCAAGTTTTCTCTTCCTGAGTATCATTAATTTTGAACAAATGATATGTATCCGTCGATTGAATATAAGTGAAGAATCAGACCGAAGGATCTCACAGGCCGCTCGGCTTCTCAAGCTTGGACCTCTTGTTGTCGTGTACGCCATCTAGTTTAGAAAGTTCAATTTTCCTCTTACTGCAGGAAGACGCCTCATCTGCTATTGAATTTGATATGGCTGCCTCACTAGCCTGCTTCTTTCTTTTGACTAGGCCACTCAAATCGTTCGCGTCCTTAGCAGCGCGGTCGAGTATCTTCTTCTGATCACTAGGGGATTCGCCTAACATAGAGCCGAGAATGCTAGCCAAAGGATTAGAGTCCTCTACCCTGCCCTTGTCTGGAGCGTCGCTGATGGAGACAGGAGGCTGTTGAAGCTCAGACAGCTGTCTGTTTGTTAGCAAGCTTACGGAGGGCCCAGGATATGACCTCACCCTCTGTTCCATGTCAATTACCATTTCCTTTACTTCCGCAATACCGCTTGCAATCTTGGACTCTCGATCAAGCTTGCCATTCGACCCCACCATTTCTCGCAATGCCGACTCTTCTGTCCGAATCCTGCTTTTGCAGCTCGCAATTGCCGCTTCCATCTCCTTCGCTGCTTCTTCTCGCATTGCGTAGTCAACATATGCTCCCTTTTCCGAAGTTGTCTCTGCATTCCCAGATTGCCGCTCCGTGACCGAAGAGAATTCTAGAGCCAACGACAGTTTATAATGTGCTTCAGCCAATAGGCTTGATGATGGCACAAACAGCCTTTCCTTCAGCTCTAATGCCGATTTGAGATCTGTCACAGCACTTTGAAATCTTTCTCCTTCGAGCGATATTTCCGCCTGGAGGTCATAAGTGTCGGCTAGACGCTCCTGTAACTGACGTTCCTGCGGCAGCACTTCCACACTTTTGCCTTTGCCGGTTCTATGATCTTCCTCAATTTTTTTAATCAGTAAGACGCGTGCCATGTCCAACACCTCAAAGGCGTTCATTAAGTCATCGTCTTCCGCGTCTGGATCCTCTCCTGGGTGGTCTGCATCGCCGGCCTCCTCTTCCTCTGACGTATCGAAGTTTTCATCGCCAGCGAATTGGAAATACGGTTTCTCGCTCTTGCCGACTTCTGCCGATGGTCTCTGATATTCTTCGCTCTCCTCGATGGCTTTCGCGATGACACCCTCAGGCTCCGTCTCAATCTTATGGTCTAAACCCAATTCTCCAACTTGACCCTCTTCGTTGCTAGGCTCGTCCTTTGGCTTCTCGCCGGCAACTTGAGGGCCTAGAACGTCGCTCTTCTGAACTGCAACGTGATATAGACACCTCCCATACGCATACAACAAGTCTGCGTTTTGGGTTGACATCTCGCCATAGATCTCCGCTTGTAGCTCTGTCGCATGCGCATATTGCTCTGCTGCTTCCCCATAATTGCTTAATGAATATTGATGAGCTGCTTTGGCGACCAACTCGTCAAGCTGATCAATTCGCTTATCACCATTGGCATTGTCGCTATCGGTATTGGCCACGTCAGGGTCCTTCGTATCGTCCGCCATGGTGTCTTTCTGACTCTCGTGTTGGGTTGATAAAAAGTGATGTTGCTCTCAGACGTGCATCATATGATTTCCTGGAAGGCTTGGTTCCTAACAGCGTTCGCAAGGGTCTTCGATCGAGAGCGAAATATATTTGTCCATAATTACGGGAGAGCGAAGGTTACGTGCACTTAGAACCTAGACGCGCGACGCGTAGATCATAACTTTTTTCTTGCGGATCATTGTATGTCTTGACATTATCAACAATGCCTGCTTTGCACGTCGACGCCAACAATTTGGGCTCTCTCCATGGGCACATTCATGACCCGGACACTATTGCCTCTTCTTCACCTGCCTTTGGGACGCCTATACAACCCATTCCACAACCCAAGCCACAAGAACCTCCCCAAGCCCTCCACCTTGCCTATCTCTCTCCCACCAGCCACACTGAGACCGTTGGCCTTTCGTGTTTTTACGAAGAAACACAATCTCAACCTCACTTCAACCGCATTACAGCTACTAGCTACGTTCATTGGGAAGCAATGCGGTTCTGCATGGCGCGAAGCAGGTCTTGCGGAAAGACTACTAGACGACGCTGCAAAGCAATGGAAACTGAATGGTGGAGGAGTCCTGGTCCCTGGAGAAGGTTCTGAACTCAACGGCATACTCAACGGCATTCAGTCTGCAGCTGGGAAACTGCCCAATAATTTGAGCCGGCGAGGATTTCCAGCGTCCAGGATGAGCGCATCACTAGAAGATTTATCTTCTACCGCCACGAACCTCCCAAAGAGAGAACACCTCGAGAATATGAGTGAGAGCACGACATCAGGCGACCGAAACGAGGAACCCTCTAATGAAGCGAGCGATCCACGGCGATGGCTCAAGGTGATTAATGCATTCGAGCAGCCAAGGCTTTCATATAATCCAGAAAAAAAACACTTTGAGCATTGTCTTACAAGCCCATCAGTCATGTCAGGGCCAGGTCGAAAGACAGACATGGCACGTCAGAGGTATCATTTGGTCCACCAGCGACTTATGCGCAACGAATCATTCCAGACCTCTGCAATTTTACTGGCAAGACAGAAGCTTTCCCAGCTCTCACGCTCCACATCTGCTTTGCGTCAGCAAACTTACAAGCTTACACCAATTGCTAACCTCCTAGGTCGAGGAGGCAGTAACCATCTGCTCATGGGGATGCTTTCTCGGTCGCCTTCAGGACATCTGACCATCAATGATCCGACAGGAAGCATCGTTCTCGACCTACATCACGCTCGTCCTTCTCCAGAAGATGGGGTCTGGTTTGCGCCTGGCATGCTTGTAATCGTCGACGGCCAATATGAGGACCAAGAGACCAAATCTGGGTCTGGCCTTGATGGTAACAATGGCGTTGGGGGAAATGTGAGCGGCGTTTTTGTCGCATTTGGTATGACTGGACCACCATGTGAGCGACGAGAGATAACAGTTGGTCACGGCAATCGTGATTTGACCAATAATGAGAGAGCTGGGGCAGGATTCGGCTGGGTCGACTTCCTAGGCGTAGGGAGTGAACGGGCGGTTGGTAATTCCATGCGCGCTATTGAGAAGCAAGTATTTAGGAAGAGGACCCCAGACTCAACGGGCGAAGGCAGGGCGAGAATTATCATACTGGGTGAAGTCAATCTGGACAAGGCAAAGACACTTCAGGCCCTCAGAAAGGTTCTTGCGATATATGCGGCAGATTCAGCGGAGAACACGCCAATGGCGGTCGTGCTGATAGGTAATTTCGTTCGTTATGCCGCAATGGCCGGAGGAGGTAGCGGAGGTAGCATCGAATATAAGGAATACTTTGATTCACTAGCCTCTGCTCTTTCAGATTTTCCGAGCATGCTGCACAACACAACTTTCATTTTTGTGCCAGGCGATCACGACCCTTGGCCGTCAGCGTTTTCTTCGGGAGCAGTAACCGTCCTGCCACGGGAATCAGTACCAGAGCTTTTCACGTCACGAATACGGAGGGCATTTGCGACTGCAAACACCGAGAACGAGAGACTGACAGGGGTTAAGGCAGACGGAGAGGCTATATGGTCCACGAATCCAACGAGGATAACTTTATTTGGATCAGTGCACGAGATTGTTGTGTTTCGGGATGACATTTCTGGTCGACTTCGCCGCCACGCCGTCCGCTTCAATCAAACAGACTGCGATGGCTTGAATGATCATGAGAGCGAGACCGGCGAAAACGACCAAAGCTTAGACAAGCAGTCCGCAATGCTTCACAACGATATCGCTGAAAATGAAAACGTCCTCAACCTGGCCGCAGTTGAGGCTTCCAGGAGCAAGAATGCAGAGCTGGGTCACACAAAAGTCCCATCACACACGCAAACTTCTCGTAAGCTTGTGAAAACACTCGTTGATCAGGGCCATCTGTCGCCTTTCCCCGTATCACAGCGGCCAATTATGTGGGATCATGCACACGCTTTAAATCTGTATCCTCTGCCTACAGCCCTAGTCATAATGGACGCTGAAGCTCCCGCATTTGCGATAGGATTAGACGGTTGCCATGTTATGAACCCTGGATGTCTGATTATGTCAGGCAAAAGGGGTGTTGCGCAGTGGATGGAGTATAATGTGAAGACTCGGCGTGGAAAGGTTAGAGAAAGTCACTTCTGATTACGATTGGCGAATTTGATTGCACGATGTAATGAAGAAGATGCGGACGAACGCGAGAAAAGCTAGAGATCAATCTATACAAGTAATCACGATCAATTCGTGCAAACTTCAGAAAGACTTGCGAATCACTTTTCAGGTGAGGATCTCACCACGATGAAAGGGCAGTCTGGAGTTGCCTTTGTGCGTACGCGATCTGGCTCGGTATACAGATCATAAACTCAGTCCGTCTGTTTCTGGATTGCCTTTCTAAGATGTACGTCGGTCTGTTGTGCTTTGTAGCTAGCTTGCTTAGGAGAATGTTCTGTGTTGAGTAGATGAAAGAGCTTTTGTCAGGGATCTGAAAAACCTTTGGCTACATTGGCTTTAAAAACTATGAATTAGTTGGTTATAGGACTCTTGCTCTAGCAGCTATATGGAGAAGATGTCGTGAAGGGCTGAAGTAATGTAGAGTGGGCGCTTTCAGGGGCAGAGGCTTCACTTTGTTTTTGGCAAGCCCTAAGTCTAACTTTATTTGAAATACCTACGGGCCGGGCCGATTACGATAGCTGAATCGTCTCTACGCACTTATTTAAATGCTAGCTCGTCTGGCCCCTTTCTTGCTCACCCCAATCCTTTACGTGATTTGCAAGTCGTCACTATGGAGCAAACGGTGGGGATTCTTGGTGGAGGGCAGCTTGGAAGAATGCTCACAGAAAGTGCTAATCGTCTTAACATCCGGACATTAAGTCTTGATGCGCCTGAGGCACCTGCAAAGCAGATTAATGCCACTGGTGAGCACATCGACGGCTCTTTCAAGGACCCTGATGCTGTGCGGCGATTGGCGAAGCTGTGTGATATTTTGACTGTCGAGATCGAACATGTTAACACCGACATTCTCGAACAATTGGACGGCAAAGTGCAAATTCACCCAAGCTGGAAGACTATCCGGGTTATCCAGGATAAATTCAGTCAAAAGACACATCTCCATGCTAATGACATACCAACTACCTTTTCGTCCTCGTTGCAATGTAATACCACTGCAGAATTGAAGTCGGTTGCTGGTGAAGTAGGCTACCCTTTCATGCTGAAGTCTAGAACAGAGGCCTATGATGGACGAGGTAATCATAAGGTAAATTCAGACTCTGATCTGCAGAATGCCTTGGACTGTTTACGGGATCGCCCGCTCTATGCCGAAAAATGGGCAGACTTTGACATGGAGCTTGCAGTCATGGTAGTGAAAGTTGAAAGCGATCCGTCTTCAGATTGGTCAAGGATTACGAAAGCGTTCCCTGTGGTTGAGACCATCCATGAAGACAGCATTTGCAAGTTGGTTTATGCCCCTGCGCGTCGAATAAGCAGGGAGACCCGCCAGAAGGCCCAAGAGATGGCACGAAAGGCGGTGGCCTCGTTCTGGGGCAAAGGTGTTTTTGGATGCGAGATGTTTCTTCTTAATGACGGCTCCCTCTTGGTGAACGAGATTGCCCCCAGACCTCATAACTCAGGGCATTATACGATAGATGCTTGCCCGCTATCACAATATGACGCACATTTGAAGGCAATACTTGGTCTTCCTATACCGCTTAACAGTCTACATTTGATAGAACCGGGTGTCAATGCCATCATGTTAAATATTCTTGGTGGTGTCAAAACGGACTCTCACATGCATGCTGCACACGCTGCTCACGCTATCGATGGGGCGCGAATCCACTTGTATGGCAAAGGGAAAGCCCGTCCAGGTCGGAAAATGGGCCACATCACCGTGCTGGCGGGCGATATGACTACAGCAGAACTTCGTATGCAGCCACTCATTGAAGATATTGATCGGATTCGGAGAGAAAGTCAGGTCAATGATCAAATGTTAGATGAACCGCGAACGAGGCAGCCGCTTGTGAGTATCACGATGGGTTCAGACTCCGACCGCTCCATACTTGCGCCAGGTGTTCAGATTCTGAAAGAACTCGACATCCCATTCATGGTGACAATAACGTCAGCCCATAGGACCCCCGATCGCATGGTCGACTTCGCGAAGGGGGCACGACGGCGAGGATACAAAGTCATCATTGCCGCCGCCGGAGGGGCGGCACACTTGCCTGGTATGATAGCCGCTATCACACCACTGCCAGTCATTGGCCTGCCAGTCAAGGCAAGCTGCCTCGACGGTGTTGATAGCTTATACAGTATCGCTCAGATGCCGGTAAGTCTTGACTAGAGAAAGTCTGCACGCTGCGAGGGTGGCAAATGAGAATGTAAACCCTAACGTTTCGCAGAGAGGGTGTCCAGTGGCGACAGTTGCTATAAACAACTCCGTCAACGCAGCGCTTTTAAGTGCGCGTATACTCGCACTGTCAGATCAAGGTATTTGCCACAGACTTGATGAATACCTCCACAAACAAACATCAGCAGTAGAGGAACAGGCTCAAAGAATGGAGAATGTTGGGTTCAGCGACTATGACAAGACAGACTGAGACGCGACCATGATGACGAGTTGCACCACCGTCGCTAATCCATGTTGGTGCTCTACTCCGAAAAGCGTTTCTGAACCGGATTATTCGTTCATGGCAAGCACTTCTCGAACAAAATAGGTCGGAGAAAGGGCCCAACGAGATTGGGGCCAAATGGTCGGCTTTTGATTCGGATGCTTGCCTGAGTACAGAATACACTACCAAATTAGGCGCCTCTTTCGCCACTCCGTTCTAAATCAAGTCTCTCTGAGGCGGACAGTTTCCCTTCTGGCCACGTTGCACGTGCTTCACCCTCCAGATGCGGCTCTGCTGCAACATGTAGCAAATTGCTGGTATTCCACGAGGCCTATGCAGAGAGCTAAGCTATACAGCGGCCGCTAGCTGACCCCACAGACCCACGGTTACCTCTACAAGATGTTGGGGTGAAACTGGAATGAGACGATGGTCAATGCGTCTTTGATGGTTATATAGAGTAACAATCTGTTGCGATCGCCTGTCGCATACCTGGCCCTTCTTTTCCGAGGGTTGGCAAGCCCGAGGGCTTAGGCGCAGCTCACTTGGTTCTCCTCGATGGCGAGGATGAAGTGACGGTAGGGTTTAGATCTTCAACAGCTTCAAAGTTGGGGCCGGGCTCTAGCTCCTCAGGATTTGACGCTGTACGCTTAATGCTGAGTGCTTAGGCGACGGTAGAGTTTGCAACCTCTGGTATACATGAAACATTGTTCAGACATAGCTACTGGAAAATCTCTAACCTCGAGCCAAAGGACGACTTGCGCCCTTTCGGTTTGAAAGAAGATTCAAACTCGCGATGAGCATGCGCGCGGGAATCCCACATTCCCAAAATCGCAGGCTCTTAGCACCCAAGTGCACACCATCTGGTATGCCCCCTGGCCTTGTGGTGCATTTTAAAACCCTCCTTCATCAACTCGAACAGGTGCGCTGTAGACAGTCCCTCCGTAAGGCTCGAAATCCGGGCAATTATTCCTTAGTCGCAACGGTGGTGCAGCCACCAGCAGCAGGTGCGGCACTCTACCCACGGAGTAGGCTAAGGCCCTGACAAGCTTACCGTAGGCGATCCCCCGGAGCCCGTCAGCCTTCAGGACTCAGGAATCCTGCCTGCCAAGCCATGGCCGATAAGCCCGTCAGCTGCGGCATCGATGGAGGCCTCTCCCAGAGCCTGCCCGACGACAAAGAAATCCTCCTGGGCCACAAGAAAAGGCTACAGAATGGCATCTTGGACAGCGCCGATGTCCACCATTTTCATCTGTTCGACGACTCAATCCCGCCTAATTGTCCGCCTACCCACGTCAAACACCCAATAGTGGCCACGAAGCTTGCGGCCAATACCCTTTCGCCGGACGCCATTGACATTGATCTCTCCGAGAACGGTGTGACAGAAGATTGCCGCTATTGGAACCCACCTCTGCAAGCGGTGCCGCTCGCCTCTTATTACAAGCTACATCGCGTGCCTTCTCTAGACGGCATGGCAGAAAAACCAGCGGCGGATCTTGGGAATGGCGTCAATTTACCGGTGAGACCATCGGTCACAGAATCACTGGCCCGAACGTCGCCCAACGGTGTTCAGAATAAAATACTAGAACAGGTTGTGAGAACGCCTGGGAGGGAGCCATCACCGCAGCCGACGCACTTGAGCGTTCCTGGGCCAGGACAGCCCAGGGTCCTCCACGAGCAAGGATCAGGATATGTCGCTCCCAAATTTGAGGGCAAAGAATTGCAGATGGAACAAGGTAGGGACACAAATCCACGGAGACGTATATGGTCCTAATGACTGACTTCGATGCTCCTAGTTATGGATCAGATCGAAGAGAAAGGCTTCATTCCGCCGGAATTCGTAGAAACGGAAACACATTGGTTCTACAACGAGCTAGGGATCGACGACATGTACTTCCAGACCGAGTCAGTGCCTGCTATCGTTAATCACATCCTTTCGCTCTACGCTGGTAAAGTTGCTGCCTATGCAAGAGATGATGGTCGTTTGGAGATTCGTTTAGATAAAGAGGCCGTGGACCACGCTGTCTATATCGATACAAGCAGACCCGGTATCAGCGTAGTTGATGGGCCACGCTATGAGCAAAGGATTGACGAAAAATATATCAATGGTTCCCTAGGAGAGAACAGCTACAGGGTGGAGACATTTCGCTCTGGCAGCCATCTTCCCGGCGAAAAGGGCCAGCAGCTGCGATGTTACTTCGTATATAAATGCAACTTCGTAGAGGCAAACCCTGGCCCTCAAGAGACTCGGCTGGACGTGATCGGTGAAAAGAGATTTCTCCAAAAGGCGACTCAGAACACCAAGGATGTATATCAAGAGATCATGAACCAGGCTGTCACTCGGACTGGTCCAGTAATAGAAATGTTCGAAATTCAGGGCACGAGGGAGAGGCGCCTGGTCATTGCCTATCGACAAGGTTCAGCTATGGGCATGTTTAGCGCCCTTTCTGACCTTTACCACTATTATGGATGTACGAGCTCACGAAAATACGTCGAACAATTCTCAAATGGGATGACTATCATGTCAAGCTATCTTCGTCCGCTGCCACAGACGGCCTCAAATGCACGTTTCCCTCCAATTGAGGCCTCGATTCATCAGATCATGAAAGAGGCTTCACTGCTCTATTGCATCCCACACAACAAGTTCCAAGGCCACTTTGCAACAGGTCGTCTGAGTCTTCAGGAAACTATCTATGCGCACTGTGTATGGGTATTTGTCGGACACTTCATGAACCGACTTGGATCTGAATACACCTCGCTTTTGTCGCTCCTTGATCCTGCCAACAGTGCCCATGCCGAGATGCTTTCGAAGATTAAGAAACGTCTACGTGCTGAAACATTCACGTCCGACTATATTCTGGAGATCATAAACAGATACCCAGATCTTGTGCGGTCGCTGTATCTTTCTTTCGCCAACACTCATTACGTACAGACAAGAGGAGAGCATGACGATTTTCTACCTACACTTAGCTATCTCCGTCTCCAAGTGGATCGAGTTCTCAGCGACACTGAGCTGAAGGAGGCAATCGCGAAGACTGCCAGCAACGAGCATGACCAAATGGTGATGACCGCTTTTAGAGTTTTCAATGCCAGTGTCCTCAAGACGAATTTCTACACCCCAACAAAAGTAGCTCTGAGCTTCCGATTAAATCCGAGTTTCTTACCCGAGATCGAATACCCCCAGCCACTATACGGGATGTTCCTCATCATCAGCTCAGAGTTTCGTGGATTTCATCTCAGATTTAGAGACATTGCCCGTGGAGGGATCCGTATCGTAAGGTCAAGAAATCGAGAAATGTATTCAATCAACGCACGATCTTTGTTCGACGAAAATTACAACCTCGCCAACACTCAGCAACGCAAGAACAAGGATATCCCAGAAGGAGGCTCGAAAGGCGTCATTCTTCTCGATGTCAATCATCAGGACAAGGTGAAAGTGGCATTCGAGAAATACATAGACAGTATTTTGGATCTGTTACTCCCGCCCACGAGCCCGGGTATCAAAGATCCAATTGTTGACCTGCATGGTCAGCAAGAGATCTTATTCATGGGTCCTGATGAGAACACTGCCGACCTCGTTGACTGGGCTACGGAGCACGCCAGAACTCGGGGCGCTCCCTGGTGGAAGTCATTCTTCACAGGCAAAAGCCCAAAACTGGGTGGTATTCCTCATGACGCCTATGGTATGACAACTCTATCCGTACGCGAGTACGTTAAAGGGATATATCGAAAACTTAACCTTCAACCTGATGCTGTACGGAAATTGCAGACCGGAGGGCCTGATGGAGATCTGGGTTCAAATGAGATACTCCTTGGCAACGAGAAATATACCTCGATTGTTGACGGATCAGGGGTCCTCGTCGATCCGCAAGGTTTGGATCACCTGGAGCTCATGCGATTGGCAAAGAAGCGGGCCATGATATCGAATTTCGACCTCGATAAATTATCGCCTGAAGGTTATCGTGTGCTTGTCGAAGAAAACAGCACCACACTTCCGTCAGGAGAGGTCGTGCATAATGGTATGGTTTTCCGGAACACCTTCCATCTACGCGGCGGCAAACAATATGATATGTTCGTGCCTTGTGGAGGCCGACCGGAATCTATCGATCTGGCGACGGTTAATCAACTTATTGTCGATGGCAAAAGCGTCATACCTTACATTGTCGAAGGTGCTAATCTTTTCATTACTCAAGATGCAAAGCTTCGTCTCGAAGCAGCCGGCTGTATACTTTACAAAGATGCTTCGGCGAACAAGGGTGGCGTTACTTCATCCTCACTCGAGGTACTTGCGTCACTCTCTTTCGACGAAGATGGATTTGTGGAGAATATGTGTGTTAAGGAGGACGGTAATGCTCCTCCATTCTACACAGAATACGTGAAAGAAGTCCAAGAAGTTATCAAGCGGAACGCGGCGTTGGAGTTCGAGGCAATATGGCGCGAGCATCAGCAGACTGGTGTACCCCGAAGTACGCTTAGCGACACTCTTAGCATAGCAATCACGCAACTCGATGAAGAATTGCAGAAGCAAGATCTATGGACGAATATACCATTGAGGGACTCGGTACTTGAAGATGCCCTGCCGAATTTACTGCTCCAGAAAGTGGGACTTTCGACAATAATTGAACGAGTATGTCCTTTCCTGCACCGGACTTGACGTTCTGCTAACATTACCGCAAGGTACCCGATAACTACTTACGGGCAATATTTGGCAGTTACTTGGCGAGTCGCTTCGTGTACAAATTCGGCAGCACTCCAAGTCAATTTGCTTTCTTCAATTTGTAAGTTCTGTGCTGTCACCCTGAAGTAAATTTTACTGACTAGCGTGATAGCATGTCGAAAAGAATGGGGAGGCTTAGTCAAGCGCACGACGATTCCTCAAAAGCTGTCACGAATGGGATTTGATGATTCTGGACCTGCATGTACGATAAGCATTCTGATAGAGCATCGGGTGGTGCAATTCCCTGCATAGAGCGTAAAGGTACAGAGACTGGAGCGAAAGAATTTGCTTGAGACTTAAATTGGACCACCTAAGGACATCTAGTGAGAAGCAGAAGCGACCGGGCTGCCTCAGTATGATATCTGCTATCGATCATAATACATTGCTCGACAGCAGCACGAAAGGCTGTTACTACTAAGAATTGCAGCCATCTCGAAGTTGTGGTTGTGTGCGCTTAATTTGCACTTTCGCTCTTTTAGCGCATTCCCTCTCGTAAACAAACACCCGCCTTCCTCCTCAACGCGCCCAGCTCTCACATCTTCCACGAACCAAGAAACACCCAATTGCTCGTCGCTTCAACTCCTGTAGCTTTTGCACAATTCCAACGTTCCCTTCGCCAGATTGAATATTGCTGAATGGCCCTCACACGCGGCTCCACCGGCCACGCTGCCCCGCGCAAAGCCTACGTCCCCGCCCCTTCCACCGCCGGTACCAAAACCACCAAGACAAAGACCAAGACCAAGACAACCACTAAGAAACCAGCTTCAGGCTCCGGTGGGGTCGCCAAACCGAAAGCAAATACTTCCAAGCCTCGCGCAAAGGCCACGACAGGTGGACGCGTCGCTAAGGCACCTGCGACAAAGAACAAGCGGACCCCGACCGCGAAGGACAAGGTGAAGGGCACGGTCAAGAAGGCGGTGGGCAAGGCTGAGAAGAAACCGGGGAAGAAGGTACGTCGTCTGCGCATTTGCTCTTGAGTTTGACGAGCCGCCTCGAGTTGGTTCCTGTTGTTGTCGTTGTTGTTGTTCCCATGTCGCTTGGCGCCTTGTTGAGCAGAAGACCAATCCATGCTGACTGACTGCGCTTCACTATTCTAGGGCGCAGGGACCAAAGAAATCAAAGGGACGGATGGCAAGGGCGCTAAGCGTGCATAGGACGTGCTCGCATTGCTTGATCTCTGGGGAGAGGGCCAGGTGTTCGGAGTGGGTCGAGGGGTAGGGTTGGACATATCTGATCACGCTGGTATTTGTTGCGACAAAAGGCAAATCTGGGCGTAGGTAGGCGAGTAATGAATGGTTATGTCTCTGTTTGGGTATGAGAAGGGGAGACTGTTGTCAACATTCCTTTCAAAGTTTTCTTCTTCGGATGGTGCATGAGTGGGAGGGCGGTATCACGACAGTGGATTTGTACGATACCCCTTGAAGAGCTCGGACAGTTGGCGACGTAGATATATGCCTATGATAACATTTCTCACATCTGGCCTCGGCTTTAGCAAGTGATGCTTTGATCTTCGCGACCTATGCGCAGAGAAGGAATCAGGCAAAGGCAAGCATTCTGCTGAATCAATTGGAACGTGTTCATATAATCACGTATGCCATTTTCGACGAAGTAACGATCTGGATATACAAGTTCATACCATCACTACTTCATTAAGTCCCTTCCCAATATGACTCACTGGCTATAAACATCATGCCTTTCTTCACGATCATGCGGGTATCATCTATCATAGAACTCCTTGAACCGAACGCCTGGTAGAATCAAAGTAATATTTTGATGTTTATTTCATGCCCAATTCCTTCTTCTTAGCCCTAAGTCCTGCGCCTGTAGCTCTTTGATTAATTTAAGGCTGTCTTCATCTGCCTGTGCTGTGGAGAGGGACCGCGTTTGTTGAGCTTTCGACAAGACCTCTTCGTGACTTTCTCCAGCAGAGGAGTGACTTGCCCCTCCTATGGATGCAGACTCGGGTGTGTATCTTTGGAAGTCCTCTCGAGGAGAGGGTGAAAGTTGTCTTGACTGCGGCCTTGACTTCGTGGGTGTTATTTGAGTGGTTGACAAGTCGCTGTCATTCGCGTCGTGAGCCGAAGCCGGTGGTGACACCAAAGAGTAAGCCGGTAAATTGTTCAAGGTCACTTCTTTACTAGCTCTGTGATCCTCAGTGGCCGCTACAACGGAATACTCACCAATGACCAGAGCTGAATCGACAGCGATTGCCTCAGCGTCGACTGGCAAAGTTTGCGCTCCATCATCTCTGGCTTCCGCACGCCAGCTCGAGTCTATCAAATGGGTTTCATGGGCTCCATCGTCGGTTGATGTTTCTGGCGTGACTTCATTTGCTCCACCCATCTTTGCAACTGGAGCAATAAGCATATTAGCTACAGGGGCGGCGCGTGCTGGCGTTTCGTAGTAACTTGATATTGGATTTGGTGAGCTTGTGCCGAGAGAGACTTTGATTTTCGTATTTGACGATTCTGGCCCTTTGGTCTTCCTAGCATGGGGCCTCGGAATTGCAGTCTCCGCAACTTTGATCGGGTCCTCGTTGCCAAATGCATCGTGAATGCATCGTCGCTTGAATCGCGTTAGTGCACTGCCGGGAAAGGGAAGCATCAATTACTTACCTTGCTTTTACGGCAGTGATTACAAGCCTTTGTTCTCGGTCGAGATGGTGACATGCTCTCTGCAGCGCCTCCATTATCACAAGGCCCGCTGTGGCCTAGGACCATGTCTAAAGTATCGTACACCGCAACTAAAGGCGCAGAGCCAGGTGAAATTCCGCTTTGGACCGAATTATCCGGTACAGAAGCAGACGAGGCTTGGTCTCGGCTCGTTTCGTGCTTTGCGGCAATCGAGTCAAAGAGACCTCCAATTGTACTTAGCTTTTCTTGAAGAGCACTTCCACTTAGTAAGACATCTGAGGGTGTACTGTTCGCTGCATCGATGCTCTGTAAGTTGGCGTTGTGATTCTCGAGTTGAGTTTTGTGCTTGCAAGCTCTTCGTCTCCGACGACATGAATCGCAAGCTGTCTTCCGGTGAGACCCAATTCCTCCATTCATTTTGGGTCCATTTGCAGCAGGTGCCGAACTATCCTCCCTCGGATAAAATTCATCGGTCTGCGAGAACGACCTGTTTCCACTACTAGCATGTGATGTGTCCTGCGAGTCTTGTGCCATCTCGGTTTCTTCATCGGCGGCTTTGTGGATTTGAGAAGTGATACCGCCCTCTCTCTGAGATTGCATGCGTGCAGACTGTCTCCTAGGCGCTTTCAACGCTGCTTCTTCTGCCAACTTCTTGGATGCTGCAGCGCTGAGTTTGTCGGGAGCTGCAGTCTCGACGAGAGCGTCAGGGTAAGCCCAGTGTGGAATTGGCTCATTACCTCGTTTCCAAGCGCACCAAATCGCAAAAGTCTTGACAACATCAAGCGGGTCTCCATGACTTCGCGGAATGGACTTCTTGACTGCGTTACGCGTTTCTGCACTTACCCCCTCTGTGATGGCACCCATGTCAATCAAGACTGTCCTCAAAATATATTTCACAAGTTCCGGTAGACCATCGAGCTCTGGTTGCGAGTAATATTTCGCATGGTAATTCTCAGGCTGTGGAGTCGAATTTTCACCCCAATTGTCAAAGTCATAATATGCTGGATTTTGGCGTTCGAAAGAAAAGCCACTTTCGAGATGCGTCTTCACACTTGAAGGCATTGGATCTTCTTCAAGATATCGGAAAACCGTAAACCAATGCAGCTTTTGAAAGTGTGGATATCTGAATTTCCGAGCTACGCCAGTATTTTTCTCCACCTGAGCTATGCGTAATTGCATGCCAAAATTCATCCTGGTCAGGAAATTGCCTCCGATGACCAAGCTATCTTGAGGTGTCCAAACTGCATGGATCCAGCCCGACGGTATGAGCATGGTATCTCCATCCTTCAGATCTACTCTGTAACATTCTTTGGTCTGGTCAGGAAGGAATGTCCAATTCTGGGCTGGTGACATGCACCATTCCTCATATTTCTTGAGATTCTTTTCTTTCGGTGGAATGAAGAGGAAGGTCTTTGATCCTTTCAAGATGTGGTAGAACACGGAAGATCCACCAAAGTCAATATGAAAATCCGTGAAACAATCTGCGACTGACATGAGGCAGTAGAATTGTACATGTGGGTACTCGCCCTTCTCTTTAAGATCTTCTGGCCACACTGCATCTTGAAGATCAAGATCTCGCACGATTTGAGGACGTCTGATGAGCCTCCCGAGTGGGCTTTGAGAGACTTCTAGACTGATGACGTTTCGAACAATCTTGTTGTCATCCTTATTCTCGTAATAATCTGCCCAGCGTCGCATGTTCCATTTCTTTCCTTCGCCATTCTGGGATTTCACATCTATGACTTCCACCTTCTCTTCAGGGCCGTATAATTCGGCTACACGCCGGACTGTGAGATCCTGGGGCATCACCATATCCAAGCCGTCTTGCCCATGATCCACAGCACGCTCCAAGTCTGAATCATAAACTGATTTCTCCCTTACATTGAGATCCGCGGACTCAGTAGGAACGTCCGGCCTCGAATCGTCACAAATTGAGGAAGAGTCATCCGAAAGGATTGAGGTTGGTCGAGGATTGAGCTCTGCGGGTATCACTATTGGATCTTTCATACCGCCCCCCTTCTCAAAAAACTCTGCCGTGACCAGCTCGGGCCTCATACGGGCAAAATTCTCAGGCATGAATGATATCGTCCCTTCCTTCATAGGCTGGATGTAATGATGCTCAGGTCTGTCGTCGGATGTTTTGATCACACCTTGGTGTAAGCCCGCGTAGTCAATGGCTGTGTGAGCTCGAGAGGATTTACGCACGTACGTCGTCGCACCATGTATGGACTTGCATTTACGGCATCTGTACTTGTCTACGCCACGGACTTCCCTCTCATTCTTGAAGCCGGCACACGCAAAGTGAAACCAGGATTTGCAACCGTCGCAACTGATCCATGATGTCGCAGTTTGGTCGCCTTCCATACCTAAGGAGTTCTTAGCAAAGTTGCAGGCGGCACAGACTGCAGTTGCAGTCCGCGACATCGCAGACTTGGGGACAATTCCGGAGCGAGTTGCACCTGTTGCTTCTCCGAGTGCAGCTGCCAACTGCTGAATCGTTTCCTGGTCATCCGATAGACCCAAATGGGAGCTCATTCCATCGTTAACACTTTCTACTGGGCTTGCTTTACTGTTTGAGTCACCATGCTCATCGAGCTTGGCTTCTGTGTCCATAGTGGAGGTTTCTGCCTCGGGCTTGCTCGTCTCTCCCCTCTCATTTGGCTGTAGGCTTGCATGTTCCAATGGGCCGCCATAAAGACCACGATCAAGATGAACTGTTACATCATTAGATACTTTGTCGTCCCCATTGGGATCAGACGTCTTGGGTATCTCAGGGAATTCCTGCCTCTTTTCATTAATGTCATGAGAGGCACTCGGCAAGTCCCAGCCATCTCGACAAACGACGGACTCTGGTGGTTTGGCCGGGAGAGGGTCGGGCTGCGAAGGTCTTATTGTTGGAGAATCCTTCAACGACGGTTTTGGAGTGGGTGGAAGAGTCGTTTTGTCAACCTTGTTGTCGGAAATGAGCATTGTACTTTCATTTTCAATATGCTCTTGTAGATCTTCTTGGCTCCGCTCCTGATGGGATGGCTGAATGTGCGGCTCGAAAGATTGAATCGCCGCCTGAGGGAGTTCTCGAAAGGTGTTGTGTGGCGTGAATGGAGGATCGTTCGACATTCGTCTCCCATGTCCGTCCGAATGAGGACTCATCACAGAGGAAGACCTACTGACAGCGCTTTGCGAAAAATGCAGCAACAACTCCGCTTCTCTGAGCCGGCTTTCCGAGGGTTGCTCCCAGCTTGTAACAGGCCTGGCGCTTATTGCCGTGGTTTTTCTCGAACTTTCGGGCGACGGCAGCTTCTCAGATTTGGATCGCTTCGCCGGCCTTGCCCATTCGTGGTTACCGTCCAGTATGCGCTTGCTTGGGCGATTTTCTAGTTGGGATGGTGGGCTTGTAGCCAACGCAATCGACGCGAATATTTCCATAGAGCCAGTGCAACGATGAACATGATGCGTGAGCTCGAGATTCGATCGAGAGGAATTGGACCCCTCTCCATTTGTTTTATCTTGTGCCTCCAATGATCTTGCAGGTTGGGACAGGTCCAAGCTGAAAGGTAGAGCCTCGGGTGGCAGGACGGGGGACAATGGCTCTACAGCATGTAGAGGTGGAGATGGGGTGACATAGTCGCGCGGCCTTGAAAGCACGTGCTGCTTCTTGAAGGAGCTCATAATGGCTTCGTTTTCTGAGGCAGGTGTAGTTGGGGCGCGTTGCGGGGAACGTTTATGGCAGGCCTGCTGCGCATTCTTGGAACAGCAAAGATTTCATGAAGAGGAACATTGTGGTAGACTATCCAGAATCAATAGGAGAGTGAAGTAGAGCGAACAAGTGCTAACGGTGATTTACAGAGTGAAAGATATGTGAAATGATGGTGAACTTGAGTCTTGGGTGGCTAGCAGATTTTAGCGTGTACTCGTAGTTGATCCCCTCTCAAAGGCCAATGCTTGAGGATAAAGCTATCTGGCGTCAGCAATACTCTCAAGAAGTATTTGCTACCCCCAAGTGACTCCTTGAGCTCACTTTTTCTAGTATAGAGCAAAAGTCAGAGCGACGAGTCATCACACGAGAAGTTCGCAGAAGGCCTCCGCTCCGCACTCCGCCTCTCCGGACAATGAGTTCCCGCGACACTTTGAAACCCTCTACACTTTCTCATTCGAGCCCAGTAGAACACATGTGATCATATGTCTCCCTTCTTAAGAGTATGGAATGGCAACATCATCATATCACCCAAGAGATGTCAATTTCGAAGGCTCAAGCCTGTTGTTCGTGGCTTCCCTTCTCCGCGCAGCAATAGGTTCCCACATTATATCTAAGCTGGCCTAAAAGTTCAATAGATTGCTTGTGGACTGGCGGAAAGAGATAAATTCCAGAGATTCGCATTGTGATTGTCTTAAAAGAGAATTACTTTTTGGCCTACAATGCCATGTTGCCCATCTCTGCCTCTGATTTTCTATCCTTGCGTCGATGAGGACAAAGAACCGCCATCACCAGTAGTAAGCTTGAAGCAGAGAGTCCCGACGCGTTCGTTTGATTCCTGTACGAGTTAGTCATTGCTGATTGCCCATTATGTCCTGTCCTTCCTAGCTATGATGACTGAATTTATGATATGGTTATGAGGGTGAACGGTGATCAATGGTGTTAGCCCAATTATCGGAAGCTCAGCCTCGCTGATGGCCGGATAGAGCAAGCTTCGCAGACGATGGGCACTGCGGATGACGATCAAGGCCTCTGCTCTCATTCTTGAAGCCACACTCGAGAGGATCCGTACTTTATCAACTGCAGTATCACCCACAAGCGCAGCCAGATATATGACGTCGAATTTTTCCAAGCTGACCTCGTCGTTCTCAATGTCGGTGCACTCAAAATGCATAGCTTTGCCGTTGAGGCTAAGGATTGTACGCATCCGATCAGATAGCTGGATTGCTCTTTGATTCTTATCGATGTTACAGCAGGTCAGTGGAGCGGTTTCTGGGTAACGTTCGAAAGCCTCGAGGACGCAAAATGCTGTGAGTGGAAGTGGCCCAGAGCCTACAAAAACGAAATTGAACACTTGTCCGCTGACAGCCATGAGTGCGTGCAATTCCAGCTGCACAAGATTCATGTAATTGTCATAATATGGGAAGGTACGAAGCAGACTCCATGCTGATATATACCGTTAGGTCAGGCTATTGACTCTCTCAATCTCAATGACGTGGTCTGTTTACCTTCCTCTGCTGTTGTGCAAGCACAGATTTTCTCAGCGTATTTGACCTCCAATTGAAATTCGCCTTCGCAGCAGAGAGCTCTCAGGCGAGGAGTGATTTGTACGATTCGGGGATCCTCAAGCACCTATTTAATGCACGGGGCTTAGAGCCGTGTCTGGCCCTACATAGTCCAAGGGCAAAGGCTTACAACTGATACTACGTCCTCGTCCACGACTCGCATGCAGATCTCGACTACATTCGCGAACGCATTGTTGACTGCCAGGTCCGGATGAAGGCTTCCCAGCTGAGTCAGAGTGCCATAGCGAGTCAATATACCCTCGATGATGGATTCTGCGCAGCTTCGATTGGGTTCTCGTAAGGACATTTGGGTTCTAGAGACTTATCGTACCAAATATTCAGCAGTCATCAGTGGAGCCGTTGTCTTGTCAAGGCTTAAAGACACAGACTAGGCGCGTCACTGTTAGCTGGTAGCGTAATGTGAGGCACCTCAAGGGTACTCATGCAGGCGGAAGGTGGTGTGAGCTTAAGCGCAGGAGCCAAAGCAATCTACTACATTGTGAAAACTCAAACGATCCCAAAATGCTACATTGCCTGCCCAACATTCGGGACAGTGGGCTGCCTGCTCATCCTCGCGCTATATCTACTTACGCTCCTCTCGTTTCTCTGTGCCGCAATGCCCATGGGTGTTGCATGGCGGACCAGGGTCTCGGAACTGGCAGCCATACTATCTCTGCCGTAAAAGAGCCCGCTAGGTTTTGGTATGTCGTGGTCGTAAGGCACGTGATCGTCCGAAACATTTTGACTGACAGGGTAAGCTCTAACCGAAAGTTTCTTGTCTTTGTAGGCGGTCTCATTCATTAGAAGGGTATTTCGCGGGGAAAGGGTGGTGAGATTGTCGTGGAGGAGCTTTTCAGCTTCCTTGCGCTGCTTTCGATGTGGATTCTCTCGCACGCAAACGATGATTGCGTTGACAGCAATCAAGATTGCTAGTACAGCTGTGAGTACTGATTGGACGGCGATAAGGACGACGCCAGTAATCGTTTTTGTTGATTGTGAAATACCGAGCTCTTCTACGAACACCAGGATACAGACGACGGAGAGCACTCGAACCACCTGGATGAAAATATTGATAACATTGCCAGAAGTCTGGACGAATGGCCGACACCACAGAACCAAAATCAACATGATGGATTCCACGATCAACTGGCCTGCCGTTTGAGTCAAGCCATGGCCATTAGCTCCGGCGATGACACAGCCTTTCGCGAACATATAGATGATAGCAGGTATGAAGATCCACCAGTAGCCGCGCTTATAATTGTCGTAAAATAAGCTGTACTTCCTCCATGTCTCCTTATCCTCGAAAAGTGCAGCAGTATCTCCTTCCAGCTTTTTGAATCGTCTCGCAAGTTGCCAAATTCGGAAAGTAAAAACGCCGAGAAGAGCTGTGAAAGCTGCGAGGGTAAGACCTGCGAGAAGCTTGGCAGCCCATGAGTCTCCGTTTGTGAATTGGAAGATACAGTAGAGGGTCCATACACCATACAGCAACAGTACTAGATTAGTGATGGTTCGGCCAAGGAGGCCCCAGTATCGCTTTCTGAAGCCAGTAAGTTTCTTAGGAAACGAGGCGAACAAAGCCCAGGTCTCGAGAATGACCTTGAACAGCAGAATTGCCACGGCGATGACGGCAATTACAGTCGCGAACACTAGAAGCACGGTCATGAAGGTGTTGGCTTGAGGTATTGTGAGTTGCTCAACATAACCCTGAATTCCGTGAACGAAATGAGTGGTTTTACTATCGAAACTAGTCCCATTTCCCCCTTTTGTGGTACCATTGCCTGCCTGCATACCGTTGACCGAAAGAGCAGTATCCCGAGAAATTAATAATGGCTCGAAAGCTGCAAGAACCAGGTCCAGACTGCGTTTGGAAATATTTTTCGTTTCATGATTTGGTTCGCTTGTGTGAACGAGTGAGGCATTTGCAAGATATAGCACGTTATCTTCCGTCAGATTGCCCCCAGTGGCCCCTCGAAAGCTGTCGATAGAGCTTTGAAACCCCGTCCACGAAACCAGCCCGCCAGAGAAGGCAAAGTTCTTGGCATAATTCTGGTAGACTGGTGGATATTGAACACTCATCATTCCATTCATAGCAATACTCTGGAACCAGGAAATGACAGTACCAAATCCAGGATTGGGAGCATGGCCGCCTGCAGCGCTTCCACTATTCGCGAGCGCCGCGGCACCAGATAGGAGTAAGGCGCAACCTGCAATGCCAGCTGCAACATATGAGAGTCCAGGCACAGCCATTGTCTTTCCGTTGTGGACATCTGATTGTATGCATGCAAGCTCTTTCTGGTCGTCAATGGCCCTGAGTGAAAGTTTGGCTTGTCCTTCCAAATCGGGCACATTGAAAGCGATGGACGGTATCTGACTGACATAGGTCGTTGGTATGTCTTGCCTGCCTTGAGCCTTAAAGTCCCCCTTTGGCACAGGACATAGTTGCTCAACTTTAGTCGCGCTATCGCATGGATTGAAGTCCTTTTTGTACACCTCCTTGCCATACGCAGAGACTGACAAGGTTGCAGTGACCTTTTGCTCTTCCATGCTCTTCCCTGCAACATCGAATTCAACCTGCCTGGTAGCCCTGTTGAATGATATGTCCAGCTTTTGAACGGTGATGGTACCATTATCAGTACATGTCTCGAAGCCTGAAGTTTTCAAGATATCAGTAGCGAGAACCTTCGTACATAATAGCCCAAAGAGGCCCGCTATCCAAAATCTTGACAACATTTTGGAATCCGTCCACCTCTTCCCAGCCTCGGGGGTGAGCTCAGTCTCCACGAGGGGGAAAAGAAGCCCTGCTACCGGCCGAAAGCTGGCTTCGAAAGCCGCTATGCGTTCGATGGGTCTATACAACGTATGAAGAAACTCTTTTATAAATTTAGGTCTTAAATGATGCAAGAGCGGAACCAGCGCCCTCGATCAAGCGAGATGATGTAAACGCCAAAGTGAATGGCTTGAAAGGAAAGAAAGAGAATAGCAAAAGAAAGGTAGCGAAAGTCGTTACGAGAGGAAAACAACAATGACAAAGAGAGAAGACATAAGGAAAAGCATGCCAGAGATGAGGTGGGGTAACAAAGAAGTTGAGGAGACTGTGATCAGGGGGTGCGAATGCTCGTAGAGCTCTTCCCAGGGGCAAACATCGGGAGCCAATCAAGACCTGGTCATCGAAGCGGAGCAGAGACAGCGCCAAGGACGTTTCATGTTCCTTTGCGAGCTTTTGAGGGCAGGCATCTACGAGTCTGCGAGACTCTGATAAGCGGCAAGCCAGATTTTCAAAGTAGTGGCACGGCAGTCCTGACCTGAGATGATTGCAAAGCAACCAAGCATGCATGGTGAAAGTAGTTGGAAGTGGAAGATTGTGACGAGCATTTAGGCTCTGTGAGACGCGCTGTTGGCTCGGCCCGCTCGCGATCTTTTTTTGGCTCAATCTGCAATCTCTAGCTCGCCTGGGCTATGAAATCTGCAGACCATTCTATTGCATACGAGACTCAGCAGTCTAGAATACCACTTTTGTATGTTCTGTCGCCTTGCTCAGCCACAACTGTCTTCAAGTGTCGAGGAAGGGCAATCCGGAGGTATGATCAGTATTTGTATATCATCGCTCCATAGGTCTACAAATACGTAAGAGAATGGTAGAATGAAGTTTTCAATTAGTTCTTGCCAACTCATTAGCACATGCAGCAGATATATAACTTGACAAAGCCTGCCCAACGCCTCGCTGTGTATCTCATTTTCTAAAGTGCGCTATCTCCGCCTGCAGAATTGTGCATCCCTAGAATGAAAAGCTTTGTTCATCTTACTCCGAGCTGAGCTCTAAGGCCCATGATCTGCCCTCTTTCCACCGGTGGTAATTGGTCAATCTGTTGCTGTGTCATCGCCATGACCTGCCTTATAAGCTCATCTTGCGCCTGTGGCTGTTGAACTGGTGGTTGGGGAGGTGGAGGTGCTTGGTATGGTTGACTGTAAGCTGGCGGAGTAGGTGCATGAATCTGACCCTGCATTTGCGGTGGATATTGAGGGTATACCTGAGGTGGAGGTGGAGGTGGATGTTGAGGTTGAAAGCCTTGGGGTGGTCGAGGTGGAAGGTGCTGCTGCTGCTGCTGCTGGAGAGCTTGAGGTGGAGGCGGGATTTGAGGTTGTGCTTGAGATTGTGGTGGAATGTGCATTTGCGGGGGTTGGGATTGGGTTTGCTGATTACTGGTCTCGACTACGGAGGCGAGCACGGAGGTATCAACAAGTCCCATCAGAAGTAAGGCTTGAAAGATCGCATAAGCAAGTTGCGGAGCTTGCTTCAGAAGCTCCGTAGCACGCGCTGGGTCACCCATGACGAGGCCTTTCATTTGCGACAGTATATCAAGCAGCTGAGCCGGTTGCAAGACCGAAAGTGTTTTTGAGATGGCATCAGGGCAAGTCAGCCCTGCAGGAAGGTCTACCCCGGGTGGGAGGGGGGGCAAAGCACCAGGTGGTGGGGGCTGATACCCATTTGGATGCATTGGCCGTGATTGCTGTTGTTGCGATGGCTGTTGCTGTTGCTGGTTGCTCTGGTTCGTTGTGTCTGAATCCTTGCTACTGTCTTTGGAATAGGCGACCCGCAATTCGCGTCCCATTACTTCGTGACCGTTCAAGTTACGTACAGCAGAATCAGCCGAATCTGTGTCGTTGAATTCAGCAAACCCATAGCCTTTCGGTCTGCCTGTGTCTCCCTCAGTGATAAGCCGGAAATTGTTGACTTTGCCGGCCCCGCTGAAGATGTGAATAATTTGCTCCTCGGTGAGACCTGAAAGACATCAGTTTTAGCAAAGTACAGAGGAGGATTTTGGATGGACCGTAGGGAATATTGCCTGTCGTTGCGTTAGCATTTATTTAAATGGCCAGGTGCGATGCAACAAACCAATGAAAATTACTCTTCCATTTTTGTTGTCAGTCATCTTGAGTGTTACGTGTTTGATCAGAACACAATATTTGGCTTTGTCTATGGTCCTATAAATGTAATTTCGTTAAATCCAGGGGAAGCTTTTGAAATGGCTTATCCATCATGTCTGTTTCCGAACGGCCGCAAAGCGGAGTCAGGCGAAACTTTTCGCCGCCGCATCTTGCAATGGCGCCCTTGCTTCAAAATTCTTAGTCTAGCAACTCAGAGACCACTTCAATTCCTCCAGAACGAGCCATCTCCTGTAAGATGGGCCAAGATCCACGAGAAGCATGGCGCAATCTCCAGAGACGATTCGCCAACTCATCCGGAGGTAGAGGAAACCTGCCAGGCGGACCACGATTTTTTGGCGTAGGCGGAGGTGCTCTTGTGCTCTTTGGAGGCATCTTCTTGGCCAATAATGCCCTCTTTAACGGCAAGTACCATCTGCATACCCGCTCGAAAGCTCTGAACTAATCTGTGCACAGTGGATGGTGGACACAGAGCGATCAAGTACACTAGATTGGGCGGAGTGCAGAAAGAAATCTACAACGAAGGTACATGGCATGCATCAGTCCGTAACCCCGCAACATATTGACAATTTACAGGCACACATTTCAGGATACCCTGGTTTGAAACCCCCATCACCTACGATGTCCGCGCCAAACCACGAAACGTTGCCTCCCTCACCGGAACCAAAGATCTCCAAATGGTCAATATAACATGTCGTGTTCTTTCTCGACCACGAGTCGATGCTTTGCCAGTAGTATATCGGACTCTCGGAACAGACTACGATGAGCGCATCCTTCCTTCAATCGTGAATGAAGTTCTGAAGAGTGTGGTTGCGCAATTCAACGCTAGTCAGTTGATTACGCAGCGTGAGAACGTCGCAAGACTAGTAAGGGACAATCTAGCAAGGAGGGCATCGAGATTCAACATCTTGCTTGATGACGTCTCCCTGACCGTAAGTCACGATTTCAATATAGCCTTTTACATGATTGGTTTAACTTTAGACTTAGCATCTTGCCTTCTCTCCTGAATTCACAGCCGCAGTCGAAGCCAAGCAGGTCGCCCAGCAGGAAGCCCAACGGGCAGCATTCGTTGTCGACAAAGCTCGTCAGGAGAAGCAGGCGACCATTGTTCGAGCTCAGGGTGAGGCACGCTCCGCTGAGCTGATCGGAGAAGCCATCAAAAAGAGCCGAAGCTATGTGGATTTGAAGAGAATTGAGAATGCAAGGGCTATTGCAAGTATCATCCAGGAGCAGGGTGGGAAGAACAAGCTGTACCTCGATGCTAATGGTCTTGGCCTGAACGTGCAAGAGGGAGATGGTGACAACAAATCGTGAAGAATGAGGTTTGCTGAAGAAGGCTCTCTACTATTCAGAATTATTTTGAAACTTCGAGATATACTTCATTGCTAGTGTTGGTGCTTTGCCAGCGATGCAGCAGCTGGGTCAACAGGCATCCAGGAAAATTTGCTATTTACATAAGAACGCCTCCATTGTATTCATCAAACTTTTAGGTCCGTCGCTATATGCATGGACGCTGTTGTAGCAGTATATCATCAAGAAACGTTGACGCCCAACTCTAGCCACTCATTCCCAATAAGCCATTCTCTCCGCCCTTCACATCGAAGATCTCGTTCCTCCATCCCCGGCTGTTCACCTCATTATCCTCAACCTTCTGCCTCGCGAATCTTGCCTCTTCCTCCCACAGCTTGACCAGACTACCAGGTGCATAGACACCACGGAAGATGCCTTTACTCGGCTTGACGCCCACTGCAGCATACACATCAGGGTCTTCTGCTGGCGTCAATCGCGTTATAACCGCCTTAAAGAACGTCCGCACATCCTGTGGGTCTGAAATTCTCGTCGCCCGCAGCCTCTCCCTCGCAAAAAGCAATTCGCGATTCGCAGCATGCAACCCATCCGCAATAGCGGTGGCTATCTGGGTCTCTAGCACTTTGCGAACGATAGGCCGTAGTAGCGGCTTCAGGAGCCAGGCAAGCCAGGATATCTTGCTTTTCCGGAGCTGGTAGTTCAGTTTGTGGACGTGCACGCGCACTTTCCTGAGTGTCAAGATGGATTCGAGTCTCTCTTTGCCAACTTCGATGTCGATTGCGATGTCGATACCCTTTTCGTCGAGCTGGAAAGATGCGATGCCTTCGTCGGCTAGATGGAATAGAAGACCCTTGTGTGCGCGTAGCCAGAAGCCGACTTCGTCTGCACGGATGGAAAGACCATTCACAGCAATGGTAACGAGGTTAGTTGTTGATGCTGTAGTTCGCTGAGTGTGTGCTTTCCGGATCTCAAGGTCGTTGTAAGTTTCAATTTTCAATTTAAAAGGGAGGAAAGACGTGTTATTAACTGTTCGACCAGGCTCGATGACAAGATTCTCAAGAAGAAGATCCATCTCCGGAACAGAGACCTCTACGCGCGGAATGGGTACGTATTGGATGGCGTTGATCAAAAGAGGAATGAAGACTTGTAGAGAATCCTGTATGAGCTCTTGGTTGAAAATGTGACTTTTAGGGGAGAGAATATCAACGATCTTGGAGGTTGTAGTAATGAGTGAAGACACTTGCTGATCTTGAAGGACGGACTGTGTGGTCACTTGGAGTTGTGACAAAGCATCCCCTACATCATTACGGAGACTTGATTCGGTGTCGACCCTTCGTAGCTTATCCTTAAGCTCTCGCAGCCTCTCTTCCACGGAGTCAAAGAAGCTAGGGTCACTGAGCAACTTCTGGAGGGCATTGCCAGTGTCTGTCATAAGATTTTCAAACTCCGGATCGCTCTGGGAATGCTGCACCACTTTATTCAGAGCTTGTTCGAGTTTTTCCCACTCTTCTGGCGATCCAAAGGACTTAATGAGAAGCCAGAGGTTCTTGACTGCCCTGTCAAGCTCTGGATTTACGTTGACACTTTCTCCGGTCGCACTGACGGTCTTGTCTATCACTCGAGAATAGGCAAGAGCATAACGTTTGAAAAGCAGTCCAATAGTTGAAACTGAGTCTGAATAATCCCGTCGTGTTTGCAGCTTGCTCACGGCTTCCTTCAAACGGTGGATCAAAGTATCCTTCTGTTGCCCGCTGACGTTCACTTGGAGACTCGACACAGCATCTTGGCCCGTCTTCACTAAACCCTCGCCCATTGTTTTCGATATTTGAGCAGCTCCATCTCCTAAATCCTTCGCCGTTGGAGGTTGATCCGCCTCGACCTCAACGTCTATAAGAGCCTCATGGTCTTTATCGGAAGGCTCGAGTCTCTTTCCAGTCTCTTGAGCAGCATTGGACAATGAAAATGCAGTATCGGAGAAGACCTGGCGACCAATGGTTCCCAGATCACCAAGGAAAAGCCTAAAATCGGAATTTGTCAAAAGCAGACTCCCAACCGTGCGAACGCTCTCATAGGCTATGAAGCATTAGCAGAGATCAAATAGTAGTGACCGAAACCAACCTGCGCTTGCGTCTGCCTGAGCTTTGGCATTTGAGGCCGATTTTGCGAGCTGATTTGTGTTCAATTGCACTCTTGACTGGGACAAGTACCAGAGGAAATCTTGTATCTGATCCTCCTCGTTCTTTACCCGGAGCATCTCGATGAAGGTACGTATCCATTGCTTCGTGTCTTTCAGTAACAATATGCCAGAATCGCTGAGGTCTGGCTCGTCTGGAGTCAAGAAATCGGAGGCGAGGAAAGTTCGTAAGTTTGCAATGAGCTGCTCAGTAGAAGGTAGGTAGCCCATGGAGAGTGCTCGGTACATCTGAAAGGAATGCAATTTCTGATGAACGCTCCTTTGGAGAACAGTATCATCCTCGTAATGGGCAAGCAATGCTTCGGTGTCCTCATCTCTTTTTCGACGAGTGCCACAGCACGACGAGAAGGCGTCCATGTTGTATCAGGAAACGGGCCTAGAGGATCAGTATCTGTTCAAGCTTCCTGAAGAAAGAAGGCTGTGAACGTTGTCCATAACGCTTGGAATGATTCCGTCGCCTGTTCGATGACCTAAAGTCGTGATTTCATCCTCCAGCCAGAGGCAGCAGAGGAAGTTGGTCGCGCAATGACATAGCTGCTGCTGCGGCCGCTAAGGGCACCCAATAAGCTTGACAAGTTGACATTGGGTGCTTGGCAGCCCCAGACCCGCCCGGAGTGCGCCGGTGAAGCCCTGCTCCTAAGCGATGGCACGGGTTGAATGACATCTTGTGTGTATAAGAGTAAGGGAATGACTGTGCACTATATTATATAGGAAATTGTCAATAGTGTCCATAGCTTCTTCCATCATCCAACTGAGCAGGTTCTCTGAAGATAAGCACCTCGGGGTATTGCGGGGGCTTGGGGGGAAATGCAATGCGTTGAAAGCTTAGCAGATAACGGGCAATTTTCTCATGCTCCCAGCGGTACGTGGCGGGCAGGCATTCGGGGGGAAGTAAGCAAAGAAAATACATCCACCATCGAATCCTCACCGCCGATCTTGAAGCTCGTTCGGCCTCCGAATTGATAGCCGGGGGTTGATCACGGCGTGGACGGCTCACATCTGGGATTCATTATTGACTTGCTCCGTATGAGAGCGGCCCAATGTCGAGGTCTGTGTGCTCACTATGCTCTTTTGGCAGAACAATTCCTCTTTCTTCTCGACGCTCTCCCAAATCAGTCCAATCATTCTTCTTCCCCATCCACTGCCTTGCTAGCTCATTGACTGTTCAAAGATCCACAATGGCCACGGCACATGGCTATCGCCCTTCCAATGGCGACTTTGACACCACCCATCCTACCGCAGTCCGCAAACTCAATCGAACGTACGGCTTGACTCCCCCAGCGGTTGAAAGCCTCGAGAATCAGTACAAGCGATGTATGGCTCGGTTATCTGAGAAAGAGAAACCAATTCAAAAGTACTTGTATCTGAGTCGACTACGCAATGCCGACGTGCATCTATTCTACCGTTTGGTCACACAGCATATCAAGGAGATTGCTCCATTGATCTACACACCTACAGTGGGTGAGGCTTGCTTGCAATGGTCCCAAAACTACGTGCAGCCCGAGGGTCTCTACGTTTCGTACAGTGACCGAGGCCGGATACGTTCAGTCTTAGACAATTGGCCCGAGAAGAACGTCGAGATCACTGTGGTCACCGACGGCTCTCGAATTTTGGGCCTCGGAGATCTGGGCGTCAATGGCATGGGCATTCCTGTGGGGAAACTGTCTCTATACACTGCTTGTGCCGGCATTCGACCCGAGTCAACGTTGCCTCTAACTCTCGATTTGGGCACAGGTAATCAGGACTTCATCAAAGACCCGCTATATCTTGGAAGCAAGAGACCGCGAGTATCTGAGGAAGAGTCGTTGGAATTCCTAGATGAGTTGATGCGTGCATTGCACGAGAAGTATCCCGGCATCGTTATCCAGTTTGAAGACTTCAAAAACCCTTTCCCTTCACTGGAGAAATACGGCGACCTGTACACCTGCTTCAATGATGATATCCAAGGTACCGGAGCTGTTGTACTCGGGGGCATCATAGCTGCAGTTCAGACATCTGGAATCAAGGCGAAAGACCAAAGATTGGTGTTCTTAGGAGCCGGAAGCGCGGGCGTTGGCGTTGCAAAACAAATTATGGAATTTTTCATGAAGGGAGACAATTTGACGGAAGACGAAGCTCGCAAGCGTTTCTGGCTGGTCGATTCAAAAGGCCTAGTCACCAACGACAGAGGAGACAAACTCGCGGATCATAAAGTCTTCTTCTCCCGTGACGATAACAACGGCAAGCAATACAAAACCTTAGAAGAAGTGGTTGACCATATTAAGCCCACAATTCTGATGGGCCTCTCAACCATCGGTGGAGCCTTCACGCCCGAAATCCTCACCAAAATGGGAGAGTGGAACAAGCACCCCATCATATTTCCCCTGTCAAATCCGTCCGCAAACTCCGAGTGCACATTTGAAGAAGCCCTCAGATACACCAAAGGCAAAGCACTCTTCGCAAGTGGGAGCCCCTTCGACCCTGTCGAGCTGAACGGTAAATTCGTGCAACCGGGCCAAGGCAACAACATGTATGTTTTCCCCGGTATCGGGCTGGGCACTATCCTTTCGAAAGCAACCGTGGTAACGCAATCAATGATCTATGCCTCAGCTGTAGCTCTCAGCGAGTCTCTCAATCCTGACGAAAAGGCTCAGGGATGGCTCTATCCAGAGCTGCGCCGCATCCGGGACGTCAGTGTCGTTGTGGCTATGGGCGTAATTCGAGCTGCCGAGAAGGCCGGCGTGGCAAGGGAGAATCATATTAAGAACATGAAGGATGATGAGTTGGAGAAGTGGGTGAGGTCGAAAATGTACGATCCGCATCAGGAGACTGCGATTATTGAGGAGGAGGTACGGAACATTATGAAGGAAATGCCGCATCTGTGACACCAAAAATCGGGTTGCGTTCATAGAGGGATTTGGTCATAGGATTCTTTCTCTTTGGCAATATGATACCAACGGGTGTACAAAAGGGGAAAAAATTATCATATGCTTGCTTATATATAGAGAAAATAAAGTCAAGTCATAGCCATCGTATGCATTTTTAGACCGTGCTCGTGCATGATACCTAAGTCCTTCGTTGCCTTGGCGTAGACGAAATCAATTGCCGCAGATGGAAGGCTTTGATCCTACTTCCATCATTGACGAAATTAGCCGGGTGATTGGCGGAACAGCGTACTTGGCTGACTATTGTATTACTCGACCCAAGCAAGCGTACGGCAGAAGAGGATGCCAGTCTTTTGAACAAGATTCGAGTGACTGCCGTCTCAACTTACAGCAAGAAGAATGACACAATCTGCAGGAGAGAGACTTTTCGACAACCAGATTTGACCACGTCAGATGAGAACAATGTTGAACATTCGTAAAGCGATCCAGCCTGTAAATATCTAAAATCTTCAATATACAAATCGTCAAGCAACAACAAAGAGACTCGTCAAATTTTCCATGCACGCTCAAAACCTGATATATATGCAATTCATAATTTGCCCTCGTCATAAATCGTAACTTCGTAGTAAGCTTTTGAAAATCAATGAAAAAGCTGTTCTTGCATGTATACCCCCTTCCTATTCTGCGCTAGTCCTATTAGAAAAACCCACCTTCCTCCACACCAGTCTCCATTGGCGTATCCTCACCATCAGCATAAGAAGCGTCGTCACTTCTCGCACTCTGCGCACTCAATACCCTTACTGTCTTGCCCTTCTTGAGGGGCGCGACATGAACCTGGGCAGGGCAGACAACAATCTGTTCATCTTCTTCCGTGTTCTTGACAACGAGTGGGAAGAGGACTATTCGTAGATACGCTCCTTGCTCTTCAAGGTCCTCGTCCGAAGTAGCTATCCCACTGCGCTCATTCATCGAGACGGAGGCGAAGTAAATGCGGTTCTTGATATCGCCAGTGTCTGGATCAAAGTCGGGTTCCGGAGGTGGGAGCATGGTGTACTCAGCCCGTTGCAGACGCATGTTAATGTGAAGGTCGACAGCCGATTCAACCACTCGCCGGAGAGAATCCTTGCATTGCTCGGCTAGTGCTGTAGATGGTGGTGGGAGGGCGGATGATAATGTCGACCAGATGTCTTCAACCACACCTTCTGACTCCGCCTCGCGTTGGCTTTGAAATGCTGGGCGCTTCGATAGTAGGCTCAATGTTGTTGCGCGCCATTTGTGCACCGCTGGTAATGGCCCGACTTCAACAAGAGTCTTGTCTAGTGTTTTCAATTTTTGCCGATGCTCTTGGTCCATCCCAAACAGGTAGCGGGCGAAGATGTGCTTGAAGATTAGAGTCATCGTCACGGACATGAACACGTCTCGGCGTTTGACACGGTCTTGGATGTAATCGTCGACTTCTGATCCATCAAGTATCGAGTCCTCAAAAAGATCCCTATGAGACTCCTCACGCATTTCACTCGCCATGAAGCATCTGTGCTTGTCGGAAAGCTTCGAAAAGCGCGTGACCCACGACGTGAGATGCTTGCAGAGCTCCTGGCACTTCGCTTCGAAATAGTCTTCGTCACGGTCGACGATATCTTCTGTTGATCTCGAGGCTAAGATTTGTTGTTGAAGCTTTCGAATCTGATCCTTCGCGTCCTCAAGCTCGTTCCGTAACCGTTGCAACTCTACGTCTCGTTCACGTACGGCCTGAACCTCCCTTGAAAGTGCGTCCTCATGATCTGTCGCAAGTCGTGCATGTTGCACTCTCATACCCTTTAATTCTCTTGATGTCTGCTCCCATTCCTCACGTGTAGCTCCTTGCTCCTGTTCCCGTGACTGCGCGAGTTCCTCGTTCACCTGGGTGAGATCGACGACTTGCTGGCGCAAATCTTGGAGAATCTGATTCATTTCCTTTAGCGTATCATCGCGTTGCACCACGTATGTTTTGTGTTCTCTCAAAGCCTCCTCATAGTTCTGTCTCTGTTGGCTATGATCATTCGCTTGCTCCTCCAGCCTTTTCTCGGCTTTCGACCTGGCGGTTTGCAGAAGCCCATTCTCAGACGCTAGCATGGCAAGACGTTGTTCCATGTCCGCAAACTGCATACTCTGACGCTTGCGCATGCTCGGCGGGCGCGTTGGGGACATTGGGGACTGGCCCCGCACGTCACCCCAGCCTTCCTGTTGGAAGCAGTCAGCAGCGTCAGCGGGATGGGTGACAGTGGTACTTACGTAGTCCGCCATATCCTCATCAAGGTCAACCTTTCCCTTGCCTTTGTCAGTCAAAGGATCATATTTGGAAGAAGCAGCATATGGGATGTCCGATTGTTGTTCAAGTTGTTCGGCTTCAGCTTCGGTTTCGGCAGGTTCAGCCACCTCGGTAATTTTACCGTTAGCGCCGATTTTAGCGCCCCCTTCACTGCGTTTGCTGGCCGCTCGTAGATCTCCGCTGGCACTGCGATCCACTCTCCGCAGCGGTGGTGTCCCTGTCGACCGGAAACTTGAACCACTGGCAGAACGAACATGATCAGGTGTTCTGATGATGGCATGAATGCTGTCGGGAGAACCGATGCCTGGTGATCGTCCGCCCCAGTGTGCGCTAAGACTCGGGGCCGTTGAGGCGTTGCTTTGTCGACTGGAGGCCCGCTCAAACTCCCCACTGACAGGCGAGCGAAGGTGGTCTCGAGATGGCTCTAGATCCTTATTGGTGCGAAGTGCTGCGGGCTTAGGAGGCTCAGCACGGAGCTCTGATCCTGTGCCTTGTTCTGACGGGCCTTTGGAAAGATTTCTCGCTTTGGGGCCCTGAGTAGGGGAGCCTAAGTCTGATATATCACGTTTATCTTTACGTCGAGCAAGTGAGCGTGGTGACCCTTCGCTACTGCGCTCTGAGATAGTACTTGGGGCTCTCCGGCCACGGAGCTCGGTGAGTGCTCGACCTCTAGAGGCGGCCGGTGGCTCATCGACGTGCAAAGGTCCACCAAACAGTGATGGGCGGTCACTTGTTATTTCTTCAAGATCTTGTGAAGGTTCGGTGAATGGAGCGAAGGACCCAGCTTGGCCTTGGGATTTGTCGTCCTCCTGTTCGTCAGGTTTGGTAGCTTCTCTTGATACGTCCTTGTCGCGCAGACCTGCTAAGATTGCATCGCGCCCAGACGGCGATGAGTCGAATAGAGCCGAGGATCTATCTTTCGTGGTCGAATCCACAGGAGACGGCTGACGAACGTCTTCTGCTTGAAGACTCATTCGTCGTCGACGCCTTTGGATATCAAACCCCGAATCGGCAGAATCATCACTGTTGTAGACAACCGAGTCCTGACGCGATTTTCTACGTCTTGATTTTGTCTCCGGCGTTACAGGTCGCTCTGACTCTTGCCTATTGGTGGGTTCATTCGCAGGCTCTGCTTTGAGCGCAGGATCTTCGAAGAACGCGCCTTCTCGTTCGTGAATTAGCGGTGCGATTGGTTCTGCGGTCTCCTCATTATAAGATCCGATGATGTCCTGTTCTGTCTGTGTACCCAGTCTCAATTGCTCGCCTGCTTGATCTTCAGCTACATTACGCTGTGTTGGAATACCAAGGTTGTCTGCGTCATGCGCATACTCGTCAATAATATCTGGCTCTTCGATAGATTGCGTAGGTTCTGAAGCATCCGCTGTCCTCGCGTTTGGCAGATCGTTAAGGTACTCACTCTCTACTCGGTGTTGAATAGCGGCGCTTGTGTCTGATTGGACAGGCGTTTGGATGGTGAATGTCTTGCTTGTGTCTTTGCTGCCACCATCTTCCTCTAAGGCTACGGACTTTTTGACTAGACGCGCGGTTTCAAGTGAAGAGTCCTGAGACGGGATGTCAACCAAAGGAAGAGCGTCGGTGTCGCCGTGCTGTGCAGAATCTTGAGTTTTAGCAGTCTCAGCCTTGGTTTCGTCCTCTTTTGGTTGCTCCTGATCTTGAAATGCGAAATCACTCTTCTTACGCTTTTTGTCTTTCTTTTTGTCCTTCTTTGATTGCTTGCGGGTGAGACCTTCAGCGGCGAGAGCCGTACCGCCGACGGTAGCACATGCGGCCAAGGCTTCATTATTATCCTCATCATTGCGCCTGTGTGAGAAAGAAGCAGCATGTTGAGCGGCATCATCTGAGGGTCTCTCAAGAAGGTCATCTGTTCTAGAGGCTGGGCTTTGCTCTGACGCCGCAGCTGTCTCAAGGATATCGTCCCGTTGTGATTCCTTCCTTTTTGACTTCTTATCCTTCTTGCCTTTCTTAGTTGGCCATTCGTCCTGGGTTTCCGCCAGACTTTGCTGAGTGATAGCCTCAACATCCTGACGGAGAGGAAATCGGTCTTCCTGAGTACTGCTCTCCTTCAATTTTCCGTTCTCTATGAAGGAAGCTCGAATCTCTCTTGACCTTTTGCGGCTGATATCTTCTTCCGCTCTTTGTGGGGGCCTGATATCAAAATAGTCGCCGCCTTCGATTTCTTCGGCTGGTGGCACAGGATGGTCCGTCAAGAAGGTGTCGTTTGAAAACTTATCCTCGATTTCACTGGGGGCATCAATGCGCTCTTCCAGATCCAGTGGCTTGCCTTCGGCCTCGCTTTCCAGTCCGAGATGACCTGGCTCCCGCGAGCCACTATTTTCGTTCGGCTCGATGGGCTGCTCCTCCTGTTTGGCCTCGGCGATTCCTTTACTCTTTTTGCTCGTTTTGGTTTGCTGAGCAGGCTCTACGGACACAAAATCTTCATGGCCAATTCCGACTTGTTTCAGGGCAGGTGGAGATGATGAAAGTGATCTCTGTACTGACTTTCCTTCTGCAAGTGTATCTACCTTGAACGAGCTGGCTGCATCTTGCAGAGGTTGCTCTGTAGAATGTGTGGCCTTTGCACCTGCAACGTCAAATGTTGTTCCAATATTCTGGTCATCTGCTTCCTTTTTGATTTGTTTCTGGAACTCGCGAGCATATGCTTCCTCCCATTGGCGTTGCTGGTCAGCATCTAGTAGATCGACACTTCCTGGGGTCTCTACACCAGGTGGCGTATCCCCATGTATAGCAACCTCCTCTAAGGCCTCTCCAATAAGCTCAGGCTCTTCAGATGCGATCTTGACGGATTTTGCTTTCTTGGATTTGCTGGTGTATTCCTGGTCAGACTGGTCCTGCTCCTCGGCATCAACCGGGTTGACACTGTCAAGAGACTCCATACTCGGTGGCAACTGTTGTGGCCCATGAATAATTTCTGGCTCTTCTGATGTAATCTTGACAGATTTCGCTTTCTTTTTCTTCTTGTTCTTAGAGAGAAACGCCGAAAATTCATTTACATCCTCGACATCCTCGGTTTCGGGCCGTTGAAAGAGAGGGTCTTCTGCAATTGGAGCATCGCTGCTACCCTGCAAGGTCTCGTCGACGCTTTGAGAGAATTTTTGAGCATCACGTCGAAATAGGTGGTTATCTACCGGTTTTTCGGCTTCTTCGATGTACGTAGGTGGCTCGGTTCGGGATGCGTATTCCTCGTCGGCCGCGAAAGCTCCAGGCATACGATCTGAGGAGTCATGATGCAGTTCGGTAGGTACCACTGGTGTCGAAGAAGAATCATTCTCGTCGCCAGGAAATCCTATAGCATTTGATTCCAGCAACTCGCCCCTTGCACCCTCAACTTCTGTGGGTTGGAGCTCTTGAATATCTTGCAATTGCATTGTCGGTATCTCCTGGATCCTGTCTTCGATTGCAACTTCCGTATCCATTTGTGGATCATCGGTCGCCGCTGATGGATCCTCTGAAGTAGCTAGAGATTGGCGAGATTCAAAAACAGGGATATGAATATTGTCATTTTGCTCTTGGCGTTGTTGCTCCCCGCGATCTGCTGGTAGTGGGGCGGAGCTTTCTACACTGACGCTTTGGGACGATTGAGCGTATCGCGCCGGCCGATCTGCTTCTGGCCTTTCCTCAACTGCAGCTGCTTCTTCAGTGCTGAATGTGCGTTGCTCAGGATGTGAATGAGACCCAGGCTGTTCTTTCGCCTCATTATCATCCACGAGTGTGTTGCCACCTTGGATCTGAGGAGCTTCTTCGACTTGTGACATAAGTATACTGTGATCTAATAGTTGATCTGACACAGACGACGACGAGGGTTCATGAACAGACTGCGCCTCTGTCATAATTTGCGGTGAAGAGAAATCTTCCTCGACGGAGACAGCAGGTGGGTCCTTTGCATCACGCAACTTCCCAGATTGGGTGTCGAGCTTGTCCACAGCATGATCTTCTTTGATTCCTTCGGGCTCTGCGCCTGGAGACTTTTCTTTATTGGCTGAGACGCTGTCGTCGTTAGTCTCTGTATTCAGATCACGCTTTGCCTCGTCATCAGCCGCCAAGAGCGGGTCCGCGTTGCGGCTCAAGGCTTTGGAATTTTTACCATCCCCGTTTTCGGACGAGGCTTCAGCTGGCTGACTATCCTTGTCGAAAGCATTCTTAGGCCCTTGCGATTTCTGAGATCCTCGTGACGCGTCTTGATCTTCAAGCGATGGATTTCTAAGTGCGGTCGAGGGCTCTTCTGTGCTAATACCTTCACTAAGGGGAACAGGCCAAGGGTCGAAATCTAATTTTTTCCCTTTCTTTGACTTCTTGCCCTTCTTGGTTCCAGGAGTCATCAACATCTTTTCGCCGAATATTGCTACCTCAGCCTCGTCAGGTTGATGGTAATTCGCCAAATTTTCTTGAGCTATTTCACCAGTCCCCGTCGAGTCTTCTTTACCGGGCAATGCTTCAACCACTTGCCCTTGTGCAGCTTCGAGAGCATTGCTCTCCTCTGGAAACGGAGTTATCTGGGCTCCTTTGGCCTTCTTCTTATCTTTCTTGCTCTTGGGGGTAGCGAAGCTTTCCGTAACAGACTTAGGCTCATCTGTCGTGTCAACAATATCTTTCGCTCGAACGTCATTCGTGTCATCCGTGACAAAAGCCCCCTCTGCATTACGAGCTGCCTCATTATTCATTGAAGGACCAGTCGCAACTGACTCTTGCGCCTCTTGAGGTCGGCCGATCTGTATCTTATCCTTTTTCTTCTCCTTGCTCTTCGGAGCAAGAAAGCCATCTGTACCGAGCTCTGGGTCTTCTACTACAACCAGACTTTCTGCGCCTGGGGTCTCGCTGGCCTCGTCAATCTTGTCGACTGCAACAACTCTCGATCCTCCGCCGGCGGCTTCATCTTGTACAGATTCGCTGATCACTTTCGGGTCAGGTTCTCCTGTGGATAAAGCCTGAGTCTTCTTAGCCTTCTTTTTGTCCTTTTTGCTCTTGAGCGTAGGGAAGAGCTCTTCTGTAGGGTCTTCGTCTACTTCTGGGTGGAAGATATTAATGCTTGTAGCAGGTTTCTCAGAATCATAGTTTGCTGGCGCTTCTGCATCTTCAACAGATGTATCCGCCACTACAGCTTTATCCGCTTTTGCAACTACCTCCTCTTCGTCTGGTATGTCTGCTTTGGCCTTCTTACCCTTCTTCTTGTCCTTCTTACTCTTAGACGCATGAGCAGTCTCAACAGTAGGATCCTCCTTTTCACCGGAATGATCCTCTGCAATAAATACCGGTGGCGTACTTGAAGAATCATCTCCAGGAGTTCTGGCCTCCTCGTCGAATTGATCCAGAGCTGGAGTCTTGTCTGCATCAGCTTTGGTCCCTTCTTCCACGAACGTGACAACCTTAGATTTCCTTGCTTTTTTCTTGTCTTTTTTGCTAAGCGGGGCCGAATCGTAGTCGTCTATGGTATTTTTCTCCTCCTCTGCTCGGGGTGACAATCCCATGGCAAACGGCTCATTAGGAGGCTCATCTCTGAGTGCTCCATCGATCTCATCAGGTTGATCTCGTGTTGCAGCTGTATCGGCGCTATCTAGGATTTCTGCGTCATCGTTCTCAAATATCACGGCTTTGGACTTCTTTGAATTCTTTTCCTCTCTTTTCTTGTCCTTTCTCTTCTTACTACCTGAGAAATCGTCGAAGACAGCCTTTGCATCTTCAATCTCAATGTTTGGTGCTGAATCGGCGTTATAGGCTTTGCCATCAGCACTTGGGGCGGCGACAAGCCCAACAGATAGCTTTTTATCGTCTCTATCTTCCTCCTGGAATAGCTCGTAACTCCCCTCTTTCTCTTCTTCCCTCTCGTTCTCTGCAACGAAAGCTTCGTCACCAAGCACCCTGGTTTGAGCTCTCACTCCTACGCCTGATTCAAGTGGACTTATTGCTCCATGCTGGCCGTCAGATGCCGCGTCGGCCAAAGGCTCAACGCTTAAAGCGTCCCTGCTTCCACTTTCGTCCGTTTCTCCCAAGTCAAAGGTCCTCGCTCTCTTCTTTTCCTTCTTCCTATCTTTCTTGCTCTTTGTAGTGAGAACGGCATCAGCTGCAACCTTGGGCTCTGGGGCTTCTTCAACAACTTTCGTTGCATCGGTACCGTTAATGCTGTCGTCAGCAACCACGTTAGCTGGAGATTCAAGAGGCGGATTCTGGGCGTCTCTGCTGCCCTCTGCTTCACCGAGGTCAAGGATTCTGGCTTTCTTCTTTTTCTTCTTGTCCCGCTTCGTCGGAATATCGAAAACCTCTTGTGACCCGGCAGCTATTTTTGGGGACCCTTGTTTGGCTGGCTCTTGGGGGGCAATCTGTGCCTGAAAGTCGTCTGTTCCTGACGGCCCAAAGGGAGATGCGAGAGGTTCAGCAGGAATAGGCGCTTCATCTGACGTTGAGTCAGTATTTTTGAGATGCTCCTGTTTGATAGAATGAGCATCTTCATCCTGCCTATCTGGCTCGCGTGATGATGGGAGCTCAGTACAGGGCGTTTTCTGGTTAGCGGGTTGTTCGGTCGAATCTTCCGTTACTGCACTGCTTCCGGCGAATCCCTGTGGACTTGGCTCACTTACTGCGTCTTGCTCGTGTTGTTCGGGAGCTATCAATCGTTCAACAGAGGCTTCACTAGGTTCAGCTGAAAAGAAGGCATCCGGAATTCTGTTACTTTCACGATGGATCACCAAATCCTCATGGTCGAAGTCGATGCTAGACACAGTCGGCTCATCATGTTTATCCTTGTCCTCCGTCCTGCTGAAGGTATTTAGATCAGGTTCGAGATCTCCTGGTGTCATACCCTTAGGCTTGGTGGCGTTCGCGGAATCCATGACATCGACTAGAGGTGAAGAAGAGCCCTTGGTCTCGGGATTTGCCACAAACGAAACGATTCCTTGTTCAGCTTGAGTCGTACTCCTTTCATGGTCTTCTTGTTCTAGACGACTTCCAGAGACCTCTTTCTCTTGTGCAATAGCTGCTGAATTAGTGCCGTGCTCAATTGTCTTGGGTATAAACGTAGTCTCTAGTGGTTCCGTCTCAGCCTGAGGCCCAAGTACCTGGGGTATTTCTTGGGTGCTTCTGGCCTCGATTGCAGGTGTGGCAATATTTAAGACTGGGACTGGACTTATCTCGTGGGGTATCTTTGGATCTTCTTCTTTACTGGCGCTATCCAATGGTCTCTCTGCGACAGGTGACGCAAGGACCTCTTTCTGTTGCATAGCTTCTTCCGTAAAAGACTGGCTGGCGTGCTCGTGACTTGGCTCAGTGAGCGTTGCCGGGTTGTTACCATGAATCTGAACGGGGTCTTCATGTGTCTCGACAAACTCTCCTCTCGATTCCTTTCCTTCCATCGCGGAGTGTAGAACCCCATGGGAAACAGGACTAGATAAATCCTGAGTACTGTTTGATTCAACAGCTGGGAAATTGGAGCCCGGAAGTACGACTTCGCTGGGTGTTGTGGACAAAACAAGACCTTCGTCTACCTCTGGCCCACTGAGATCAGCGGCATTTTGTGCCTCACGATCGGTAGCAGAAGTCTGGAGACGAGAAGATTGACCAAGGTCGGCGGTATTAAGATCACCCTTTTCGCGTTGCAGATCTGTCTTTGGAGAGTGTGGAGTAATCAAATCGTACGCTTCAACTTCCAATGCGGTTGGCTCTTCAAACTTCTTCTTCCGAGAAGCCTGTATGTTTTCTGGGAGATGGATTGGTCCCTCTTCTGTGGATTCTTCGTGCCCTCGCTCCACAGTGTTAATCGCAGAGCTAGCTGTGTCCAAGACTGGCTCGTCTCGTTCGACGGAGCTGCCCTCAGCCTCGATTGGCGGCATAGCCGCGAATTCCTGTGTCTGGCTACCAGACTTGACCTTTTTATTTTTCCTGCCCTTCTTTTTCTTCGTATTTGTGGAGGTAGTGTCTACGAGGGTTTCTTCAAGTGACTGAGTGACATTACTGTGATCGAAGGGTACCCCGCTGGCAATCGCATTTTCTTGAGTTTCTAGAGCAGACATTCCTTTCGAAGTATCCTCGAGATCATCATAAGCTCGCCTCGGGGCCCGCGTGGCATCAACAGCAGCCCAATTACCTGTTTTCTGAAAATCATCGTCACCTTTGGCGGTGTCAGACAAGGTTTGCTCGGCATCGAAGACGAGAGGCACTATGTCGACTTTTCCGTTTCTTCCCGATTCTACATGCCTCCCTAAGATGTGCGCATTGGCAGCATCTTGCGAGTCTTCTTGGTCGGTGTGAGTGTCAACAGAGTTCACGAAGATTACATTTCCTTGCGCAGCTTCGCCAGGCACTTGCTCAGCTTTACTCTGGGCGGCTGGCTCCTCTATTACAGGTGGAGCGCTGTTTTCACCACGAGTAAACTCAATCATGCTTTGCATGCTTTGTCCTCGAGGCAAATCACTTGTCACGGCGTCTTTTCCAGGCTCCGGGGTAGACACTATAGACCTAGTGCTATCTTCAGAACTCGCAGAGATGACGTTCAGATCTGTGTGGGATCGGTCGGCCAGTTCGCTCCTGTCAGGCATCGCAGAACCAATTTGCTCCTTCAGCGAAAAAGTACCGTCACCTTCCGACCAAGGAGTTGAGACTTTTTCCTGCCTCTCAAAATCATTCTTTGGCTGTATGTTTCTAGTTCCGAAAGGTTGGATAGAGTCTACTCCGCTAACGGAAGGCTCCTTGATCGAAGAATCTCTTGCTATATCTAGAGCCGCAGTAGTAGCAACTCCACTCCCAGTGTTCACTGAAGTGTCTTGGAAGCTGGGGTGTGTGGAGTTCCAATCTACATGAGCGGCTCGAGGCGGCGATGGAGATTTTAGAGCAGGAGCTGGTGGAAATATTACTTGCTGAGGATCGAAAGAAGTCGCAGTAGGCGTAGACTGCTCCGAGTCGAGAACGTCTGTGGGTGGCTCATGGCCTGAAGTGAGTGTAGCAACGACATCATCAGCAGTGCTCGAGCCGCCGCGACCAATGTGCGTATCGTTGTAAGCTTCTTCGGGGTCATGTATCGACGATGCAGCTGAGGTACTATGACTTTCAGGAAGGGGAGGATATGTTTCAGTAGACGAAGGCCTCTGGTGTGATTGATGTCTTTCAACAAGCCACAGCGGACGCATTTCTGTCGAGGTCTTGAACTCCGTCGAGCGAGGTCGTGACTTGGGCTTCGGATGTGTCTCTGTAGTAGCCCGTATCGAGGATAACGGAGACTCTGAAGCAGACCGTGGGGGGCCAGAAACTGGGCGTGGTCTTCTAAAACTCACTGGTATCGATGTTGGAGATGGTGCACCTCTAACACTTTGCTGGGCTTCGGAAATGACGATTTCAGACGGACGCCTCTGGTGCGATCGGGGTGTCGTTTGAATCGCCTCCTGCCCCCGATCTTCATCGTCACCCCGCGAGGACTCTATGTTAGGTGGACGCGGTGGATCCGGGCGCATCCCTAAAAAAGACTGTGAAACGCTTGCTGATTCATTTCCCGCTATATCACGTTCTTCCTGACCTTCCTCAAGGTATTGCAATACGGAGGCGGGCGTTACAATCTCACCTTTAGGCAGTGCGTTCGCGAACTAAGGCATAATTAGTAACTTTCTGCAACACCAGAGATGGCTCAAATACCTCAGGCTTTTCATCTTGGGTTTTCGTACCTGATCTCACCTCGCTAACAAGGCCGACGTCCACAGCTTGACCCTTGCCGTCCTTTTTGGGATTTTCGTTGTAAGTTGCAGGGGGGCATCATTTGGTTCATTCTTGTTGCTGACGTCGAAGACCCTCTTCCAAAGACTGTTCTTCTTAGCTTTAGACTTGGTTTCTTTTTCACCAGAAGTCTTCGAAACGGAGGATGTGGGCGGCCCAATTTCAGAGCTCTGTTCCCTCACGGAATCGTCCATGTGCATGCTGCGCGTGACCTCATCACTAGCAATCGATGAACTTTGTCGCCGGTCATCCTGTGGAGAGACGTCGTCATCTGGCTGTCCATTTGTCCAGGCAACCCCTATGTCTTTGCTTGAAAGCGTACTATCTTGGGGTTGCTTCTCTACTTGACTGATTATGTCATCCACAACAGCACTCCGCTTACGCTCCGCAGAAGTCTCTGGTGGGGTGTCATTCCGAGATGATTTCTTACGCCTCTTTTTATCTTTCTTTCTCCTTGCGGCTGATACTTCCTCGTCGAAAGAAGCTGGTCCTTGCACACTATTAGAACCTGGTGGAGAGTCTCGTCTGTGATAGTTCGGATCATCCACAACAATTGATGGGTCAAACCCAGCGTCTTGAGCACCCGCTGCGAGTGTTGCCGCGAAGTCAAAATCATTCTCGTCTGTGTGAGCCTGCTCGGTCTTCTCTACAACCTTAGCAGATGGTTTCATTTCAGCGGTCGTGGCTTGTGTATTCACATTTTCAGAACTTGGGTCGAAATCCTTGTGAGTACTGTCTTTATGGTTACGCGATCCCGAAGTGCCTTGACTTTGACTTTCGTCTGGTCTAACAGGGCTGCCTCTGGTGACTGGATCGACTTGCGGTAACTCTTTCGGCTCTTCAACATGATCTTCGGAGCGGTCTTTAGGAACGCCACTTGATTCGAAAAGAGGCGTCGAGGTCCTGCTGATAGGTGGCGTTGGATTGACAAGCTTTAGCTCAGGGACTTCCCAAGGAAACGATAGTTTAGTTAAGTCTACGTGCAAATCGCGATCGTCAGCTGGTGAAAATTCAGGTTCATCTGGTCTTCTGAGTTCGACTTTGGGTACTATTTCAAAAACAGTAGCATCATCCCTTAGCTCGACGTCGGCATTGGGGTCAGGATTCGACACTTTTGTTTGATCAGCGTTTTTACTAAGGATCTCTGCAGGCGCAAAGAACGTTTGATAGTCCTCATGGACGGTCTTCTTCTGGATTCCAGCTTCTTGCCACACCGACTTCGTCTGTGGGGTTACTGTTTCTTCTTCAACGACGTGCTGAGGATCGGCAGCCCGTTCCTCACGGGAATAAGCTTCGATCTTGGGTTGATTTCCTTCAGCAATGCTATCCAGCTCTCTTTGCCTTTCTTTTCTCTTGCGGCGTTCACTTCTCGCTAAGGTATCCTCCTCGTCCTCACGCTGACGCTCTCGGCGTCGCCTTTCTCGGCGTTCCTCCCGGGTCTCTTCACGTTCTGACATACCCACAACAACTGCAGCAGTAACGGCTCCCGCAGTGACTCCCACTGCAGGGGCAATCCAAGAATTTTCTTCTTCTTTCTGCTCAGGCTGCGCTTCGTATTTGGTACTCGACGCACGGTCTGCTTTCGAATCATCGCTAGATCTACGGCGAGATGGCTTGCTATCATCGGCTTCTCTTTCTTCTCGCCTCCTGCGACGTCTCTCACGTCTCTCTCGCTGCTCTTCTTCCTCGGTCATTGCAAACTTGACGGTGGACAAGTCATCTTTGGCGGAGGCTCTGCGCTTGGGAGCCATTGCGCTAGAAACGACGTCTTCATTGAAGCGGGCAGGGGAACTATCTCTTCGTTTTAGGACATTAGGAATATCTTCGCCGACGTTGACGTGGCGAGACGACGCGGTGTTCCCACTGATGATTGAAGCATTTTGAATTTCGGCGGATGGCTCAGAGTACAAAGGTTGGGAGAAAAGTGGTGAATCATCAGTCACAGTGACAGCATGTGATTCAGGAGCCTGAGAGTTATATATTTTTGCAGATACCGGCGTGATAGGCTGAGGCTGCTGAATAGGTACCTCTACCGCTTGAGATGCGGCAATTGGCTTATTTTGATAAGCATTCGAGCCAGCTCTCTGAATATCAAAGCGCCCAGGATCGGAGGTCGGAACAGGGTACACATATTGCAGAGGCGCAGAACTGGCATTCTGGGCTGTTGAGGCTTGGAACTCATCAGGGGAGGCTACATACGAAGAGGATGCTTTCGCATGGGACATCATCTCGCCTATGTCTTCACCAGATGGTCTTTTATCTTGCGAGCCCTGACGTTTTTGTCTCGAGCCCCAGCGCCAATCCCATTTGTCAGTTCCAGACGACTGAGAGGAGAGCGACTCCAAGCTCATGCGTCGAGAAGGGGAGCCAAAGGCGAGGTCGGAGTCGACATGGCTAATATCACCCTCAGAAGCGGATTCCCAACCATCCTCGTGACTGCTGGATGAGCGCTCAGCTCTTCCATTCTTTACGTGTTCATGTGATCTGTCTTTCGAGTCTTTGACAGTGACCGCATTTTTCTTGCCTTTGCCGCTTGAGCGAGAGTCTTTGAGGGCCAATGCTGCGGTAGCGGCGCCTAGACCTAGGAGTGCCGCCTCGGCCTCGCGATCGTTTTTGATCCGATCATATGAGCTTGCACGTTTTCTGTGTTTCGTTTTTCGAGAGGTAGCGAGTGTCTCTAAGCTCGAAGACGAGGACGAGGAGGATAGGAAGCCGAAGAACCCCCCTTTTTTTCTTCTTCTTTGGCTTTTGATGCTTCTGAAATTGTGTTGGGGATCTGCCGCCCGAGTGACGCCGTCCTACGATGACTTGCTTCGGCGAACGACTTCGCGGTCGAGTATTTGGTGTAACGGCTGCGCTTTCTTGGAAATCGTTGGCAAGACTTATACCCTCTCCTAACTTCACTTTTGAGGGAATTGGCTGGCGAATCGGACGAAGGGGCATAGGCTCAGTGTAAACGACATCTTTTGATCCCGGCCTTGTTTTTTTGCCGTCCATTGCTGTCACCTCGACCCTTCTGTCGTAGGCTTCTTTTCGACCAGACTGAACACCAGGGTCTGGAGAGTATCGCCCTGACTTGACGTCGTATGTATCATCAAAATCGTTCCTTTCATTGAATAATGTCTCTCCTACTTTGCCCAGACCGTAACCAGCAAGACCGGCACCGAACCAAGATGCGTCCTTCTTCATGTGGCCTTCATCTTCCGAACTAGATGATGATGAAGCGGAGTAACGGTGCTGCTTGTCGACACGACTTCTGCTTCCAAGATGTTCCTTCGAGGCTCTTTTCCAATAACGGTGTTTACGTGGAGCATCTCGAGGGGTAGAGCCAGGGTCAAAACAGCTCCTACATATTCCCATAATTTCAGAATATTCTTCGTATTGTGCCACCCCATCTGGGTCTCTAACAAAATTGACAATAGCGCCTAGAGGTCCATGCGGACGACGTCGCTGCTTCGATGGCGTAGAGTAGTATTGCTGTGCTGAAGATGGATGATGCGAAGACGAGTTGTCTTGGTGAGAATGACTATGAGTACTATGAGCCGCTGCTACTAGGCCCGCAGCACCTGCAGCACCTGCTGCGTAGAGCGGCATGTTAGATGAATGGGAGGAAGACTTGGTTGGCCTCGGAGGTCTAGAAGAGGATACATTTTCCTGGGTCCCAACTGCGGCCGAGTAAGAGTTTCCATCGTGGTGATTTGATGAGATTGCCCCACTCATCATGTAGCCAGCAGTGCCTCCCAGGGCACCACTTCCTAAGGTAGTTGTAGAAGGAGCTGAGTAGGAATGGAGGCTATTTGGAGGACGACTCGGTGCTGAAGTGTATACAGATTGAGTTTGCTGCGTAGTCATCGAGGCTGTGTCGTCGAATTCACCACTATAAAAGGACGCGGCAGCCCCTACGCCTCCTGATTGACTCGGTTCGGGCGGTGGAGCGGCCACAGACGAAGCTGGTTGTAAGTGTGGCTCCGCTCCAACGATCAGAGAGGGAGAGTGAATCCGAACACCTGGCTGCTGGGCGACAGAGTCCCCTGCATCCCCGTAATAATCAGATGCTAGGCCAGGCCCGCCTTCAGTGACGGCCAGAGGAGGTCGAGAAATGATCGGTGGCCCACCGTTGGTCTGCGATGGTGGCTGGCCTTGAACGCTGGGAGGTATGCCATCCGGATTTACGGAATATTTTATGGGCACGGCCGCGTCATCCTGATCATCGGATTCAACAGGACCTCTCTTCGAACTACGTGTATCTCGACGAGTACCGGAGCTCTTGCTAGAGCCTGAGCTCTTTCGCCGTCTCTCCTTTCGATCTCGTCTTTCTTGCGAGTCATGATCTTGAGTTGCGCGCGGGTCTTTTTGGTTCCTGACCTGTACGGGGTCTGTATTGCTCCGTGAGGGAAGCTCAAAACGGCGGTCGCTCCGAGAGTAAGATCCATCTTCCATATCATCACGACTTCTCCCTGCTGGGTCCCGACTATCCTCGGATCTGGGCATTCTTCTCTTCTCACCTTTCACTTCTGCTGCCTGCCGCAGAGGACTCTCATCGTCATTTGCGCCTGTGGCATAGCTCGAAGCCACGAAAGGGTCGCTCACGTTCTCGTCGAAGGCTCTGGTTGTGGAAGCTCGGCTCTTTCGATCGCGTTTGTCGCCAGGCTGAGCGTCAGCCTTTTGCTTTGACGCTTTCGATGTTAAGGACTCAGCGCGCGATCGTGTGCTGCGCTTTTCACCGTCGCTACCCCGATTGTATGATTTATTAGGCGGAGGCTGGTTTGCCTGGTCTGACTTGCCACTGAACGGATTCCACATGTTCACAAGCTGATTGGTTGCAAGACTTGGTGTAGCTGCAGTCCTAGGATTAGCGGGGCTGGCGAGTTTACTTACTTCCAAAGATGGGGAGCGCTCTAATTATTCATATATACAGACATTACTTCCGTATCATCGGGCTATGTCAAGGAGTGAATAGACAGATGGTAGCACTTTTCCTATGTACAAACGCGTCGTGCAACCGTAATATTACTTTCGCAAGGCTAGAACAGCTGAGGATTATTGAGTGGCTGGTTGTTGGCACTAGCCGTTCCCTCAATCGAACCTTTCCGCTGTCCTAAAAGGCTCCTCCCTACATCCTTCTCCACATAATGCTACCCTAATGCCACTTCAACGCGTCTTCAACAATGGTTTTACCACTGTACTGACCTGGCGATCTTGTCAAAATGATGGGAAATTCCTTTTGTTGCGAAGAAGAATTGTGTCTTGCTGCTTTGAGCCTTCATTTCACCTATGCATATCTATGTAATTGGCAAGACTTTTATAATGCTGTACTGAGCTTAAATAACCCCTTGATAACCATCAAAAGCCATGCTGCTCGTCAGAACATCGTGCAGCTACTAACTCAACAAACTGTCCGGTGAACCCCCTTAGACATAGGCCGCCTTGCCTTATGATGATCCTTAGAATCTAATCCTACACTTTGCATCTGTTTCTCTAGATGTCCAACCTGGCTTGCTCCCGGTTGAAATGGGGTCAGATCAACGGGATCCGAGTCGAGCAATTGTTCAGTGACAGTGATGATGTCGGTGATCAGTCGATCTAGCAAATCCAGGGACATGCTCTCGCGCACCACAATCCGCAAGATTTCGGTCTTCTCACACTTGGGAGGCAGCGGATAGTTGGGGATGATATATTGCTTTGCCCTCAAAAGCGTGGAGATGCTGATTTGTTTGACGTGCGGGTGATCTTTCCGGAACGCACCAGAGAGATGGAAGGCCACGACTGGCAACCCAGCATTATAGTCCGCGCTCGTCTCGCCCTCCTCGCCAAATTTGACATCTTTCGGGCTTTGCAGCTTGTGTACTCCCTTGGGCCGGTGAATATCACTGACACACTGATACCATCCGGTTGCTTCTAGACTCTTACTCAAAAGTCTCGCGTTTGCCATACAATTCTCCATCACTGCACGATACCCGTTGAAGCCAAGATGTACCAGGTTGTAGTATTGGGCGATAATCTGGGCGCCTGGACGAGAAAAGTTCAGAGTGTATGACTCCTCGGTACCACCAAGATAGTGCAATTCGAAAATGAGATGCTTAGGTAAGCAAGCCTGGTCTCTCCATATAATCCATCCAACGCCACAATAAACAAGACCGTATTTGTGGCCGGAAGTATTGATGCTCTTGACACGGGGCAGGGCAAAATTCCATCTCGGGCCACCAACTTTGGCATTAGTGAATGGAGCAACGAAGCCACCACTTGCAGCATCGACATGGATCGGGATATCGACTCCGGTCTTTGACTCATACTCATCTAAGATCTTCGATATCTCTTCGACTGGTTCGTAATGACCCGTATACGTAGACCCGAGGATGATGAAGACCCCAATAGTATTTTCGTCAATGTTCTGCTTCACCAATGCCGGGTCCAGGCGATAGCCGCTCTCCTCACTCACATCCAGGATCCTGGCTTCGACCTCGAAATATCGCGCAAACTTCTCCAAAGCCACCTGCGCATTAGCCCCCATGATGATGTTGGGCTTACTTTTATCCTTGCCTTCTTTGTCTCTCTTCTCCTGCCAACGCCTCTTCATAGCTAAACCTCCTAAATGGATAGCCTCACTACTTCCAGTAGTGGCTGTTCCAACAGCAGTCTCGCCTTTCTGGACACCCCAGAGATGGCTGATGATACTGACGCAGCGAGCATGCATTGCCATCATTGCCGGGTACTCATCTGCATCGCTCATGTTTTTACTTAGATTAGCAATCATGAGCTTCTCAGCCTCTGGTTCCATGTACGTGCCCACGAAGGAGGCGAGGTTGAGATTGGGCCGTCCATCGAGATCAAGCTCGTCCTGCAACATTTGGCGCACTGCATCAGCGGGGGCTCCATCCTGTGGGATGACGTATTTGCTTATTTCAGACTGCGATGCGTAGCGAGAGGAGTATGGGGTGATTGTTGAGATGGAATTCTTGACGTGGACATGGTGCCGGTGAGCTTGGGAAGGGTGATCGTGGAGATCATGGATCAATTGATCAGGATCAATCTTGGAAACGGCCGACGTTAGCAATTCAGTTCTCAAGATCACACACACCATCTCAACGTACGTGTTTGGAAAGAGCCATGTTGTACTGATTGTGTAGTGATGATTCGAGAGATAGCCTACAGCTGTTATAGCAGAAGTCCAGGCTTTTCTCAGTCGGTGGCGTTGTGGGCCATTAATCCTGTCACAAGATTGTGCGCCGTTGGTGCCATGCCCTTGTTGGGCATGGACATTGGCGGTGATTGGACGCAATGACGACGCTCACGAGATGCGAGCCGGCACTTCCGCCAAGGGTACGCAGCTGACTAAGCAATGACGGCTTGTTCATGCATGCTTTGGATGGCTTCTTGGAAAATTGGGTCCAAGATTTGGAGATATACCTGGATGACAGAACGACGATGACCGCAAAGTCGTGCACATGCTGCCCTGCGGACTGAAGGATAAGTTGTCATTAGGAATGCCGAGAAAACTCGCGCTAGAACTACTTGAACTGTAATCCTTCACCAACACGACTAGGAACGTGACCACTGCAGCAAATACAAACTGGATCAGCTCTTCACGGTCGTGGACTGGTGAATCGAATCAGAAATAAATCGGCTGCCCCGATTGGAACGTTCTCAAGGAATAATGAGCGAGTCAGAATGAGCGCGTTGTATGACTCGTGACTTGAATTAGGCTGATGGTCTGTCACGATATGATCATTTTCTTGCCTTCGTCTCTACACTCGCCTTTCCATTCTCCGAGCAGCAGTAGCACGACTACTTTATGCTTCAGTATATGTCGAAGATAGCTTCCTGAAATTGGACTCAAGTTCAACCATGAACAAAGCAGATAGCAACAATTTACTTTCAGCCTTTATCGCTAAGCACGTTTGCCTCGAAAGTGATGACGGAAATTTTGATCTTCAGCCTTCAGAGTGCCGCACTGACGAATATACTGGTGATGTTGACCTGGTTCATATTTCCATTTTTCGCCGCAACGCAACTCGCTTTGATGTCCTCCTTGCTAAGGAGAAGGGTCTGAAGTACCGGTGTGGCATACAGCTTACTCCTTGAGGAAGCAGAAAGGCACGGCCCTCGCCTGAACAATTATCGCTCCCATGAAGATTAGGCCGCGACGTAGAGCAACGACTGTGCGAATAGAGAGCTTCCTTTAGTTTCAGCTCTGAGAAAATACGTTCGAAGGATGATGATTCCTCCTTGTCATTTCCCTTTCCTTCTCCTCCTTCCGCGTTGTCACGTTTCTGTTTGCCCCTCATCTCAGATTCTGGAATTTTCCTTCGCAGAACATGTTGAAGGATATATACAGTTGAGCAGCCCATGATTAAGACTGTCACTTTCAGTAATAGCAGCTATGAAGGCGACCCTTGTATAAACCCGTTCGTGCATTGAAAGCCCAAGTTTCCAAGTCTATAACCATGATTTCTCATGCAGGTAGGTAGAAGAATTTATGCATGAAGTGTACACAAGGTGGCCTTGCTGTTGGGACTTTGTACTCTGGCAATGTTGATGATTCCTACTGGCAGTGCTCACGCGTCCAGAAAGAAGCGGATCGATGTAGCCTTTGTCGATAGTATCTGCTGACATCAGGCCAGGCCTTCTACTCAAGGACTAGAGGTGAAGGCAAGCTCGACTGGCCAGAGACCAGACTCAAGATCGAGAATCTCGAACGTCGCTCATCAGTTGCTTGAAGTTTTGGATAAGATCGGCCTGTCACAAATGTTACGAAAAAGGTAATGCGGAAATTGGCAGATGTTAGGACGTGGTTCCCGCCGTCCCGTAGTCGACGTTTGCCTCTTTGGGACTGACAAGTGGAGACGTTAGTCGCTCGCTAACGTCGTTGTCAGCTTCAGTCCGTTGCGCCTCCAAAGATCTCCCTCAGATGCTATACAGATGTCCAGATCGTGACCACTAGGATATGAGACTCTCCTCACAAACGAGGAGAGGTTCTCCACGCTCATTAAACAGATTTCCCCATTTGGAAACGCTGTGAAATCCAACAGTTCTAGACCTCCTAGGAAGTGGGACTGCTCTAGTACCATAATGAAATATCAGATGGTACAAATAGGACCCCTGGATCCATCTTCCAAAAACGTGGCCATTATCTTCACTGATTTCAAATCTCAGCCGGCCTTACCGTATACTCATATCAACGAAAATGTCGCTTCGAGGGATCGCTTTGGCGATGCTGTCCGCCTCTGGTACGCATACGTTCGCATTTCGATACGAACAGCCGTCACGTATCCTTTCAACAGCGACTAACTCGTCCGATAGCTCTTGTAGCAGCAGATTTCAGTGCCCCTATTCCACCAGCCCTGGTTACGCAGGCTCCACAATGCCCCAGAAATATGGATTGTGGGCCCATGGATCTTACGGAGGAGACTGTATACGTTGGAGAGCCCATTGTTGAATATCTACCTCGCATACATACCTTCAATAAAGTAGGTCATTGAAAGCATCGATTGGACTGAATGCTGATCCAGAGTAGACACACTCAATCACCGAGACCTCCTACAAAGCCGTCGTGGAACTCGCTACCCAAAGCGTACAAGGTCAGCATCATCACATGCTCCCTGCCGCTGGTGTGTACATGCTGAAAGAGTGCCACTCTAGGAATATGCGAGAAGTTCGTTCCCGTCACCAGCACAGTCCGCCCGACGGTCACGGCTTGGATCGACACGACCACAACGGCCCACTACTATACCACTGAAACGACCGTCACGACAGAGTTGACGACTACCCACACTGCAGTCATACCCACGGCGTGCTACCAGGGCATCGGAAAACAGCCGGACAAGCCCTTCAAGCCCGTCACTTGCAAGTCGGATGCACCTGTCTACTCAGCTCTAAGCAACCAGGATACAGAGTCTGATGCACCTGATTATGAAATCTGAAGTAGCATGTGACGGTTTCGCTAGATTGAGGCGTGCATTGGTGTGTGAAGAGAGCGTGATATGCATTTCAGGAGTGTTACATAATTGAACAATTCAATGCGGATGGAGTCCAAGGGGTTCTAACCACCTACTAGCGCCTTGCCATCGTCGTCCAAATACTCTGGGAGCCACTTCATCGATTGCGATCCTACAAGTATCAAGATTTGAGGTACCTCATCCTTCATTTCTCCCAAACTAGCCAGCTTAAAGTGCCTCACTGTTAGACTTACGCAGCCCCTTATTCTTCCTTTACTTCAGTCAAGTTGTCAGGCTTCTTGCAAACAGTGCTGGCAGCTGTTTTTGACGCCAAAACTGACTGGTTATTGCAACCTTCCACACGGACTCATGCTTGGTGGAGCCACAGCCGATTGAACAGTGAAATTGTTAACTAGGTTTATCAGTCTTTGATACTGAAGCTCTACATAGAGTGGTTTGTAGCTGTTGCCGCTATGCCTTTCTGCGGTAAGCTTAACAGCTCATTCAAAAACACCCTGAGTGCATAGAATGTTGTGTTGAAAGGCAAAAAGATTGAAAAGAAGCTAAACCAAACCTGGCAAAGGACAGAAAGGCTAGTCTACTTTAAGCAGCATTCCTGATCAATTAGGCCTAGTTCTCGTCGGATTTTAAGGCTAATAGTTTAACAGTCGATTCCAATAATGTTTGAACTGACTGATTGTCTACACCGTAAGGCTGAAATCGACTATCCCCAACCCACAGTTATCAACATAAACCATCAAGAAATTGACGGCTTGAAGCCCGTTGCCGACGCTCCTTAGCGATGCCTCTGGGTCACGATCAAGTCAAGCTCTGAGAGTGGAGATGTGGTGCAAACTGGCTGTTAGCGGCTCATATTTGCTGTGAGGAGGGCTGGGTAAGCTATGCAAATCAGTCTTTCGTGTGGAGGTAAGTGTAGCGGAAAGGAGGCAGTATTTGCCCTGCAGCACTGTTGCTCCTGCTCAGCAGGTGAACGATATGAAAGCTTCCTTGAGATATTGGGACACTAAACATGTCTGAACTGCCGAGGAGCGATTTGGAAATGTATATTGATCGTGTTGAGATTGCCTTTCTATTTGATAGCTCGTTTATTACAACAATTTGCACCTGCTAAATGTAACCGCTCCCAAGGTATCATCTTCCGTACCGTAGCTATAGACAAAAGCAATTTGACCCCAAAACCCCGTGGTCTCAACCGGCATGATACTATGTACTATAGAATTGTGAACCCCTAGCTTCTCGCATGTGCTACAAATGTAGGCTTTCACTTCACACAAGTCTATTTCAATGCTTGACTTTTTCTTTCTCCTCGACAGCCATACCATGTCTGTCGCCACCGATGCCGGTGTGCTCCATGCCATTTGAACTCTGATCGCTGCTTGGTGCTTTGCCGACCAGCATGTCGGAGTGCTGACCAACACCGTGTCTCTCATGCTGCGGGATGTTGGCATCACCGGTCGGCTCTGCCTTGGCAGGAGTCCATGCCAAGTAATCTCGGCGGACCTCAACGTAGTCATAGGCAAACTCGCCGAGCTGATCATCATCCATACCTAGAAGCTCTGCCTCGTCGCTGGCTCGGAGCTTCAGACCGGGGATGTAGTTGATGCCCATGGCAAGAGCGTAGCTCACGCAGAAAGCCCAGCCAGTGGCGGCGAGAATATACGCAATCTGTACATAGAGTTGTCTCCAGTTGTGATCGATCCAGCCTCCGGTGATGATGCCAGAATTAACACCATCAAGACCGATGACATAGGCGGCACCGAAGAAGGCATTGGCCAAAAGGCCCAACATACCAGCGATACCGTGCTCAGCGAAAACGTCCATGGTGTCATCAATCTTGATCCAGTATTTGACTATGAACAGGTCAGTTGAAATCTTGTTTATACCTAAGACGAAACATCCTCACTCTTTGTTGCGTAATTGCATACGATGCCTGTCACAACGCCGAGAATGACGGACCCCCAAGCCGTGCAGTAACCAGATGCAGGGGTGGCTGCAACGAGACCAGAGATGGCGCCGGAGCACCAACCGACCATAGACCATTTCCTGGCGAGTCTCCAATCGAGCAGAACCCAGGTGATGGCGCCGAACATGGCAGTCAAGTTCGAGTTCCAGCAAGCTTGGACAGCTCTCAAGTTGGCGCCGAAGGCCGATCCTCCATTGAAGCCTAACCAACCGAACCAAAGGAAGACTGTGCCGAGCACGATCAAAGAGACGTTATGAGGACGGAAATTAGCCATCATTTTTTCCTGTCGCCTGCCGAGAGCCAAGCTGTAGGCCAATGCAGACATGCCGGAGCCGATTTCGACGGGGCCACCACCAGCATAATCGAGGACACCATATTTGAAGCCCCAACCGTTGATGTTCCACGCCCAGCAGGCAATCGGGCAATAGACGATTGTGGCCCAGCAGAAGCAGAACACGCACCACGGGAGGACGCGGCCACGCTCGGCGACAGCACCAGCTGTGATGGCGGCTGTGGTTGCGCAGAATTGCATCTAGATGCATATCATTAGCCGGAACTCCCTAATCGATGGCTAGATCTCCGTATCATACCTGGTAGAAGGCGTACAACAGCTCTGGAATCAATGGACTGCCAGGACTTGGTGCGGCAAGAGTGTACATGAGACCGAAATGCTTGAGATCACCGATAAAACCGTTCGTGGCTTGTGCCGAAAATGCCAGCGAGTAACCCCAGAAATACCATTGGAAAGTGATGATCGATATCGACATCATGCAGACCCAAATCATGGATAACGCTGACTTCCGCCGGGCTAGGCCTGAGTACAAGAAACCCAGGCCCGGTATCATGACTACGACCATGGCGCTGGCAATAATGATGTAGGCTTGGTCACCTGGCGCAAACCACTGGTTGACATTCTCCACAGCTGAGGTCAATTGTCAGCAACTTGATTCTTCAAATAGTTGTAGTGATCAGTTGGCCAAAGATGAGTTTGTAGGGCTCTCGACTAAACTCTTGATAGAGGAGAGAAGTGATGGAGTGGGGCAGAATATTCACATACTTGAATCACCACCGGTAAGTGCGCTCGATCCGTTGAATTGAGTCGGGGATCCAATCCAAGCATACGAGGGCGAGTAGCCCACGGGCGCTGGAAAGGTCGTCATGGTCGGCGAGGTAGCTCTGCAGAGCTCGAGTACTCTTTAATAAGAACCCACGGCAGGCTGGCCCGAATGCTTGGCGCGGGAAAGGAAAGGATGACGGCGCTTGAGAGGAACGACGACGAGGGAGGTGAAGGAAAAGGGAAGAAGAAATGGAGAAGGGCAGAGCAGGGGTTTTCTATTGCAGATGTGCCAAGGTTGACCGTGAGAAGAAAGAATAAGAGCCGGATGAGTGGGCATTTCGAGCGGTGCTGATAAGAGCATGGGCAGAGCGAGATACAGCTCCAAAGGACGCTTTACTCAAGTCGATCACTGATGGATTACCACCAAACGCATGATGGGGTCGGGCGCTACTGATCGGCGGAACGATGCAGCTTCTGCACGAAGTGAAGGTTAAGGTACCGATCCAGACGGGTGTGTGGCCCATGGTCAGACACGGTATCGTACGCTGTTGCCTGTCTATTATTTACTGCAGCTCAGGCTGTTCAGCTCCGCGAAAAGCTGTCGGAACGTTATGCGATGCCATAACATTCGCCCAGGCGGTGACCGCGTCGAATTACAGCAGACTGCAGCAATTTCACGATGATGGGCATATGAAAAGTTGATTTTGGTCATCCACATTACGGAAAAGCTGTGGAGCAGATTGCTGGTGTGTGGCTAGACGAGCAGCAGTCAGGGAAGGATGGGAAAATGGAATGAGGTTTTTAGGTTGGGGGGAGCTTTTTTGGTGGCGGGATAGAGGGCCTCGGGGCAGCGATTGGCTGCAGAAGTTGATTGCACGGACGGGCTTCTATGCAAGTCAAATAGTAGTGTCAGGTAGTGAATGGTAGCGGACCCACCGGGTCTCATAGTCCATCATAGTCCATCATAGTGGTGGGTAGCGTGGGGAGCACGAGGGCATCGTCTCCGTTTCGTAATGGTATAAGCCTCCGAAAACGGATCTGTCTGCCCTATGATTCGTCCCTTCCAGCTTCTTATCGCGCCAAGCCTGAACAGGTCTCCTGCATCTGCTGCTGCTGTCCTAGACTCCTAACGCCTCCTGAATAATGGAGCACTACTGCAGTAGGCCCTCCTCTTCCCCCCGGAGCGTCTCGCTCGCGCGTCCCGACGTGAGATCTCAGAGATCTCACTACCGCTATCATCCTAAGCCCACGGGCCCAATCCAGCAAGATTCCCTCATCCTCTCGCTTGATAATGCTCCCATTGTCCATGTCACCAATCACCAGGCATCGAAAGAGGATTCTAGGATGATCTTGATTTCGCCTGTTGTCTTGGCGGGCTTGTGCCAGAATTGCCATTCCTAAAATGAATAAAAATGAGACGAATGGGAAGCTGCAGGACCGGTCGAGCCACAAGGGCTGACTAGGTCTAGATTTTGGAGTGTCGAGTGTGGCACGCTGCAGAACCAAGGAGACGAGCAAGCCTATGCAGCAGCCAGCACTTGCCCGCTGTCATATGTCTGACCCCTGGTCCGTGGTCCGTGAAGATGTTGGGCCTATTTCTCGGCATGTCTGGGCAAATACTTTCTTGTCACGCGAGCATTAATTCCGCTCCATCCGATGGTCATTATTCATATATTAATATTCCATCTGACCGCCGGCGCCTGTGTGGAATCCCTCTCCTAGTCGTCTTACGTTCATTTCACCCGATCATATTGGTATTAATAATTGCAACGGCCGCCCGCCTCTTCGCCGAACTCTGACAAACGGTTTCGCGTCTCTCCAAGTGCTGGCCGCGATCCAATTGTGTACCTCGTCGTCGCCAGTTGCTAAGGGTTTAGTGATGCAATTTTTCATGTTGAATTTGTGAAGCTCAAGATCGCCGTCGCGGCCACGACGAGCCGAGCCCATTCGCCAGCTGCATAGAACAAAGAGAAAAACGATGAAAGAACACAAGGTGCAATGAAACAGTCAGCATGAATCTCATGATTCTCCAAATATGGAACAAAGGAGTGTCGCTATACATAGTCTTTCCACGAAAGATACTGTTGAAGAGCATTCTTGTCCTTCGTTTCCCTCATATTCTCTTCTACAGCTTCCTCTCCTTCATAGTCATTACAATTTCATACTTTGAAAACTGCCCACCATTTCCACCGAGCCAATAACCTAATAAACCTCGCTTTCCACCAACTGCACAGCCAAACACCACTCAATGAAGAATCGCCACACCCCTCTGAACGTCCTTCGCTCCTCTCCCCTCTCACTCTCCATAACGCTTTCCTCCCCTAAATCACCCACGGCTATAACTTTTAAACAAACTAAGAAGCCTCGCCAATCCTTTACAACCCTCTCCTCCCATTTCTCCTCCGCCCTTGCCCTCAAATCTCCCCATTCCAATTTCTCACCTCCCGTCTCTATCTCCCCAACCACCGCAGACCCAATGCCCTGGCTCTGGTCCTGTCACAAATGTTCCTCCCGCTACCCCCTAGGTGCAACCCGGCGCTGTCTGCACGATGGGCATTACTTCTGCGGAGGCGGAACGATCTCAGATCCACGAACGGGTCGGATGCGTCGACACAAAGCGTGCGGGAGCGAATTCGACTATTTGGGGTGGGAGGAGCTAGGTGCGTGGAAGGAACGTGCACGCGAGTGCCATTCGCACACCCCTTCACTATCAGAAAGTCACGGGCATAAGAGGAAGAGGTCGAAGAAGGATTGCACAACCCAGTGTCTTTACCCCAGCGCTTGCCACTGGAAAGCGAAGGAGGTGAAAGCCGCAAGAGCGGCAGAAGCGACGAAGAACGCCGACTTCAGCTTTCTCGATCCGGATCGTATCGCTCAGGCGCCCGTCACCCGTGCCGGAGGCGGTAATGAAGACCAAGAAGTCAGCCGAGGAGAAGGAGCAGAAGATACCAGCTACGAGCCCATCAAGCTTGTCTCTTCGATCAAAAGTCTCTTTCGCTCCTCTTCTTCCACCAGCACAGCCACCACCGACCCTATCAAAAACAGAACCCAAGAATTTCGGCAACAGCTAAACCCTCTCTCCTGCAATCCCATCTCACCACCGCGATCCCGCAGCGTCGACAGCGCTTTCATCCTCCCAGAACTCGATTTCACCTGCACGCCCCACACCGCTACGGCCACCACTATACAGCCAGTCTCCTCACTTGCGGACTTAGTGAACTCTACTCTGCAGGCAAAAGACGCGGAGGGGAATGCAGTAGGTGGGGGTGAAAGTGAGGGAGATGGGGATATCGACATGCCTGATCTCTGGGACGTTTCGCCTTCGTCGTCCTCGTCCGAGGACGGATGTTTGGAGGAAGGAAGAAGGGAAGCTTCGCCTCTTTCGTCTCAGAGTGCTGGTTGGGGTCACCTGTGCACGAGTGATGAGGGCGAGGAAGGGAGGAGGATGAGCATTTAAGCCCGCGCATGAGGTTTGCGAATTATGTATTAGTGTGATGGAAGTAGATTGAATATGTTCCAATTGCTTGATCATTAAAGTGCCATTCCTTAGGCACGATATTCTGCGAGCTATCGAAGCAAACACATGCCATCGTCCAGCGACATTCTGCGAATGCATTAAGTTTGAAGCTCGAAGTCTTCATCGGGGTATCTCCTGCATTGTACATCATGCACGCTCGCACGCTCGCTGAATCGCTGCACCATTGCCACCACAAGTAAATTATAATACAGCTCACAGTTCTATCAAATCGATCTCCGAGAAATCCGGTGGGCTCCTCCGGTAAATCACTCTCCCCTTGGCATCCAAGCCAGTCCCCTCATTACTAATCCATATGTACTCAGAAGTAGCGTTCGTCCTCTTCACCTCATCGTCACTAATACCTAAATCATCTCGTGGTATCCAGATCACTGGTCGACGTGCTCGGAGCGCTGAATGTTGGAAGGCCCTTCGGACAAGCTTGTCTCTGTCGTCGGGAGTCAAGTCTTCGATTTCGTCGTTGATGCCAGCGAAGAGAGCTTCGCCAATGTGATTTGAACCCTTGTGCTGTGCCTCGATATCTGACGATTTTGTGTGATGCCGTCGTCGAGGAGACTTGAGTGGAGCTTTCAAATGTTCTACAAAGCCTGGAGAAATATGTGATGATGTGCGACTGCGGTTGCCACGATCGGCCCAGGACTTTGGGTTCAAGAGAGGGTTGGGTGGCAATAGTTTTCTAAGGTCGCTTCTCAAATCTGGGCCAGCGTCGAAATTCTCCATTTCAATGCTTTCCTGGCCTCGGTGGCTGCCTGGCTGAGAGTAACTTGGGCGGCTGTCCTCAGCGTCAGGCGTCCTTCCCGGGGATGACTTCCGCTCTTCTTGCTCATGTTCCTCGACGGCCCATCGCTTCTCCTGGGCATGTGAAAATTCTTCGTCGCGCATGACTGCCTCGTCCTCGAGCGTGATCGGCAAGTATCTCAAGAGAGGACCAAAAGCAGTATTGAGCAGGTATTGAAATATGATCGTCAGGAAGAAGGCGACAATCATTATGATTCCCTGAACTTTACACGGTGATCCGCTGGTTGTGGCCACTCCATTCTCTAATTTAGCATCGCGGACCAAGAAAAATAACCCGATCAGGCAGAGCTCCATCGTATACAGGCCAGTGAAGAGCTGATTAATCGCTGTTGGATACAGGAGACCGCCAGTATCAAAGCCGAATTTGGTCACATATAGAGTGTTGTAGCGATAAACGAACCAGAAAAGACTGAAGGTGATGATATTGAAGATGAGAATCAAGGGTGAGATCACGGAATAGATTAGACCTTTACTTCAGTATTAGTTTAACCACTTTCGGGTGGATATATGACTTGACCTACCAATGCACGCCAGGTTGGTGTAGACGGGAAAGAACTTGCCCCAGTGAACATTGGGTAGATTAATCTGGCGTCGAAATTTCTGCCTTGCGGTGCTATCCATAATTGGAGCTAGGATATACCATTTGAACAGTTCACCCAGTTGTACCAGAGCACCACCGCTTGTACCGAACGCCTGAAGCAGCATATACGAGAAGAAATAGTTCGAAGCCTTTGGCAGATTTGAGGCCAGTAATGAAGGTGTGCTTTGTGGGGACTTTGCCAGTTCCGGGATAATCGTAGTAATACCCGACGAGATTGACACCACCAAGAATACTTGGACGAAAAGGAACGTGAAATAGTATATTTGTACCGTGAGCTCAACCGACATACCCGTCAAGCAACCTTGGGTCTTCGCGAGAAATCTCAGCAAAAGTGGCAAGATCAGCAGTATAAGAGCGAGTAAGGCCGGAGGTAGCACACCCTGAATGATCGCTTTGGCCACTGCCGGTATCCTGCCGACCCAGTGTAAGCCTTTTAGGCTTTGAAGGTATGTGAGGTTGGATACGAGACCAGTAAACGTTACAGGAGCAGCCCACGTAACCACAAGCCCTGCGATGAGAACAAGGATGATTCCGGTGCGAATATAAGTTTCCCACCATTTAAGGGACATGTTCTCCCAGATCACATCACCTGGCGATATCTCAACGACCCGTGGAGCCATTTGTTTGGGAATATGGTGACTGGCACATTGACAGGCCATATGAGCTGCAACCTGATGGTTGAATTGGACGAAGGCGGAATTCATGAGTGGATATTTCTCGGGATCTTTTTGATCTTCTTCTATCTCCAGGTTGAGCCTTGCAAGCTCTTTTCTACAATGGTAGATCGTGTCGACCTTTTGGCCCAGCAGAGGCAGTGATATCATCCACTGCCATCCAAAGATCGGAAGCCTCATTGTATCTCTATCGCCTTCTTTGAGATATTCTTTCCATTTTGGTTGGCCTTCATTGGGATCATAGTCTTCATTATGCGCTGTTCGGTACGTGATTTTAGGCTTTTCTGCTTCAATCTCCTTTTTCTTTTTTGGTTTCTCGTCTTCACCCACATCGTTCGGCTGTTTTTGTTTTGGTACCGACTTCTTGTTGAACACAACTCTGCCGAGACGATCAAGACCTTCGCTTACAGCTTCAATACCTTGTCCTACGACAGCAATCGGGATGATGGGCTTCTTGTGAACTGGTGACTCCGGTCTTGAACGGCCCGGTGAGGGATCGTCCAGGATTTCGTCCAACGTCTGCCCGAGTTGATGGGGATTACCTGCACTGATGCCGTCCGTTTGAGCCATGTTAAGGCTAGACTGATTTACTCCATTTATTCCCACTGAAGACTGCGCCCCGGAGGTTCCTTGTGGCTTATTTCTCTTCGCGTCCTTTTTCGCTTGCTTGACAGCGGCTTCTTTGGCGTTCTTAACAAGTTTCGTCTCCGCTGACTCCAAGGATTTTGCCAACTTATTACGTTGCTTTATCTTGTCGCTCAGATCGTCAAAATTCCGATTAATCCATATGTTGCGGATGCCTCCAGGGTATACATCATAGAGGCCATCTAGCGCCTCGAACGTACACCACTTGGTTGGTATAGCTGTGATGAGCACTGTCGTAGCAGAAGCGCGAAGACGATGTTGAGGGGATGTGAGGTAGGCTTGCCGTAAACGGATGTAGCCCCTAAGCTCATCAAAGAAAACCCAACAGGAGTATATGATGACACCAAGAGCAAGCATCAAATGAGTCCAATACCTGTTATTCTTGAAAGGATGTACATTGCCCCATGCAAGAATGTCGAGTCCATTCACATTGTTCCAGTCAGTAGAACCGTTGCTCTTGGTCTTGGAAAATTCGCCCAGATCAGCGAAATGGGGCCCCCTGCCGCCGACAATATTCACTGGAAACAGTATTGGAAGAAGAATAAGGGCACAGGGAATAAAGATTTTGAGCAGGGTGCGCAGGTATCGCAGGAAGAAGTAGGCGTCCAGGCCGCACTTTTGAATGAATTCGGAGTTTGTAGTCTTGAAAACGGCGGGGATCCATTGTAGGAAGCCTTTTGAAGGAGCTGCCGTTCGCTCCTTACCCGGGACCAGGAAAGTTTTTGGAAGATAGATGCGCTCCAATTTATTGTTGATGATGATGAACAGCAAGATTTCGAGGCCAAAAATGACAGCACCGGTAGACAAGGTGGATAAGAAGGTGTTGAGAGAGCTGCCTTTCGACTGACCCTCGCCCGCTCCAGAGTCGATGACAGACAATGCACTGGTTGGGACTGCGGTAGCAGAGGTGGAGGAGGTAGAGGTCATCTGTTCAACCAGTTGGTTGGTGACCTGGCTCACAGCCGAGACGAGAGTCGGGTTTACACTATCCATGTTGTTAGTGAGGAGCACTCAATGGGCTGGATAGAGGACTACTTGCCTCCTTTCTGCACCAGGGCGCTTGGTTCACGGAAAGAAAGGAAAGTCACAACAATGGAAGGAAGGAGGGTGCCATTGAAGAAGACAAGGTAGAACAAGAACCTGTTCACAAGAAGCAGAAGTGAAAACAAGCGGGCTGTAGGAGGTAGGAACTAGGAAGAGGGCATTGTGGTGAATAAATCAAGGCAGTCCCCCTGGTATGATTAGGATAATTAGTTAATAATCTTACAGGCAAAGGCTACGTGACGCCATGTGCGGCCGCTAAAGAGGCCCAGAATGTGCTTCCATCCCGCGCGTCCTCCGCCAATCCATTGGCATCAAACAGTCTTGATGATGAGGCTCCCAAACATGATACCGTCGTGATACTCTGACAGCTCACTGAGCTGGGCCAACATGATCCAATGGTCTAGGCCGGTGAGGCCTCCCTAAAGCCCTAGCAAGGTTCCGCTAAGTCGTGACTAAGCAGACCTTCGTCTACGCGGGGTTAGCCGCCGGGCACTGTGGGGTCCCCGCCCAAAATAATCCATGGGAGTGAGAACCCAATCATACTCAACCGAAGCCCAGTCGTACTGTCAATGAACTCACACTCTTCCTTCCTCATCTAAGAGTGCAACCCATGCTGCTTCCTGTTTGAGATGGCGACAAATTGACTCTGCTGTCCTTCATCCACCGTTGCTGCTATCCGTTGGGACCCGGGTTCCAAACGCTTTACCTAGGCCCGTTGCTCTAGTTGAGCTCCAGAGATACCTGACCTGCCCCACAGCTGCTATTCCTGTCTCCTCTTTGTGTTCAAGGCTTTCAATTCAAGATGCCTCCGTTAGGCCCAAGAAGGCAGCCCTCCCGGAGGGGGTCAATGGCCGACGTGCCGGATGACCTCCTCGATCAGATCAAGGAGCTCGAGAAAATATTCTCCCTCGAAAAAGACAAGTTGATCCAGGTCACGGATCACTTCGTCAAAGAGCTGGACAAAGGCTTGAGTGTGGAGGGAGGCAGTATCCCCATGAATCCAACATGGGTAATGGGCTTCCCAGATGGCAATGAAACAGGCACCTTCCTCGCCCTCGACATGGGTGGGACCAACCTCCGTGTCTGCGAGGTCATCCTCCTAGAAGAGAAGGGCGAATACGACATCATCCAATCCAAATACCGGATGCCCTCAGAGCTGCGAACAGGCGAAAGCGACGAACTTTGGGAATACATCGCCGACTGCATCCAACAATTCATCGAGTACCATCACGAAGTCGAGAACCTCGCCGAGCTTGACACCATCCCTATCGGCTTCACATTCTCCTTCCCTGCAACGCAAGAGTATATCGATCACGGCGTCCTCCAACGGTGGACCAAAGGCTTCGACATCAAGGGCGTTGAAGGCCAAGACGTCGTCCCCCTCTTCGAAGCCGCCCTCGCCAAACGAAAACTCCCCGTCAAACTCTCCGCCCTCATAAACGACACGACCGGCACCCTGATCGCCTCCGCCTACACCGACAGCTCCATGAAAATCGGCTGCATCTTCGGCACCGGCTGCAACGCTGCCTACATGGAAAATTGCGGTTCCGTCCCTAAGATTACGGACTACAACCTCCCCCCGGACATGCCCATAGCCATCAACTGCGAATACGGCGCCTTCGACAACGAGAACGTCGTCCTCCCTCGCACCAAGTACGATGTGATCATCGACAACGACTCCCCGCGACCAGGCCAGCAAGCCTTCGAGAAAATGATCGCAGGCCTATACCTTGGTGAGATCTTCCGCCTCGTCCTCGTCGACATCCACGACAACAAAAATTGCAACTTCTTCTCCGGCCAGGACATCAGCAAGCTCCGCGACGCCTACACCCTCGACGCCTCATTCCTCTCGGACATCGAGAACGATCCTTTCGAGAATCTGCAGGAGACAGGAGACATATTCAAGCAAGAACTAGGCATCACTGCCCAAAAACCCGAATTGGAATTGATACGCCGCCTAGCTGAACTGATCGGCACCAGAGCGGCCCGACTGTCTGCGTGCGGGCCAGCGGCCATTTGCAAGAAAAAGAACATCACTACCTGCCACGTCGGCGCGGATGGAAGCGTGTTCAACAAATATCCGCATTTCAAGGCCCGGGGCGCAGTGGCGCTAAGGGAGATCTTAGGCTGGGAGAAGGGGCAGAAAGATATGGTGAATATTGTCAGTGCAGAGGACGGCAGTGGTGTTGGTGCTGCACTCATCGCGGCTTTGACGATAAAGAGAGTCAAGGAGGGGAATCTTGCGGGGATCAAGAACGCGGAACGGCAGGCTTGAAAGGCGCACCGTTCTGGAATATGGGTGGCTGGTTTCTAGATAGGTATAATATGGCGGCTATGTAAAAGGTGCTCTGGATGCGTTGTCATATATATACTGGGTGACTTCCACGAGCTCAACGGCATGGATATATGGGGCAACGCGAGGGAAATAAATCTATCATTGCAAGCTCCCCTTCCACTGCCTCATCACCCCCTTACCTCCCACAACCTCACCACGCCCTGCTCATTCCCTACCGCCAACATCCCCCCATCCGCATTCCACCCCACACTACTAATCCTGCCCAGCGGCGTCTTGCTTGTAGGCCAATTCTTATACACAGTGCAACTCGGCAGATGAACCAACCTCAAGGCATCCCTCTTCCAGCGACTACTCAAACACAGCACCTGCCCATCAGGCGAGAACACCAAGGAACTGATCGCCGTAACCAATTGATCCAACGCTCTCCTCGGCTTCGGTCTGGCGGGCACAGCATCCCGTCCCTTCCACTCCCTCCGATCATAAAGGTTGACAATTCCACTCGAACTCCCCACAGCCAGCCATCTATCCCCTCCAAGCCCATCCACCCCTGTCCCTCTTCCTCCCAACGCAATAGTCGTGATACCCACACCCCCCTCATCAATCCATCTCCCCACCACCCTCCTCTCCTCCATCGCGTACTCAACTCCCTCGCCCCCCTTCCCCAAAACACACACCCCCCTCCCATTCCCCCACCACTCAAAATCTGCCACCCCGCCATTTCCCTCCACCCTCACTTCCGCAACCCACTGGCACGTCCTTGCATCAAGCACATGCACCACCCCGCCCCCCTTTCTCACACTCCCCACGATCCCAACCCACGACCCACACGGACTCACTTTCATCCGCTCAAAATTCCTCAAACGCTCCCCACCTGGCCCCACAACTTTTGACACCTTCGCCACGTTCCCAGACTCGAGATCCCAGACATGGAAGTACCGTCGGCGGGCGGAGAGGAAGATTTTGTTGCCGGCCGGGGGGAGGAAGAGGGAGGTCGTGAGGGGCGTGTGGCGGAGGTGCAGGGTTGTCAAGAGTGGGTTTGGTGTGGTGTTGGAGGAGGGGGGAGGGGAGGGAGAGATGTGGAATAGAGATAGGAGGCCGGAGGGGCCGGAGGTGAGAAGGAGGGGGTGGTGGGGGTGGAAGGTTAGGGCTGTTATTGAGGACTAAATATAGGATGAAGAAGTTAGTGGGATTCATAGGGCGGAAGAGGAGGGGAAGGGATGGGAGGGGACAGGAGGGGGGAGTACGGGCTGAGTGCCACCAATGTCTTTGAGCCGGTGGACGTCTATCTTTTCCGGGCGGAGTTTTCTTCTTCCGCCGGGAATCGTAAAGGATTGTTGTGTGAGGGGTGCGGTAGATTGAAGAAGCTTGTCCAGAGGCTGGGCTGACAGATCGTCTGAGTCAATTGACATGTCGTCAGCTGGAGATTGCTCAAAGCCGTCCGATGCATTAGATTTTCTGCGTTTCTGCTTTCTTGCCGAAGGATTGGCCCATTCAGGTGGAGGATAGAGTCGCTCGAACTGCTGTCTCAATCGCTTCGTGTATTCTTTGCCGTTTACTAGATCTTCTGCCTCTGTGACTCTCAACTTTCTTAGCCGAGAGTTGGACGCGAGTGAGATGACAAGACGTTCGTCGTCGCTGTCGATCCAGGCTGGCTCGTCGTCTGATCCGTCCGCTTCATTCTGAAGCGTTGGCTTTACCAACTTAGATCCATTGACTTTAGAAGGTCCTGAGTCTAAAAAGAAGAGCTAAAAATAATTCAGCGTGTCTTCGCGTTAAACAAGATCAAAATAGTGCACCTGCGAATCGTCTACATCCCCCAAACTTTCCTCGTCTGACCCATGAACGGAGGCTTGTTCGACTAAATCTTTGTACTCTTCATTTGAAAGGCCATTGGGGTCGCCAACGAGCTTCAGGTTCTCGTGAAAGCCGACGTGGTCACCAAATACAAGTTTTTCAAGCTGCTTCTCCGTCTCGTCCTTTTCCAAAAGCAGATTGTTTGCAGCCCCCTTCCATGGAGGCGCTTCTTGGTAGATAACTTCAGCAGGCGCCATCAACTAATCAATTGGATTTCAGGCGCCGACAGAGCCCTGTCAATGATCTCTTGCATGGAAAGATTGATATCAAATTCGTGCGTCATTCTATCCATTCATCTTCCTCAGCTCGGGCCGAGCCTTTCTCCGCAGCATGATAGAGAAATATATTTCGATTTTCTTCTAATATACAGATGCAAAGAATCATTGAAATTACGTGTGAAAAGGCTCAGGTCGTATGCAACTGTCATCCTACTTACCTTTTCTGAGGGAAAAGCGACAGCCAAATATGAATAGGACGCTGTCAAGTCATCATATGTTTTCCAAGCTTTTCTCTTCCTGCGTCAGATCACCTGGACAAAAATCAGTATCTTGTTCCTCGAAACATTTAATTGCTTTTTTCTTTCTTTTCCCTTAGGAACAGTCCTGTCAGAACTTGGAATCCGTTCGTTTCACATTCCCTGCTTTTCTCCATCCGACTGCGGTCCTAAATCTCGGGGAACCTTGACGTTGCATTCACGTTGGCTTACCTGATTAGCTGGCTTATAGGATCCATCCTTTCAAACGTAAAAGTAAGCCTCCGGTTCCATCTACTCGGGAATACAGGATGACCAGCCAATCATTGGATTTACGCTAGCTAAAAGACAATGGGAAAGTTCACAGAATGTTGATCAATGACATGTCATAAATATTTCGGGGGCTATTCCTGAAATGTTCGTATACTATCGTACAGCTGAGACTAACCCCTAGAAAGACATTTTTCTCACCCATGCCCTATGTCATATCCAATTGACTGTTCGTAAAAACGCCCACAAAATATCTATCCGAAGAAGTCGTAGCCTACGAGTTCCCGAGCAGGCTGGTATCTATCGCCGGTATGCAAGGTCCTTGTAGCTGAGGAAACCGACTGGTGATGGTGGTGGAGGTGGTGGATGCTGCAATGAGAGTTTGGCGTTGATTCTGAGGGACTTCTTCATAGCTTTGGTCTTGCTTGAGGAAATTGCTCGGTGGAGGTCGTCACTGAGCGTGTCTGATGATGATTGAGAGAGCTGTCTGCGGTTTGGTGGTAGTCCTTTCGGCATTGCGGATGAGAGGTGCGGAGATGAGGGCTTGTTGATAGTTAATGAGAGGTGCTCGGGTTTGGTAATAGCGTCTTTCGAATCTATGAGGGTCGAGCTTAGTCCTTGAGTCAACTACGGGTCTAGTATAATCATACGTTGAATTCCGAGTCAGACCAGGTGTTGAAGGAAGAGTAGTCTGGAGGGTCACCAAAAGATTGCTTTCTTTAGTTCTTATGGAATAATGGAAAAGAAGCAGAGGCCAGAGAAATACCGCTGTCTTTATAGTTTTGGTCCACGTCAGCTTAGACGTGCAGTCACGGATGAGATTGTCGATACCCGATGTTATTTGTTACCCCTCCATGAATAGCAAACCATGCTGCAAAGGTAATCCGGGGAAGCACTTCGCCTCACCGCTAGTCGAGCAGCTGTCCGGGAAATAGGGCCTTTGAGGAGATGGTTGACTGTCTCATATGGTGACTATGGAAGGGAAGGACTGAAAGGGCAGGAACTGCCGAGAGGGTATCATCACATTTGTTTGGTCATGTCACTTCAGGCAGACGTGTGCAGCCATGAGTTTGTTTGGACGCCACGCTACCTTTTACCTACCTTCTGCCGCTATATATCGCATTGTTGTGAACCCTTCCCTGGCGAGAGTGAGGACCATTGGTGACTAGCTATTTGACTGAAAGCGATGGAGCTCCTGGACCCACCTGGTCTTCGATTCCCGAGTGCTGTCAAAGTATATCGATGTGATGTTGTTCAGCTGCTCATCAGTCACAATTGACATTTGCATTCAAGAATTATGCAACGTGATATCGATTTTTGACAGAACGTCGGTAAACACATTATGGTTTGGGCAATCTCACGGCCATATCAAATTTCTTTGGATTCTTTTTTTGTGGCAGGCCAAATCCAGGGCCAGCTGTTAAACATCCGCCGGAGATTCATTTAAACTGCAGCCCCGCTTCCGTAGCCCGAGGGGTACATGCATAGGGCTAGTCCGGCGAGTTTCTAGCTTTGCGAATCATCCGCAGTCAGGGCAGGCAAGGCAGGGTCCATCACTCAATCCAATCTGCTCCACCATGGTGAGCCTCAAAGTTCAATGGGAGCATACACGTGCTCAGGCGTGGGAGTCCCACTCTTTAGCACATGGGGGTTATCAAAGCTGAGAGACTGCCCATTCGTTGATCCCCACGTACACCATTCGTACCCTGTCCGACCGTCTTTCAGAAATATCTCTCATATACAGCCCCTTTGGTTGTTGATTCGAGTCCCTGATATGAAGGCTGGCGCGAACCTCAATTCGGCAAAGAATCTAATCAATGTGGTCTTGTTGCTTTCTATATCACCGGCACTGCAAAGTAATGCCTAGCACCTCTGGTGATGTCATATTTTGAGAGTATATCAGTCCCTGCAAATGCAGGCTGGCTCTTTGTATAGCGTTAATCAAAGATCATGGTACTCCGTCTATTCGATCAGTTGCCACTGGGAGGGGGGATTTCGGAAGTCCCCACGAGATACGGTCCCTTGTTCTCTCACTTTGCCATTGCAATCTCCCTGACTTTAGACGAGCTCAGTCTAGGTAGAGATAAGTCGTTCTCGCTTCTACCCTCGTGAAACCCTGCAGCCTTCTAGAAGGCCCCAAGAACGAGGTCTAGAGGTACCTTATCAATCCTTCGTCCGGTACGCTCCGTGGCCACTGAAGACCAACTAGCATGTGGCAGTCTCTCAGATCGCGCCAGACTATACGACCTAGCTTTGTTCCCAACGGCTGAGACCTTTGGTTGGCGATATCCGGAGATTGTACGGACTGATTGCACGCAAGGCTGGGCTCGTCCGCTAGAAGCCACGTGTGCGATCAGCAATAGATCTATAAGGCAAGTCTTCAATCATGGAAGTCCATTCATGTCCAGCTCGAAATGACTAAAGCTCATCGTCTACCCTTGACCCTGAGTTCGTCCTTATGATTCTGTTCAAGGATGGTGTGCACGGAGCTGTTGTGGCTGCCGCTTATGACGACAAGCGTGAGAATGTTGATGGCAAAAGAGGGTGGACCATTTCCATCAATAGTGAAGTTGTGGCAATAGGTGGTGTGAAGTTGGGGGAAGGTCTCCTTCAACGGGAAGAAGATTTTGCTTTTCATGGTGGTATCTGGCATGACAGAAGGGATGCAAACATTACTAAGGTCTCTTCAGAAGAACCATCAGATGAATCAAGAAAAACCATCGGCTTGAAACACGATAGAGCCAATCAACAATACATGAAAGAACGGGGGGCAAAAAAACATCCGGCGGCGAACATGATTTGGGAGACACTTAAGGGAGATGCCAAAAGGTCGGGAAGATCTCCTCCGTGTTACGTCAGATGACAATTTTCACGAGCCCCTACATGGAGTGAGAGAGTTGAGTTCAGTGCCTTCGAGAAAGGCTACTGGCAAAGGATATGAAGCACTGAAACTAAAGCCCGACGCCATCTTAGTGAACTATGTAGCTCTGCGAACCAGCGCCGAGCTCTGTGGACGTCTTCCATGTCGCGATATAACCACCGTCGTCTTGGGCAACGTATCGCTTTGAGAAGGTGTAGTAGCTTGATGCCGCCGGTCGCAAGGTGTGAAACGAAAAAAGCAAGAAATGGGTTTTATCAGTATCTGCCTGTGCTCAGATCTTCTTCTTTCAAGGAACCTTCACTTACCCTTTTTCTCTGACCTGCGTTCGGACATTTTCTTTTCCCGGAGTGGGCGTTACCGGCCGTCCGAAAAAGACGAGGCGTACTCCGTAGGGTGAACTACAAATAATAGTATGATTTCTCTGATAACGTCCACACCGAACTAGAAGGCGCTACTGCAGGTACGCGCCCACGGGAGATGAGAATCCTGCCGGTCTGATAGTTTGGGTCGCATGACTTCTCCAGGCCAACGCAGTGAGATGTGCAGCTGTAATGAACAAGAAGATTGAATCTGAAGGCTCTTCATTGACAGCAAAGCTAGCTACAGACCGTATGATTTTGATAGTAATAGTCATCTCTCCTCGTCCCCACAATCTCCTCAAGTATCTCTGCCTCGTCAAGAACACCAACCTCATCATTATCCACATAGATTAAGAATTAGCTTCACCGCTCCCCAGGCCTTCACCTCCTTCAAGGCAGGCAGGCACGTGAGTCGCAGGCGCAGTACGGTTGATCGCATTAAGAAAACTCCCCTCCCTTGGATCCGTAGATGACCAGGGTAGAACACCATCCATCCATCGCTTCTAGCATCCTGTCTGTCGGTGAAAAAGGCCGTATGCAAAACTCATCCAACCTCGTAAAGCTCAAACCCGTACCGCTTAGTAGTAGGGGAAGATTTACAAGAGGAAAGCAGCAAGACCAGCAACAAGACCCAGGCCGAGACCCGAGGCAGCCACCTTGTTTCCAGCACCGGTGAACGGGCTGGGGGTGGGGGCACCTGGAGTAACTGGCACAGCGGAGGCCGAGGGAGCGGATGTAGCGGTGCCAGCTGGGGGAGCTGGGGAGGCGGACGAGGGTACAGGGAATGGTGGGACTGGCACCGCGCTTGATGCTGCTGGGGGTGTGACGACCGATGAGACGGCTGGTGGGGGAGCGACCGATGAGACAGCTGGAGGAGGTGCAACGGAGGTCGCGACTGGGGGGGGACAACTGCGGTGTAGGCTGGGAGAGTTGGCACCACTGGCTTGGTGATGGTGCACGGGCAGTCGGTGATTGTCAGCGTGGTTGCCTCAGTCACGGTGTAGGTGGCGCCATTGTGGACGACGGAGGTCGGGCCAGGGCAGTAGGTGGTGTAGGAAGTGACGACCTCTGTGGTGTAGACGGTCTCATTCTTCCAGGCAGATGCGCCAGCCGCAAGGGCGAGGGGAGCAGCGATCATAGAGTAACGCATTTTTGCTGATGTGGTGGAATAGATTGGACGTTGTTGGTGGTGATAGTGAAGGAGAGAGTCAGATTAGGTTGATGGTATTAAAAGAGCGTAAATATTAAGGATTACTGTAAAAGAGTGAAATCGGTGTAGCACCGGTGTTGTATGGATGGAATCAAAGAGAGATGGATGGGAGAGAAAAGGGGGAGTTTGTTGACTCTTTGTAGGAAATTCCTGCGCGTGGCCAGTGGCCAGTGGCTTACCTCCACTAGTCCAGGGAAAGGAGTGACACTGCACACGAGCAATTTCGGTTCCTATTGCTCACCGCTAAAGAGCTTAGCTACTTAGTGCGGCTCTAGTCGACGACGAGCTGCCAATGACACTCGTCAAGATCCATGGTCGGTGGCGGGTACCTGCAGTGTGCCGTCTACCCTCATTTCGATCCGCCCATAGCGTCATGCACCGTGCAGTGCAATTAAAGCAGCGAATCTCCAGTGCTTGCAGCTTGGGGAAATGAGGCCTCTGCATCCTGCACGCCGACTGGTCAGCCTGTCGTCTCTGTCGCTTCCACATGTCGACGGACTCTCATCGCCGGGCGTTAACAATTGGGTAGACCAAGAGATTCCATCTGAGATAGATACGGCCAATCAGCCTCGAGCTTTGCTTGAAGAACCACGACGCATCTCAGCTTCAGGATCGATCTCACGTGTGCTTCTCGAAAGCTGACGCTTCTGTGGTCAGTATTGGCGCTGCATACAAACTCGTAATCTGGAGTGCATTGGCGCAATTTGACCTTGCAGCGACTCACAATTGACTACAGCTCAGAGGCTCGCATCCCGCACTTGCAGATCTGTTGTTCGAGAGCTCTTGTACGAGCTATGGTCCGAGCAGCAAAAGAGCAGCTGATAGCGAAATTGCTGTTCTAGGGCTGCACCGGCCTTCGTATCCTGAGTTTAAAAATTCGGAATCTAGAATTTGCGGCACAAACGGTTATTATCGATACCTCATTACTCTGAGCGCGCCGCATTATGAAGTTGATAGATATGACTCTCGTTGTCATGGGACTTTCCGCGTTGACCATTGTGCTTCCATCAATGTTCGCGATTCGGCCCTGAATGCTGTACACTCAGCTCAATAATGCTTCGTATGAACCCCATCTCCCCAGCACGTCTTCCTTGTGATTAGCCTCCAGCAGAATATATGCAGAGCGAACTAAATTGTATGAGTCTTCAATTTAGTTGATAGCAAGTCTCTCTAAATCGGCCATCGAGCTAGAGTTGCCGTCGTGCGCGCTTGGCTGATAGCATTGGAAAGACCCTAGACTGAAAGATTGTGGCAGAGGCAGCAAGTGACAGCTCCAAGGGCTATGAACCCACATTCGTGTGCTCGAAAGGGTAGGATCTTGATCGCTGTTCGTCTGAGGCGGCGAGCTGTGTGCGTGTGTAAGAGCCATGGGAGATGAATCTCGTCCGTTCTTGACTCAATATGTGACCGAAGCCCCGCAACCAACGTGCATTGCTCTTCTTTCACTCATAAATTTATGATGTCTTTTTCCCACGCCTTTAGCATGCTTTGCCCAGACCTCATGCAAGTTGGTCGACTGTTGTGCGTCGTTGAGCCTCGGATCCGCGAAAGGCTGCGGCAACAACGACCGCCACATCCGTACCCATCTGTCACCTACGTCTGGGTAATTTTTGTGGATATCAAGCACGTGTGCAACACCACGCAAGAAAAAGAGCCTCCTGGGCTTGACAGAATCTTGTTGATTCTTTACTAATCTTGAAGGTGTCTAAAACAGAGAAAGGTAAAAAGTCTATGTCAATCAAATAGCAACAATTGTGAAAGTCATCAAGGTGGGCCCCGTTGTTCAGAGACAACATCCACACCATGGTATCTTCGAATCACCCACCACGTCGATTCTCCTTTTTTCGTTCTCCAGCTCTGTCTATGCTCCTGCAGCCGTGTCCTGCCTTCATCCACTCCTTTAGCAAATGCACATCCTCAGATATCCCACCAGTGCCCCCTTGCTTTCCTCGACCGTCGCTCATCTCTCTTCACCTTCTCAAGTCCGTCGCTGTTGTACCTTTTCAAAGGGAAGAATGTGGCGCTGGCCGTGGACCCAGGAGCAGTGCCCGTACCGCTGGGCGTGCCCGTTGCTGTTGGGAAGCTTGACGAGCCATTTCCGCTGCCGCTTGGAATGGGGTAAGGTGGCGATGATGGCCCGGTGGGCTTAACTGTGGCCTCGGCCGAAGCTGTGTGAGTCACTGTGACAGTGTAGACATCTGTCACGGTGACGGTGGAGCTCGGTGCTGGGCAGCTAGAGGCACCACCCCCGCCTGGGCTATTGCCAGGAGAGCCCTGCGTTGGGCTGCTACCGCCAGGTCCTTCACTCCCTCCGGGACCTTGGCTACCACCAGGACCTTGGCTGCCTCCGGGACCCGGGCTCCCATTGGTAGGGGCAGGAAGACTTGCCCTGCCAGTGCCGGTGCCGGTTGGGAAGTACGACAGTGAGCCGTTGGAGAAGGAATAAGGAGCCGTGCCAGGAGCAGTCCCCGTGGGAATGGGGAACCCTGTTGGCTTGCCAGAAATCGCGTGACGAGGATATTGGTGATGCTGACCGGCGAGGGCGGTTGCGGCAAAGGCCAGAAGAGCAAAAGTTTTAGTCAATGGAGCCATTGTATTGTTCTGTCCTTTCGTTTTGGTATATGCTGGGTGGTATACGATCGGGTTTTTGAGGTCGAACGAAGAGAACTTGTACCACGTCTAGCTTAAGGCAGAGTAGTAATGTATGAACCTGGCGTTGAATGAATGAACGGGGCCTTCAAGGTCCCAATATAAAAACGAATGTAGTTATTCCGAAACGGAACGATGAACCAACAACGCAACAGTGAGGCACACAAGACGAGTGATGAACAGCAGAGAGAGACGAGGGGGCAGAAAGCAGGCATATATTTGGTAAGACAAGATGGCGTTGGTCTCCCTATTCAGCATAGTAGCAGGACGGAAGCAAAGCGATAGGGGGGAGAGAGTGGCCCCACCTACAGGTGATGGCCTGTCCAGTGTGATGACAGATCGAGAGCATGGTGTACTCCACCATTGTCCTTTCATTTTTGGGATGTATGGTTGTTTCTTAGTTCGTTGGGGTCAGGGGAAGATATGACCGATCCCAGCTCGGTGATTGGAAGAAAGTTCAAGGACCTAATGCCTGGTCCAGTATGGTGGCCGCTGTTTCAACCGCTGATCTGGCCGTTGATAAGCCGTTCCGGTGTCCTGTCGCACGGTCGCACGGTCGCACAAAGGCACCGCTGACTCGAACTGCATGCAACAACAATGATAGGGCATACTCTACAGTCGGGCCACCAAGCTGAGAGAGCATCCTCGGTCGCTTCAGGCGTCTGTCGTATTGGCAAACGTCATAATCACCATGCACGAGGAAAATTAAGGTAGGAGCGGGGGGCCTCTTCGAGTCTTCGTACGCTTGAAGATGTCGATCGTCGTCAGCGTTTGTTTCTGCAGGCTATTTAATTCAGGGGCTACTTCAGGTCTACTTCTTCTGGTCCTTTGCCGAAGGCACAGCACCACCAACGCCCCTTGAATCGTCATCCGTATCCATATGACGGCAGCTGTCGATTGATGCTGCGACATAAGAGTCAGCTGAAGAACTCAAGTTACATACTTGTTCTTGCTTGAAACGTCTACAAGACTTCTGAGCTCGCTACTAGGTTTTGCGATTACAGTTGCATAGTACTAGGATCTGATCCTTAGATCGCGAAATGACGCGCAGGGTTTGTGTTGTCGTGGGATTATAATATCGAAGGCACTGAGACTGTCTACTCGAAAATTGAAACCATGCCATCAGCGGCGAGCCAAATGAAAGGAATGCAATGAGGTAGTTCATCCTTTACCAATCCGAGACCGATTCATCATGACACAAGAGTCTGCGAATTTTGTCGCCTTCTCGATGGAGAACAGTGCCATTCATGTGATATCTATAGGTCACATAAAGGCTTCTATCTGGGCATCTCATACCACTTGACACTCACTCGCCCGCCCAGTCCTCCTTGAAATCCAGCATTCATCCATCCATGACTTAAGACATGCCCTTCTCACACCTGCTTCTAGCTTTCAACTGCATTGATCTCGGGGAGCTTATACTTAGTAGCAGGCTTTTATGCTGCCCCGTTCGACCCGTAGTTGGACATCCCCACATGCAGATGGTATCATGCACGGCCTCCCACCTGCTTCGTGCTCTTGCTACCTGAATATTAGCAGGAGGAATCCCGTTGACCGTAACCACTTCAATCGTTCCAATCGCCAAGATTGACATATCAAGTCCACATCAAAGTCATTTTCTGCCTGCAAAGCTAGGGTTTGCCTCAAGGGGTTTCGCTCCTCCGCCTCGTAATGACTCTTCTGCGCTAAGAAGTTTCGGCGCGGGCGGGAAAACGTAGACCCGGGGGAAATATATAAATTTGTGGGCTAAAGTATGAATTGACTTTCTGCAAGCCTTGTCGATAAAAAGAAGGCGTTGGGACTGTCATTGACTCATCCCACAACACTTCCCACCAACTCGTCCACTCCCCGCGCAACCGTATCATCTGCTCCGAATTCACGATACTATGGCGAAGGGAAAAGTTGTTTTGGTACGTGATCCTTCCCATGGCCAAAAACATTTGTAGAAAGTCTCGCTAATTATATCTAGGCCTACAGCGGTCAGATTTCGTCTGAAGATCTTGTGAGGAGGCACTTGCTGATATAGGCACGCAGGTGGTCTGGATACGAGCTGTATCCTACGATGGCTACTTGGTAGGATACCCACGACCTCGAGCTTCCTAAAGTATCATTGAGGACTGACTATAGAATGATACAGACGAGGGATATGAGGTCGTTTGCTGCCTTGCGAACGTTGGACAGGAAGAGGATTGGGACGCAGTCGAGAAGAAGGCACTCAAGATTGGGGCCACAAAGATGGTGATTGAGGATCTACAGAAAGAGTTTGTGGAGAAACTGTGCTTTAGGGCTGTACAATGCAATGCTCAGGTGCCTATACCTCAGTTGCTCATTTAGCTTGCATGGACTGATTCAGGCTCGCAGTACGAAGGACGCTACCTTCTGGGCACCGCACTCGCACGTCCTGTGATTGCACGTTGTCTTATGCGAACGGCAGAGCGTGAAGGCTGTGACTTTGTGAGCCACGGCTGCACCGGCAAGGGCAACGACCAAGTCCGCTTCGAGCTCGCTGCATATGCAATCAAGCCTTCTATCAAGATCATCGCCCCATGGAGAGAGAGTAGATTCTTCAACAGATTCAAGGGCCGAAATGATCTGCTGGACTATGCTGCAGAAACAGGCCTGCCGGTCACGTCTACCAAAGCCAAGCCCTGGTCAATGGATGCCAACCTTGCGCACGTAAGTGATGTTTTCAGAATACAATTTTTCCTAATGCGGCCATCCTGTCGAAAGTCAAGAGTAGTCACGGGAGTAAAAGTTCGAGAGACATCTATCGACTTCTTCTCGACTTAAGTTAACTCCTCTTTGATTATCTCTTGATTTCTTCACTACTCCTTTTCAACCTCCTCTCGACTCCCTCTCGTAGTCTGAAGAAGCATTGCTGACTCCGATTTTTCACAAGTGCTCGTACGAAGCCGGAGTGCTCGAGAACGAAGATCAAAGCCCTCCAGAGGATATGTGGACTATGACTGACGACCCTCAAAAAGCTCCTAACGAGCCTACCGATATTGTAATTAGTTTCGAGAAAGGTATTCCGACCAAGCTTGTCACGCCACAGAAAACGTTCACGGACTCTGTACAGCTCTTCAAGGAGCTCAATCAGATCGGGAGGGTCCATGGTTCGTGACTCAATTGTCCTCCCTTGTTTTTGGATATTGGCCATTTTTTGGATTCTTTGGGGTCGGAATATTCTAATACTTGTGACCGCGATCTAGGTATAGGCAGAATCGACATTGTAGAATCGAGATTTATTGGACTCAAAAGTCGAGGATGGATGAAGCCTACGCACCTTCTCGTCGTTCTATACATGCTAACTTTCGAATAGGCTACGACGTAGGTTATTTCCGGTTTCCCATTGTGGAATTTGTGCTATTTGGGAATTTCTCCTAAGGTAGATCGAAGGGAAGTGAAGGAAAATTGCGTCTGGCTCCTAAGATTTTGGGAGATAACCTTTCTATTTCATTTGGTCTTGGAAAATTGTTTTCTTAAACTTTTTCACACGAAAAATATGTTTGCATATAGGTAACGTCTTCTGACTGATTCATTTATACGGAGTAGTCACCGGCGCTCAGCATCCTCCGTCTCGCTCATCTCGATCTCGAGGGTTTGACGCTTGATTCGCAAGTTAGGGCTCTTCGGGATCAGGTAAACCCTGCATCATTACTAGTGGTGTCCTTGCAATAATAGCTGATGTTCGAGTCCAGTTCATTACCCATAACTGGAGTATTCAGCGTAAGTCAATACGTTCATATTTTGATGGCAATTACTGACCTTCTCCATAGTGTACAGCGGGCTGTGTAAGTAAAAGCTTTCATATACATTTTCAGCTTGTACTAACGCCTCAAGACTTCGCGCCGGAGCGCCAATTCACAGAGGAGTGCTTGCTCATCAGCCAAGCTAACGTGAACGGCGAAGTTCGTTTGAGGTGCTACAAAGGGAATGTGTATATACTCGGTCGGTCCAGCAGCTCAAGGCTATATAGTCAGGAGGAGGCCTCAATGGACTCACTAGACGACTTTAATCCAGAAGATACGACAGGATTTATCAAAATCCAATCCATCAGGTTAAAGAAGGATCCAGATCAATGGGCAAAATAATGGGGGAATGACTCTAGCCATTTCAAGGGTCTTCGGAGACATAGGCTGGGTGAAGGGGAAGTGCTTCTTGCCAAAGATTTTGACTTTTAGGTTGATATTCCCATACCTTTGGATGTCAAGAATACCCTTGGATGTGAGACTTATACATGGAGGTGACATTCGTGCCCTAGGAAAGGAAGTTAGCGATTTGATCAGTGATTAGGAGATTGTTATCTCCTTAGTAGATGGATGCCTGTCTAGAAACAGATCTCAATGAATAGAATATTTGGACACTTTGAAGATGTTCAGCTGGAACTCTTCTTCGCCGGCATACTTGAAACCCCCCTTCGCAAAGAACAATCTATTTTGTTACTTTTGCGTCTACCTATTGTTTTGTTATTCAAAGTGCCGTCATGACACTTCCTGTCTAAGTTCCAATCACTCGCCCCCGTAGCTCCTTAGCAGATTGCTCGCATTCATCTTGTATTCCGAAATCTGCTCTCATCGATATCAGGCATCTGGTCTAATTCTTTCTTCTGCTGAAATTCATCGAGTGGTCTAAAGGGCAGCTTGAAATAATACACCACAATTTTGACATGTGCCATTGAGAAGCCGTGGCCACTCTGAGGTTTCCAAAAAGAAGTGAGAAAAAGATGAAAAAATAAGTCGTACCATACTTCGACAGCATCGCTAAGTATACTCTTCAAGAAAGAAGACAAAGAGGCATCAATCACATCATTAGGTGCTACTATGTACGCCGTCCTCCTCTTTCCCTCCCGGCTTGCGCCATACCTATCTCGCTCTCTCATATCCTCAGCGGAAGCCTTTCTGTATTACAGTCCATGCACCTGACACCATACCGTTCCGCTCTATTGTGAGACAGACTTATATACACTTTTATTTGTTCCTCTTGGGCGATGAATTCGTCCGTTCAATTGCAATCAATTAAAATCCTCGGAAAGGATCTTCGCTCCTCCTCCCCTCACTCCCCGCACTGCCTTCTGTAACGCCCCAGTAAGAAAGGTCTTTCTTCTTGCCCTGTCGAGTGCGGAAGCTTCGTGGCTCTTTGGCCTTTCTTTTTGGTGCCTGGTGGTTTTCTTTGTCTTGCACAAAAGCTTCCATCCTGACAGTGCCAACAGCATCGAAGAAGTCGTTAGGAATGATGTGTGTGTCAGTGGTACTACGCGTCATGGTGGTGTGCGTTGTGGCCGGATTAGAGGTACCTCTTGAGAAAGGTCGACCTTTCTCATACCTGTCGCGAGTGGTTGGTATGTTGAACTCAATACTCGAGGCGGTTGCGGCGGCGTTATTTGGGTAATTGCCAAGTGAACTAAGAGGTATCATTCGCGGTCCAGTGCTACTCCGCTTTCTTGCATGTGCAGCAATCCGTGGAATCTGTGGTGGTTCGGCCGCCTCTTCAGATGGGCGCTCAATGCTGTCAAATGAAATTTGTGGGACGTTTGAGTAAGTAGCCTCCGCGGTGGGCGACGAGAAAGAATGCGGCCCGATTGAGGGTCTGCCTTTTGATTTAGATACTCGGATAGAATCGCGATGGGGTGCTCGTCGAACGTTGACGACGGGCTCTTGTGAAGGCGGTCTTGGTAACTGGGCTTGTTGCTCTGGTGAGGGCGTCTCGAAATCCGTCATACCTTGGCTTGAAGCACTCAGGTAAGAGAGCGCAGTAAGCCATATGTAGTGACGCTCTCTGGTTACTGCTGTGACCTTCAAAGCCCGATCAGGTGTGAGTATGAGTATTGACCGATTGAAAATTGGTTCGTGTGTAAATCCCTTAGGAAGAGGGGTTTCGTCCTTCACATCTAAGACAGATTGGATGGCAACTGGCAGAAAGTCAGTCATTATCAAGCAACAATGAGTCATTGACCTACGCTTCCTTCCACCCTTGCCCAACAAGGCAGGCCCTGATGTCGGTTGCTTGCCGCTCCAGATTACAGCACGTTCATATGGTGCAAGCCAGACCCAACGCTTATGTCGCACTCCCCCAACCGCACCAGAATCACCCACCTTTCCATTCTGAAAATCTGTCTGCGCATTTTCCGTAATTCCGAACGAGCTTCTCTTTCTAACATATTTCCACATCCATTCACCAACCATCGTCTGGGCGATTGCATCGACCACGCTCGTATGCTGACTTTGAGATTCGACGCCGGTATCTTCCTGTGGCGACTGAGGTACTTCAGGATCGATGCTGTGTTTTTTCTCTTCAGCTTCACTTGGATACGGAAGTATGAATTGATTCCGAGGTCGACGGGGAGGTGTGCTTGGCGGATTGGAGGCTGTTGAAGCTGTCGAGGCGGGCAGAGGCGGCGGAAGCTCTGTGGGAGGGGTAGGATGTGTTACCGCAGCCGCAGATTGTGTTTTCCGCAGAATCTTCGGCTTGACAGGAGGCTTCCTTTTCGTATTCTTGCGACCCGTTGTGAAGAAGCTCGTAGAGTAGGGAGTCGGACTGCCTGCACCTTCACTAGCGCTAATAGGTATCTTCCGAGAGCTTGATCTGGTAGGCACTGGAAACGGAGGTGGAGGCATTTCTGCAGGGGCATTTGAGGCGCTTGGTTCACTCGGGCTTCTTTTCCGTTGACTGTAGTCCGCTGGCCCCGTGGACAGAGGGGCTGCTTTCCGAGCACCATGATGCTTGGCCGCTGCAAGCTTCAACGGGGCCGGTGGTGGAGATTTAGGATTGAATGTCTTAGATGACCCCGCGACCGTCCCTTCGACCGTCCCTTCTTCCTTTGATAGCTGAGAAGCGCCACCATTCGCTTGTGCTTCGGTCTCAGACGCGGACTCCAGGCGATCAAGCACCGTTACCCGATTTTGGGGCACCAGTTTCCAGGAATCTTTGACCTTTGACAATGTTTTACGTATGGGTGGAGCGGTGTTGATCTCATCGTCGCTTATTTCGACTTCAACATTCTCCAGCAAGTCATCGTCCGAGAAGCCAGCAAAAATGCTGTCAGACCTTACCGGCCGTCGAGGGCCTGTCTGGTTTTTCTCGTTTAAAGGCCCGTCATCATTTTGACCAGGATAGAAATCTCGAATACTGCTTATTGGCGGACTCTCTGGCGGTGGATCATGTTGTAGCACCGGAGGTGGACTCTTGAGATTTCGTTTAGGAGCTTTCGCAAGTCTGGGTGCACCTCGCTGTTGGCGCCGATCAGCATATCTGGGAGATGGTTGTGTCAAAGCAGACACTGAAGCTAGTCGAGGTGGCAAACGAAGAGGCCGCTTATCCACCCGAATCTCCTCCGTTTGCATGCAAACGGAACGAACACTACGCGGTACGTCTAACTCAGCCTGGCAGCCTGCGTTTTTCGTTCGCGGAGGCAGCATGACGCTTGCGTGAGAAGAGGAAGGCCTGGAAGCAGGCGGCTGAATGGTTATAAATGGTATATCCATCGAAAGAGGATCAACACGGCTAAGTGCATTCAGTTTCAAATCCTCATTCTGCTCGGTAGTTTGCGTGGAGCTATCGAACACTTCTGCAGGAAAAGCCGAAGACGATGAGGCACCTGCATCACTTTGATCCAGATCTTCCGTCTGGCATGAAGCATTGATGGTGACAGCAAGTTTTGGCGCCGCCAAGGCAGGCGCTGTTGTTTGCCCCAAGAATACCGACGGAATCGAAACCCGCTTCGGTCTTGTTGCATGTTCTAGCTGAGCGGACGCATTCGGTGCAGTACTAGAGGAACCTTGCTTCGAATGTTTGGGTGAAAGTGGTGGGGAATACTGCGTCGCAATATCATTGTAGGCAATGCTGTTGTCCCTTGCAGGATGGCGCACATAATCCTTGACGATCCCGGCAGCGTGCTGATCAAGTGCCTTGTCTGCGGCATCACTATATTCTAAAGGCAGACCCATCATTTTCCGAGCTTTATAGTCTCCTGAGAAGCGGCGAGCGCGATGTTCGGCCTCTTCCGGAAGACGTTCAGGAGAGTCTGGTGGTACGCTGTCCTGATTGTCGACTTCATCTTGCTCGGAATCGTTGTCCCCAAGCTCATCGGCCAGACTCAAACTACTCGTTGACTCTCCTAACTCAGGCAAAGCGCTCAAGCGTGATGGCGCACGAAATCGTGGGTCTTTCGAATCCTGGTAATCCTCATTGCTTCTGACACTTATTCTTGATTCAGCACGACTGTTTGAGCGTACGCTGAACGTATCTCCTTTGGCTGCCGCCTCTTGCATGCTCTCGTTGTCTTCCTTTGCGCCCGACTGCTCCATCCAGGCCGATTCTGCGGCAACCATTTCGGCGACCATTGTTTTGAGTCGACTTTCTAAAATATGAACTTTCCGCTCAAGGTTACGCTTATCATCCAACCATGCCTCCTGTTCCTTGTCTTTTATGTTTTGTGCCCTTTCTGCGTCTTCCTCCTGAGCGCGAAGCTTTTGATTAGATGCCTCCAGCCGTTTCCGCGTTTCAACAGCGACGCCCATTGCATCATCCCTCTCTTTTGCTATATCTCCTAACGCAGCTAAAGTCCCGCTTTCAAGTAATTGCATCTGCTTCTTCACCGATCTTGTTTCTGCATTTCGCGATGCAACCTCCTGACTAAGTCTTTCTTGCTCTGTCTTACTCTCGTGAAAGGTTTCTTCCAACCTTTCCACGGCAGCATTCTTTTCGTCACGCTCAAGACGCAAGGTATGAATCTGTTGGATAAGAGAGTTGTCCAAATCTGATGTAAATCGTCGCGAGGATCTCTTCTCCACATAGACTGTGTCTCTGTCCACTTGAGAGCGAGGGAAGTAAGAGTCGTGCTCGGGAGGAAACGCAAGCGGTGTCGTGAAATTAGAAGTTGATCCATGGCGAGAGGAGTGTTGGGAGAGGCCCAGTCCAGGGGTCTCGAAAGGCGTTTCTGATGGAGTAGGAACATGGTGCGGAGTCATGGTCTGACCGTGCTCGAGAGCCATTGTGACCCTCGGATCCAAATAAGGATCGTTCTTATATTAGGCTTCATGTAGCAATTCAAAGGCTCATCCGAAGGAGTCCATGCCTCACTAAGATATTGGTGTATTGTGATGTTTGGTTTTTGGTTCTCTGTAGGTGCATCTCTTAAAAGCGTCCGTATGGTGTGTTGGGTTTGTGTGTATATACAAAAGTGACAGGTGAAGACTGTGAATGCGCGTTAGTCGTCAGTGGAGGGAAGCGCCTTGGTGGAAACCACATACCATGCCTAATTAAAGATCAGAAAAGGCTGCAAATGCTTCGCACGGAACACAAAGCAGACGACGCTTTGAAACAGCGCTCCTAGTCCTGTGAGCCACCGACGTGTTGAGGGGCGGCGTCACTTAGGGGAGGGTTGAATATAGACTTACAAACTCGGACAAGCATGGACCTCCACCCACTACTTGGAACGGACTGTCAGTGGATTGAAGCTAATGAGCTCTCCCTATTCACAGGGCAAGTTCAGACGTCCAGGATTCCAGGTGGGGGGACTTTCTACGCATTGGGGCAAGATCAGAAGATTAGCAACGAATGGCAGGAAAGACTTGGCCTGGTATTTGCCAGGATTGCACGTCCCATCGGAGATTGATGCATCATGCATGGGAAGCATATAAAGGGCCCCATTATTCCAACCTTCAGGCCTCAGGGATGCAGCTTGCAGCTCGCAGCGGGATCCTGTGCGAAGCCTGGGCCCGTCTTGCGTTGATTCGCTCCCGGCACCTAGGACTTTTCTCCGGTTGCCAAAATACCGTATGTCATCCAACTGTTCAATTAACCAGCAATGATACATTGCTGTCGTCTTCCTACCATCTCGACATTGTCCTCACTCTCGCACGCGCCGAGTATGCGGAAGTCCCTGTCCGAGGAGCATACAGTAACATATCATCTCCTCCTCAAGAATGAAGACTTTTCCTTTGAGTGTACTGTTCTCACAGCCACCACTGGATCCCTCAGTGACTCGTTTGCGGCCTCAATGGGATCTTCCATTTTCTTGGTCGGCATACATCAAAATAGGCAAACTCCATTGTTTGTCCGCTGTGGGTGAAAAGGGATATTTTAGAAAGAAGGTCTGTTTAAATGTAGACCAGGAAAGCTCGGTCGGGTACTGGTAAGACATTATTATTCACGGTGTGCTATCCGCAGAATCAGAACCCTTGCGGAGACTGCCCAACGAAAGCTGTTGAAATGAGATAAGCCTTGAATGATGGCGATCATCTCGTCTGGATACCGTGTGCAATCGGCATGGATGTTGCATAAAATGAAGTGTCATAATGCAATATGTTAGTATGATCATGTTCGCAAGCGGAGCGCGTATGTGGAGGGAAATGTCGTCTATGTGTATGGCACCTCTAGATTGGGAGATGCTCCTTTGAGGATGAAGAGACAAATGCACAAGTTTCACTAGGTGACGACGATCTTGATATTGGGTATCTTCTTCCTATGTCCATTGATCTGCCCCGTTTCCCACCGTTGACTCCATGAGCACGCTGTAGCGAGAAGCAACGGAATTCAAATGCGCTGAGAGCTGTCGGTGAAATCATATCTGTCATAATTATCAATCCCACCACGTATCCTTGCCAATCGATGTTCACACATGGCCCCTTAACCTGTCTATAAAGCCGACTTTACCCCCTAAATATATGATATCAAATGACGATCATGCCGTTGTGACGAATAATTGCGAAATCTATTCGAGACCAAACATGCTGTACAGTAAAGCAGTGTGAGCAATGCGCGAGCAAAGCGGTAGCGCGAGTCGTCCTCCTGTGATCAAAACAAAGCAACTGAAATGATTTTGCGCCTTTGCGGCTATCGTACTATGTATAGACGAAGTTGGAGCGCTAGTGGTGTCGAATGTCGTTCATTGCGCATAGGATGTTTGAAGATGCCATTGGACCCTAGGAAGTTACATTCCTGGTTATCAAAAAGGTGCAGTTGGCCTGTCCAGGCAGAGTTGGCCTTAAAGGATATTGCACGGTCTTCTCGGAGACTTCTTCACCGTGTCTCGAGGGCCACGTCGTTTGCCGTCCCGTGTATCTGACATGCTGCTTGGGCCTCCGATTTTACCGTGATTCGTCCCGCTTCTGACCAGAGACGAGTCTTGCCGTTGATTCCTGAGGCTCCTAACGACATCGTAAAAGGCTCTTTCAACGTTGATGCAGTTCTTTGCGGAGGCTTCAACAAATTGGCAGCCCATTTCTTTGGCCAGAGCACTACCCTCTTGTGTAGAGACCTCACGCTCAGTGACTCTGTCGGATTTATTCCCAACCAGCATGACAGGCGCAGGCCCGGTGGCCTGGTTGCCAAAAGGCACATTTCCAGACAGAGGCGAGGAGAGGTAAGAGCTGTGCGCAGTAGGCGAGCTTGCGCTAGAAGCGTCTTTGACTCTCTGTATTTGACTGTGGAATTTGCGGATGCGGTTGAATGAAGCTCGGGATATGATGCTATACACAAGTATGAAGCCTTCACCGTCCCTTATCCATTGATCCCGAAGGGCTGTGTATTCTTCCTGGCCCGCGGTGTCCAGAACTTCAAGCATGCAAGACTGGGAGTCGATCACAACTTGCTTGCGATATGAGTCCTCTATGGTCGGATCGTAAGTCTCAACAAAATGATTGAGACATAGCTAAACGATCGTTATTTCTGAGCGGGTGAGGGATTAACTTGATCATGTACCTGAATTGTAAGTGCAGTTTTCCCAACACCGCCATCGCCCAGCACCACCAATTTATACAAAGTCATTTTCCCAGCCATTGTTTGAGAGTGGATTGTGAGTATGTCAAGTAGACTGGTAAGCTTCGAGCTGTAAGGAGCACAAATGTACTTCTTGATTGAAAAAAAGGCGGGTGTTGAACAAGTCTTGAACCGATGGCAATATGATCGATCGAGCAAGAAGACTTATAGCCTAGATGATTTGGGTACAACGAAATAGGTGTCGATCGCTGATACTGTCCTTTGACTATTTCCAGTACCACATTCAGGGTCTAGGTACGGTCCATTCTCCCGAAAGACGGATGCTATCGGCAGTACTCCCGCTGAAACCGTCCTAAAATATAAGAGTGGTCGTAATTATGGTGTAGAGGCTGTATCAGAAATAACGCAGGTACCTGAATGGAAACAGGGCGAAACAGAGACAGTGTTCGAGAGGAGCGGTAGAAGGCCGGATTGGATGCTTTTAATAAGTATAGGGTAGGGCCGGTGCGTAGAGTGTTTACCGGATTGTCATCCGGCCTCGTGCTCGTAGAATGCTTGGGTTTCGAGGATGTCCGTACGCAGGAGTGGTGTCTTGGGCAAGTTGGGAGGGTGGCCAGGGAGGGCTGGGAGTTGGATTGGCAAGCAATCGGTAAGATTGGAAGTCAGAGGGTGCGGCGGATGGGGGCAATAGAGGCAACGAGAGGCAGGCTGAGGGTATGTTGCCCGTGTTGGTTCTGGCACGTAGGTGACAACAACGCGAGGAGAATGAGGAGGGAGGTGGCAGTGGGAAGCCATGGCCCTTGACAGAATTCAAAGTTGAGGTTGAGGGCGGGGCTATCTCTCCCAGAGACACAAGTTCGAATATCGGATGCACAAGCAAACTCTACCCTAGGCACATCTAGGGTCCCTAGCTCGCCATCAGAGCTCCCAGCTCCCCAGCCTACTACTCCAAGCCTACCACAAGTTCCACAACTAATGCACAGGCTAAAAGCCGTCGGCTTTCATCCCTTGAGACGTTGGATATAGTCGCATTTGAGACCCAATGAGCGTCGCCGTATGAAAAGAAGCTCATCCGTCCGAGGACACAGACCACTGTCCCAGCGATTTGGGTTCCTGCAGCGCTTTTGCGTCTAAAGGCGACGCCTATGCCCTGCCCACTGGTGCTGCCACCAGTGGCGGAGAATTTGCGACAAGGCTCTGGGGATGGCAGAAAGCGTAAAAAGGCTCGAGTATCATGGTCCTGCTCGAGGAAAATCACAACGCGGCATTTCTGTTATTCGAAGGCTTAACAGGACACAGCAAATTGACGAAGAATGAACCTCCGCATGCGTGAAAGGTGCGGTCAATGCTGTGCCATAGTCCCTTCCTGTGTGTGGCTGGCAATCTTCCGTAAGCCAAGATTGCCACGAAAGCCTCTGATCACGCTCCCATCTGCCTGCATCGATCGAGAAGACATCGGGGCACGAGTTTTTCTGACAACAGACAACGCTCGTCGTAGAACTATCTGCAAAGACTTCTGCTGATCCTCGTTAAAACTTGGATCATACGTCCACGTCACAATTTCATAGATTAGTCCGCTCGTGGGGGCACCAAGATGCGTGGGTAGCTCGCTTCATAAAGCTTCATTTTTGTTGACGTTTTGGTCTCGATGTAGAAGCTACCCTTATTAGCTAGCAGAGCATTCATACCAGCCGCGGTGGGACGGTTCGGAAGGCAAAGCCATCCACGGGGACGGGATCTGGCGACGTCGTGCACTGTGAGTGAAAGCACCAAGCCATGCCGCTTGCTGATCACACGAATCCTTCGCGATTTCCCAATTTGTAGGGTGACCGAGCCGAGCTTCCTTCTAGGACTTCTCCAGCAGGCCCTGCTTCTTAGGCCTTCACCGCCAGCCCTGTCAAGCGATGAAGTCCGATGGGCAGAATACCCGTTCGCCCTGTAGGTCTCATTCCTCAAATGAGAGAGAATTTTACTCCCACGAGCAAGATTGCGAGCACGGAAGCATGGCTAAGCCGCGAATATCCTCGTCTAGATTAGCAAGCCGACTGGGACGAGCGATTTGGGACGAATGGTGTGATTTCATTCTCAGTAGTCATGTTGCTTAGAGTGACTGTGCCAGACGTTGCAATTCACGCATGAGTTGCATACCTCTTTGCTAAAACTTGCTCGCCTCGAGTCCACCAACCGCATGTTCTGCTTTTTCTGTTGATCGCTCGAAAATCTCGAGTTGATAGATAAGGATCTGCTGCAATTCTACGAATCAGTGCACTGACCATTGTCATGGCCTCACATTCGTTGTTAGCAGGCGCAAGACATCCACACGTTCGTCTCACTCTCATCATTCGAAGATCAGGCCATCAGATGCTCTAACCATGCTGTCCGGTCATAAGAATGGAAGCAGCGGCACTGAGCTTCTCTAGCAAATACGTAAGAGTCTAACATTGGAGTGACGAGAAGCATCACTACTAACTACTATATCAATCGTAGCCCATAGCGACTAGTACCTATGGTGAGATCGAGATTCTGTAGGGCCTTGGCAGTAAAAATGGCGATATTATATACATTCTGATGGCAGTACACCGCGATTGATCTCAATTCGCCGCCATAATACCTTCGAATTTGAGAGTTCTTGGACGCGCTCCCACACTTTCCACAGCCAGCGTATCCGCTGGATCTCCATAGATGCCAGACCCATGAGGGTCAGATAGAAGCCATCCATGGCACATTCTTCGCCTTCGACATCTACCACGAACAGGCCGCAGGCCGGTGCCAACAAATCGCAGTCGTCGCTCTCTCAGAATGTCCTTGTGGTGTCCAGCTAACGACCTGCCCCAGTAGACCCTTGCTAAGACTACCGTGATTACGGCGTAGCAATAGGAGGCTGATGGGAGTGAGCGTGTGCGGAGGGAGCATGGGCAAGTAGAGTGAGAGGCAAGTGATCTATGTTTAATGCTATTGTATCTTGGAATAAGGTTTTTGCAAGCTTCTCCGCGACCTTTAAGCCAGCAAAATGCGTTCCTTTTCCCTCTCTTGTCCCTTGTGTTTGCTTTTCAGCATGGCGGGCGCTGGGATGAAAAGTCCATTTCGCTGAGACGATCCGCTTCGTTTGACATCTCTTCACTGTCCTATAGCCCGATTTCTTTATACTCAACGTGCCCAGTGACGCGCACAATCCGTTTCCTTGATTTAGTCTTGAATTCTCCTGGACTTCGGGTCGATCTGCGGACGGAGACTTATTGAAACCGCGAATTCGGCGACGATATCCCACTGTCTGCATACCACTTACAGGTTCAAGTGTGTGACTAGATACACTCGGAGCTTGAATGCAAGGCAGGAGGTTCCTGGCGCAAGGCTTATTCTTGTGAAGAAAATGGGGAAGGGGTTGATTGCGGACGGGAAGTCGTGAACCAGAACCTCGTCAGTATATTTGCTTGCCAGGTGCCCACGCCGGGAAGAGGACTGAAGCTTCCTGCTTCTCTACGGCCTCGAAATAAAATCATGGCATGGAACAGATATCATGGCCAGACCAACTTGATCACATTCAGAACTTCTGACAGGCATCCGTTCTTTATGCTCAAAATAAACGGGACCAAAGTGAGGGACAAAGGCCAATTCAGCGGAGTAACAGCCACACCGACTCAGCTTTATCTCTTTATGAGCAACTTTACTATTTCGAGCGCTCAAAGAGTTGAGCATGACATGGGCACGTTATAATAAGTAGCCATATGCAGGACCCAACCTGCCTCCACTACCAACCACCAGCAAATCATCGCATCTGCTCAGCTTTCTTCATCACTCAATTACAGCTACCAACTATGAAGATCTTCATATATCTCGCCACCCTCCTCCCCCTCACCCTCGCATTAACCCAAATCGAGACCTTCACCGATGGCGCCTGCAACGGCGCCGGACAAATTGTCACCATCCCAGATGGCGAAGCTTCGCATTTCCCCAGCGGCTTCAACGCCTTCAAAGTGACAACCCTGGCCTCTCTTTACACAATCCAACTTTTTCAGCCATTGAGTGGCAGTGCGGATCTGTGTAGTAGCATTATTGGCTCGGCGTCTTTTACGAATGGGTGTCAGCATCGTGGTCCTGGGGGGACGGCCTTGCCTTGGGTGAAGTGTGTAAAGACATTTAAGACAGGGTAAGACGGGGAAGGAGGGGTGGGTGAAGGTGGTTTATTGCGTTTGATCGAAATTCCCAGGACGATTGTTCCGTTGTGCGTGTGACTTCTATGTGTTCAACATAATCTCGAAATTTGAACTTTCCTCTCGAGTTTCTCTCTAGACCTGTTGCTGTTGAAAAAGAAATCAAATGATTCTATTCCCCGATCCTCTCTTGGACACTGAATTATCAGGTAGCTGCCTTTGAACAACCCCTGATCCAACGTGCAAGCCGTACTTGAGGTGTCAGGCGCTATTTGTCGCCTCACATTTGAGGAACCTCTACCGGCATTGCTGTGTATACCTTGTCCACGCCTCGTCTACGGTGCAAAAACCTTTGATAGCCAAGAGATACTGCTTATGTGTAGATCCTTGTCATCATCTAGAGTAGATTGACAGTATTCTAATATATTTATACTTAGTGAGATCAACATATAACCAGTGTCATAAGACTTGTATACTGTAAACATTCTCTTGCTTGGCATCAAGGAACACACAACATATGATATAATTTTCTTTTATTAATGAATATACATAATATGTTTGTTATTTGACTCTGTGCAACCTGAAATCCATAATCATCTCGGCAGGAGCACGAGATTGATAACAGATTGGAACGTACTGCTTGCAGGCGTGAGGCCGCCCTACTTTTGCATGATGTTCCAATTTGAGATGTGACTTCCCATCGCTGTCTTGACTCCGCTTGAACGAATGAAGCTTGGGATGTGTTGTCGGGATTCTTTCGTTTCGTTGCTCTGACAGCTGGACAATAGTTTTATCTGCTAGAATTAAGTGAGGGGTCTTTGCCGATCATCTGCGGAGCTCCATTTCGCCGCAAACTGTCTTCGCACTGGCACATTCGTCACTGCAGTGCGAAATGATCGTTGCCAACCTCAATAGAACGAGAGGTCAAGTCCTGGATACAGATACAGTATCGGGATTGCGGCCTCCTAACGGCTGACTGCCAGGATGAATCGTCATGTTCAGGATGAAGTTCACGCTCACTCCTTACGCGACCCCGAATCTTTCTGGTCGCATCAAGCAGACCAATTACACTGGCATAAAAAACCTTCTCGAGCTCTGAAGCTCTACAAAAGGACGCTTAGTGATGGCACATCGTACCAGAGCTACTCATGGTTTCCCAACGGCGAAATATCAACCTCGTTCAATTGTGTTGACAGGCATGTCAATGCTGGCAACGCAGATGCCATAGCCATCATATGGGACTCACCTGTCACGGGCGCTACTGAGAAGATTACATATGGCCAACTCCTCGAAGAAATTGAAGTCCTGGCAGGGGTCTTGCGTGAATCAGACGTCAAGAAAGGGGATGTCGTCCTTATATACAGTATGTTTTAATTGCGGAGTAGCAAGCAAGCATCCAATTGAGATCCACAGTGCCCATGATTCCTGCCGCGCTCTATGCAATGCTGGCTGTCTCTCGACTCGGAGCAATTCATACTGTCGTCTTTGGGGGATTCGCATCAGCTTCATTAGCACAACGCATTGATGGTTCAAAGCCAAAAGCCATCATGACAGCATCGTGCGGCATAGAAGGCTCAAAAGGGCCATTGAGTTATAAAACATTGGTTGAAGGTGCACTGAAAAGGAGTGACTACAAGCCCAAGTGTGTCATGATATGGCAACGCTCCCAAATGCCATGGGCCCCGCTCAATGAGGAAGCGGGCGAAAGAGACTGGCAGAAGTTGGTCCAGAGCGCCAAAAGGAGAGATATCAAGGCAGAAGCAGTGCCTGTGAGGAGCAATGATGGCCTGTACATCATCTACACTAGCGGAACAACGGGTCAACCGAAGGGTGTTCTTCGAGAAGCTGGCGGTCATGCGGTTGGACTCAATCTTTCCATTCGCCTTCTCTTTGGCATTCGTTCTAGCGACGTGATGTTTTGTGCATCTGACATCGGTTGGGTAGGTAAGTGTACTTCCGAAGATCTCTTCTCAAATGGTTCAGCTGACTCAGAAATGCTCTTAGTCGGACATTCATATATTCTGTACTCGCCTTTACTCGCCGGCGCCACAACAGTGCTTTTCGAAGGGAAGCCAATTGGTACCCCAGATGCCTCAGCCTTTTGGCGAATCGTTGCAGAGCATAAAGTCAACACCTTATTCACAGCGCCAACAGCGCTGCGTGCAATCAAGAGGGACGACCCAAAGAACAAATTTTTGGAGGATGCTGGTCGACGAGGAGGCCTCAAGCAGCTGAGAGCTCTCTTTCTGGCTGGCGAACGCAGCGAACCAAGCCTTGTCCGGATGTACCAGAGCCTCTTGGAAACATTTTGCGCCCCAAATGCACAAGTGATCGACAATTGGTGGTCATCCGAGTCGGGTTCTCCCATCACAGGCTTGGAACTTGAGGCTCAAGCTGGCAAAGACTTCCATAGTCGAGGCACTTCCAAGGCTTTGCCAACCAAGCCTGGCGCCGCCGGAAAAGCAATGCCAGGTTTTGACGTCAGAATCGTTAACGACGATGGGAAAGAAGTCAGCAATGGCACTATGGGCAACATTGTTCTGGGCATCCCATTAGCCCCTACAGGCTTCACGACGCTGTTCAATGATGAGGAACGCTTCTACAAAGGCTACATGAAGCGTTTCGAAGGCAAATGGATAGACACAGGCGATGCCGGCGTGATAGATGAGGATGGATTTCTGTCGATAATGGCCCGCACTGACGATATTATCAATGTCGCTGCGCACCGCTTCAGCACTGGAGCCATCGAACAGGCCATCACGTCCCATGCCTCAGTGACTGAAGCGTGCTGCGTGAGCATTCCTGACGACTTAAAGGGCCATCTTCCATTTGCGTTTGTCACACTTTCAACGACTAATCATCCCAATTCTGCAATACCGGATGAAAAACTGTACAAAGAAGTTCAGGCATTGATCAGAGATCAAATCGGGGCCATCGCGGCGTTAGGAGGCATGATTCAAGGGAAAGGCATGATTCCGAGGACGAGATCTGGGAAGACGTTGCGGAGAGTGCTCCGAGAGTTGGTGGAGAACGCTGTTCATGGCGATTTTGAAAAAGAGGTCCAAGTACCCGCAACAGTAGAAGATGCAGCAGTGATTGGGGTAGCCAGGTCGAAAATTAAGGAGTATTTTGAAGGCATGGGAGGGAAACATAAGGCGATTGAGGCCAGAGCTAAGCTTTGAGTATGTCAAAATGAACGGAAATCAATGTTTTCCAATGAAGCCCGTTCATCACTTCATGACACTTGAAGCCTCCCATCGAGCATCATAGTTTAATTTGTCTCTTTATATTCCAACAGATATCGCCATTTGCTTCGAACGACATTCCCAGGTGAAACCCCTGAAAGCAGAGCCGCATCTTAGCGGCAAATCTTGAGGCTTATCGACACGTACATGATAAAATAATTCCGCAACAACACAACGACAGCGCTGCAATCGCTCGCGGAGCCCACACATGAATTGACACCTTGCACAAATGACACGCAGACCCACACCTCCACAACGCCCATAAAACCTCTCTACTACCCGGTAAGCCCTTGCGGCTTCACCATATCTCCAACCTCCCAGAATGGGTTTCCTCCAATCCTTCTTCCTCGCCCTCCTCCTCCTCCCCCCCTCGTCCTCTGCGCCGAAGACTTTTACAAACTCCTCAGTCTCGACAAGGGCGCCTCAGACCGCGAGATCAAGAAAGCCTACCGCACCCTCAGCAAGAAATATCATCCTGATAAGAACCCGTACGGCGTCTCCCCCCGGAACTATCCTTGAGAAATGTGTGAGCACAAGCTAACACACACACGTGCTACAGTGGTAATGAAACCGCCTCCCAACGCTTCGTCGAAATCGCCGAAGCCTACGAAACCCTCACCGACCCGGAACTCCGCAAAATCTACGACCAGTACGGACACGAGGGGCTCGCGCAGCACAAATCCGGTCGCGGCAGCCCGGGCAATGATCCCTTCGATCTCTTCTCGCGCTTCTTCGGCGGCAGCGGACATTTTGGCCATTCCCCGGGTGTACGGCGCGGGCCGGATATGGAGGTGCGGATACAGATCCCGCTGAAGGATTTCTATACGGGGCAGGAACACGAGTTTAGTCTTGAGAAGCAGCAGGTTTGCGAGGAGTGTGAGGGGAGTGGGAGCGCGGATGGGACGAAGGATACGTGTGGGCAGTGTGGGGGGAGGGGGGTGGTGGTGCAGAAGCATATGTTGGCGCCGGGCATCTTTCAGCAGGTGCAGATGCAGTGTGATAAGTGTGGGGGTAAGGGGCAGGTTATCAGGAAGCCTTGTAAAGTGTGTGGAGGCAGTCGGGTTGTGAAGAAAGTGAGTAGTCATGTTTTGCATGTGGAGAAGGGGGTGAAGAAGGGGAGTCATGTGATTTATGAGAATGAGGCGGATGAGAGCCCGGATTGGGAGGCGGGCGATTTGGTGGTGCATGTCATGGAGGAGGAGCCGGGGATGAAAGAGGATAGGGAGAGGAGTGATGGGGCGTTCTTTAGGAGGAAGGGGAGGGATTTGTTCTGGAAGGAGGTGCTCAGTTTGAGGGAGGCGTGGATGGGTGATTGGAAGAGGAATTTGGTGCATTTGGATGGGCATATTGTGAGGCTTGGGAGACAGAGGGGGGAGGTGGTGCAGCCAGGGCAGGTGGAGATCGTTGATGGGGAAGGAATGCCAATTCCGACGAGTGAGCAGGAGAGAGAGAAGGCTGGGGAAGAGGAGTATGGAAACCTGATCGTAGAGTATACGGTCGTGCTTCCAGATCGTATTGAAAAGTCTATGGAGAAAGAATTTTGGGGGACATTCGAGAAATGGCGAAAAAAGATTGGCGTCAATTTGGATGATGAGCTGGGAAGACCTCCGCCAGAGAAGGCCGGGGACCAGCATAGGGAATTGTAATACTATAGAAAGAGCACTGTGTCTCGATAGAGAATAGAATGCTCTGGGCAATGTTCGATTGGCACGAAACCACTGAGCTGCCGATGCGTCTGTCATCTGGCACGTGTAAAGCTTGGCTGCCTCCCTTGATACTTTCGAAGGCTTTGGGTATGGATTGCTTCATAACGCTTGGAAAACGGATAATTCCTTGTCTCGACTTGCAATTTGCGAGTCAGCCAACTTGAACGTGCATGCAAAGTATAGGTGAGGTTGTCACATTTCGATAGTCGGTCAAAGCTGCAGGGATCACACAGCTTCTAGATTTTCGATGATCAGATGTAGCCACTCGGCAGTCAGCCCATAGTATTCGGCACCTTCTTCAATAGCTGGGGAGGCGTTTTGGTCAGCGCTCTAGACCTCACAGCGGACAGTCGCATTCACTACAAGGGTTCTCAGATTAGCATAGTAAGAACAGGCTGTGATCTGGGAGATTAGATCTGATAGATCATGCTGATGGCGTAAGATTCTCGGATTGATGCCCAACGGAGTCCAGAATCATCTGACTTGAGAGATCCAATGAGGTTAATCTGGCTAGAGACAGTGGAGAGGCGGGAAAATCCATCATCGACTTCTCAAGACTTGCTGATCGAGGAGACAGTGGTCACGCGCGGCCCAGCAGACTCTAACCATGAACTTCAACAGGGAATGGAAAGGTCCTCGTTCCGGTTTCGGATGTTGGTCAGTCTACACTTTGACAGGCTGGCTCGCGGCGGCCTCGGTCAACGAATGCGTGGACTTACGTGAGCTGCATATGCGCGATGCAAATCATGATTGTGCGCCAGCGGCTCTATGCGTCAATAATCAGACGACTGTCAAACTTTGGTTTACCGCATAAGACCAGACAAAGTCGGCGCCGAGCTCTGGCACACGTATCGTCTCGATGCGTCACTATCATTGGAGAAAGGAGTCGGTGTAATAGTGATAATCTCCCTGCTGTTACCAACGCTGATCATGTGAGCCAAGTAATTCGTTAGTACTTCGATAGTGACAGAGGTGGTCTGGAATGATCGGCGCTGTATGAAGGTCTGCGCGGCATGGATTCCGACAGCTCGCCGTAGGACCGTTAGAGCCCCTTAATGAGGACGTTTGGAGCCTCGACTACCGTATGCTTCTGCCGGTCGCTTGAACAGCTTGAAGGATGTATCAGCCAACGTCTGAAATAGGCTGCTTATAGCCAACTGTCAACTGCGAGCGGAGAAATAGGTGCTGTGCTTACGCCCCGCACAGGTGCTCCAGTTCCTTAAGTGGCGATAGGCGAATGAGCAATTTTGTTTCCTCATGAGCCTTTGGAAGCCCCCACGGATTTTGACCACTTGACCTCACCCCACTTTCGCAAGATCACTGCGAAATGATGCTCTTTGGGGGTCGTGTTTCGAGCCTTGGATCCAAGTATTGTGTTACAGGCCCAAATTGAACAAGGGGCTAACATTCTAGAGCTTGAGCCAAAGTACGTCAGGCCTCGTGCCAACCCGAAATGATCAACCGCAAGCTCGGTTAGACAGATTAGAGCAAGGCTTTAATCTCCTTCAGAGTCGGCGCTATTCATGCTTCGACAATCGCACCGAGGCTTTTGGCGGCGGATGGCTGGCTGAGTGAGCCTTCGAATCAGAACAATGACCGGCCTCCACCGTGACTGAGATGGGTGTTTTCAAGAGTCAAAATGATAGAATACGAAGAAGACAGTCGGCAAGATGACGACGGCCAGGTACCGGCTTTCATGGGGCGTACGTAATTCGATGTTTGGCAAGGTCGAGCCAGTCTTTTTCTTGGGTTGGGTTTACTTTCTCCTCCCGTCCCATGGATACAACAGAATTTAGCTCGAAAATCAGGGTCTTGCCACGAGGGAGTGGCGCCCTTCAGCCGTTTCCAGGAGGGTGGTACTTACCCTTACTGGCTCTGTATTCCGTGGAACGATAGTCTGGAGTCCTTGCCCCAGCTGTCAAGGGGTGCGGCTAAAAGAAGAGTATCACGCTGTGGTCTCTCACCGCTCTCTGCATAGAATCAGGCGCCAAAATCACGCAGCGCCCTGGCATGTATCAGTCCAATCAGCGGGGATCCTGCTAAAGCAATAGAAGGGGTCAAAGCCGCAGCCAGGCAGCGAAAATCAGGGTCGAGCCTAGCAGGAGAATAAATCCATGATTATTGTGATAATCCAAAGCCGATATTCGTAAGAGCTCATGGGAAAAGCTTCCACCACGGCATCGTAGTGTTTCGGAATAAGGTAGTCAAAGTCACCGTCCCATTCAGACCTCATTATTATTCTCGCGTGGCACTGGGGCCAATGAGACCCCAAATCTGGCCCTTGCGTTCGCCCTTGGATCCATCTGGCATAGAGAGATTCTGTGCTTGTTTAGTAAAAGCGATGCAGAATCTTGGAGACTGAGCTACTGAGAACCAATCGTCCCGGCTGCTCCGGAATCCCTGCCATCCAAATTGCCGGTACCAGATTAGCAGGGTAAATCATCTTTTGGTGTCTCTCCCCCACCAAAAGTAGTGCACCAACATGAGTCCATGACTACCGCAAGCTTCCTCCGCTAGCTCTAAACTCCCGCCCAGACCTACCACCGTTGACCTGCCATTTGCTTGATCTTCGCCTCCTGCGTCAATCACTTTGCGTTGGTCTATATCGCTCTCCACCTTCTGCACTCCGATTGCCCCCTCATCCCACCGATATTCAGTGCGAACCAAAGCTCGGCAGATCTGCAGATACACTTTAACCCAGCTTGCTCCGCACCACGAGACCGCAAATCGACGCTTCCTACTTCACCTCACCATTGCTGGACTAAGCCGCAGGGACTTTCTACTGCCTTGACGACCCATTCGGCAGCCAGTCTTGAGCTTCATCCTCCTCAAACCGTGAGAGCCGCCCGCCGTTCGCGCCGTAAGCTCCCCACCTGTCAACTCCCTCGCGGCATACAGGATACTCCCGTCAGAGGGCCTCGTGGAAATTTTACGGAGACCATTTTGCTAGGCGGACGACACGACACTTCTCATCGTATACTTTGATGAACCTTGGAGACGAAGCACGATACATTGAGTAGCTGGTCAACTGAGGGGAAAAGTGAGGCGTGGTGTGAATGGATAGCAGGCGTAGTAATGGCTCGCAGCCTTGAAAATATGTCGGATTAGATGGACGGAACAGGGCCAGAAGTGAAGAGGCCTCGCCACTATTACGATGCGCCACAGCGAATGCCGTCTCAACCACAGGCTCCGATGTCGAATCCTCCCATGCCTCTGTCTGGCCCCTCACCCTTCCCTCCCAATCCGCAGCAGCAGCATCCACCGCCCTCACCCTATCATGATGTGAATCTCGACGCAAGAAACCTCCCAGATCCTCACAGCTATGTCCAGCAACATCCGCATTCAGGCCACACAACACCAAGAGACGCTCGATTCCCACCTGAAATGGATTTCCAGCGAAGAGGCAGCGCCTCTGGCACACCCAGGTCACCATCTGGTGACTTGCACCAATACCCTCCTCACTCGCGACCGGTGACAATCGGTCCAGTCGGAGAGGGTCAGTCCTACCCCCTCCGTATCCACAGGAGCAAGTCCCCCAAATGCCTGGCTATCCACCTCCAGAAGCCCAAATGAACGGCAATTCACAGCCACATGGGCTTCCGATCCATCCTCATGATCAGGGCGGACCGTCGCTGGCGCCCGCTTACCATGATGGATACCAAGCGTCACCGGTGACTGGGGGACCGCCCCCGTACGGTGGGATACCTTATGGCCCTCCCATGGGGCAGCAGGGTCTTCGCCCAAAGAAAGGGAACCGCGCCACACAGGTACCAGAAACTCCAGTGTTTAATCCGCAATGAAATCTGACTTCCTAAGGCTTGCGATATTTGTCGGACGAGGAAAGCAAAATGTGATGAAGGTAGACCGAGATGTGGGTTTTGCGTGGAGCAGGATTTGCCATGCAATTATCAGAGTGTTGCCCCTCAAAAGTAAGATGCCTGACTTTTCAATCGCGAGTATTGACTGACTGAGAGCAGGATGGATCGTGCGAATCAACAAATCCTTGACCAACTTGAAGCCCAGCAGAAGGACCTGAAAGACGTCAAGGATGATTTCAAAGACGTCAAAGAGGATTTTGGAAGCAAGCTTGAGCGTATTGAACAAATTCTATTTGCGCAATTTCCAAACGCTAAGGCAGTAAAGCTTAGAGAGCAAACAGATTCGAAAGCGGACGTCCAACAATCACAGAAGCCCTTCATCACTCCTAAAGATCACAAAGTGGATGACGCGAGTCCTCATAGTTCTTTCCACACCAGCACATCTGAGTCGAGCGGCAAAGAGAACCTACCTTCTGTCGAAAGGCAGAACGCCATTCACATTGAACACAATACCGCTGCACAAAAATTGTTTCGCTGGCCCTCGATATATGCTTTGCTTCAAAGATGCAAAGGATTTGATTTCTCGGAAGCTTTCGAAGACTACGTTTTCAAGACAGAATTGAACAAGGGTCCGCTGCATCTGTACGGAAGAGGTCAGGGTCCCGATAACGAGACGAATCGATCAAGCCCAAGCAGCGTGGGCCCCAGCGCTGCTGTTGCAAGTCCAGCTACTAGTGCAAACAGCGTGTTATCTGACGAAGCTTCCGACGCATCGAGCCCAGCTTCTTCCATTGACCTTATATGGGGCCATGGATTCAACCCATTTGTTGGTGACTCCACACGGGAAAGCGTGATGGGTGGGCTCTGTGCCGACAATACTCCTAAGCTCGACTCGAGGACAGTCAATAATCTTCATCAAAGTTATTTGCAAAATATGCAAGTCATGCATCCAATTCTCGACGAGAATGTTCTTACCAAGATCATGGAACAATTCAAGCGCCGGTACAGTGGTCCTGCTGAGAGTGGCTCGTCAAAGGCTGCGTTTGCAGTACCAGCTCCAAATGCTAATGTGGATGCTTTGAGAGACTCTACGGGCTTTAATAAGCCGATTAAACGAAAGCATTCCGATCAGCAATTCTGGGGAGAGGGCGGCACAGGGCAAGCTCCTTTAAACCCAAAGCCTATGCTGGAGCGCTCGCCAACGACCGCCCTCGTATTGCTGGTCTTGGCTTTAGGTAAGATTTGCGACTCGCGTGACTGGCTACAAGGCCCTATTGCAGTCAGTCGAAAGGAGCAGACCAACCCTACAGGCATATCATATGCTGGTAGTACTGGGACAGATTCGCCGCCCCCACAAGCCATCAGACTTTCACCATCAGTCAACCCGGCTGCCTCACCAGCTGGTCTTGCTCGCAATCACCTAAGCCCTCGCTCTTCTGTTAGCGATCTGCCCCCGCGTCAGAAGAACCTCGACATCATTCCTGGGTTGGCATATTATGCGCAAGCTACTGATATATTGGGCAATATGACCGGCTCTCATGACATAGCATACGTTCAGTGTTGCATACTGGCTGGACTTTACGCTGGCCAGTTGGCAAACTCTGTTGAGAGTCTTGCATGGATACAGTGTGCAGCAAGAGGTTGCTCCATATTAGCTCGAGAGTAAGCTTATCCTGAGGTGTCCTATTCAGATTCTCTTGGGATTAATGTCGTGCTTCAGCCCTTCACTACCAAAACTCTCTACAGCAAGGCAGAATTCTGTTCGCCTGGCTTTTTACACCGCCTCGCAATTGGAAAGGTATTGTCAGGTCTTAGTCAATGCTGGGCACGATGAAGCTAATCGATGATCAGTGACATACTTGCGGAGATAGATCTTCCACCAAGCGGTATCAGGAAACTCGACAGCGTTCCATATCCCGACGGATACTACCCAGATGATGTAGAAATATCATCCGATGATCAAAGCAAGAGTCTCGTCATGCAGTTCTACAGCTACCAGCTACACCTGCGAAAGCTCCTTGATTGGATCCAACTAGAAGTCTACCCGCCAGGTATTACCCTCACAATGTATATCAAGGAACGCAAGCTCACATGCAGCAGGTCAAGGACTGACAGAATCTGCCCGAAATGGCAACATCCGTATGGTCTTCAACGAGTGGTTAGAGAAGTGGCAGTCAATGCTTCCCTCTGATATCAAATGGGTGGATGACGACATACTGCCAAGAACAATCAACGCTGCTCGACTTCGAGGGAAGTACTACGGAGCGCTTTACATCATCAATAGGCCGATGATTCACTACGCACTTGAGCTTGAAGCCAAAGGAGAGCTCGACGCTTACATGGCGGCTCGCGACGGCGAGCAGAGCAGTGGCAACATGGGACCTCCCAAGAGCCCATCCAACGGCTTCCTTGACGATGTCATATTCTCTGCTAAGACCGCTATTGAAGCGGCGGTTTCAAGCACTATAGCGTTTGATGGAGCCATGGATCTCAAGCGCTTGATCGTAACCAATATCTTTGGGACAGCGCATGCGTAAGTCTTGCGTGCACCTTGCTAGCATTTCGCAAGTATTCTGACTTATCATCTACAGGCAATTCGGCAACATGCTGGTTTTATCCGCAGTCTACAAGTCGAAATATCTTAAACGCTTCATACAGAATTCACGGATGAACAGCACTCCGAAGAAGCATATGGAGCATTTATTCTGGCGGACGACCAATTTTCTGAATCGTTTGAAACCAATATCCCCAACTCTGGCGCAGGATTGCAGCATCCTGCACTCCTTGCGTGAGGTTGTTTTCGAGGGTGATGATGATGATCTCCCTTCGAATCCAACAACGTCATCTTCCTTTGGCTGAGAAATTGACGCCTCAGCCATGAACATTTACATACGCGACATAGACATCACCGAACCTGTCAATATGACACAACATCTTTCCAACTTACTCTTACATAATAGCCTGGCGTACAATTTTCCGACTGTATTATACCCTTTGGGCGGCATCAATTTTTACATCAAAGCAAGGTTTTTGGTCATCCCGGCATCCAAGACCACGAGCGACATTCACATTCATTTTTTCATTGTACACGTCAAGACTGGTCCCAAGACCTCAGAAACGATATCGGCGCAAGCTGACGCACAATCCTTCATAATCACAAAAGGAATCATTGCAGGAATTCTTGCATGGACATAATATCTACAGGTGGCATTACAATCATTTAGCGAATCTTTGGGGGAAACTATCGGGAGACGCGTATTTCTCTGGTGTGGCTTTGGTGAGCGATCGACGACATTGTCATCATCCTTTCCATCATTTTTGAACCCCATTTTCAAAGAGGTGGTCTGAGGCCCGGAGCGGCCGTTGTGTGACCCTGGCTTCTAGCGCTGTGGGAAACGCTAGACGGAACGTGCCAGGTCTAGTTGTTAAGGGGGAGCATCGCCGTTGTCGTTGCATTTCCAGGGGTAGGGTGAAATCCAGCTGTCGTTGGGTATTCGTAAACGCTTCCACAATTGTGGAGGGAACTTTGGAATAGCTTGGCTACGTAGCCATATAGAAAGCCTTCAGGCAAGTTCAGCGACAATAAAGAGAAGCGGAACATGGTCACGCGACACTCTACTACCTCTCCTTTGGGGCCAGCCCCAATTGTCATGCTTCCCATCCAAGGGCAGTTTACAATCTAATCTCCTCTGTGAAAAGCAGCCCTCATTCTGTTGCCTCCGCTGTATGGGAGCTTCAAGGAGTGTCGAGGAGCTACACAAATCTGGCGGCGCTATGTTCTGAGATGTGCGCATCATCAAATAGAAGCTGTGCCAAATTGTACGCTAATCATGGCCCGAGGCAGCCTGCCAAATCCCGCCCTGGCGTTTAGCGCGGTCCTGGCGTTTTGGCTTTCTGGGGAAGGCGACTTCCCTGTTTTCTGAAGATGTAAATAGATGTATTCAGTTGTATAGACAGATCAATTCCTCCCACGTTCAAATCTGTATCTCAGCATGCGTTGCAAAGAAACCCTACAGCCGTTTCTCGCTCTTCTTCCTCTAGTACACGGCGCATTCCTCGACCAAAACGTCCTGCAGCCGGCAGCTGTCGATCCTGTGCATCCGCTGATCACCCCTGCTCCAGCAAGCACCAATTGGCGTCCTACCAGAACACGGCAACGGAGAGGTCTACTTGACGACGTCACGAGCTATGGTGGCCAAGTGTTGTCGAAGCTAGGGTCGGCTGTCCCAAGCTACGTTGCCAGTGGCGTACCGAATTTCTTCCAAGACTTTCCCACCGGCGACAAGGTCCAAAGCAGTCTGGGTCTAGATGACGACCAGGTCAAAGCGCTTCCCACTCAAGTGTTGAACATACCGTAAGTTCCTTGGCGAATCTTGTTGAAGAAGCTTACCAATTGAATAGTGGCTATGGCAATTGGACGGAGCAAGGCTGGAATCTGCGGTTTCATGGGAACGTGTACAAGCAGCCGAATATATCGACAGACAAGCTCAACGATCTTGCAAATGTTTTTCTCGTCGATACTTCTGTCGAAGAACTCCCTCCCGACCAAGCCGCGCAGGCGCGGAATCTGACATCTGAGATCTTCGTTCTGCAGCAAAGTAATCAGAATGTCACATTTGTCATTGAGCCTGCCACCGTAGCAGGAGCCGGTCCAGGGGAACAAGGAGGTGGAGGCGCAGTGACGCCTAAAGGCGGCAACCAGACTGTCAAATTTCCCATTCCTACAACTGGAGAGGGAGACTTTGATGGGTTCGTCCAGATCGATAACAATGGTCTCGAAGCCGGTAACTCTACACAGGATCCACAACGCTTAGATGTATACGCACAAGGCGATATCAATGGAAATGCCACAGCGTATCTTGTGCCTGAAAATGGCATCACAGTAATATCCGACATTGACGACATTCTCCGTATAACCAAAATCTTCCAGCCTAAAGAGGGTCTTCTGAATTCCTTTGCCAGGCCCTTCACCCAATGGGAAGACATGCCTAATATTTACTACAATTGGTCAAGTTCGGTACCCGCAATCCACTTTCACTACCTCACGACTACTCCTGAGCAAATAACAAGAAATTATATGGACTTCATCTACAAGGTCTACCCCGGTGGTAGCTTTGATACTAGACCGCTCAACTTCAGTGATGTCAGTGCTACGCTCTCAATACGAAAATTCCTCCTCGAGAAAATCTTCCAGACTTTTCCCAAGCGAAAATTCGTCCTCGTTGCAGACACCAGCAATCCAGATGTGATGAAGGATTACCCGCAAATGGCGAAAGAATACCCAGGCGCAGTGGCATGCATATTGCAAGTTTCTCCTCAACCCCTTCAATTGACAGCCCAGCTGACTGCTTCTCGTAGCCTACGCAACACCTCAAATACCGACCCTTCCGACCTGTTCCCCTACGATACAAGCGAGTTCAAGGGTGTGGATAATAAGACCTACATGTTCTTCAACCACGCCGTAAGTTCTATCCTATTTCTACCTACCGACCGTTAGTTCGTCGAAAGGTGGATATGCCAAATTTTGCCACCTTAGAGTGCTCTCTTCGATTGGGAGCGGCTTAGAGTGGCTACCTTTCAGTTGATCGACTCCCGCCTCAGAAATCAACTAACAACCAGCAGGACGACCTTACGAACCTCAACATCGCAGCCGGCCAATGCGTTAACAGCACCATCCCACAAGCTGTCACTTATAGCTATCAGGGTGTTCCTAGCGCAGGTGACATTATCAAGGGGAAAAACGCGGCTCCATGCTCTGCGGCTTCGAGCACTTTGGCTTTCGCAGCGGCTCTCGGCACTTCCTTGTGGATAGGGTTGAATATGTTGTGATGAGGACACTTCTATTGTGATTAAAAATTTCAAGGCGAAGAGAAGGAGTGACATTCCTCGACGTCTTCTAATTCTGGAAAGCAGGGAGTTGAAGGCTTGCGTGCATTGTATATTACTTCAAAATTAAGCATGATGTGAATACCATTGTTTCCTCAAATAAAGTTGCATTGCTGCTAGATTTCTATTCTTTTTGTCGATACGATTCAAGATTGTCACCAGCTATGACCGTCGTCAAGTCATACCTTCATTCCATCATGGTCGTATATTCACTTCATGCCATCAAATCATCGACTGGCTCTTGCATATGAGGCGGAAGGAGAGTCCTATCTTTGCTGTTCGAAGGCGAGCGGAGCTATGGAGGGGGTGTCGTATCTCTGGGAATCTCCAAGAAATCGATAAGAGTTGTGGCGCGCCCTGTCACCTTGTCCCTGGCTGATAACATTCTCCCGAAGCTTTGTCGGGCTCTGTTTTGTTGGAAATATTCCCAAAGATCGCACACGCTACCGCCTTGCTTCCATGCCTACGTATCCCAAGGCAGAGCAAAGGTCCCAATCCACTCCTCCACCTCTCTTCTCAATTGCACGATATCTTGCACTTCTGTCCCCTCACCCAAGAACTCCAGGAACGCCTTCACGCTTCCAGGATTCTTCCTCCCTGTGCTTTCCGCATGCTCTTTTGCCCTCTTGTCCAAACCAATAGAGATGGTGACGGCGCGATCCACGATCTCCGCTACTCGTGCGAAATCCTCAGGTTGTAGACCCCGCGTGGTCATGGCTGGCGAGCCCATTCGCAGTCCGCCGGGCTTCATGGCCGACATGTCCCCGGGAACAGTGTTCTTGTTGCTTGCCACACCCACGAGTTCGAGCACGCGCTCAACACGCGCGCCGTCGATGCCTTTGCTCTTGAGGTCGATCAGCACGAGGTGGTTCTCGGTGCTCCCGCCTACGATGGTGTAATCCATGGAGGAGAAGCGGTCTGCGAGAGCTTTAGCGTTCAGGAGGACAGATGTTTGGTAGTCTTTGAATTCTTGAGTCTGCGCTTGTTGCAGTGCCACGGAGAGGGCGGTTATGGTGTGGTTGTGAGGGCCACCCTGGTGGCCTGGGAAGACTGATGCGTTAATGGGACCTTCCAAGTCGTACTTCTCTTCCACACCTTTTTTGTCTACTCGACGGACGCCTTTGCGGAAGAATATCATTGCACCTCTTGGGCCTCGAAGCGACTTGTGCGTTGTGGTGGTGACGACGTCAGAGTGTGGGAAGGGTGAGGGGATGACTCCACCAGCGACAAGGCCGGATATGTGCGCCATATCGCTTAGTAAGTAAGCTCCCACCTTTTCTGCTATCTCCCGCATTCGGGCATACTCAATCAGTTTGCTGTATGCTGAGGTGCCCGCTATTATTATTTTGGGGCGGTATAGCATGGCCGAGTCTTCCAGCTTCTGATAGTCTATTATGCCGGTGGATTCGTCTAGACGGTAGGGCAGGGTCTCGAAATATTTCGATATCATTGAGATCTTCTTTGTAGGAATCTGGTAGCCGTGAGATAAATGGCCACCGTGCGGTAGATCAAGCCCCATTATCCGGTCATGGGTGTTGAGGAGGGCGGAATAAGCATAAAGATTGGCTGGAGATCCTGACAGAGCTGGCAACAAATGAGCAAGACATCCCAATGGCTAGGATCATAACCGTACGCTGCACGTTGACGCCCCACTCTTCTTCCTTCAATCCAAATGTTTCTAGCGCCCTTTTCTGACACAATCGCTCGGATTGATCTATGAATTCATTTCCACCATAGTAACGTGCACCAGGATATCCCTCCGAGTATTTGTCTGATTGAATTTAGCCTTTATCCGCAGACGGCGTCGAAGACACAGACTTTGCATTACACTGCCCAGGGCATCAAGGACCGCTTTTGAGGTGAAATTTTCTGAAGGTATGAGGTTGATGAAATGTTGCTGGCGCCGTTTCTCCTACACCACAAGGTCATCAGTTCTCTTCAGTCCAAGGAGACGGAAATTCGATGGGCCTCAATCCCAAATGAACATCAACGAACCCTCTGTATTATTTGGTAAACGGTAGGATCTGCTTGCTCCAAATCCGCTCCGAGCAGCTACGAAGCGTCAGTATGACTCGTAAGGTAGTCTATATTCATCTCCCACTTTCTGCTGGCTCTCTGGTGTGCTTGCGGTTGCCATGCCCCGCAACGGGCGTGCTTGCTTGAAGCACCTGCATGTTTGCTGCAAGGGTTGTGGTGGCCTCGTTCGCCGCAGAAGCGTACTCGAGGCTCTAGAAATGCCCTGATTGAGCATTTTCGGTGTGTGGAGTAGTGGTGTAGGAGCCGCAATGCACTTACATCGCATCACAAGGGTGTCGCCATATATGACGCCGGTCCTCGGGCTGCCACGAGTAGGTCTGTGCATCTGTCCCAATTGACGCTAAGCCTTTTCCGGTGGCGGCTACTTCGTTCTATTCCGCCGCTTGCCCTCCTGCTTTTGTTCCTTCAACAACTAAATCCAAGATGATGTAGACGATCTCTGCGGCTGCTATAGCTCTCACTTCGACGTCTCTGCATGTCTGACGTGGGCTGTGCTGACATGTCCTGGATCCAACTCACCACCTTTGAGGGGCAAGGAGACTTTCTGATTGGAGACGTTGTTTGTCCTGTTTGCGCCTGACAGTGCTTACACGCAAGACATCTGAAGGTGTTAGGTCTAGGCTCAGTGACGAGAACAAGGACCAGGGGGATGATCATCGAAGTCCTTTGTTCACTATCATCGAATATCGTCAATTGCCAGTTCCAAAGTCCATCGCTGTTTCTACTTTTTTGCGTCCCGGCCATCCTCCCCTGCTCCTTCACAACTTGATCTTGTGAATGCAACAATTGATTCGCAGACATACCGCCACCATCTGCTTTACCATTCTAGGAAGGCACGGTCAAGGTGACAGACAGGTCGGCTAACGCGCCACCAAACGCGCTCGTGCTTGCCTTTGAATCGTTCTCATTTTATCAACATTGTTAGCACTGTTAACACTCAGTCCTACATCCTCATCGTGACTTCGACTTAGTTCGTGCAGTATGAGATCCAGACGTAGTCACAAACGGATCAATTACAACGAGCTGTCAAGTGACAACGGCCTCGAAACTGCTGAGGAGGACACTCCGAAATCGGTGTTATTAGGAACACCGTCCGAAAAGGTCGACACTGACGTTGACGATGTCAACGGAATTGTTTCGAAGACTAGTGCAATAACAGGACGCAGCATATCCCGCGGATCCAGCAGCCGGGCAAGCCGTGAGCATTTCCAGAGCAGACACTACAATGTTGCCACCTAACATCATCTAGCAGAAGTTAGATCAAGTGATTGGCATTACGACAGCTCCAAAACTGGCTTCATGGATCTCCCTGTAGAGATCCGGCTGAGCATCTACAAACTTGTCTTGGTAACAAAAGACTGTATAGAATTTGGGCGGCGTATTAATTTTCCTCACTCGTCGGCCTTGCTGAGTGTCAATCGCATTGTTGCTCGAGAAGCTGCACCTATACTGTATGGTATGAATAAGTTCTTTTTCAGGCCTTGTGGCTCCTTAGTAGGTCCGAATGGAATACGTATCAACAATATACGCTCACAAGTTTAGCATGGAAGTTTGTGGGTAACTCAATGGACTTGGGTCGGCTATCGGATTGTTCGAAACTTCGTGGAAACGATAGGTATGTGTGTTGTTAACCTGTCATTGCCCATCTGAATTTCTCTTGATATGGCTGATGGCTCAACGCTCGAGGAGCCTACATATGGTGCAGGGGGGTTGGGAGCATGCCACTTAAGTATCCTAGTTGAGCACGACACCTGTATTTTAGATCTTGAGTTGGTACGAGCATATATGACAGTACTGATATCCTGTAGGACCTACCAATCTCGGTCTGCTTCGAACCATATTTCTGAAATTTGACGACGCCACACCATCGGACGAGCCCAAATTGCTCTTAGAAAATCGTCGCTTTCAGTACAACGAGGATCTTTCTAGGAGCCTCGAAGTGCTTGGGAAGTATGCCACCGGACTCGAGCTGCTCAAGGTGGCATTTTGTGGACGCCAGAAGTTTCGCAAAGGCGACACTGTGGCCACTCAAAATTTCACTAACATTCTAGTGAAGCTCAAAGCAGACGTAGTGATCTTTGAAGATCTTTACATCAATCGATATTCGAATCGAGCCTCTAATGCATTTGATCTTTGGCCCTACGAGGGTGGTAAAGCTTACTGGGGACACCATCCTAGAGAGAACAAAATCGACGCTAGAAATCAAGACTTCTTCGAGGAGAGGCTAGTACGCAAGGAACCCATAAACTCCAAAATCATTGCGGCCTTTGAGAAAGCACAAGAAGAAGGCGAAATGCTGAGGAGGAAGCACAAACTAGAAGGCAGGCCCTACATTTGGTACTGAAGTTGCGTGGCAGGTGAACAATCTTGGAACGAGCCTAAAGAAGAGCTCGGCGTGTTTCCCATTGCTTCTTGGCTGAGCAAGTAAGAAGGACGAGGAGTACTGATAAGCCTTATATTTGCTATGCAATTGTATGGATGGTATATATCTTAGCTTGCGACTGCGACGACAGCCGGAATGTACGATTATCAAACCTCCAATGAGCTTCTGACGACACACTCAGCTACCCCTTCTGAGCATCGGGCTTATCAGATGCTGTGCAGATACCAAAGCGAGCATCAATGTGTGGAGATCTTCATTTCAAAGGTGGATCGAAATAGAGTCGAATGCATGAGAATCTCAGCGAAGCCCGCCTTCATCCATTCGATCATCCACAGTGGTGGGTTGCACGTGATGGAGGCAGTCAGTCAACGAGATACATTATTTCAAATCCTGGGAGCTAATAACTTGTTCTCTGGAGTTCTACCAGCACACCTTCAAGCACCTGCACACCCTACTGAGCATCATGTGCGAGCATATATAGCTTTGCACCCTTTATGACCCCTCTTGTTTCAGGCTTCCAAGGATATCGCAGACGAAAACACGATAGACACAGTCTAAGCTTACGTTTTCAGGGTAAGAGATTGTGACCATTTGACTTGCCTCGTCTTGTTTGGTCTCAAAAACATCCCGTCTTTTGCTCACTACGGAAAGCCACCAATCTGCGGAACTCCAAAGGCCGGAGAGGCTCAGAAGAATCCTTTCTGGCTAAATTGAGTCAACCAATGAAGGCCTCGATAACTCGATGGGACAGCTCCTGGATGCCACACAAGAGAAGCTTGGACTTTAAGATCACTAGCTGGAGGGACTATGGTGGGTAGTTTCCAGGAACAGACGAGAACCAGAAGCCCCAAAATCGCGTGACTTGCTGTGCAGAACGTAATTTCCCTTGTGGCAGGCACTCTTTGGGCACCGTTCGACTGAACGAAAACTTGCATTTACATCCAACTTTGAGGAGCGTGAGCCTCTGAAAGCGGCGACACAAATACTTGAGATCAGTGCCCGCTTCCAGCAAGCCTTCCTAGACACACATCTGCCGGCTGTTCTCCAGTGATCGCTTGCTGTCTGCCATTTATGATTACGTGCAAGATTATGCTGTCGGAAATTCAATCTCTGGTTTTCATGTTTTACCTGCAGTGTGTTCTGCATGGCGACGTTTGTTCTCAAAGCACAGGTCTTTCTTAGTGCAAAGATTCACCTGCAGTGACAGCGCAATTCTAGGTGATCGATGAAGCGTAAGGTAAACCAGCCTTAGGATCTACACCGGCTCTCGACTCGTATGCAGGTACGCGAAGCCCCGAGAAATACTGTCATTTGTCACATTGTTGATTGTTGTAGGCTGCAAGGAACAATTCGGTCATAAATCCCAGGCAACGGAAATATTCGTACCTAATATACGTGTAGGTAAGCCTTGCAGACGGAGTGGGCCTAGCGCTGCATGGCGGCTGCGAGACTCCACCTCTGGAAGAATCACCGAGTACCTTGTACACATATGGTCGAATACACTTCTTGGACCTTCATGGATTTGACCAAACCATCCATGCTACATCAATGCCAGGATCATGATCGGATATCAGAAGTAGGGGGCCACGGGTGCTTGCAGGTCATTGTAGGTCATTGCTAAAGAGAAGACAAGCAATCTCCTACGCATGCATCGATTGATCCACCTTGCCTGGATTAGCAAGGAGCAAGGCTATATATCGATCTATGCCAACGTCTCATGAGATCCATTCTGTTCCACTCGCTCGCTCGTTCGAGACTTGTTTTGCCTGCTCGTTTCTCCTTCTCTGACCTGATAGCAAGGATTTGACATCATGCTAACCCACAGCGCCTTGCTAGTTGGCTTACTGGCCTATACTTCGCTCGCTGAGCCCATCAGTAAGTTCTGTTCATTTTCTTTCTTTAGCAGAAGAAATTGCAGCTACGCGTCATAGCTGAATATTCGACCATGCTGTTCAGATTCTCTAGCTGTTAGCAGAAGACTAAGACTCCAACATTAGGGCGAGATTATGGACGTGCAAGATCACATTATCGACATAAATCATTCTCACCGTACTCTTTTTCTTATGGTCCTCATCCTTTCCCACCAAAATACACGGAGTCCGTAGGCGACCCAAGTTCTACCAATCCTGCTTTATTGACGGCTTCGATCCCTTCCTTGGATCCGTCTTCTGCTTCGGCTGCGCCGTCGACTTCTTTCTTTACCGGCTCGAATTTCCCTTCGGGAAGCAGTGTAATCACCTCTAAAGTCTCTGAAAAACCGAGCAACAGTACCTTCACTGATCCCACTCTTGGGAGTGTGCCTAGCACCTCTTGTACCGAAGAAGGACCTAGCGCACCGTATGGAAATGTAACACAAACGGTGCTCAGTCACTACTATCCCTCGGCTAGTTCAGGCACAGGACACTATCCCACCTTCACACCCAGTAAAAGCCACTCTTTGGGCATTGTAGACCCCAGCGCCTCTGCAAAGCCCCCACACTACTCAATATCAGGCACGAGACCATACCCGTACCCCAATGTCACGGGTGTGTACGATCCGACTGGCTCTTCCGGAGGGCCATCAAAGTACCCAACCTGGGGAACGAAATCCTACCCGTACCCCAATGCCACGAGCAGCTACGACCCAACTGGCTCGTCGGGCAAACCTACGTATTATCCAACATTGGGAACCAAGTCGTATCCTTATCCCAATGTGACAAGCATCTATGACCCAACTGGTACTTCTAGGAAGCCGTCCTATTATTCAGCCTCAGGCACAGGACGCTATTCCTACCCTAATGCAACAAGTGTCTATGGCTCAACTGGCCCATCTGTGAAGCCATCATACTCTCCCACGTCAGGTACGAAGTCCTATGCTTATCACAATGCGTCGAGCATCTACGATCCGACTGGATCATCCGGCAAGCACCTTTCCACAGGCTACTATGCAACAAACCGCACATCGTATTCTGCGACTGCTGGAGACCTGACTGCTACTAGCCGAACTCTCTCTCACCCCACAGCAAGCAGCGGTAGCTCGGTACTTTCTGCCAATGGCACAAGCACAGGCGATCCTTCTTCCGGCTTTACCACGAAGTCTAGCAGGACTGGTACATCAGCATCGGCAGACCCAACTTCAATCGATCCTAGGATTACACCATCGTTCTCGGTAACAGTGATCGTCCCAGTCCTTAGCACGTCAGCTACACATACAGTGCCTGGCGACCCCAGCCCTACCAAACTCCCGCCTAAGCCGACGACATCGAGCGCTGGGGGATATGGATTCCACTATGGCTACGACTTCAGTACCGTCCGTTACGAGCGTGAATGACTGACCGCAACATTCTTACTTTCGTGACTCGAAAACAGCTATCTACAATTTGACGACTGTTGCCTCCGTAATGCTCGGGTTTCTTTCTAGCCAAACTTTTGTCGCCTTTATCGACCATTTTGGTTCGCTGTCCACTCCTTTAGTGGTTTGACATGAGCAGTCTCAGCTTTTTTACATTTAGACTTCAACACTGTTCTGCTGTAATGCAATTCAAATACAAATTCAGCCATTCATGTGGATGATCGAGTTGCTCGTATCGAAGACCAGTTTTGTTTCTCGAAAGAACCACGCCTCTTAACTTCTCACCCAAGAGCTTGGCTTTCTTTTTCCATTGTCGTTCCTTTCGAGACTGCAGCCCAAAAGCTCCGCGCTGACGCGGGCTGATGACTTTCCTGCGTGTGCCTGAAATTGGCTTTGAAAGCATGTTTTCTGAGCGCCACCTGGTGCCACCACCGTTTGCTTCCGTTGTAAGAGAAAGTCACACACTTACATTTTGCCATTTAAGTACACTCGGTACCAGAAGACGACGGTTCACAAAGCAAACCTGGTTTCCTCCTGTTCTTACATTCTCTCTTCCAATCACGTTCATCATTACACACACTTCAACATTCACTGAGGATCTTTGAACCATCTCGACTCCCTCAATATGGCTTCCTACGAGAGTCTGCCTCCAGAGGTCAAATACAACATCTTCCAACTCATGTTTCCGCATCGATCGTCCTGCAAAAAAAAGCTGCAGGATACGCTGTCCTGCTGCCACGCATCCCAGCACTTGATGTCCACAAAGCCCTCTTTCCAATCCTGTCTCCCATTCTTGCGAGCTTGCAAAGAAGCCCACACAGAATCGACAGCCGTGCTGTATGGTACCAACACCTTTAATTTCTCGGACACGACCTCTGAATCTCGTGTCTCATACTTCAAGAGCCTTCCTCATGCCGAAGCGGAGGATCGCCTGCTTCAACTTTGGTCTACGACGGGTAAAGTGATACCTTTCTCGGAATTTCTCGACGTGGTCCGCCATCACCCGTCTCTTCTCAGCCTCTGCAATGGCTCAGGATTTCCTTCAGACACCTTCATTCCCGTCAGCTACCTCATCACCCAACACATCCACTCAACACCAGCTTTCCTCACCACCATTGGCCCCTCTAACGTCTCAAAACTCCGCCACATAACCTTTTGCTTCTCCGGCACCGCTTTCCTCCTCGACGACGACCAGTACGTCCCCGACGACAGCGTCGACATTGAAACCGATTTCTACCTCAACATTCTCCGGCCCCTTTCCGCTACTCAGCCCCAATCCATACTTGCACAGCACTTGGATCGTCACCAGCAGCAGCGGACGGAGAAGCTGAGGGGCAAGAGGGGTAAGGCGCATATTATGAAAGAGGCGCTGGAGTCACTGAGGGAGCACCACCACCAGCTGAGGACGTTGCAATTGTGCTTTCATGGGGAAGACGCCGGTGAGTCTGCCCACCTGCCTGCCTCAACGCTCCTTTATTTATTTCACGCATTAAACCAAAGCTACCCTTCTTTCCCCCCCTTCCAACCCCATATCCCAGTTCACTATTCCCTCACTAACACCATTCCCGGGCCTATAGAAAATACAGCACACACCTTCCTCACCCGCACAAGATGGAAATCACAACTCGAACAGGTCCTCTCCACCCCCACCCCTACCTCCGACCACAGCAACAGCAGCCCAATCGAACTCGAATTCTCAATCTCTTACCACCGCTCTAGATACCCAAAGCCTGAAGAGAAGGTTTGGAAAGGAGAGTGGAGGGTTGTAGCAGCCCAGTTTTCGGAGTGGGTGTATAGGGAGAAGATAGGGGGGGATTGGGGGATGGGAGATGGGGGATGGGGATCGGTGGTTTGAGAGATGGGTGTACCGGTTGTTGTCGTAGTTGTGTAGAAGGATAGGGGAAAGGGCAGGTGGCTAGCCTAGATGTGAGATAGGCTGTAATGTTATTGAGTTGCCATTTGGATAGGGTCTTGGAAAGCGGGGGTCGAAAGAAGGTTTGAAATCCGTCTCAAGAAAGATCATTGAATTCTTAGTACGAAGTGGACAAGTATCTCTGCTATCCAAGTAAGTCAGGATGTTGGTCAGACGCACAAAAGTATCCAAGTCTTTAGTGACTATGTTGCAGGATACAAACTAGCCAAAGCCCGTATGCAATCGGCCTGCCTTAGCTTATTCTGTTTTTTAATTGCTGATAAGGGTGAACGATTGTCGGCAACGTGTGAGGGCTGTCGACGATGACTGTGGCTGTGAAGATAGGTCACAGCCAAGTCAGCCTATCTAACGAGCCAGGAAGGCCCTCTCTTGCTGCGGCCCTAGTGGTCCCCCGTGCTTCCCCAGTCTTCCCAGTCGTGCATTAGATCTCGGCGTCGGGAAACTCTGTAAATTCATGCAGGAAGGACCCATAGTACCTTACACATAAAGTAGCTTGGTGTCTGCAGTATACACCAACTACTCATAAGCTGGAAGAGATCCGGCGCGCTGTTCCTGAGAAGAAATCACTCTTGTCGGCAATGCGGTCTTCAGATGCCTTCTATGACTCTAAGAACGCTGATGTGCGGTCTTCGTTGCACAGGCCTCTGTAGATGGAAGCGTACTTAGGTCCTCCTGATCCATGAATCAAGTCAAGATTTGGCCTCTCTGTTGACTGGACCTTGTGGGTCTTTACCGTAAACTTGCCGTCTCTGGTGTCAGAGCACGTCAGGGCGTATCAGTGCTGAATGGTGCTGGGCCTTTCTTAATCTGTTGCTGACCACTGAGCCTTGATAAAGGGCTCATCCGCAAGAAGCTCGCTCAGGTTTCCTAGAACTTTGACCTCAGACTTGTCCTGTCGTTGGAGCGAGGCCCACATTCAAACGATATACTCATTGTTTGTGTATGCACACTTTCCCTTAGGCCATTCAGCGCGATTCCTCATCATTTCTAAACCAGCTTTTCTCATTTAGATCCGACTCCGGACGATCTTTCAGTGGCCACTCCGCTTTCAATTCTTCAACGGTATCATAGTCTAGCCTGCTTGACGCTCCAACGCGGTCCTGGAAATCCGTACCTAACGACATGGATGGAATCCGGAAGTCCTTTTGCGCGATGTTGTTCCTGCCAGCGATCCTGGCTTTCTCTTCAGATACACTTTGGATATTCCTGTTCAAGACGATCTGCCCCTGGGGTGTGTCATCTTTCGAATTCGTTCGCCACCATGAGCCGTGCCAGAACGATAGATTTGAGTGGTGGTTGCTGTGGAGGATTCTAGTGTCACCGTTGAAAAGCTTCGCCCGTATAAAACGGGTGAAGGGCTTCATCATCGGTGCACATGCCGCACAAATGCCCATGTTCACTTCAACCGCTCGTGCCATTGCTATTCCAAAACTGGCCCCTAGATGCCACGATTTAGTGGATACTTTTGCGCCTACCACATAATGCTTGCTCACAAGAAAGGTCCTCCACGGTGACTTGATACGAAAATCCGGTTCTGATACAGCAGGCAATAGCCGTACTAGGGTTGTAACATCAGACCAAGCTCTGTGATCGACGTCTAGCGATACTTACAGAAAGCCAAAGCCCATGAGCAGGCATAGTTGGACCTTAACCCTTCTCTTGATCTTTGCGTTGTGCAATAGCACGATTGGAGTCGCGGCGCATAATACGTCAACAAGAATTGAGATGACTAGATCAATCAGCCCCATTCATACTCAAACTTTGAGACTTTTATGGGACGTTCCTACCTCCCTGGACGATAATGACAATCTCGGTGTTCTTTTTGGAGTGGCATGTCCCTGGTAATTCCTCGTTCCAGTACTTTGCGACTGGTTTGCATCGAAATATCAAAAGGAAGAAGACTGGAATGTGAGACACCACGATGAATATTATTAGAGCCCAAATGGCGTATCTCAATTTGTGAAAAGGCGTCAAGCGTAGTAAGAATAAGCAGATGGCGATCTTCGAGACAGCCAAGACGGTTATTGTCTTTTCATTGTTAGCTCATGGTATGCGATAATGGACCAATTGCCAGGAGAGGCGTTGCTTCATACTTGGGCCCAATCGAGCAGGTCGTATTTCAGATACGATTGGTATGCAGACATTGCAACCTGAGTTTTATGCCTGCCGAGTGCGTAGACAACTTCCACAAAAACCATGGCCTTGCCCACCCACACTAGGGCTAATGCAACGATAATTGTGTAGTCATCGGATCCTCTTGATATTTGACAGTTTGAGTCAGCTTAATTGTCATCTTTGCGTTCTGTGTGCAAGCAATAGGTGCTGAGTGAGTAGATAAGAGAAGTGAAGCCTTGAAAAGCACTTTGCCGGCGACATACATATCCTGGGTGACCCATACGCGAGTGAAAATACGGCACGCGATAGTGAGCGTCGACAGACTGATGAGCACAAAATCTACGCCATGTAATGTAGGACCCAGGTCGCGCGAGCCTTGAGGTGGTTTGGGGCCATCAGTATCCATGACAGTATCTCACGGCGCCATGCAAGATATCCGGCGACGCAAGGTAAGAAGCGCGCCTGTCATACAAAGAATTCTCCGATTAAGGAATTCAGAATCTGGGGTAGATGCGGAGGGATAATAATAAGTCGAAAGCTCACAGGACGGCAGGAAGTAAAGGAGCACCAAGAGCTAACAAACTTGAGGTTCTGGATGACGACGCCCACGTATTTCTAAATCATTGACAATTGGCCCAGAATAAGCTTGATTGACCTCATGAAACGCAACGGTAGTGATAGACACGGCTGGTAGTATTGCTGGGACCGGACGAAATTGCCTGGATAGAGAAGTTTTCGAAGCGATCATCAAACTAAAGGTGCGGGGAGCTCAAGCTATACAGAACTAATGGTGGTAGCGTACCCTAAGAGACTCGGACTAACAGCAATCGAACATTCCATAGTGCATCTGTGGGTAGACATACGAATGGGGACCAAGAAGTAACGGAAGCTGTATTGTGGAATGTGCCTCCGTCTTACGCAAGGATGAGAGACGTAGTCTGAAGATAGATCAACCGTCGTCGTCACATTTGACAGGAGTTTGCACACGGCTGGAAAAGGTTGCAAGCCAGCCACACACACATTGATACTAGGACTAGAACTAGAACTCTGGTGGGCAACAACCTCTATCGCTATCACCAAAAGCCTGTCTATGCCTACATTGTCTCTCACTCCTCACCCTCCCATGAGAGGAAAATGATATAGCTGTCTAGCCACGCGTTAAGGGGTATACCAGCCGTATATTGTCACCGCTCTCGCAGGGAGCTTCCTTTTTCTACAACCAGCAAATGCAAACACACCATGTAATCGTCACACATCGCAAGGGAAATCGTCAATCATCATTGCTTCTGGCAACTTCTATTTTACCCGTGATCCATGAACCGCTCGAGCGCAACCCGCTCAGGAACTGCCTGTGGCGGCGTAATGATAACGTTGCTTCCATCGTCCGCCTGGCCCCTGGGAGGGCTTAGTCTGAAGCTCCCATTTCCTTCGCTGTCTTCCTCCGTTGGGTGCACAATCACTTTCCCGCTGATGGACGCGCTTCGAAGTTTGGATGAAATCGGCAACGTGTATTTCACCACGCCACGAACAATCAGTTCGAAGTCATGCTGCAGAACCCGTTCCCACCGCGCCGAGCCTCCTTCTTCAGTTCTGTTTCCAGGTTTGCTTAGACGTACCTCACCGACTGAAATCTGCTCCTTGTGATGGAGTGGAGAAGCGTCAAAAATTAAAGGGCTGTCGAAGGTGAGGATTCGTCCAAGTAGCATGGTCTGAGAGTCTGCCGCTGGATCTTCATCAATTGGATCCGTACCTTCATCTATGCCGCCCAATTGGTCCAGAATGCCTTTCGGAGTCCTCAATAAATCTGATCTCGGGTGTGGCACACGGGTCGCTTCACGGATCTTGAATGAGGAAGTCGTTGATGTTGTGGGCGGTGTCGCTGAGGGAGTCCGGACATAGCGTGACTTGGCAAAGAGGTTCACATCCAAGTCGCTAATCTGAACGGCAATAATATTCGGATTGGTAGCACGAACGTGCAGGTCGAGCATGATTTCCGACTCTGACGCGAGAACGTTCTTGATACTGTGGATCTGGACATCGTAGAGTGGTTTGGTGCACAGAACTAAGGTGATCACGATCGCCGCAATAAGGAGGGCAAGTACGGTCCCAAGCGACGTGAAGGCGGTGATACGTCCACAATACCTGTTTTCATGGTCGTCACTTAGGTACATCTGCCTGACACTGCCCGGTAGCGCCCGGCGTCGGTTGCGCCCACTCCGTCCGACTAGTGGTGTTCTTTCGTCGTCTGCACCTTCGCCTTCAAGATCATATGACATAGCTTCTTCTGCTTTCCGTACGCTGCCTGACAGTCGCGGATTTCCTGGACTTTGTCGACGATTATGGCGAGGCGATGTGACTTGCTGAAAGCGTGCGTTCGACGAACGGGGGCTTTTAGAAGGGTTGGCAAAAGGGGAATCTTTATCAATTATCGAAGTGTGACCACCGCGACCAAAACGACCAATATGATGATGATGTGGTGTACCACTCCCTCGACTTCCTTGACTTGGGCCTCGGACAGTCGTCTCACCATCATTTGCATAGTTGATAGTACTATAATTAGTGGCAAATTTCATACTTCTTTTCTTGACAACATCATGGTGATTGTCTTGCCTTACTTTGGTATGGTCAAGCTGACTCAACGTGGAAGCAGTACTAGGGGTTCGTGAGTGAAATCGGTGCGCTCGGGCTGATTGGGGCTCAGGAGGGTTTGACTCGTAGACGAAAGTTTCCTCAGAATCAGATGAGTCGGCCTCGCCGACTGCGCTTGCGACTTTCGCTTCGAAAACATCTGCTTTGGAAGAGGCTGTTCTCCCAGAAAATTTCATTAGCCCTGAACTATATCTCCTGATGGGACCACGGGGGTTTGCACTGAAAGCAGTGTCTTTGGGGCTTCGAACTCTCGGGAGAGGGTTCACTGGCCAATTTGATTGCAATGGACTGACATCATCGTCGGCTAAGTCCTCATCATTGCAAAGGGTAGAAGACTCGGTCGAAGAAACTGTCGAGCATAGAGGACTCGGACGCCGAGAACAAAGATTACGATGATTGAAGAAAAGTCGAGATAGGTACCCACCATTTCCTGCATTCACGGGGGGAGCTTTGCGAACCACCTTCTTCTTTTCCTTCTTTGGCCGAATGGTCTCCGTGCTTGGTTTCAAACGAACGCTGCCACCAGTGTCAGAGCGGGCAGGTGCGCCGCGCTCCCCGGCACCTCCACCAACGGCAACCTGTGGTATGGAGCTGACAGTCTCAGTCTCCACAGTCATGTTCTTTACTGATCCCTCACTCGCTGACTTGAGCTTGCCTGGCAGTTGCGTATAGGAGTTTTTTGAATGTATGGTTGGTGCCTTGACCGAGCTTGCTGTTGTCGCAGGTTTCCACCCATCCCCACTCTTATTAGTCTCTACTTGCCTACTTCCCGAACTTTCATTACCACTTTCTACTCTTGACCTGGCCTCGTGAGTAGTATCTTCTTCAGAAGGGTCTTCATCGATACGTGCAGGTCGTTCGGTCGTGTTACTCTTTTTTCTGTCTATCGGACGGACATTGTTCAAAACGGAGTCTGCAGAAGGACTGCTCTCCTGTACGGTCTCCAGAGGTGCGCCAGAGCCGCTCGCGCCTCGGGTAGGAGTTCTCATTCCCGACGGAGGTGGTAGATCTTCTTCCGCCAGGGCCTGATCAAAGGTCGGCTTAGGGGCTAATATTGGTCGGTCTACGACAATCGATGGTGTCGAAGGGGTCGATTGAGATTGCTCTGTTTTTCGCGTAGCAGTCGATATCGGCTTGTTGGATCCTGATGAAGCAGCTGGAGGGGGAGAGCTCAAGCGTGAAGCACGTTGCGAAGCCTTTGACGCAGGGCTTGCAACGGGCTTGCTTGTTTTTTGCGCCCTACTTGCGTCTGACCCGACCTCATGTTGCGCAGCAGGCGGTATATTTGAAGTGCCGGCAGCGGATAGAGCCCGCTGTATTGCGGCAGCAGATGGTACGGTGGGTATGCCGGAACCTGCTACTGAGGCAGCGCGGATGGGGCTCTTGTCTTGATCTTGGCTGTTCTTTCTTGAACGGGTGGTGGGACGAGGTGGCAGTTGCCCACCTTTGACATGAGGTCTTGTTGGTGAGGTCTCTCGGGATGGCTTAGGCGAAGTAGTTGCAGAGGTAGAGGAAGAAAGGGTGGGTGTAGTAGAGGACCTCTTCAAAGCTGGAGAAGCGGTCGAGCGAGTGGAGGTAGCGGAGGTAGTACCAGTGTCAGGCGCATCATCGTGGGTGCCTGACGACACAGTCTCGTCTCTGCTTTTCGAGGTGCCATTCTCCCCGTCATGGGGATTCTCTTCGGCAATTGTCATGGTTCTAAATCACAGCCGGCCAAATCCATGTCTGAGCCGACTCCGTCCCGAAGGCTCTCATTGAACAGACTCCAGGTGGTGAAGAGGAAGAACGAGCAGATTGGATGACGAAGGATGAGTTACTGGCCGATTGGGCATGACAATTGTCCCGCACAGCAGGCTTCACGACGTGTGGCTGTTGGACACTCAAAGAGGAGCGCCCTTCGTCGTGGTCTGTCGTAATTCGCTGGATCTTTCGGGTTCCTTGTACTAAGGGACCCTCGAACGGCCTAAGAGGCTAGCGTCAGACTGCCAAGACTGCATGCCCTGATTCTGACGTCCACAGACAATCGCACCCCGTCGCCCTTACACCTACCGAGCTACGCTACAGCTATACGCAGTTTCTACCATGTATGTTACAGCATTCCTTGTGATCGATGGGCTAGATTGAGGCTGGTGAATCACAGTCTAAGTATGACAAGCCTGTCCCTTTGGATTGCATTAGTCGACAGAAAAAAAGCATGCGAGATGATAGAAAGCAAAAGTCTGGATAAATCCGAATTCTTCACTCGTTAGGGGATCAGAAATTGTTCAACTCAATGTTTCTTGAACTCCCATTCCGTTTTGAAAAGAGTCTCAATAGTTCCACAACGGTCTAGCAGGCCTCTTACGGTCGAATTGACGTGTTCTATTCCACTTAGATTGGCAGTCAACCAGGACATTATGCGGGTACTGTCATGTTTGCTAGAGAACTATTTCTATACATGGCAAGATCAAGAAAAGGGCCGTCTTCGAGAGACTACTAAAAAGCAGGCAATGAGACTCCTTGCGCGTTGCTTAGGTCTCATCCGTTTGTGCGCGATCAGAAAGGAGGCTGGAATGGAAATTGATCAATCTAGACCGCTGACCTTGCATCCTACTCAGAGGTGTAGCTTTCAGTCACATGAAGAAGCTTCTTGAAACTGCATGAAAGGTTTGATATAGATATTTGTGAAAGACGAGTCGCAGGCAGTCTAATCTAAGGAGCCGAATCATGATTTCTAGAGGATAATGGGAGCATTTTTGCCATTGAAGGAAGTATGTCCACCAGGATACTAGCTAGACGCTGTAAGCTACAGCTTGATGGTGGTGACTTCGCCATGTCACAGCGGTGATAATGAAATAGACTTATGCACACTTGCACAAAACTTATGCAAATTTGTGAATGTAGCCGACCCAGCCACAGCCTTGTGACTCCCTGCTCCTGCCCCTCCAACGGCAACGTAGCGATTTGCCTTCTTTCCACCTGACTTCAGCCTTTCTTCTTGTCTGTTACTACTTTTTTCTCGAACAAGTTGTGTCACGAGGTTTCATCTGTCCATCAAGGGAATCAACAGTACCCAGCCCGGTGAGCTGTGCCATCGGCAGAGGCAGAGGTGGGGAACTCTCATCATCGTCGCATCATCGAGGGGCCAAAGCTGATAAGGCATCACTTACTCGCAGCCTTCTCGTCTTCCGTTCGGCTCACATTTCCACCCAACTCCTTTTCATAAGTTTCATATTACACTCGACCGCCTGCTCCTTTTTATTGAAGGCAACCGTCAGCACCCGCCATGTCCGTCATCTATCGCGAACGCTCGCGCGAGCGTGAGCGTGACTGGGATACTCGCTCAGTCAGTGGCCGGACAACTACAATTAGGGAGTCTGACCGCGACCGCGACCGTGACCGCGACCGTGACCGTGACCGCGATCGTGACCGTGACCATGACGGCTCTTACAGCGTCAAGAAAATATACAGAATTCCCAACCGTGATCGTGATATCCGCGATGTCGAAGAAGATAGAATTTCGATCCGTCGCACAGAGGATGACCGTGATCGTCGTTCCGACCGTGACCGGGAAGTTCAAGAGACCCGCATCATTCGCAGAGAGAGAACTCCAGAACCCGAGCCTGAGCCTGAGCGACGTGAGATTCGCATTGTGAGAGAGGAAAGGTCTCGAGAACGGGAACCTGAGCCTCGCCGCGTCGAGCGAGAAATTCGGTACGAGCGCGAGAACGATAGACTGGCACCGTATCGTGACTATGGCTACGACCGTAACAATGACCGTAACAATGACTTGCAACGCTATACAAGAGAAGTCGAATACTTCCCTCGACCCGACCCGCCACAGCCCATCGTGATTCGCCAAGAGCCACAACAGATCATTATACAGGAGGCCCCTCGTGCTCCAACAGTGATCGCTGCACCTGAAAAGGAAACCGAATTCCAGATGGTAAAACGCTCTGAGGTCGTGGAGGAGAGCCATGACGATCATCGTTCGGTTGTCAGCAGAAAACCGAAGAGTGACCGAGGTAATGAGGAAGAATACTATTATGAGCGCCGTACTCGCGAGGTATCTAGCGACCGTCGTGATCGAGACGTCAACTATAGAGACGATCGTTATGAAAGGCGCCGAGAGCGTGACCTCAGCCCTGGCGACTCAATTTCGCAAGTGGGGGGAAAAGCAGCCGCCGCCGCTATAGCAGCGATGATAGCTATGATTATGTTGAAAGACGCGAAACACGTGAAGGGTATTCCGACGACGACGATAGCCCACATCACCGACGTCATCTCGCCGAGGGTGCCCTGGCTGGAGCTGGAGCGGCAGAGCTCATTCGTCGTCATCGCAAGAAGGAAGGTGACGAGGATAGTCGCCGTGGCAGAGTAGCCAAAGATGTTGGAGGTATGGCTCTCGGCGCGATTGCAGCAGAAGGCGTGAGTCGAGCGCGCAGCAAATATCGCAGTCGAAGTCGTGCTCGCAGCAAGGGCCGCTACGAATCTCGTTCACGATCTGGTTCAAGGGATGGACGCCGTAGACGTCGCAAACACAAGTCTAAAAGCCGGAGCCGCTCAAAATCGCGTACGCGGAAGATCGCCGAGCTCGGTCTTGGTGCTGCTGCTGTTGCTGCTGCTGCTGCTTACGCCAACAATCAGCGTAAGAAGAATAAGGACGATCGCCGGAGTCGCTCGCGTACGAGGCAAGGCTCTGTTCCCCCGGAAGAGGCTGATGATGCGCGCAATCCTAGACACAAGTCGAAGCGCATTGCTCAGGCTGGTGCCGCCGGAGCTGCCGTAGCTGGCTTGATCGAACGCGCTCGCAGCAAGTCTCGAGGTGGTAGAGATCGTTCAAAGAGCCGCGTCCGTCAAGGAATCCCAATTGCAGCTGCCGGAATTGGAAGTGCAGCGATTGCTGGCCTCTACGAGCGTAACCAAGCGGCTAAAGAGGAAAAGAAAGACAAGGAAGTACGACGTGAAGAGCGCAAAGCTCGTCGTGCGTCAAGATCTAGATCCAGATCTGTAGGATATGAGGCTAGCCGAGATCTTCCTCCCCATCAAGCTGGCATGATCGAATATGGGGACACTCCGGTGTATGGTAGTAACGGGATCCCGGAATATGGCAACCGGCCTGCGAGCCAGCAAGGTTATTACGATAACCGTGAAGCAGCCATGGTTCCCGCTGCCGCTGGTGCTGGTGCAGCATATGGCGCTGAGCGGGCAAGAGAGAGGTCAATCAGCTCCTCCGGCTCTGACAACGAACGTCGACGCCGTCGTCGACATCGTCGTCACAAGAGCGACAGCCGAAGTCGAAGCCGCAGCCGCAGCAGAGGCTTGGGTGCGGCAGCGCTAGGGGCAGCTGGGGCTGGTGCTGCTGGTCTAGCGTTGTCTGAGCATGAGAAGAGAAAGCTGCAAAGGAAGGAAGAAAAGAGGGAACGAAAAAGTTGGTTTCTACAAGGATTTGCGTTGCTCGCTGAAACAGGGGCTAATATTTAATAGGACGTGAAGCAGCAGAACGAGAGTCGTACGGGCAAGATCATTACGCTTCACCGATCTCGCCGCCACCAGGCCAAGGCTACCCACAGGGCGGTGATCCGTATGCAAACCAACCGTTCTACCCACCTCAACCTGGCCAGCCGTACTCCCCCAATGCCGAGTATCCTACTCCACCAGGTCACCCTGCTGCAGCTCAGATTGATCCTGCCTACGGCTACCCACCTCAGCAAGCTGGGGGCTACCAGCCTCCTGAGCCTACCGCCTACTCTCCTCCTCCAGGAGCAGCCCCTTATGTAGGGGGTGGCGCTGGCCCAAGGAGGGCAGACGAGAATGTGAGTGCTGAGAAATCATTTCAAAATGCGCCCAGCACCAGCACAGATGTTGCAAATATTACCGATACCCCTTTGTATGATCCTAATGGCGTGCCCTTCTACATGTCATCCGGGGAGGGTGCGTACCCCTAGCCTCTATTCCCTTGACTCTGTTCGTACATTTGTACCCATTCACGAACCTGCACCTCGACGTACTGCAGGCTAATCAATTCATCCACAGGTCTAGAAACGCCTCGCGCTAACACTCCCCCGACTTCTTCATCCCGTCCCACCCTAATTCGCAGGACTACATCCCAACCGCCGCCTAGAACAAGAGTCCGCTTTAACCTCTCACCAAAATCTGGATCTCCCAGGTCCTCCAGCCCAAATACTCCGACTCGTATCCGTGAGCGCCGGTCGCGAGCGACCACTTCTGGCTACGACAGTGACGACTCTGAAGATCATCGTCATCGCCGCCGTCATCGCTCTGATCGACGTCAGGACAAAGATAAAGGCCGGCAACACTCACGATCACCTTCGCCGGTCTCTTCAGATAGCACTGAGGACTTACCCGATCGATTCGATAAAGACGGTCGACCTTTGCCTGAAAAGGGAGAGAATAATTATGTGGAGAGATTTGAGGAGATTCTTTCTGGTGGCGGTATGAGTAAGTTGCTGCATAGCTGGGGTCTTGGTAGCGCCAGGGATGATGACGGCGCAAGTGGGAGTGGGAGTGGAAGCGGGAGGAGAAGGCGCAAGCGATGACAAACATACAAGGGTAGTTTTTCTGTTTACCAAGTTCGGTTTCCTAAGACGATGATGACCGGTAATGAAGGGGACGAATTATGCATACGACATGCGAACAAGGATGGAATTTTCGCAGGCCAGTTTACATTCGTTATTCTCCTCACTCACGAATTATATACGACGGAACATATTTCACATAGAAGACTCATTCTTTTGGCACATATTCTGGCCACACTTGCCCTCGGTCTAACGCATGTTCACACCTTGTAGTACCCCATTGTCGAACCCTTTATCTCATCTAGCCCATCTAACATAGCATTACCTGCTCACACAGACTGCTTGGCATCCCTGACGCCTTCTTAACCAGCCTGAAGACATTTTACCATCTCTACTTGCCTTGAACTCAAAATCAATGACATGCTCAGAAGACGTCAGAACATTGCGCCGTGCGCATACGGGACACGCGGAGGTTATGCAGCCATTCTCATCCTCGAATGAGAGGGCAAATCTTTGAGAATGAACAAGAAGCTCCTCAGAAGCCATGTCATAACCATTCCAGACTCTAGACCTCGCCTCACAGCAGATCAAAATCATCGAGCTTCTCCCTATACCTTAAAGCATGCCTCTTCACCTTACTCGAATCCACCCAAGTAACAAAATCCTCCATATTTCTATTCACGCAGTAGCTCGGTTCCGTCACCACCTCCACACCAACCCTGACATGCCCCTGCTCAACAAACTTCACGGCGTCTTTCACCGTCGGAGCCATTTGCAGCCGCGTCATCACCACCGGTAATCGCCTCCTTGCAAATCTGCTGACGCCCATCTTTCTTTCTATTTCTGAGAGCTTCGTGCCCTGGGATAAGAGGCCGATTGAGTAAAGTTTCTCGAGTAGGAGAGATTCATGTTTTGTGCGGAAAGGAGAGTCAGGAGGTAGAAGGGCGAGGAGATGCGCAAGTTGACGGAGGGAGCCGGAGAGGCGGTTATAGTGCGTATAATCCTGTGGGTTCTGGATATGATAGCGGCGGAGAATGGCAGAGGTGCGGTGGGAAGGATCGGATTTGTAGGTCGTGAAATCGACTTTTCGGAGGAGCTTCTGCTCGTGGTGTTTGAGTTTGCGTACCATGATGTGAATGGAATGAGGGCAGAGAATGCAGTAGAGGTGACAGCTAAGGCATGATGGTGCCACTAAGCACACATACTCTTCTAGCTTGATTGAGAAATTGTCGAATGTCTGACGTTGTAGTCGCACCTTGTGGGCTAGCTCACACCGGCGCTAACTCTAAAGGGCAATATCAATCTTTCTTTGCCGTCAACCATAGAGAAACACATTGGGAGTTGAACGACTGCGTGTTGCATAGATATGATTTGCATGTCTCAATAATGCCCTTTGATCTGCCTTCAGTATCAACTAGAGCGTGGCAGCTGCGTGAGCGCCGCTCGACACTCTCCTGCAGCTCTACCCGTCTTCTCCCTTCGCGATGAGATCGCATCTAACGCACCGCGTTCTCCGCCAATTGACTCATGGCTTTCTGCAGACGGAAGTACGATGCCACTCTATGTCACTATCGCGTCATTGCCTCCGCCCAAAGCACAATGCGTTCGCCAAATCACGATCTGTCCCTTGCGGTTTTCAAAAACGAACGCTCTTTGGCCTCGGGTTCAGCAAGCCAAGGCAACCGAGACCTGCGAACCTCGAGCCCGGCATTAAGAACCTGATGGAATTGGAACAAGCAATCAAAGCGGATATACGAACGCCGCCATCAGAGGAGATTGCAGACGCCTTTAGGACATACGTGAAGCACAGGCAGAAGGTCAATCGAGTCGATGAAGTGCAATTACACCTTTTGCAAATGGCATACTCGACTCTCAAGAAAGACGCGAGCCTTTATGAAACCAAGCCATGGCTATCTTTAGATGATATACGGCGGGCGCTTGCCATTCTGTCCTTTCGACCGCCACGAGGATTTCAATCTGACTTGTGCATTGACCTGTCTCGAATGCTCTTTGAGGACACAACGCAAGAGTACGAGACAGCTATAGCTGCCGGGCAGTCAGATGAGTCCTTCCAAGAAGGATTCAAGGATGTTATACTTTCCTACATCAAAGTACTTTCGTACCATTCAAAGGCGCTCGTAGCTCAAGATGTTGTCAAACAGTATCGCAAGACGCTCCTCAAGGACTCAGATTATACTGCATGGTCTCCCGTTGTACGAGGTCTTGTTCTGGAAGAAAGAGACCAAGATTTAGAGTCGCTTGTTGAATACCTTCAGAAGAACGAGGGATTATTTGAGCCAGAAATGTACAGCGACATCATTTTCCACTACGCAAGGTTCAGAAATAATCCAAAACTGACCAGAACTTGGTACGATCATCCTGCTTTCACAAACAAGTCGCCTACGTCAAAAGCCATTATAGCCGTTCTCGGACAGTGTATCAAAGAGGACGAGCTCGAATGGGGAGACAGCATTGTAAAGAACCTTATGCAAGAAGACTTGGAGAAAAAGGAGCTCATAGACATGACACTTCGCTGGGCCGCCGCCAAAGGGCGAGGCGTCGATGAAATCGGCAAGATGATGGAAGTCATCGCACGAAGATATAAGGATCGGCCAGATTTGCAGCCCAACATCACGACCATCAATCTACTCATAAGACTTGCTATCCAAAAGAAAAATGACCCTTATACAGCGGAAAGGTATATCAACTTGGGGCAAAAGCTGGGATTCGAGCCTGATGCTGCTACATATCTCCTTCAACTAGACTATCGAGTCAAGGTGGATGACCTCAGCGGAGCAATGGCTGCGTACACATCTCTCAGAGCCCAAGACCTTTCGAGGGTAGACAATATACATGCAATAAACCGCCTCATTGTCGCCTTTTGTGAGCGTCGACCTTCTGAATATGACACTATAATGTCTATAGTAGATGATCTGGCTGATCGAAATGCACAATTTACACCAGACGCGGTAGCCGCTCTATCCAGACTCCATCTGCAACGCGACGAGATTGCAGATGCACAGGATCTGCTGAATGCACATGCTTACTCCTTAGGCCCTTCGGACCGCAGATCTGTTCAGCAAGTCCTTATCGACCACATCAAGGGTTCTAAAACCACATCGGCTCAAGCTTGGGACACCTATAAAATGATGCGCCGGATCTTCCATGAGACACCCGCTGAAATCTTCATCGATATAATGCAAGCATTCTTTACTCGCGGTCGGTCAGACATGGCATGCTATTGTTTTGGCCACATGCGGCAATCTCCCAACAAAGCCCTCAGACCGACGACGGATACTTATGCCTTGTGCCTAGCAGGTATTGGAAAATATGGTGACGACAGAGCCTTGGAGCTGGTGCATAACTTGTTAAAGCTCGATAACGAGATTGAACCCGATACCATGGTCCGTAATGGCTTAATGCTAGCATACATGGGATGCGACGAGTCTGACGATGCCTTGGCGTTTTGGCAAGATATTGTTGAATCCCAGGAAGGGCCGTCTTATGCTAGCATCAGGATTGCGTTGCGTTGTTGCGAGCGGGCGCAACACGTGGGAGAAGAGGCAGTCAGACAGATATGGAAGCGCATCACGGACAGCGAAATGGAAGTCACTCGAGAGATCTATGCGGCGTACCTCGGAGCTTTGGCAGGCCGATCTCTATTCGAAGATTGTGTGAAGGTATGCAAGGAAGCTGGGAAGTACGGGTTTGAGGTTGATGCATTCTTGTTCGTATCAATCATATTCTGCGCGGACTTTCGCTGATATTATACAGGATCGGAAGCTTTTTCAACGGAGCGTGGGGTGTCAAAGACAAGCAAGACGTCAGAGATTGGATTCGAGAAATGTACCCTGAGCCCTATCTGGATCTGATAAAGCACGGAATGTTTTGCACGTCTAAAGGCAACGCTGACGGCAGCATAGATGAGGAAGAGGAAGGTATAGAGGTTCCAGAAGAGATATATGGAACCACCATGCTGGTCCGAGAAGAGAAGGAGTACTTCTTCGACATTGGACATCTTGGCTGGGATCTTACACTGTAACCGGTCTCCATTGTACAGGGGATATATACCACAATAAAATGCACATGAACAAATCAACACCCATGTGTGGACTCTCTCCCTCCTTCCCTCCCCCACTTCGCCCTACCTCGTCCTCCCCCCCTAACAAGTCCCCCATTCTCCCCCTTCCCATCAACCCCCCACAACCTCACCAGGTCCCCCCGTCTCCTCTTCTCCAACACCTCCGGATGCGCATGCACACTAGGCAGCAACCCCAGCCCGACCACCCTCCTAACAGCCTTACTAACCCTCCTCTGATTAACGGCCGTCAACGCCGTGAAAACCCTCGGCTTGATCCGTCCCATAGGCGTCACAAACTCCGCCATGATACTGAAATTCTTGTACTCATGCAGCGGATTCATGCCCAGTAATTGAAATACATCCCTTCGAGGCGTCGTCTTCGCAAACTGCCGCCCCTTTTCTGTCTCTACGGACGACAGGTCGTGCGGCGCGTAGACTTCCCCCTTGGTCCAGCGCCGGGTGGCTTGTTTCCGGAGCGCGAGCGTGCGGTCGAGTTTGGAGGTCTGCGCGTCGACGGAGTCCTTGGCGGCTTGGGCTTGGTCGTAGATGCTGGTGATGGTTTCGCTGGGTTTGGCGGTTGTGGTGGTCTTGGGTTGGGGGGTTTCTTGAGAGGGCGTTGGTTTCTTGGGAGTGCGGAGGGGTAGTCGACTGATGATGAGGTTAGTGTTGGGATGTAGGAGCGAATGGGAAGGAGGTACAATCGTCTGCGCGGAGAGAGGTGCGGGTTGAGAACGGGCAGGCGAGGAGGGATGGGACTCGTTTGGGGTGGAGGAATAGAGAGGGACGTTTTATGCAGCGAATGGCGGTTTTCGCCACAGTGTGCTCCATTAATGGCGACAGGAGGGATTGGATAGTGAAGAAGTATGCCACCCCGAAACAGAGGTCGAGTACTGAGAAAGGTTGATATTGCTATTTATGGTCTAGCGTCTTTCTGATATATTTAACAACCCCTTCACAGCAAGTAGAGGAAAAAGTACGGAAGGAACGCAAGAATCGTTTCTCGGTCTTAATGATATACATCTAATACTCGGTATCTATCAATGACTCGTTGGGCTAGTATCTAAGCCATCAAGCGATACATGTCCTGCAATGCTAGCTCCAAAAGCAAATTGGTATCCTCCCAGCTAATGCAAAACTTCGGCAACCAAACATCGTCCCGTATGATATCATCCATAAGCTCGTGCAACATAGTCTGTTCTCTATATCGATACTGTTCAAGCGAAGCCCCCCTTGTTGTTGCTGTGATATAGCGTATCAGGCGCCGTGAATCGGCTACCTAGGAAGGTTTGGTATTAGAGCAAATAATGTACCTGGCCTCCGTCGTAGATCGTGGTGTTGTTTGCTGTTGTCAGAAATACTGCTGATATCTCAGCGCCTTGCCGAACCAACCGTCATTGGGTATCCGTCCATCCAAACGCCTTACCGCCAACAATGGCATCTCTCAGCCAAAATTGAACCTCCTCAATAGGCAAATTTGTTTCTCCACGATGACCGTCAAGAGTTGGGTCAAACGTCAATCATCTCCGCATCGTCTGCTAGAACCTCGTCCGCTGGACCCCAATTGCCCTCGAAAATAGTAGCCCCAGCTCGCCGCCTGCTGTCCGTCCATTGAATACTGCCTGTCGAGAGAAGTCGGCTGACAATTGGACGATCCTCTGTTTCTGGAGATATCATCCACCTTACAATGTTGTCAAGAGCCTCCGGATTACCCGGTTCGACCATGAATCGCGGTGGTTCTGCGAGCTCACTCAATCGTTGGGGGAGCGGAGGAGTTGGCCTAGCAGATTTACTTCTTGGGTGTCGCATTGGTTTAGCAGTCTTGACATCTTCGTCCTCAGAGTCTGATGCGAAGAATGTCTCCATTGACCTGTCCTGAACAAGGGGTCGGCCTGAAGAGTCCCGCAATTTGCTGCTTTCGGAGCTCCAAGTGAGACTCGGAACATCACTCATATCTCCAGATCTCAGACGTTGCCAGGAGACTCCGTTGTCAGGAAGTACCACATTTCCCGCAATCTCGAGCATGATTAGACCAAGAGCGAATATATCAGCCGGTTTATCATATTCTCCTCTCAGAATTTCAGGACCAATATATTCACGGTCTCCCTCCCCATCAATGCCAGGCTGAGCAGGCCATTGAGCTGCCATCCCAAAATCTGCAATCTTGAGCGTTCCTTCGAACGTTATGAGTACATTTGCAGGTTTCAGATCGAGATGGATAAAGCCGGACTCGTGGATATGCTTTAAGCCCTGCTAGATGTCAGTTTCAATCTCCCGGTACTTGGTGTCTACTAACCAATGAGAGCTCCAGCAGAACCTTCCAGATCCGAAAATCATCCAATCTCGACTTGTATCCTTCACGATTCAAAAAGATGTCTAGACTACCCTCTTCGCAGAACTCGGTTTGGATATACAAACGATTGTTATGCTCCCAGCTGTCGACAAGCTCGACCGTATGGTCTGACTGACCAAGGACTTTGAGCGTTCGTACCTCTCGCAATTTTCGCTCGCGATCTTTGGGTCCAATATAGGGATTTCGTGTCTTCTTCACGGCCCAAACATGGTCAGGTAGATGTGGCTTTGGCGAGCTATGGTTCACTGGCGCTGCGAAGTAACGCGAAACATTCAGGGCATCCTGCTTGCGGCTCACCCGATATACCTGAGAGAATTCTCCTGTTCCGATTATTTCTGCCTTGTCAAACCTTGACGTAAGTACCGGGTCGACCTCAACCGGAGCAGTGACATGAGAAGGTGTTACACTAGTGCGGGAAGCCTTCGAGGACCCGAAAAAATCTCTAGAAGCTGTTGGTGTGGCGGGCGGAAAAGCGAAATGACTGCTAGCGACACTATTGAGGCTTTGGACATGTTGCTCGCCATGTTGTGAGATAGACAGGCCGCTTGGGTCAGGAGGTGCCATATTATCCTTGGGTGTCCGTGGCGATAAACGGTATGATCGATTGCTCGGAGGGCTCGCTGGTGAGAGAGGACTTCGCTTAGCTATTGACCTTCTGGCAAGAAGAGCAGGGGCAGTGTGAGACGCTCGACTGAGCGGTGTAGGGGATTTTGCATTGCGCAATGTACGGGAATGGGTAAAGGAGCGAGGAACCGCGGAAAAGCTTCTGAATCTCAGGTTGGCTGATGGTGATTCCTCCATCACGCCGTCACTGTCTCCAGCTGCACTTCCTACCGGCTCCTTAGGGGGAAGGAACTTACTGTTTAAATCTTGTCGAACGCGTTGAGTATCCGTCCCGAATGACGAACCCAAACTCGAGTTTCCACCCTGCTGCCTTGACGTGCTCCTTGCAAATGACGGAGGAAAACCCTGGTGTGAGCTGCCGAAGTGCCTTGTTGGTGTTGGGGGAACATCTAGCTCATTACTGGATTGACTGTCGACTCCTCTGGACGGTGATTGAGAATTGTCGTCACCATCGATGCTGAGAAAGCTGTCACTACGTTGCAAACGACCATGGCCCATACTGCTTCCAAATATTCCAATACTTTTCCCAAAGTTTGCTGGCGACGTGTGAGAGGTGTTAGGGTTGAATGGAGTAGATGGAGTCCCAAACGAATGTCTGACCTGATGCACTTTTGGGAATACATCATTTCGCGGAGCGCTCGGTGAAGGTATGTCTGCTAGGCTATGGCGCTTGCAAGGAGTATCGGGCATCGTACTGGTACTTGCGCCTAAAGGTTGTTGAGGCGAGTCAGTATTCTTGTGGCGCTTCGATATCAGACCCGTAGACATGAAAGCTGCCGGAAGTGGCTTGACTAATTTGTAGTTCTCTGGAGTCGCGAAAGTGGTCCCTAAAGAATCCTGGCTGTTCGATTGAGAATCTCCGGAGGGGCGATGAGCACCCAGAGGTAGAGATTTCGAAAAGTCAACAAAAGCCCGCCGCTGCTCAGGTTGTCGCACGGGAATGTGAGTCGGCGAGTCTTCGGCCATACTTGAGGTAGAGGTCGACTGGCTAATCGTTCGAGAAAGCGGATGTCGCTGGGGTTGCGCAATTCTCTGGATTTCTGGCCCTCTCAGGGGTGGCTGAGTTATAGGATGCGCCGAAGCGTTCGGAAGGCTGCCTTGCGATGAAAAGGGACTATCTCTGGGTATAGAGGGAAAGACGCTATCCACAGACATCCTGAATTTGTTCCTGTTCGGTGTACGACCCGGCGAAGGTGGGTCAAGAGTATACTCAGAGCAAGGCTTAGACTTGATTGTTGGCTTTTCGTGTCGCTGTTGCAGTGTAGTCTTGCGCAAAGACGATGTTCGGGCGGGCATAGGTGAAGAATGTTGTCTAGCCATGGGGGGTGCTGGATCATTTGAGGAGTAAGATATTTCGGTATCGCCTTGGCCATCTAAGATTGATCCAGCGTCGAAGATGTCAAAGTCTGGCCCGAAGACGCCCCCGTGCAGGCTCCGTCTCTTTGCGGGACTACCAATGTTTCCTTGGTCAAAGTTCATAATGCCATCACTCCTCTTCAAAGGACTAGATTTCGCACCCCAACTATTCTGCTCCTTCTCGAATCGTGCTGTCGGGCGCGGTGGAGGAAAAGGACTACTTTGTCCTAATGGAGCAGTCACTTTGAACGTTGCGTCAAATGTGTGGTCGGTGCTCGGGGCACTAGGTTGAGCAAGCCGATTTTCTTGATCGTCGCTATAGTCGGGCGAAGATCTCGGGGTGGCGTTCCCTTGGCTTGTAGACTCTTGTAGGGTCCTCTTTCGAGGGCTGCGCGGTGTGCTACTTGGGCGCGGCGAGTGGCGCAAAGGACTCAATTTGCGACTGGGAGGGCGCGCCTTTCGCGCGCTTTGAACTTGAGGTGTGGTTGTTGTGGATGGAAGTAGCAAACTTTCCGAGATGGCTCGAGTTTGCATCGCTTCGCGTGGCGGTGAAAGTGGAGATCTTGGAGCTGGAGAGGTCGATTTTGATGTAACGAGGCGGAAAGCTGAAACTTTGGACGGCGACCGCGAGAGCGAGCGACGCAGTTGACGAAGCGCAGCGGTGGGATCGACATCATGTATGTGAGTTGGCGACAGATGAAGAGTGCCGCCCGCGTCGCTGTGCGGAGAGTAAGAGACAACCATGGAGTCTATATGCGCTATTGATAGGTGGTAATGTTGTCACTTTACGGAGTTCCAATATGCTCAGCAATTGGAATCAAGATTGAACGACAATTTATGGTCTGATTTTAGGTCCTCTTTTGTTTATATCGGCATCGCAATCCCGAGGTCACCGAACCCACAGGTAAACAATATATTGTGGCTGGTGTAGATGCTGCTCCTGTCACTGGCCACTCCGCTGGAATGTCTTGCCGTGAAATGTAGAGTTGTGCCACCTCCTTGCTTCCACCCCAAGACGGCTCCAATTTTGGATCACCCCATGCGTTCGCGTAAGTGCTTACCAAGATCGACAACAGCTGACGAAAGCCTGTGTGAGGAGTGTGTATGAGCGCGGCTCGATAGGTTGCTGGTATACACAAGGCCGACACAAGACCGACTTGTCGGGTAGCGAAGAACGACCAGAAAGAATACTCTGACAGATATAAGTAGCTCTACGAGTCCAACGCAGGTTTATGATCAGGAAAAGAGCGTGAGGACGGAGGCAGTGGATGCCTAATGGAGTATGGATGACAAATGGATGATGAATACGTACGCGCTTTGCGTGGCGATGGAGTAAACATTGATTGAACGAAGATTTAGTCCCAATCTGGGAAGGTGTCGCGCTAAGATAAGGTAAGATAAGGCACCATCACTAGTCCCCGAGTCCATGAACTTTGGAGGATCTTCATGCATCATGCATCATACGCATCATACATCAATGTTGTTGCACCAGTCATAGACCTCTAAATCGGTGATACCCTTGTTGTCTGCCCAAAGCCCAGGTCCCATGTACACTTTGGGCACGTCTTCGCTCGTGGTTGACTCAGTATGCCCAATGCAACCACTGATCCCGAACCTTGGTAGCGTAGCCTGTTTGTTTGGTAGATTTTTACAAGTATCATCCTCTACCAGCGGTCCAAAGCCATCCATCTTCCATGTACATACAGCTGCAGTAGACAAACAAGATAACGCCTCGGGATTCTGGGGGTCAATCTTAGGTTCGTTGTTTCCATTCTTGCCCATGCGCGCAATGCAGTCAAATGCCGAGGTGAAGAGTAATTTGCCATCTGTCTTGGGCGAGTCGCCAGTGAGGAGCTTCTCAAGAACGTCCTTGTAGGAGTGGGTTTGATGTTCTGGGTCTGTCAGCGCGTAGGTGTCTTTGCCGTCATAGAAATACCCATCGCCGCAAAGACCGCTTTGGTAATCATCTTGACAATGAGTATCCCAGGTCAATTTCGTTCCGCTGTTTTGAAGGGCATGGATATCGACATCAGGTGCACGAACCACTACAATACCTGCAGAGTACTGTTTCAGCCGTCGCGCAGATGTCACAACTGTGAGAAATCGACCAACCTAAATCTGCGATTGCTTTTGAAGTGCCATACGCTGTCAATGCCTTTGCCATATCATTGGAAAGAGCATTCAGGCTTGGTCTATTTCCTGACAAGCCTGACTCTTGGCTCCATTTCACAAATTGCTGTACGTCGTCTTGCAAGATTGGCAAACCTTCAGCCATTGAGTCCTGCCATGCTTTGGTGACCGTTCCAAGACTGTCAGCAACGTCTTGCCAGGTCGCTACCTGTTTGTCAATCACACCCTCAGGAAATATTTTGCCGAACAGTGTTGCGGAACCTGGTGCTGTCCTAATCAATGCTTTCATGGCTATGGTTCCTTCAGCATAAAGTGCCAGGGCGAAGGTGAGCGCCATCAAGATGTCGTTCAAGAGAACATTGGTCTTCTCAGGAGGTTTCAGAAGAGCGATCGTTTGGCCTAAAGCAGCTTGTGCTGATTGCTCTCCGCTTCCTATAGCTGTCCACATATCAGTGAAGAAGCCGTTCGTTTGATAGATGTTCCAAGCAACGTAGAAGTTTTGTGCCGCATTTCCTGTGCCCTGCTGCTGGGTTAGCCTTACAAAGGAGCCCAAAAACCGCTAGAGCTTCTTGAATCCCAGAAAGCTTACCTTGAAGTCGTCCCACTTAGGCTGATCACAGTTGCTTTCGATATTGATCTGGGAACAATTGCTCGGCGAATACTTCGTTTGGACCTTGTAAAAGCAATTTGCAAAGGTCAACCCAGCGCACTTACCCTGGTTATCGGACCACCACTTAGTAAGGTAGTCAGGTAGATCCAGGTCGTTGAAACATTTTTCATCGACCGTGCTGCCGTCGTCACACTGTCCAGAGCCGGTGCCTTGCGGTGCTCCAGTCGCCACGGGATTGCCACTACCATCAGCAGCGATCTGAGTGAAACCAAGCGGTACGCCACCACCCGTTGCACAGTAGCTGGTGGTAGACGTGCTAGAGGTAGCGAGATTGATGCCCGCGATGACACCGCCACACTGGCACCACTTCTGCTCGCCCGTAAGTCCCATACTTGCAAAGTAGGATGCAGATGTTCCAGTCGTGGGATATGTCGTCGACGTGAAGGAACAGGAGGCTGTAATTGACGGAGCAGCATTGCTATCTTGACGCTTCATAACCGGAGTTGGGGCCAATGGATTGCATAATACGATAGAGGAGAGAAGAAATAAACAAAACGTGGCTAACATGGTGGCGTCCTGGCCTATCAAAAGAAAAGGTAGCTTCTAATAACAACGAGAAGCGTCAGAAGGGGAGAAATATCTCTATAATTTAGCGGCGAAAGACTATAACGAGCAAATTCTCATACGATTTTTCAAGAAAATACTCCAGCAGTACGCAATACTTATATCCTTTACATAAAATGTCGAAGAGAGACCCTACGGAGAACAAGAGACTATTACGCTTTCAAAGACCGTTTCATGTCTGTGAAGTGGGCTTTCTCACACATCCAAATTTGCTATACCATAAAAACTTGCCTTAATTGATAGACAAATCTTTAGGCAGACTTGTTGGAAAAAAAGCAAAGAACAGGCTGGCGAAACCCCTCCAGGTCTCCAACTGAATTAAATCATTGAATAGCACTGAAGTCATTCGAGGCGCAGCTGATATTCAGAAGGACTCTGCCAAAACATGGCAGATTTCCGCAATGAGATTGGTCAATCCAGAGACCGGGCAGGCCACAAATATCGGACGTAAGAGACTATCGAAAGGGGCATATCCTGAACCAACAATGAAGATGGACGTAGTACTGGGATACCAACTGGAAGACAATTGCTAGGATAGAATAAGAATGAGCACGATGAAAGTAATTCTCCAGGGCTGCATTTGGCGATGCTACCTGGTGATGCTGCAAATGAGAGCAGCACTCGGTCAAGGCGAGGATAGTGGTCAGAGAAGGGAGCTGATCCGCATCGTGGATGAATGACGAAGCATTATTGGCTAAATTGAAGTAAATTGGAGGCCCCCACGGCTTATATGGTCGATTAGATCCAAATGAAGATATGATTAGAGCAGGAACCTGTCAGTACGTACCAATAATGCTGAAGGAACATCTTCGGGTCACCGTTTCGGCCAGTAGATAGATGTTGGAGTATGCTACTGACGCCACGTGCAAGCATACAGGTCCGGCTCTGGTCGTATGTCAAGCCATAAAAGGAAACTAAGACACGCCCCTGAGGCACAACGGTACCGCGTTGGTTTCGACTATATGACTAGCGATATCTAACGAGATGAATCGTAGGCTAGACAGATAATCAAGTCGGTGACGGAGCTGCTGGAGTGTTCGGATGTTCAAGACAGTCTGTAAAACGCGATGGGTCTTTCAGACGTCGAATGGCGGGACGAAACGTCATCGGTGACAACCTTCTCCGGCGCATGCCCGTGCCACATGGTTGACGACCATTCGAACACACGTGTTGGACCACCGGCATCGAGGCTGTTTCGCTTCCGGATAGGTACTTGCCGCAGCCATGAAGGTTCGCCCTGACGACTCTAACGAGCTCCGTGATTTCAAATTGATTTCCTTCGACGTCTACGGCACGCTGGTCGACTGGGAAACCGGGACCTTTGACCAATTAAAGCCTCTCGTGGCGAAACTTCCTACGAACCATCCTCTCCAGAACAATTTTGATGGGACTATTGCGGCTTTCCACCAGGAAGAGGAGGCCTTATGCCGTACACAGCCGGGTTTGAATTACAGAGCACTATATTCTGGTGCTTACACCAACCTTGCAGCTACCCTATCCCTTCCCAAGCCTTCTGAAATCGAGATCGAAGCTTTCGGCTCGCAGGTAAAGAATTGGCAGGCCTTCCCAGATACTGTGGAAGCTCTGCACCGCCTTTCAAAAGACTACAAGCTTGTCGTACTTTCGAACGTCGACAACGAAAGCTTCAAAGATACCCTTGCCGGAGCATTGAAAGGCGTCAAGTTTGATGCAATATACACTGCTGAGAATATTGGATCGTACAAACCCGATCTGAACAATTTTCACTACTTGTTCAACCATGCAAAAGAGGACTTTGGCGTTGAGAAAGAGCAGGTGCTGCACACCGGTCATGGACTGAAGGCAGATCATGTCGCTGCCAAGCAGCTAGGCCTCACCAGCGTCTGGATTGAAAGGAGCGGGGGCCCATTAGACGAAGTGAAGGACAAGGTGGCCTTCACTTGGCAGTTCAAGACGATGGGCGATATGGCCGATGCTGTTGCGGATGAGGCCGCTATAGGAGACCTCTAATTCTCGAAATTCTGTTGTTTCGTCTTCTCATAAGTGCAAATAACTGCTTCATCTCGCCTTCCTTGCCCTTTGCTCTTCGTTGTCGCGGTTCTACAATGTATCTTTCGTGGCCTAGCACCTTAGCAAGTCTATTAATTAGACAAGTGATAGTAGTCCAATTGCCCTTCAACATTCGCAAGCAAACAATCCAGCTATGAAAACCAAAATGGTAGCGTTCACGACTTCGCTTTAGAATTCAACTAATCACCTAGGCCCCTCTGTCCCCAGAATAACGACGTTGGAGGCAGCCGTCAAACCAAGCGTACTGCTGTCTCGCTCACAAACTTTGAGTAAGGCAGCAAGTGTACCTGCGCTGCAAGGACCGGTACTGATACCCATATCTCTTAGAGTCTGTAAGGCTCTGCTAGACTCCTCGTCCGTCACAGTCACACTAGCGTCCACTCCATCTCTCAGGTATGGCCAGGCCAAGAATGAAACACTCCCGCAATTCATACCACACATATTTGTGTCTCCAGTCTCTATGGTGACCCTGTGGCCTGCTTCCAGACTGGTTTTCAGACAAGCTGCTGTGTCGGGCTCCACAGTCACCACCATAGGGGATTGATCTTTAGATTTGAAATGAACTACTACAGCTTGAGCCAACGAACCCACGCCTACCGGCACAACCACCATATCAGGGGATTTTTCTACGGCGTCATGCATCTGCTCATCAATTTCGAGCATCATGCTCGAGTAACCGTCCACCACCCACTGTTCCGCCTCAGCATCAACCAAAAATAAGCGAATAATGTTCAAAGCACATCTGACTCACCTGTGGCACCTCCTCATACCCCTCCCAAGCATCATCCTGCACCAACAGCCCCAATCTTCCGTTATCTTCCTCAGCCCCTTGCGCCGCCGTCTTCACAGCATCATTATAATCACCCCCCGCCACAACCACCTCCGCCCCCTCAGACCCAATCAACCTCTTCGTCTCCTCAACCATAATCCTCGGCACATAGATCCTGCTCTCAACCCCCACCGTCCCCGCCATCCTCGCCACGGCCCTCCCAAAATTCCCATCCGTAGCGGCATGAAACCTAATTTCCCTCCCTCTGGCAGCCGCAGCAATATCCTGCAAAGACGCAGTGGGCGAAAGTGCAAGTTTCTTGATGATTGTGCGGTAACAGGCCCATGGTGCGCCGAGGATTTTGAAGGCGGGGAGCCCGAAGCGGTTGGATTCGTCTTTTAGGAAGACGGAGGAGAGGCCGAGCGAGGTGGAGAACGTGTTTGGGAGGCGGAGAAGGGGCGTAGCGGCGTAGGAGGGGAGGGTTTTGTGGAAGTCGAGGACTGCGGGGGCGATGGAGGAGGTGGATCGGAAGGTGCGGGCGGTGGGGTTGTGGTACATGATGAGCTCGGGCAGTAATTCTACCACCACAGCCTCTTTCCGAACGTTTTGGCAGGCCCACCAGGCCTATTGGAATGTCGTACCACCAACGTCGATGACTGATCAATGCATGGCGCAATCGAAAGTCTCTTTACCAAAGTCGTAAGTAATTGCAGATTAGAGTGATTGACAAATGTTCGAAGAGCCAATGGCTCAAAATGCCATTATGACAAGATCGATCATTCGAAATGTGACTTTTCTGACAATTACTCAGTATGCAAGGCTAAGAGAATGCGAGGTCAATACGCAGCACATTATTCTATACTACTGATATTTTGTTCAGGTAAAGAGATTTCTCAACTCGAAAGGCTTTGCTGTAGAACACAATGTAATTCAGGATATGCACCGAATGAATTGATAAATTAAATTAATCAACAGGAATCCAAACAAAACCTGCAATCACACGCACGAACATGGAAACGAATACGTGATCCTTTATTTTGATCTCCCTACTTCACTTGATACACCTCACATCACAAATTGTCTTATGCCACCTCCTTATCATCTTGCTGCATTTTTCGAAATATCAATTTGATTGACGCGTGAGATAAACATTGCCGTTAGCGAAGCTGGCTCTGCTTACATTTAGTTGTGTTTCCGGACTCGATTCTTGTCTAGAACTATTCACACTCGCAGACTTGAGTGTTGTTCTTCCAACGTGATCGTTGAGGCTGACGACAAGGCATAAAATTGGGGGAAATCGTCCCCTCGGCAGTCAAAGGGAATGGTGGAAGGCCCGGCTAAAGTTGCCCTGTCGTTGTCCGTTCAGTTGATGAATGGCTTGTCGTCAACGCCCGATCGGTGATTGTCTTTCATCATTGTAGCCTTGCACTTCTTGTATATATTTGACCGTGTTCCCAGGAGCCCGCACTCCTTGACAGTTTTCGCATCAATCCCGCAATCTCAAGTCCGAATGTACAATATCGATTTGCATGATTTCCCTCCTCTCTTAGTGATATAATAATCATCAAGCGCTTGTCTACCTTGTTTCAAAATTTCTAAATAAAAGGAGTTCACTTCCTTTGCAATGGCGACTGAAAAAGGGCGTGGCATTAGGATTGCCATAGACGTGAGACTCTTTCTGACCACCATGCTTCCGAGCGCATTCCTGACTAGATGCAGCGGGGAGGTACTTTCACGGACTGCGTAGGCAATCCAGGCAGTGGTAAGATGGAAGACGATATAATCATCAAGCTTTTGTCCCAAGATTTCAATTACGACGATGCTCCACAGGAAGGCATCCGAAGACTTATGTCCACATTTACTGGCCAAGAGATACCCAGAGGGAAGCTCCTAGATACATCGAAGATCGAAAGCATACGAATGGGTACCACGGTTGCCACTAATGCGTTACTAGAGCGAAAAGGTGAGCGAATTGCGATGATAGTTTCAAAGGGCTTTAAAGACTGTTTGGCCATTGGCAATCAATCAAGGCCAAAAATCTTTGATCTTGCAATACGAAAACCCGAGACTCTTTACGAAAAGGTAGTTGAGATCGACGAAAGGGTGACGCTCGAAGACTATGCAGAGGATCCCAAAAGGCATACCACACAAATAGATGACGAGTCCGACACCAATGACTTAGTCAAGGGATTGTCCAGAGAGGCGGTCCGTATTCTGAAGAGACCTTCCGAGGACACGGTAAGATCTCAACTTCAGGATTTGCGTCAGGAGGGCTTCAAAAGCATCGCAGTCTGCCTCGTTCATGGCTACACATTTCGTGATCATGAGGCCCTTGTCGGTACGATAGCAAGAGACATTGGTTTTGAGCATGTGAGTCTAAGTCATGAGTTGATGCCAATGATTAAGCTGGTGCCTCGCGCAACTTCAGCGTGCGCAGACGCATACCTGACTCCGGCCATTAAGAAGTACATTGCGGGCTTTGAAGCCGGCTTCGAAGGTGGTCTGGGGACAGAGAGCGTAAAAAAGAGGCAGGTGCCAAGGGAGCTCGGTGTGAGTTCATGCAATCTGATGGAGGGCTTGTCGATGTAGCTCGCTTCTCTGGTTTGCGTGCGATATTGTCCGGTCCTGCTGGCGGGGTTGTGGGCTACGCAATGACATCCTATGACTCCACTACAAAAATTCCGGTCATCGGGTTTGATATGGGTGGCACAAGCACTGATGTAAGCCGATATGGAGCCGGGAGGTATGATCATGTATTTGAAACAACTACCGCTGGCGTCACCATTCAATCTCCGCAGCTTGACATCAATACAGTTGCGGCAGGTGGAGGCTCTCGTCTCTTCTTCCGCAACGGCCTATTTGTTGTCGGACCTGAATCTGCTGGTGCTCACCCTGGGCCCGCCTGCTATCGTAAGGGCGGCCCATTGACGGTCACAGATGCCAATCTGCTTCTTGGCCGGCTCCTGCCCGATTTCTTCCCCAAGATCTTTGGAAAGACTGAAGACCAAGGACTCGATGAGGAAGCAAGCAAGAAGAAATTTGAGGAGCTAACGGCTGATATCAACATGGAGGTTGCAGGAGAAGACAAAGAAAAAGAGATGACCGCTGATGAAGTAGCTTATGGCTTCATCAAGATTGCAAATGAAACCATGACACGTCCTATTCGTTCGTTGACGGAGGCTAAAGGTCATGATACTTCACAACATCGGCTGGCAACCTTTGGTGGCGCTGGTGGACAGCATGCAGTTGCAATTGCAGAGAGCCTAGGAATTACTCAGATCTTAGTCCATAAATACTCATCCGTGCTTTCAGCGTACGGCATGGCACTAGCAGATGTTGTGGCCGAGAATCAATTACCGGAATCAAAGACATGGTCTGATAAAGGCGAAGTAATTGATGATCTCAAGAAGACAATGGCAGGTCTAAAGAAGCAATCCACGGCCACGCTGAAAGATCAAGGCTTCCCTGAAGAAAGTATAGTATTCGAAGAATATCTTAACATGCGGTATCGAGGTACCGAGTCTGCACTGATGATCATCAGACCCAATGAACAAGAAGCCAAGGAGTCTTTCGATGCGGATGACTGGGCTTTCGGCAAGGCATTCGTCAAGCAGCACGAACAAGAATTCGGTTTCACTCTGCCGGACCGAGATATTATTATTGATGATGTCCGTGCTAGAGGCATCGGCAAGAGCTTTGAAGGACTGGAAAAGACTGTCGATAAGCAGCTGGCAGATGTTAAACCTCAAAATGTACCAGAAAGCAGGAAATTTGCCACCTCCAAGGTGTACTTTGAAGGTGGACGACTAGACACTCCAATCTACAAACTAGAGAACCTCGATCTTGGTCATCGGGTTCAGGGGCCTGCAATTCTTGCTGATGGAACGCAAACAATAGTTGTCACCCCAGGGGCTTCAGCTCTGATCATCGAGACACACGTCGTCATCAACATAGGCGAAGACGGCGGTCAAGGAAAGAAAGTCAACGCAACTGAGGTCGATCCTATCATGCTCAGCATTTTCGCCCACCGCTTCATGGCCATCGCCGAACACATGGGCCGAGCACTACAAAAGACAAGCGTCAGCACAAACGTGAAGGAGCGTCTCGACTACTCCTGCGCCCTCTTTGACTCCAGCGGCGGTCTGGTAGCCAATGCACCCCATCTACCTGTCCATCTTGGCAGCATGTCCACTTGTGTAAGCACGCAAGCCGCCATCTGGAAAGGCAAGCTGAAGCCAGGCGACGTAATCGTTTCTAACCACCCTGAATTCGGGGGGACTCACCTCCCAGACATCACAGTGATCACCCCCTCTTTCAGCAACAACGAAATTGTTTTCTACGTCGCTTCTCGCGCTCATCATGCTGACATTGGCGGTATTCTCCCTGGCAGCATGCCTCCTCACTCCCGCGAGCTCTATCAAGAAGGAGCAGCCATAAAATCCGAACTTCTAGTCAGCGCCGGCACCTTCAATGAAACCCGAATCACCAACCTCCTCTATCACGAACCCGCCCAGTACCCAGGATGCAGCGGCACCCGCTGTCTCGCCGACAACATGAACGACCTCAAAGCGCAAATCGCTGCGAACCAGAAAGGCATCAACCTGATCTCCACCCTGATTTCCGACTACGGCGAAGACGTCGTCCAGTTCTACATGCGCCAAATCCAATCCAACGCCTCCCTCGCGGTGCGCAACCTCCTCAAATCCATCGCTGAGCGCTTCCCCAGCACATCCACCTCAGCAAAAGGCTCACTAAAAGCTACAGACTACATGGACGACGGCTCCCCTATCAGCCTCTCCATCTCCATCTCCCCCGAAAAGGGCGAAGCAACCTTCGACTTCACAGGCACGGGCGCCGAAGTCTACGGCAACATCAACGCCCCCGAAGCCGTCACCTACTCCGCGATAATCTACTGCCTCCGCAGCCTCATCTCCGAAGACATCCCGCTGAACCAAGGCTGTCTCGAACCCATCACCGTCAAGATCCCCAAGGGCTCATTCCTCTCCCCGAGTGACCAGGCCGCCGTGGTGGGTGGGAACGTGCTCACGAGCCAGCGCGTCACGGACGTGATACTCAAATGCTTCAATGCCTGTGCAGCCAGTCAGGGCGATTGCAATAATCTGACATTCGGCTTTGGCGGCTCCAAAGGCAGTGACAGTGGCGCTAAAGGGCAGGGAGATGGCAAGCAGCAAGCAGCAGAGCCCGAGAAGGGCTTCGGCTATTACGAAACCATAGCCGGCGGCTCCGGGGCAGGGCCCACGTGGGAAGGCACGAGCGGCGTGCACACGCACATGACCAACACGCGCATCACGGACGCGGAGGTCTTTGAGCGGCGGTATCCCGTTATCTTGCGTGAATTTTCGCTGAGGGAGGGGTCTGCGGGGGAGGGATTGCATAGGGGCGGAGAGGGCGTGGTGAGAGATATCGAGTTCAGGATCCCGGTGCAGGTTAGTATTTTGAGTGAGCGGAGGGTTTATAGGCCGTATGGGCTAGAAGGGGGAGGGGACGCGGGGGTGGGGAAGAATTATTGGGTTAGGAGGGTTAGGAAGGGTGGAAGGGTGGAGGTGGGTGGTGGGAAAGGGGGCGAGGTGAAGGAAGAGGGTCAGGAGGAGGAGAGGTGGATCAGTCTGGGAGGCAAGAATACGGCTGCTATGAAGCCGGGGGAGAGAATTGTGGTTTGTACGCCTGGAGGGGGCGGGTGGGGAAAGGTACGTGGGGAGAAGATGTTGGGGATGGGGAGGAAGGATGAGCAGGCGAGTTGGAGGAAGGGCTCGGTTGCTCAAAGGGCTGAAGCGCAGGAGACTGTTTGAGAAGGTGATGGGCCGCGTGATATTGGGATGAATCAAGACAATGAGACAATGGCTGATGTTATAATGATCTTGATGGCTTTCGTTGCACGATTTCTATCCAGAGACGAAGTCGTTTCTATCCTAGGCTAAATGCTTTTGAGGGTCGATAATACAATTGCAAGATATGATCCTCTCATCCTAATCGTGAATCATTCGTTAAGTCGTTCATTTGGTGCACACAAGAAAGCCGTCGACACGTTGATCGTCTTCATCCACCTTTCCAAGCAAGAGGCGATTTCTTTGATCAAGAACTTCTCTCCATATGCTGATTTGAAGAAAACTCGGTATGGTTTGCATGACGCTCTCGCCTGTCGATAAGATAGAATCTTCCCTAGGCTCAGGAATTCGAACGATGTGGAGTTACCGCTTCCGTCCCTTAAAGAAGCCTTAAGTTCTGACAACCTTCAATGTCCATTTCAAGCCGTCTGCGGCAGAAGACCGGAGGGTACGCTAATAATACAGCACCCATGACAACTCGATGAAGTAGCGTAATGAGTGTCATATACATAAATGCGTGTTGAAATTGCCGTCATACATTGAAGATATACTTCACCCAATGCCTGTATTCTGCGTGTCATCGTTATGAGAATTCCGGGTATGTGCCTCTGGAGGGGGCTCGATCGTCAACGATGGCTGTCTTGTCTCTTCCACAGTATCCTGAGGCTTTTGTTGACTAGCAACGTACCTCTCAATGCCGGCTTTCAGCTTCTGCTGCAATTGATCGTCCAGCCGCCTCACTTTCTTCACGTACTCGTCTTCGTCGATCAAAGCCATAAAGGCAATGTCATCGTCTGCTTGTTTCGGTGACACATCTATCTTCATTTGTCGTAGTCCATTCGGGCCCACCTGCAAGTCAAGCAGTCTATGTATCCAGGTGTCTCCCATATTCGGCAGGCGCTGTTCTTTCTTGAGGAAAAGGTATGCTTCAAAAAACCTGAGATTGACCATGTGCTCCCTGATGCCATTGAGCCATTGTATTGGATTACAGAACTTGCATTCGCCAATCTTGTGGTGAAATTTGGCAGTGCCACATGCCACATGGTTGGGTTTCACAACGTGAGCCTGATCGTAAACGATATGGACGGAACGAATATTGGCCAGGCGTTGAGGCAATACCGTCTGAATGAAGAATGGTGGTTTGTGAAGATCTTTGAAGTTAAACACTGGTAGGCTGTAGAATAGGTCGATTGCTTCGTTATAGACTTGCTTGCAGGTTCGGAGAAGCGGAAGACCCATAGCTAGCTGGCTCGTAGCCGGGCGAGTTCTCGGGTTTTGATGAAGGCCTCTGATATTTCTTTCGATATTATTGTCCTCCCATTCATTGTCACTGTCATAGATAGAGCAAGGAACGGCCATGGGTCTCCTTCTTACAGTCTCTCTCTTCTTCAGAGGTTGTGTCTCCATGATGCTAAGAAAGTCTGCTTTACCCACGATAACATAGCTGTAGATCCTCAGACGGATCTCGGCAGGCAATTTGGTCAAGAATGGAGAGATTTCTTGTGGCTGGAGCAGTCCTCCATCGCTCAGCCTACGTCTTTTTTGAAGCGGTATTGGCCGCGGCTTGGCCATCTCAAAATCCCACACCTTCCCTCTCCTCCGATTATCCCTGAAGATGTTATACCAGAGATATTTGCCCGGTAACATCACCGTCAGGACGTAGAGGAAGACGAAGGGTTTCCGACCGTTCCTCCACCAGAAAGGCATACATCCACTAATGGTGAGTAGCACCAAGAAGACGAGGTGCATTGCCAGGGCCCACGGTACGAAGACAAGGGAAACCAAGCCGTAGAAGATCCAGCATGTGGTTTGCCAGGCCCAAAAGCCAGCACTGTGAATAGGATTTGGAGGCGGATCATTGAACTCTTGCCATATGTCACCGTTCCCATCTAGAGCGACCATCATCCTGTTCACAAGCCTGTCCATGACTGCAGCTTGCTGGTACCGTCTTGCAGGGCAATCTCTGTTCTAACGCGTTGTATGCACAACAGTTCATCCTGTCTCATCCACCCTCATGATTCGTGAGTGGATAGGCTGTGGCCGCCCGTGGGGTTCAAGCTGAAGGCATAAGGCCGTAGCCTTACGTTCAGCGCGGGGTTAGCTGGTTGGAATGCAACGAGTTGGAGGGGAAACAGAAAATATATGATTATAGTCTAGACACGTGATTATATGAATGGTAGCAAGACATGTCAAACTTGAAATTGAAAACAAAGCTGTGTGAACATAGCCAAGTGTTGTTCACCTCGAAGGATGATACATGTTTTTGCCTAAGCCCAGAAGTCTCCCGCCGCCCTCCGAGCACTCAGCCCTATGCAGCCGCCCACGGGAGAGGTCTCACAGCATTTATCATCACGCCTGCGTAGTTGGTCTGCCTCTTGCAGGAGGGTGTGCGGCGTGAGAAGGACAAGTTGTCCTGACCTTTTGGCTTAGAAATTATTATATATTTAATGTTGTATATCTGGCTCTGTAAGCCACCACCACCCAGTCCATCCCTTTTCACCCTCGTTCAATTTGTTGCCTGAACTGACGGCTTCTTGCAGCTAAACTGTGACTGTATATTTCAAGATGCGATCATTCAGGAACGCCGCCTATGCGCTCTTTGCTGCAGCCGCAGTCGCTGCTGAGTCTGACGTTCACCAATTAAAGAAAGATACCTTCACCGACTTTGTGAAAAGCCATGACCTCGTCCTAGCAGAGTTCTTCGCCCCGTGGTGCGGCCATTGCAAAGCCCTCGCCCCTGAATATGAAGAAGCTGCGACACAGTTGAAGGAGAAAGACATCCCCCTAGTGAAGGTCGACTGCACTGAGGAAGCCGATCTATGTAAAGACTATGGAGTGGAAGGATACCCTACCATTAAGGTCTTCAGAGGCCCAGATAATACACAACCGTATCAGGGCGCCAGAAAATCGCCAGCGTGGGTACCTATCTGCGGGGAGACTTCGTTCAGGGGCTAACAGTTGCTAGCATCATCTCATATATGACCAAGCAGGCTATGCCCGCGGTCTCTGTCCTGACCTCAGAAACCATCGAGGAATTCAAAACGCAAGACAAAGTAGTTGTCGTTGCCTACTTTCCGGCCGATGACAAGACCTCAAATACCACCTTCGACGAAATCGCTGAGAAGCACAGGGACGACTATCTCTTTGGCGCAACCAACGATGAGGGGCTAGCTAAAGCTGAGGGCGTCAAGCAACCAGGGATCGTACTATATAAGACATTTGATGAAGGCAAGGATGTCTTCGACGGCAAATTTGACAAGGACATCATCACCAAGTTCATCAAAGACGCAGCCACCCCGCTTGTGGGTGAGGTCGGCCCCGAAACATATGCTGGCTACATGGCCGTGAGTTCTTATACTTCTCCCCACGAGCCTGAGCTAGACTAAAGTTGATTCACAGGCTGAACTCCCGCTTGGCTATATCTTCGCAGAAACAGAAGAAGAGCGTGCTGAATTAGCGGAAACTCTAAAGCCCCTTGCCAAGAAGCACAAGGGCAAGATCAACTTCGCAACAATTGATGCCAAAGCCTTCGGTGCTCATTCCGAAAACTTGAATCTGAAGAATGGTGTCTGGCCCGCCTTCGCTATTCAGGAGACCGTCAAGAATCAGAAGTTCCCTTACGACCAGGAGAAGAAGATCACCGAGAAAGAAGTCGGCAAATTCGTCCAAACCTTCCTCGATGGCAAAATCAAACCCTCTGTCAAGTCTGAGCCAATTCCAGAGAAGCAAGAAGGTCCAGTTCAAGTCGTCGTCGCTCACAATTACAATGACGTTGTCATCGACAATGAGAATGATGTCCTTCTAGAATTCTACGCTCCATGGTGCGGTCACTGCAAAGCGTATGTTCCACTCTAGCCTCCACATTCCTCTACTCCTCGTCCAATCTCATTCTATCATTCCATTGACTTAGCTAATCGACCCCCAGTCTGGCTCCCAAATATGACGAACTCGCGGCCCGCTACCCCTCAGACTCGAAGGTCACAATCGCCAAAGTTGACGCCACCACCAATGACGTCCCCGACGAGATCCAGGGCTTCCCAACCATCAAGCTCTTCGCCGCCGGCTCCAAGTCCGAACCCTTGACATATTCCGGCGCTCGCACCGTTGAGGACCTTGCTGCATTCATCAAGGAGAACGGAAAGTATAAGTATGATGCCACAGAGAACGCGACCGAAGCTGAAGGGGTGGAGGATGGTGAGGTGCCACTTGCAGAGGGGATGGGTTCGGCAGCACAGGCTGCCACGGAGAGTGTGAAGAGTGCGGCCGCTGAGGCTACTGAGGTTGTGAAGGAGGCTGTGAAGGACAGCGGAGAGGAACAGCCAGAGGAACACGATGAATTGTAAATGTTTCAAGGCTCGAGGGTTGATGAAAAGTATGCCGCTTCAGGGAAAGAGGAAGGACGCCGATGTGAGTGCAACTTGGAGGTGACATCTTTGGTTTTCGGGGATGGTTCTCAGAAATGGTCCTAAATGGCGTTTGTGTAGAGTGTGATTCATATTTGTCAAAGTCGTCTGCTATAGATGAATACCTACCACATACGCACCGAATTGCTCTTCATGCGCAATGAAATGCTTGCCCTTCTACTCACGATCGAGTCTGACGGAGTTGTCTACATTTTGCTTCCGGAAACTCGAGGCTAATGGTTTCCTTGGCCTGATCCTTAACTTGAGGTGTAGTTGACTAAATAGCCATGCACCCGTCTGGTGACGCTCTAGCAATCGCCACATTGCAGGATTTCTCATGACTCGATCTACTCTCTCTCAACCCATGATCTCTTATGAATTCGACCTTTATTGTGCACAAATATTGATGTCCTAGTTCGCCAAGGGGCAATCTGGAAAGGGGAAGTGCAATATGCCAAGACACAGAGCTCGGGGCGGCGAAAGTAAACCCCGAAGCTGAACTCAAATTTTCATTATCAGTATTTGGACTTTATATCGTTCAGCATCCATCCAATGCACCTCTTTCGTTGAATGGCCATTTCCGGAAAGTAGGCTCTTTAGTGATGCAATCTAAATCGACACCATCATCTACCTGCGGGAAAGACGCAAAGGATCATGTTTGGAAACTTGGCATCAATATGTTGGTACAACCTCGTCCCCTCAATCAATAGACGCGCGGAATGTTCTTATTTTTCCTCTGATAACAATTTTGGCTCTTCTCATGATTATTAAGACATTCTGTGGGTACTGAACACACGCTTTATGGTATCGGATGTTACCTAGATTGGCCTCTGGCTCGGGCTGCTTGGTCCAAACCTTGCGATCCGGATTTCAATTCATGGGTTAGGGCTACCTCAATTATCGGATGATGTGGACGGAGATTCAACCATATATCTTCGTCCGCTGAATCGTACAGTTCCACTTCACGTATTAGGAGCGTGAGATATGAAGCTCAGCCGAGGCGAAGGCAGTGCTTCAGACAGCAATTAGAATTAGGCTGTCGTTGGTTCTAAGTCGCATGCCAAGTTGAGAAATGGTTTCTTCATTCACTCTCCTATCTGCAAACGCGTAATGCGTGAATACCTTGGCTGACTATTTCACAGCCGCCGCAAAGTCGGCTGATGATAACGACGAGCCCAGAGTTCCTCCACCTCCTGCGACACCATTAGACTTCCCTGTTTGCTGTCCAAAGGTGGAACCACTGGACGAAAATGCCGAAGATCTCGATTTCGTGAAGCTGTTCAGCAATATTCTGAGGACTGGACCGAACCACAAGCATCTTAAGGCACTCAATGTTGATGCGGCGAACAACGTCCCTCTTGACGAGCTCCTACCCCAACCGTATCTACCACCGTCAGAATGGGAGCAGGATCCGTCAAAATCGCGGCAATCTGGACGTTCACCTACTAGGACACCGCCCCATCCAACACTAAGCAACGGCGGTCCACTTCCAGAGCACGAGGCCTTCTTCACCAGACTAAGAGAGCTTGCTCATGACAACGAAGATGTCTTCCGTAACATGCGCCACTTACAACCCAAGCCCAACCGGCCCCCTGCTCGAGTATTTCACTTCCGCAAGTTCTGGGAGAACCTTTCCTATATAGCTGAGTACTGGGACGCTAGCGCGGACAACTATTCCAAACCCACCGAAAACGACACTTCATCAAGTGCAATGGATATCGACGATCTCGCCTCAGAAGCGCAATCCTCGACTGCTGCACCACCCGAACAGACCACAGACTCACAGACCGAAGAGACCTACACCGGCCACCGCAAAGACACCGGCAAAAACATGCCCGGCAAGTACCGCGAAGACACCGTCTTCGCCTTTGTAGAACCAATAGTCTGGTGTTTCCGCTGCCGCCTCGAACACGCGCGCATGCAGCCGAGATTGAAAATCCAAGGTATGATCCTCCCCATCCCTCACAATGGGAATATCTACCGCACTCCCGAGAATTCACGGGAAGCACGCCGCGGCATCCTCGAGGGGCCCCTCGCCGGTGTCTTCACGAGAGACCAAGTAACCTTCCGCCGCCCCGAAGACGCCCCTGGAGATGGTAAACAGGAGATCTTGGATTTGTTGAGGGAAGTGGGATTGATGCTTATGATGGCGCAGAAACGGGCACGAGAGGGAACACAGGAGGATGAGGCAGGGGAGAAGCAGTGGTGGGCTACGAAACCACGATGGGGAGGAGGGCCTGGAGGGGAACTGGGGATTCCGGAGGAGGAGACGGTGGAAGAGACCGTGCCTGTAGCGGACGGGGCGAGGAAGAGGCCCAGGAAGATGAACAGGGCTGCGCTGTGGAAGGAGGTTAGGCCGCCGGGGACGATGTGGGAGAAGGGAATTACGTATTTGAGGGTTGGGAAGGCTCAGGGGTGTGAGCATGATGATGTGAGTCCCCTTTCTTGTGTACTATCTACACTTGACCATAGTTCATTTCCTTTGAAGCGGGAAATATGTGCTGATTGATGCGTGTGGTAATGCCAGATCTACCTCTTCTCAGCACTAAATCACCACATCTCCATCGTCCACCTACGCATCCACAACAAATATATCGATGTTTTCCCGAACCAACGGCGCGGCGGCAAAGGACCCCGTATCCCTTGCAAGCAGCCGTGGTATAAGCTCGAGGTGAGACGGTCACCTTGGTTTGATTTACTTAAGATGGAGGATCGCAAGGAAGCGATGCGCGGGATTTGGGCTGTCATCGGCTTTTTGATGAGGAGGGTGGAAGTGGAAGGGCAGGGAGATGATGAGGGAAAGGGACAGGAGAAGATGCCTTCTTAAATTACTTGAAAGCGAGCGAATCTCCACTCGCGAGCGTGATAGGTATATGGCTGTGACGATTGGCCTACACAGATGACGAGATCGCGATACAGGTGGTTTTGTAATAGATTCTATAGGGAATGAAGCAAGCCTTTGTTCCTACATATTCGATTTTCTATCTGGGATACTTGCGTAGTTGCTCCTATGTTCTGGTGTTTTGGGCAGAGAGTCAATCGAAATCAAGTGGATTATTGGAAATGGTGTGGATGGATCATCCCTTGGCCTGCCCCCATTCCACCAGAACATGTCTGTCTCCGAACGACCTACAGCCCTCAGATAATCGCTCACAAACAATCTTTGAAGAGTACTGGAATGTCAAAGTAAGCGCAAAGTCACACGCTCAAGGCTGCGACATGCAGGTGAGCAAGGACAGTCGGCAATGGGTCATTGACGCACGCAAGCCTTGACATATTCAGCAAATGTTGCGCATGGCTTTTTTTCTGCAATGTTGGAACGGGTGTCAGGGGATGTTGGATGTAGGGTTCATTTCGCAAGGTATGGGGAGAATGGATGATTTTCCTTGACGCTCGATAGTAAGAAGTTCGCAAAACAAATAAATTTGGGGATTGTAATTTCAAAGAAAGCATGTTTCAAGTGTTCCACTGCAGGTGCAAGCACGAAGAGCTTTGGATGCGTGATGATATGCTGGTTCAGATTGCCGGCGTGACTCCAATGCGGAACACATGGGTAGCCTCCCAGGAGGCACATCGGATGAGGAAGCTGGGCACGAGCAAGTCCAAAAGCACGTGTATGAAAGACATTGTTACCACCGTCGCATCATCCTCAAAAGAAAGGAAGCTCTTCCTCTCACCGGGCAATACTCAGGTCCACTAGACCCTTCCAAAGTGAAGACGTATGCCAGAATCATTCGCCATCCAGATTCAGCTGGGAAAGTGGTGGCCGACCTGCGCATCCCAGAAACGTAATCAGATAGGAAAGTTTCAACAAGAAGTCGCTTAGTTCGACGAGAGTGGGCGGTAGATCTTCTGCCTTGATAGAATCAAACGTGTAGTACCACCGCAGTGCTACATTTGGCAGAAATTGTGCGGCGCGCTTGGTACCGACGATGGCCAAACCCCAGACCAAATTCATTAGCTGCAATAAGCCTGCTCATTTGGTAATCCACTAGAACAAGGTTGGAAGATTCTCCCTAAGACAGTGACATCTGTACGGGAGGGTGTCTCTGCCTCGTACATTAGGCAGAACCAGTGGCTGTCGCGTAGGCGTGAGTGTGGCCCTTTGCGACACAAGGCTCAGCAAGCAGCTGTACGACATCCATTAGCCTGCTGCCCTTCGATCTTGCAATCTCGCATGATTGACGATAGCTTGACAGGAGGAGGAGACTACTCCAGATGATGCTAGCGACTCAGGGCGCCTCGAGACGGCTGCAAGCCTGCAACGCCGTTGTGGAGCGTCCGGCGTGTTGATCTCTTCTCTCGCCTGTCGATTCATCGTTGTATGCTAATTGCTAACTCCGTGCCCCCATCTTCTTACTTTCGAGTCAGGAGGGACTAGTGACTAGTCAGTGGTCAGCGTGTGGGGAAGGCATCCCGATAAGAAAGGCTTGAAGGGTCGGTCCATTGTCCTACGGCATTTACCAGCGATAACGGGCAGCGCGCGAGAGAGATATCCTGGTCGACGTCTCTACCTGCCCCGTTTTTCTCCCATTGTCTGTCATCTTCAGTGGCTAGGCCAGATCATCGTGTAGTAGCGCCCTCGTGACATTTACTGAGGGGGCTTTATCGTGGCTCGCCCTCATTGGCCGGCTTGCGGAGATTATATTAGGACGCCTTCCTCCAGCCAGATGGAGACTGGATCAGCATGCCCATCGTCTACGCGACCATGAGAAGTGAGCACCAATTAACGAGTCATCCAAGTCGTGGAGAATGGCGATGAGCTTGCTGATCAGTGGGGATGGCGACAAGCAACGCCTCTTCTTTCCACAGGTGGCACAGCCTGCTTCGGCAGGGCTCGCAGGGTATGCGAGTGCTTTTCCGTCCCTTGCGGGATCTAGGAACTAACCACAAGTCACGAAATGTATCACACCAATGAGGTGACCGGCAAGCACTTGCCATCGTTTGCAACGATCCGTCAATTCCTTGGCCCTCCCTCTGCCCTGCCGCACAGACACCGCCCTAAGTGGATAGTTGTCCTGTCAATGCCGATGGAAACGGGCGGCGAGTGCATGTTTCCAGACCGGCCAAAACGTCACGACCACCATCACCTCGTCGAGATGCATCCGTATGCACAGCATCCTACGAACCGGCTGCACCTGAGCTTAATTGTACATGATGATTTACAGCGGCCGCGGTGAGGCTGAGTTTCAGAATGTTCTGGTGGAAATGCAAGGGCAAGCTTTCTAGTTCTGTCAACCTTGTCTCCACATTCTCAGCGTTCAGTGTCAGATGCGGTGTAAAGTCCATGGGCAAGGATCCTGATGGGGTGGTGCAGGACTTGATGTCAAATGTTCGAGACATACACCCCCGAAAGGGAAACATGCGAGCCATCGACTTCGCTTCCGTGCCACGGTGTGGAATGTGTACGCCATCGCTCGTGTTGATAGTCATTTGGGTCTGTCGTTGCGTGATAACCTTCTGGAGTGTTTGGCAACTGACTGCCAGCGCACTGCAAATCCCACTCCGCTAATTGTAGCCTATCATGACCCCGGCTCTTTGTCTGCTTCTCCACACACCCTTCCGCGGGAGAAAGTTGGGCTCTATTCCCTTTCTGAGTAGCTTACTCCACTCTTCCCCAAAGAGGTATCAGAATTCTCCTATACTTTGGCAGTCCGAAATCGCAATGCTTTGTGTCCACAATAACGACTGGGGAAAGACCTACGAAGGGAGGATGATGGTGGGTCGGCTCATGATTCCAATTCTCGGCGTTCACTGACTCGAGGCCAACGTCAGAAACTCCGTAGAAAGGTACTTACCATTGGCCGTTTCGGTTCGGCATCACAGCCGAGGACCTTGTTCGAAGGCATACACTCTGATATCAAATGGAAACGACGTTACAAGCAGGCTGAGACTTTTCAAAGCTCCACGTTGCGAATGACTGTGGTTTGGGATGTGGCAGAGACACAACGCTCTTCTCGACCGCTGGTCCACAGACGGTGAACCCGTTTGCCTGGATCGGGTATTCCCAAACCCAAGGACCTGCCCATCATTTGCAGGGTAAACTTGCCTTGTGATCCCGCCCACGATAATGTGAGCGCCCAACGAGTTCGTTGTCCCATCCAATGCTGCTCCAGGACACGTCCCAGGGGCGCCTCTGCCCTTGTCTATCCTTTGCCTCTTTATGAGGATTACCGTGACGGTGGGGTCTGCCACCTCCGCCAGAAGTGCTGCGGTCCCCATGGTCGCAAGTCATCGGGTTTAAGCGAAATAGGTTCAGGTCGTTAGCAGGCAGCGTAGATTGTAGAGATCATCGTTTGACTGAGCGCCGGCCCGTAGATTTGTTGCCTTCCCATTGGGCTAAGGCCAGCGGCTGCAGTGATTCGCTCTCTTCCAGTCAAGCCCATGAGTAGATCGTTTTTGCTGACAGGGTCAAACGATGGCAGCACCTGGCCACTGATTCGACGACTCCAGGCAGCGTGCATATGCTAGAGCGACTAGGGACGCAGCCTAGACGCACGACGCATCTTTCTCAGACAAGCTATTGACAATCTCAACGACAATTTCCAGCCCTCCCGGACACTTTAGAAGAGCGAGATTTGCCTCTTTATTCTTGCGCCATGGGGATCTCGACGAACCGTTGGTCGTCTAACCAGTCGTGAGGCACAGCTCGATAAACAGCCATCCTCCCTCTTGAAGAGGGCGCCCCGAGCCGCTCTGCATTGAAAGGGCACCGTCTCCCGCATCTGCATCTGCCCATCTCTGCTGCAGCAGCCAGCACCGAATTCATTCAATCCACGTTCGCCGCAGCAGGGCAGACAAACCTACGACTGACGAGAGCAGTCTCTCCTGCTCACTGCCTTCTTTCCTGATCCAGAGGGCATCCAGTCTGTTGCACGCTTGACATCCCACGAGTGCTCGCCCGCCAGCTCGGCAGGCCAATTGACTTATCTTGGGGGCTTGTCTCGCAATCTTGCAGACCGACCGACTCGCATCAGCCGCACAGGCAATCCGCACAGCAGCGGTGGAAATCCATTAATCTTGCTGGAGCCAACAACAAGATTTTCGCCACCGTCATCTTCACGTCCAAGCTCCCTATAAGGCCCTGAGGGAGCGGTGGTAACAGCGGCATCACCTGAATTCTGTTTTAAAGTGAGTTTGGTGCGGGCAATCTCTGTCCTATCATTGGCATTCGAAGCCTTCTCGGAGTGCGCGCCAGTAGTTGAAGCTAACGGAAGGCTAGTCATCCAACGCAGAGAGAGCGAAGAGTTGCCCATCCACTCCAGCCCAGCCCTCTCTCTCTCTTCCCCTCCCCATTCCATCTCTTCTCCCACGAGAGAAGGGGAACCCACTGTTCTGTCCCCTGGACCCCGTTGCTCATTCGAATGCCCCTTTAATTCAGAGCCAGGAGGTCAGTCTGATCCTCCATGTTCTGCTGCTGCACTGCTTGCATTGCGCTAACCTTCCCTAAGCTCCGCTGCGGACTGAAACAGACTTGACCCTCTGAGTCCCGAAGTTGAAAGAAGTAGAACCATTATTTCACGAAGTCAACGACCTCTATTGAAAGAGCGACGCCAGAAAATCCGATAGATATACCTGCTGTACTTACCTGCCTGCCCGCCTGCCGATCTTGCACCTTCACGGTCCCTACTGCCACCACAGCAAAAACCACAAAAGTTCCCCCCCAGCAGCACAATTCGACCTTCTATGCTACCAGTCCTCGCACAAATACAGATAACGACCTATAACGAGACTCACGTTTGTCTTGCATACCAGCGCCGCCATTGCAGTTTTTCAGCGATTGCTCTCCCTCACGCGCCTCGCACACACAGATAGCAACACTTCAATACCAGTATAGCTCCCTCCACATCTTCCTTGACAGCTCTCCAACGAATAGAAGCGTGCGCAAATTAGCTTACGCTGAGGGTTGGATATACTACCAATTGGGCTATCCCAAGCGGCGAGCGCGATACCAACCACGCCCAAGTCTCCCACCCCTCATCATTCACTTCTACTGCGTCCCGACATCTCCCATACGCACCACCAATCGACACACCGTATCCAGATCTCAATACCGCCTTTGAGGCATAAACCAGCAAATACCGAAACGCTGGATCGCCCTTCGGTCACCCAGGTGCAGCACCGCGGCGCTACTGAAGAGCCTTGGATTACGAGCCATCATTCCAAACGTCCCATCGTATCTAGCGACCGGTTGCCAGATTTACACCTTTCGCACCTAGGTGCGTCAGGGAACTCAGAGAACTCCAGAGTTTCAGCAGATTATAATTATAGCCACCAATTCGCCACACCCAAGCAGGTGATTCCGTCAAACGACATCGGATTGAAAACGCCGTCTCCTTCACCTACCTCGCTGGCCATGAACCAACAGCAGCAGAACTACATGGACGCGCACCATTCTATGTCAACTGGTCAGCAATATGCACCTCATGCAAGTACTGCAGGTGGCATGGCTCAATATGCTTCATACCCCCCATTCTCAGCAGCACCCTGTACTGCAGCCAAGTCAAGGAGCTTATGCACAATCACCCGCGCCATACGGGCATTATGCTTACTCGACGAGTATGACGTCGCCTCATGGCTCTTCGCAGTCTCTTCCCTCTTCAATGCCCCCACACATGACGCAGGGACTTCCACCCTTACCAAGTAAGTGCACCAAACGGTGCAAACCTGATGACACGGCACTAATTGAGAGCAGCGGTGGGAAATGCGTCCGCACAGCAATTTGTTGGCTCACCAGCTGGTGCGCCTTCTACAGGCTATCAGCACCAACAGCAGCATGATCCGACCGGCCAAGTGGCTCCAGCGGGGATGAAGCCTCGCGTAACAGCGACATTGTGGGAAGATGAAGGCTGCATGTGCTTTCAAGTTGAGACCAAAGGGGTATGCGTGGCTAGACGAGATGGTAAGCAATCCGATATACCCCCTTGTGGTACGACCTGGGAAGAAGTATAGCTCATATTTAGCAGATAATCATATGATCAATGGTACGAAGCTTCTGAACGTCGCTGGCATGACTAGAGGCCGCCGCGATGGAATATTGAAGAGTGAGAAGACGCGTCATGTCGTCAAGATTGGGCCCATGCACCTCAAAGGCGTCTGGTCAGTATTTGGTCGGTGGCACGTCGAAATCAGATCTGCTGACAACAAGCAGGATACCCTTTGATCGTGCACTAGATTTCGCGAATAAAGAAAAGATCACCGAGCAATTGTACCCTCTGTTTGTGCACAACATTGGGGCCTTGCTCTATCATCCTACAAATCAGAATCGGACGTCTGCCGTAATGGCTGCTACACAACAACAAGACCGTCGTAGAAGCGACAAGATGCAGGGTGGGATACCCTCTACAACGCAGCCGCCATCGTTAACTCACCATCATTCGATGAATAGCTCAAGCGGGAATCCACAGCCCACCTCAATAGCGCCAAACCCTTCGTCAGGAGGCCGACCGACCATTGAGAGGGCGCACACATTCCCAACCCCTCCAACCAGCGCTTCCGGCACAATGACGAGCATGGGATCTCAACAAGGCTCGTATGATTGGACAAATAGCAGTATAAGCGGGAGTGGACAAAGCATTGCCATCGAAAATCATCCTCAGTCTACTCCTGCCACACCCGCTACAACACCCCCAGGCTCGACTTTACCAAGCTTACAGCCATATCAAAGCCAACAACATATGTATGGTGGCCACGCGGGCTCGCACGGCCAGTTTCCGTCTCAACAGCAGAGCCTCGCTCGAACCGGATCTCTTCAGTCCAACATGTACACAAAACAAGAAATGGGGCCTCCTTCAACACGCGTCTCGGGCTCTAGGCCCGAAAGTGAGCCTGGTGATATGAAGCTTGATCACTACGGACAAGGCCAGGCGAATGATACCACGCAAGACGCAGAAGCAGAGCATGAGCAGGACTCTGACTACCCACAAAGCAATGCTCCAGCATACACTTCCCATCGTAACTCTTTTGATACCTCTTATCACACAGCGGCAAATCTAGCGTCGTATAATGACAATGCTCAGATTGCGTCTGATGTGAATGGCACATCAACCATCAACGGTGGTTCGGGTCGGGCCACCCCACGAACATCACAGTCCCAGTGGACAGCAGGCTATCACACACCACCTCGAGCAGCTCCATCTAGCAGCTTATACAATCCAACTAGCGACGCCAGAGGCACCTTGGCTAATGGCAACACTAACGCAGATGGCTTTGTCCCAGGCCCATATGCTCCGACTCAGATGAATGGCGTCAAGCGAATCCGGGAAGACGATGACATGGATTCTACGAAGCGGCGTAAAACGACTGACGGATTGACCAATAACTCCATGATTAACGGCTCTTTTGAAGGTGAAACGCGTGCTATCAATCGAGCACGACCTGCCACCAAGACTGCGCGTGCGAGATAATGTCATGTGACTCGACGACGAATGATGAACTGTATTATCATCAGTATGGGTATCACGACAGCGCGTCACGATATCTGATGGAGTACTTTCATGCATTTTTCACCTCACATATTTTCTAATGTTTGGACTACATGTGCCAGAGGGCCTTTCAATATTCGAAGCCACCTCTTGAGCACCATCTACTGGATACCCCAGAACGCTCGCATTACCGATAGAGCGCTTGCTAAGTCATTATATTTGACGACTTTACGACATTTTCAATTCTCAGTTGTACCACCTTTTTGATACATTACCTTCATCACACACCTTCCTTCTACAGGAGTTCTTCTCTCAGGCATTTTACAATCACGAGTTTCCTTTACTATTATGATCGGATATGAAAGGAAATTATCTCTATAGTATGGGTATGGACATGGGAACGAAAAGCATGGTATTCATAGCAGGTTGACCTTTAATTTGCGCTTCAAAGATCCCTTGAGCGAGCCTATAATGTGATCTAGGCTAGGAGAGAGCCAGAGCAATGGCAAGCACGAGAACCGAGTTCGGACAGACACAATGTTGCCAGTTTCTTGTTAGCTATGCTCGGTGACGAAGACTTTTTCTACGCTTCTTTTTAAGATATCAGAAGATTTTGCATTTCTCACTTCTCTTGCCAAAGAACTCTGACTAGAATATCGAAAAAGGTTATATCAGAATCAATGCATGGTTGGCTCGCGTATTCTGCGCACTTTCACGTCTCTATGCCTTTTCAGAATACTACCTTACTACGTCGTAACGACCCCTTTCGCCTCCAGACTCCTACATCTCCCACTTTTAATTTTCCTCGGAAAGGCAGATCGACAATCCCCCAACTTAATCATCCACTATCTTTGATTCGATCTCCACCTCCGCATCTGGCGCATAATCGTGCATGTCAAGACCCTAGCCTAGCTCAAAGCCTCAACAACGCATGTCCACGATCCACTTCATCCAAGCCATCTCTTCCACTTCCTCTACCACCAGCCTACGGTAGCGATCTCACAAGCCAGAAATAACCGTTTTCGCTACCCACCCTACCTTACCTTTACTCCCCCAGGATCAGCCAGCCAGCCAGCCAGCCAGCCCGCACGTACCGCCCCCTCCCCTTAGCCGCAAGCCACGACCACCCTCCACATCTGTACACCCGCAGCACTACCACCGTATAGCATACGCCATCTCCTAATCTTCATTCTTCTGACAATCCGTTAACAGCTTCGTCCAGCCATGCTTCGGCGCTTAAACCCGCCTATAGCTCCCCCTTCGTTACCTTACAATCCTACTGTGCCACTCACTTCAATCACCCTTATTCTGTGCCCCCTTTGTCTTGTTTAAATCCTTCCAGGCCTACGTACTCGATCCCTTCGCCGCTGTTTCTGTCTACGCCACGTATGACTCGCAGGCAGCAGCAGCAGCAGCAGCAGCAGCAGCAGGGCACTGCCACTGCCACCTTACGGCGAAGTCCTGAAGAATTTCTTACGGAACAGATCCGGACCGTAACATACGAGTCATGCTGCTTGCTTGCTGCACGTCCACGATTTCTTGCATCCGCGTCCGCTTACGCTTGCCGCCCGGTGATGCAGTGCAGCGCATGATCTTGCATCCTTACCCTTCCCTACCGTACATCCATTACGTCCTGCCTGCAGCAATATCAAGGCATGGGTGATCAAGGGTAACATTTTTGGGGTCCGGGCCCGGAGGGGGGCAAGGTAAGGTAAGGTGGGACGAAGGTTTTCGTATCAGCGCTCCCTTGCGTTACCTAGCGGGGCTGCGAACATGTCCGTGGCTACGTAGCTAGCGGGCGGCAGGAAGGGAAGGTGGGTCGTGCGTTAGGTTAGATGGTGCAAATGACCTACGGAGCTTCCATTGAGTTTTGGGGAAGGAAGATGGATGAAAATGGAACGGGATGGGCTGGGATGCTTTGGGTGTATTTTGGTGTTTTTTTCTTCGGAGAATTGCCAACGCTTATACGAGGGTGGTTGGGCTTTTCGCGCTCCAGTTGTTTCTGGTTTCGGAGGTTTGGGAGAGCTGGAGGATTGGGTAATGTGATCGGGAGGAAGTGATCCCGTATGGGCGTTTTGATAAGAGACGTTGTTGTGGGAGGAGTAGCTGTTGCGCTCAGACTTCGTTTTTGGTACTTGTGGTGGGAAACGATAACGATGATACTGCAGTCATCATTCTGGAAAGGTCCAGAACCAATGGGTCTCGGCGACTTGAGGCAAGGAGAAAAGCGGGCTCCTGATCGGATTGTACCAGGCTTGATAAAGTATGAGGATACTAAATTCGCCTTACCTCGCACGTGGAGAAAGATTGTCCATTAGCAATGTATGCTGATGGTGTCTTACTTCCGTCTCTGTGCGAACGGTGCAAGAACAAGAAAACCAAGAGAAGAATTTGTAGACGAATTTTGTAGATATGCATAGTCATAGACAATACCTGCATCAGATGAGGTTCGATGATCGTGCGTGAAGGCTACCTGCAATTACCCTCCTCGCTGCAGCAAGTTGACGACGACGCGTTTTTTACCTTCCCACTTGTCCTCATCCTCTCAATTCTATTTCTTCATCGATGTCACACCTTGCAAAGCAAAAATACAGTTGTCCGAACCTTCACACACCAACAATAGATAGCGGAGTCAGTGTCCAATGGTGGTTTGAAGAGGGATAGTTGGCTTCTGCTGGTTGCTCGGAGGACGCGTTTGACGCGTCGGGCCTAGACTCCCTCGATGATGTCAATATTTAGGCCGATTGCAATGCAATCACCTTGCACATTGCGCCATCCTCATCACCATGGCTCCCGGCCATCCCGCTCTTCCTGCGCCGGCAGCTCCCACCCGTAAGATCTTTGATCCCTGGAACTCGTCGTCCACCGGGCATCAACGTGCGGACAACAATCTCTCTGGTTCCACTTCATGGCGTCAATCCCGCACTCTAAAGCTGCGCAATCAATTTGCCGCTGGGCCTGGCGGAGGCAAGCGGATCTTCGATACTGTCGGCGCAGGTAGCCCAAATTTTGGTCAAGATGGCAGAAAAGAAAATGGGAGTTGGGAAAAGGGCGCCAAAAGCCTGCGAGAGCCAGGCTGGCGGGATATTGGCACGATGATAGCCAAAGGCTCGGAAGAGGAGTCAAACGACCAGAAAGAGGAAAGATTGCGCCAGAGTCAGAAATTTCCAGAGACAAAATTGGGCGTTGTGGATGGTGAGGAGATTGTTGGGCCAAAGCCACAGTCTAAGGGAATATTTTACGGCCTCTCTTTCTACATCAATGGATCCACCGCGCCGATGATCTCGGACCACAAATTGAAACAGCTGATTGCAGAAAATGGCGGGAAAGTGTCTCTTGGCTTAGCCCGTCGGTCGGTCAGCCACGTCATTGTGGGAAGACCAAACGGAAGATTGGGCGGTGCTGGAGGTGGTCTATCAGGAAGCAAGATCGAGAAAGAGATTCAAAGAGTTCGAGGATGTGGCGTGAAATTCGTCGCAGTCGAATGGTTTATTGAGAGTCTGAAAGCTGGCAAGAGACTACCTGAGCATCAATTCTCAGGCGTCAGTACAGCACCCTGTGGCGTCAAGAGTGTGGCGGGTTTCTTCAAGAACCAGGAAGCTAAGAGCAGTAAGGCTTCGAGCTCGAAAGCTGGTGTGAAACTTCAACAGGGAGGCTGAATGCTTGTCTTATGATGAGGGAGATGAAGTCATCATTGAACGCAGCACGATCAAGATCTTTGGTTGAACGATTTGCGTGTTTGGAAACACGTAGCACGAGGTTATGAAAGGTTAGCATTTGCCACGATGGGTCATTAGTCGGCCATACCGCAGAAGCTTTTAGCAAGTCAACGTCAGACTCTCACGCAAGCTGGATTGAATTGAACGGCCAACGATTCGCAGAGCTTTAGCAACAGTTCTAAAAGAGGACTAGGACAAAGAATAACATTTTATCTGCAAGTCTCGACGCATCTTACTCAGCGTCCTCTACACTAAGATCCATACTCTCCAGCTGAGTGATAATATCTTCCGCCTCTGCATCCGTCATCTTCTCGGCCTCTTCCTGTCCCTCGAAAAGAATATCAAGAAGTATCCTAAGTTCTCTTTGCGCGCTCATGCTCGTTTCTGGCCCTTTGTCTAATGCCGACTTCAGCAATTCTCGAAAATCCTGTCGCAAGTCGTGCTTCTGCAACACCTTCCTTGAGAGCGACAGTCTTCCGAAATTCATCCCTTCAACAATGTCCTCGCACGAAGCGTCTTCCGAATGCGCGTCATAGCTCTTCATCACCTTGGCGACCTGTTCACATAGGCTTTGAGCTTTATCCGCCCACTCATGCCAATATTGGTGGATTTGTTTCTGTGCATGCGTTACGAAACATCTCCTGTCAGCATCATCGATGATACTATTCCGTGGCACGCCTGGCTTGCAAGGAAGGTGCTTAATCATGTTGATCAAGCCTAGCATGACGGAGTCTGGAACGGCGACCTGAGTCATACGATCTGCCATCTCCTTCAACACTCTGTCCACTCCGCCTGACCACCTCATCCATTCATCTTGAACGAGTTCGGCTGCATCGTACGTCTCACAGATAGCTTCGTACCATCCTGTCTCCCATTCTGGCCTGTTGGGTATTGCCTGAACCTGGTCCACTGATGAGGCAGCTGGGTCTACGCCGTACGCCTCACAAAGAGCATTGTACCATTCAGCCTCTATTGCTTCGTCTGTCATCGTCTGATGCTGGCTTACTGATGAGACAACCATGGCCGAGGTGTTCATTATGACGCTGCTAGGCTTTGATGAAGATCTTTAGTAAAATTGTCAATACCTTCTGGATCTATTGGTAAAGTGCTCGATAATTTGGATTTGTGTTTGCTGTTATTCGCCCTAGATATTACCTGTCAATTTAATCAAAGACTTTCTAAGTGTTGTTGTCTCCTCTTGTTCGAAGCTAGGTCTCTTTCGTACATCCGAGCGGCGAGACGATATGATTGTTCTTTTATTTGACTGGTCAAAAGATGAGCAGCTCAGATAAGATTTTTATTCGAATCCAAGTCAAGAAAACTAGAGATATAGCAGATGAATGCCGCTCTTGCATCATTTATATCAGAAGCAGACTGTAATACGCTAGGCAACATGTCCGATGGTCTTGCAAGGTTTCAAGCCACCAGAACTCTCGAATACTTTTCGATTCCAATGTTCCTCAAGCTTTGAGGCAAAACAAATGGCAGGCTACTTACCACTGCCTTTGTACTCCCATGTACAATGCAATTGTCCCCGTAACTCGAAACAAATGAGCTGGGCTTTCAAATAGCCAGCATGGGCACCCACGAACTGTAAAGCTACCAGCCTTTCTCGAACGCCAATTACCCAAACAAAAGCCAGAATTAAAGCCTTTCCCCAAACAGGATTTCTTCACCGCGCTAAGCGAGGACATGTACGACCCAGTCCATCAACAAGGAGTACAGGCTGCGGGAAACCACCCTCTCGTCTTCTACTGGTTGCCGCTCATCTTCGTTTTCTGGCCAATCGCATCGCAGTTGGTGTCATTTTTTGGACGCCTCGAAACACCTGGAGACAAGACGGCTTCAGAAGCAGGCGCATCACGCACGCAACCGGACGGGATGTTCGGACCTCTACCCAAAGAGCTGCAATTCAAGGCAAATCAATCACCAAGAACGAGAAACAGGAGACAAGGTGCATGTCGTAAGAGGAGTATTCCAGATGATGGGGTGAGGGAGGAAAGGACGAAGAGAGCGCGTTCTTCGTGAGTGATCCTAGCCAAGATTGGCAAACCCCTTGCCTGGCAAGCGTTATGTGTCTTTACCTTAATAAGGAGCCTCTCTTTTCTTTCATGTGAAGTAACCTAAACGGTCTCTTTCAATCTAAATGAAGTCAAAAGTCCTTTCTCCCCCAAGAGTAGTCTACGTTCGGGAAGCATTTTCCCATTATAGGCCTTGCCGTTTGCCCAATGTGCAGAATCAAGCTTTCATGACGAACGCTTAAGAGCACGCAATAGTCATGACAGCTTAAGCTTGTTCGCATGAGTCTATCATGATCGCCTGACTACTCTGCTAATGTCCTACATAATGAAAAGGCCATCTTGGGGAATATGTCAACGTGTACCATTGACGGCTGTCATGCTCCGAAGACCATCGTATATTAAATGTTATAGACTTCAGCATGGAGCATGCTTTTTGTTGTTCAGCACTGATTGCTGGCGTAAATATGACGCCTTATTCCGAAGTCCTTTTCACTCTCGCTAGTGTCGTGTCACTCGTTCTTTTCGTCTATGTCTATGATACTTTGACAAGCAAGCCTCCAGACCTTACTCTATTGCATTACACTTTGGTTCATAATGTGAAAATGATTGATGATTCACCAACAAGCAAAAGAGAAACAACGTTAGCACTCGACATCTCAGACTCAGGTTCCGGCACAAAGACACCACAAAGCACCTTGATCCATGGCAATCCTGACAAAGACATTCTTTCAAATCCTACAAAAACGAGGTCTCACGCGCATGGGTTCCCTTCTGCTACAACTCCCTCGCCAGGCTCTAAGACTACCCAAATGACCATGGCGACTTCAGTAGAGCCGACCGCCACGTCAGCACAAGAGACCATCTCTGCACCCAAGACTTCTGACGATGATACACCGGTAGCATCTCAGGTAACTTCGGCAGAATCGATGCTTCAAAGGGGGATCCGAGATATGATGGCGAAGAACCGCAGCAAAGCCACCCGCCCAACGCTCTACGGAAGAACAACCAAGAAGTCAGAAGAGTCGACCTTCCAGCAAGAGTTGAGACAGAGAATGAGAACGACGGGTTCGAGAAAACAGTGGTGTTCTGCGGGAGACATTGGAGAGATGGTCGATCGTAGAGCGACTGAAGCGGGACAGAGCCCTCTGGCGGTCGCGTTTGACAAATAGACATCTTGTGAGAATAGGATTTAGGAATTCTGAAATGGCTGGATTGCTCAAATGACACATCACAACAACACGGGCTACGATACATGAGACTGGGACTGTGTTATTGTATTTCGTCAATGTTCATTGATACTTCCTTTGTCATGCCGCTGTTATTTGTGTTTTCTGCTCCTGCATCTGATATTAAACACTCGTGTTTCTTCCAGAAAGCTTGCAATTCAATTTCAACCTTGTCACCGAGTTGACCAGCAGAAGCTATCGATGATGGCGTTCTTATTTCAAGCACTGCCATACCGCACGGCCAGGAAGACGGACGGCAGCTCAACCCTATCCCTTACCCAGAAGGACGTTCCCGCCATTACCCAGCTTCGAGCATCCGAACGCAGTGTCCGAAAGAGGAAACAGCCTGCTCGAGCAGACCCAAAGTTCGATATCGCCGCTGCGAAGAGACGTAACAGAGAGAAATGCCTTCAGACATTGTCAGAATGGCAGAAACGTCGACCGGACGGTTTTGCTGGCGACACGGTTCCAAGGAGAACGATTCAGAGGGAACACGAAGGAGTCAAGACAGCGAAGAGGGTAGAGACAAAAAGAGCAAGGAAAAGCTCATCTGGGGACGTTCCAGACCCCCAAACAGGTAGCGTGTCGGTGGACGAGGAAGATGTCTGGGAGCGCGTCATGACTGTGAAGCACGAATGGGCAGATTCAAGCAATTTTCAGTGGGACGCTTGACCAGGCGAGTCTTGTGCAGTATCGAAATAACAGGAGAGCATTTTCATGAAGAAAGAAAAGAGTTGGATAGGCGCTGACATTGACAGCTCGATGACGGAGCCTTAAGCAGTATGGGTGTGTTGGCGTACGGATAGGGAATGGGATCTGTTCATACATGAGAGGACGGTCTGTATAGCGTGAGGTGTAGAATACTTGAGATATCGATCAAATCAGCTGATTCAAGGCCTGGGGAATATTTGCTTCTGACAGCGTATTTGAATCTACCTTCTTACCTAAAATAGCGTTCTCACCTGTAAGCCGTTGCGAATGACATGACGCGCATATGATTGTCAGACGAAATCAAGGTGCTTCCCTTTAGTTGTGTAGGCTGGTTCCATCTACCTATTATCATTGCCGATAGATTGAACGAATCAAGTGAAATACTGCTCACGAGAATTCAGGGGTCACGGGTGGAGGGTAAGCAATGCTCCGGGAGAGCCATAACCCTAGGGAGCTCTCTCAGTTGATGCCTCCATTATCACATGATGAAGCGAAGAAGGAGCTGAATGGATGGACTTGTTATTAAATGATTTGCGATGTGACGAGGGGACAAGGTAGACGCCGGGGTTAAGCTTCCGCGCTAGGCGATCGAACTCGGGCTAGAAGGACGGGCCTGGTCTCAATGCCCCATACCAAGCAAGAGACTTAAGGGGGCGAAGGACAACTCCTCAATTGACCACTTGAGGCAATAGACAACAATCCTCCCTTGACCGTCACTATACCATCATTTACGTGCAGACACAGCCCTCCAATCCTTAACCTATTCGGAAGGCGTCGCACCCCCTGCCTTGCCTCTACCCCGGCCCGCGTCGTTGCTGCAAGCCATGCGGATCTGCATGCCCTGCAACTCAATTTGAATCCTTATGGCATGACCGTACATCGACTTAATTCATCGATTGGTCTTCTATACGGACCTGGCTGTGCGCTTACGAGCCTCTGACCGGCCACCGCTTTCCTCTCCTGGATACCTCCCATCAGCGTCGCCTATATCAGATCGCGGCACAGAAGCTTAGGAATCGGGCTTTCCGGTGGCGAGAAACATCGCCTGAGCGCCTCCTTGACATACGTTGTCTTCACCTGCATGCGAAGATGTAAGGGGCAACGTGCATGATGATGGCAGCCTTATGAACACAATCCGAGTTGGGGAGGAATAGGGAACATACCGAGGAGCGTATTCGGGGTGGGACATCGAACTGCCCAATACATGAAAAGAAGAAAAAGATCGAAATTCATGCATGATTAAGGGACGTTTTCGTAACGGTCCTGCATTGCATAATCGATATGGCCCATCTCGCCAAACCGTCCTCACGCAAACAACAAGGTTCAAGACCCGCTGCACCTCCCTCCTCTTCGCTTGCACCAGCACCGCGCCCTCCTTACACTGGTCTCCGCACAAAGGGGAGTCCTAATGAGGTCCCGATGCACTCATACTTTGCCGGCAAGACATTCTCTCCAGACCACAACCAGAGGCTATCCCCCGAAACAACAAGGAGGTCAAGCGCTTTCTATTACAGGCCCGACAGCAAGAACGGGCTGTCTGATAGCAATGCCAATCTCAATCGCTGGTCGCAGTCGACCACGTCGAGCAAAGGGTCGTCTGCTCAATACAAGAGAAAAAGTAGCCTTTCAAAACGATTATCAGGATCCCTCGGATCCTTTGGCAATTTCGGCAATCCTCAGATAACACCGCCAAGCTCAAAATCGCCCAAACGACCCAGATCTCCACCGATAGCTTTCTCATCCTCAACAAATCTTGTTTCACCTCCTACTGAAGACCCGCCTCCTATTCTCCCTCCCATTGTCACGTTGTCCTCGTTATCAAAGGCTGTTGATGACGCCGAATCACCATCAACCATCCCAGCTCACACGCCTGCCACAGCCGAACTATTGTCGCCTTCGAATGAGCAAGATTACTTTGGAGACCAATGGTCAAGCACTTCACCAGGGAAGCTCAACCTGAAGAAGTCAAGTAAACCAAGCCCAGTCTCTCCTTTGAGCCCGAACCTATCACAGAACAGAATCCCGGAATCTGTCTATTCTCCACGCGCATCAACGTTTATTAAACATTCGGAGCGCCGTCACAGCTCGCAACGAAGGCATCGAGCCAATTCTTCAAAGAGCACGGGAACAACGGAGGGAGAAAGCTCGGCCTCAGATCGTCGAGACAGTACTCAGAGACGAAGAAAGCGAAGGCCGCCATCTCAAAAAGCCCTACTCTCAAAAGCTCTAGCTAAAGCCAATCATGCCGTTGTGCTTGATGGTAAACAAAATGTGGAAGGTGCCGTGCTTGCATACGGCGATGCTTGTAATTTACTCCGCCAGGTAATGGTGAGGAGTTCAGGGGAGGACGATAGACGGAAATTAGAAGCAGTGGTAAGTCTCGATCCTTTGCTGACTATGTAAGTGTTAGACCAGACTAACATCCTCAAGCGCAATACCTATAAAAGCCGCATTGTGGAACTCAAGACAAATGATCCATTCTATGCGTCGTCAGACAACAAGGCACTACCTGCGCGACCTGCGGAGAGAGATTCAGGACAAACTGAGCTCACCATTGTGACGGACGAAGATGAAGATACGGCAGGAGAAAATTCGAAAGCGATCCAGAGTTCAGGTACTGGGTCAGTTCCATATAATCAATCGGCGACATCGCGACCATATATTCCTCCGCGAAGGCAGTCCCTACATTCTTCAACGTATAGAGTGGAGGGTAGAGATCTTGGGGCAACCCCTTACGATAGAAAGGATGAGGCGCCTTATGATTATGATTCAGCCTTTCGCCATCAGGTACCCATGCATCAAGAATATATGCCTCCTCCTTTGACGACTCGCCGTCAACCCTCACCAGTCAGATTTGCTGAAGATGCCAAGTTGGATGATGAGCCTGAGTCGGTACGAGAAGGCGACGATGGGCACACCTCTTGGCTGAACACTATCAACGAGTCGAGTGGATCGTCAGCTTCATCGGTCCATTCTCGAAGATCATCGATCGGACTTCGACGCAAACGGATACGCGCTGCCAGCGGTGCCACTGAGACGGATTTTAACGCTGCACTAGATGCAGCTATTGAAACCGCCTATGACGATGGTTTCGAACCGGATGACGAGGCTGATGATGATGGTGACGGCCTTAACGATGATCAGTATCCGATCGATCAGCCAGATCCGCTGTCGACGATTAGAAGGAATATAGAGGTAGCCAAGGAAAATGTACGGGAAGCGGAGAGGGAAGCTGCAGTAGCGCAAGCACAAGGAAAAGAGAAAGGGCGTTTGCAAAACCTTACGGTCCAAAGGGATAGCATAGACGATGATTTTGGAGATTACGAAGGTGATGAAGAAGAAAGGTTGCTCGAGGAGATGACGCGAGGTTTCGTCCTGGGTGATGCGGAGTTCGACGAACAAACAAAGTCTGCACTACCTCGACAATCTGACTCCAGTGGGTTTTCTGGCCGAACGATGGGCAGCTCGTTTGGCTCCAACCCTACTACCGCCGGCACTTCTCTGTCGACTGTGGCTGAAGCGTCCGCGCTGCCTTCTCTAGCCTCAAAACTCCAGACCAATTCACTACCTCCGCTGATGCACCCACCACCGTCAGGAGCACTTCCACCACCTCCTGCACCTACCGATCGGAGCTCTGCACCATCTGACAGCACTCCAAGAATCTTGGCTGCAAGGAACGCGAGTCCAGGCGTTCGAGAACGTCGCCTCTCCGGGTTGAAACTGAAACAGCTGAAGATTGAGACCAATACTAAAGCTTTTGCCCCTGTTCCTGACGCACCAAAGACGCAACCACCTCCAGTCCCGGCGCCAATAGTTTTTTCAAATTCAATCCCTGAACCTCCACAACCTGCTTTCATTGCCGAAGATACGCAACAGATTTTCAGCAGTCCTATGATACAGGAGCCCTCTCCAACATCTGCTACTCTGCCTCCGAGTCGCAACGGCTCTTTCCCATTCGTGGGCTCTGATGCTGGTGATCAAGGTTCTACAACCACAGGTCGTCTAACAAAAGTGACTTCTGCAGACAGTGATACTCTAGCAACCTCGTTGCCAAGCTCCCCAGCACGTTTAACATCCAAAGGAGCTACAGGGTTGCGAAAGAATTTCTCTTCCTCCAGTCTGAGAAGCAAAGCGCTCAGCATCAACGATGATACCTCTCCAAATACATCTGTAAGCAGCATTTCATCTACGCCGAAAAGTCGACCGGCCGCTTCTCCCGCTGTGCCAGTCCTACCGACTCCTTTGGAGTCAAGCTTCCTACCGAAAGCGCAGCCTATGGGTGGGATACACCTTTTCGACTGCGAAATACATTCACCGAGAAGTCCTGGCTCCCCCAACCCTTTAGCCAACAATCCGCCGCTCCCGCTTGAGCCATGCCCAGAGTCTCCGTTACTTCGTCCATTTTGGTTCCTTCGAACAATCTACCAGACTATCGTCCACCCTCGAGGAGGCTACATCACAAATCGGCTCTTCGTGCCTCGAGACATATGGCGGGTGAAAAACTTAAAGCTCAAGAATGTTGAAGAAAAGGTCTCGACGTGCGATTTGTTGACAGCTGCTCTCCTTAAGCTAGGCAAAGTCGACACATACAACGCAGATGCCGTGCTTGAAGAGATGCAATTTCTAGAAAATGTCATGGAGCGAGCTCAAACGAATCTTGCAAAGAAGTTAGGTAATGAGGTGGGCTTACAGGGAAGTCTCCAGGCCTTCAGAGGCGTCAACCTTGCGGAAGAAAGTACCTCGAATTCAGAAGCCCTCAATCCTACGAGTGCGAGCAGCAACAAATCATACCTAAAATCATGGCGGAAATTGCGCTCCAAAAATTCGGTCGGACCGAGCACGGTGATGGCGAGTGGTGTGAACAGCTCCAAGACTGACTTGAGGGACGCGCCTGCGATGCAATCTCTGCCCATCAGCAGCTCACAGAATCCAAGATTTCCAAAACGTGATATCAGCCAGGTCCAGTGCATGGGGCCCAATCCGAGCTATATGGGCGCCCTCGCTAGATTGTGTGACGCCGTGCAGATCCTGGGTAAGCTCACTCACTCATTCCCTTCGCTTTAAGACAAAACAGTCGTGCTGACCGCACAAATGTAGATCAAGTCGCTCGCCAAGCAGAAGATCCAGGCCTTAAACATTCATCACCGACGCACGTGGGACTTGAGCTTTGCATCCGTCACGCGGCAGAGTTCTTCGGGTTTTACATCTGCCGCTTTGTGCTGGCTGATATTAGCCTGATGCTGGACAAATTCATCAAGAGGAGTAGCGAGTGGGTTTTGACATAACACTCCAACAACAACGACCTTGTTATTCTTGAGGTGGGGGGAAGAGTTGGGGGGAGGGGCGTACGTTGATACGATACGATTACAATGCTTTGTAACCCGATTTGAAGCTGTTCAAATAGCGACGGGGGTGCGTGTACGAGGATGAAGAGATGAACGAGAATTTTTAAGCATCATTGTACGAAGCATTTAGCAAAAGCGCTCATTGGTTAGGAATCAGGAGCTTCGCCTGTCATGAAGTGACGGGCATTAGCTGTCTTGGCTTCTGTGTATAATTTTGAATAGGCGAATGAAGTGTATGTAGTCTACCTGTACCATCGTCGTTCAGACATACATGGATTGGTCCATCGTCGGCATGTTTCGCATTTGTTCGGAGAGTTTAATAGATGGATGGGCTAGATGTCTTGGCAACCTACTTTAGGTAATGCCGACGAGGTGCGAAGTTTAGGTTTGCCGCCCAACCTTAGATTAAAAGATTAGATAATGTAGATGTATGTCAAGGTCTTGGCGCGACAAGACGTAAATCATTGCAATGACGTCCAAACACCTAGAATAGAAGAGACATGCTCGAAAAAGCACCCAAGAACGAACAATTTACTGCGAAGTCAAGCAGAATTTATTGAATAGTATTGAGAAATTGATTGCGATTAGTGGGCCGGGGGGGGAATACTATCCAAAAGGAAGGCCTCGAGGCAGAGCTGAGGATTATTAGGTTGGATCACTCCTATCTTTACACAGGCAAAGCCATTGGAGAAGTGGCGTGTCTGAAGCGTCATGTACGTGACACTTTTCCAACGCAAGTTACAATACAAAGATTATTGTACATTCTGAGCTCTACCCAATTTTGCGACTGCACTGATGATTCTGTTGATGCCCTACCACATTGCTATAGCAGAGCACGCCTCACTCTCTATATCGACAATCTGGTTCCTCGCCACCTTGAATTGATGTGGTTGCGATGCAGCGCCTCCATTCTCTGTAGTAACGACAACATCCACACCTCCGAAGTCCATCGAAGCAGCCGCGACAAGCGTGAAATCAAGACTCTGTGACTTCCCGGCCTCTAGAATCGCAAGCCGATAATGTTCGGGTTCGCAGCGAAGAGCGAACGGGTGCCTTATCGTCACCACGACTTCATTGAGCGTTTTGGATCCTATGTTGGTGACAGTGGTGCTGATTGCTTGGCTCTGATGCATTTCGAGGCTGAGGAGGCTGATGTTGGAGGCGGGCTCGATTTTGATCTCCGAGGCAATGTCGATCGTGTCCTCGGCTAGGACGTGCTCTTTGATATCCATCACGTGGTACTTCTCCCTTGGCAATCCTGTCGCAGATCGAGGTATACTGACGCAACGTAACGCTAATTGCTCGACTTCTGACAGCGTGTCCGGTGCCGGAAAATCGAAGTCGACGTTGTAGCGCGTCGTACCTGTACCTTTTTTCGGAAGAACGCTTGTGTGGACAATCTCATCGCCGAAAACCTTCATCTCGAAGATATTGGTCTTATAAAGAATTAAAGACCAATCCTCCGATAGGCTATCGGCAATCATACGATTTCGAGCGTCAACTTCTATTGTGCCTCGAATTCTTCCACCAAAATTAGGTTTGGTGCTGTACTTGAATTGGGGCGTATCTGCATTATGGGCGGATGGGTTAGGACAAGTTGCCGATGATGTAGAACCGCACTGCCAGTGAGGAGACTCCCAATAAAGCTCGCACAATTCGTCAACCCAATCAGCTTTGAATACTAAATCTTTGGCTGGTCTGCCGCACTCAAGTCTTCGGAACCCAACGTCGGGAATGTTGTCGCCCACATTTGAATCGATCCACTTCTCATTGGCCATGATAACGATATCATTATCGCGCTTGCCGGCTACATTCTTATGCTTTCCCATCCATTTTCTGTTCACAGGGTCGTAAACACTTTGTGCAGGGCTTGTCCAGTGATTGTGTATCACACCCCATTGAATCTTACCCTCCAATGGCACAAGCACTTCAAGCCACGTATCGAATCCCCAGTGAGCGGGCCCTTTCTTGTCGAAAGTATAGTATTCATTGAACGAGTCAGCTGTAACCGGGTGCGCAGGAATGCCAGCGCATCGCATGAATGAAACGCAAATACAAGCGTCGTCTGCACACTGGGCTGTTTTGTAATTGTTAATCATGTCCAAGACGTCTCTGGTATGCCATATAAGGTCGTAACCGAATAATTTGTCTTCTGCACGAGCAATAGCTCCGGCAGCTTCGTACGAGTCAGTAAGACCATTGATCGCCTCGATTGCTTTTGAAAAGACTCTCATGTCTGATTGTCGTAGATAGTAGCGATCGGCAAATGTGCGGTTTTCTCCATTCCCAAACCATACAGCAACTGAATTGAAACTAAACGCTTCGGGCCCACCAACATTGCCTGGATCAAAGATAACGTAGAAGAGCTTCTTAGTCTCACTTGAGCCGCAATTAGAGCGCGCGACAGCAGAGTAACGGCCCACTGGTACTCCATCCGGTACTTTCCAGTTGCTATTGGAGCGCCAGGCCCACGTCGCTTTGTAGTGGCCAGGAACGATTTCTTCCAATCTTGGCTCGGCGACTACTTTGCCTGCTGGATCCATGATTTTCAAAGAGACATTCGAGCAGCACGCGCTCACACGGATGGACGGACCTGAACCACGCCCACGTGGGAATACTGGGCCATCGATAGCCTGTTCATTAGAGTTGGTGCTGACGAAGAAAGGTTCGCCGCCAGTAATCTCAACAACAGGGGGCTCATTTGTGTTCGCAACCTTGATGAACTTTGAAGGAGCGCTGACGGAATGGGTAGGACCGTTTTCAAAGCCAAATCGTTGGATTGCTTCGACAACATCTCCAACTTGGAAGGTCTCCCTTGAGCCCAACGCAATGGCAGTGTCCGTCGGAAATGCTCCACTGCTAGCAACAATTGATCCATTGCGGAACACATCGATGTAAGCATTAATGATCCCTTTTCTAACAAGAACATAGTTGGATCCTGGGCAAACTGGCCCGAGAAGCTCTGGTGTTGGTGGTATCTTTTCGGGTACTCCCTGGCGAGAATAACTCGATTGACCGCAGATAATCTGATGAACGGAGACAGAGCTTTGAGACAACGGTCGCGAAAGGAACACCCAGCATCTTCGGAGAGGTGCCACTTGGCCCGAGGATAGATTTTGACCATCTTGCATGACGTAGATTGTTGCACCTCCGATCAAGTCCCCCAGCAACAACACAGTGTTTCCGAAGCACAGACTTGAGTTTTCAAAAGTCGGGGCTGGGAGAGGATTTGGGCGAGGCCTAACGGTGACCGTATTAGACATGATACCAGAGCCTTCTTTTGGTCTGCCTTCAAGGAGCCATTCTTGTGCGTTGAGCTCCATACCAGCTCGTAGAGCTGGTACGGAAACAGAGGCTGCTCGCCGGGCAAAAGAGCTCCAGCCAATCCATTGATTTTGTGAAGTACGTAAATAAACCCGGGCGCTGGGCATCAGGTTCTGTACACCAACAAAAGTCGCGCACTCGTAAGGCTGCTGGATCCAAGGCTTGGTTGTAGCAAGAGCCGACTCCGAGATGGGCCGTACCTCTCGAGGATGAAGAGTCGGAGGGCTTGTCATCCCATTGATTGTCTGCGTAGCGGAAATGATCTCGCCAACCTTGAGTCTTCGAGTGACGACTACACTCGCGAAGCCGAGCCAAATTTTTTGATTGTAGACCTGCTCTGTGCCGTTGACGAACACTTTCAGTGTTGTACCGGGAAGTATACCTGAGATAGCCATTGAGTCCGTATTGTCAAACAGTGGATGCTGAATGATTGGTGGACATAAAGGGCTTGCTGGATCACAGGGCGGCCCAGTCATGGGTTGATTGAACATATCGCTCTTGAACGGCCATGGTTCAGCCGATCGGGAGGGCCCAAGATCCACAAAGTCTCCTGATTCGGCATCTAATTGAGCAGACGAAGTGTGCGAGGAAGGGGTGGGGCAGTCATCCGATGAGAGGGCGGCTCCTTGCTCGGAGTCTTCTATCTTTTGTCTCGATACAAGCGACGGTAAATCTGTTGCTGGAAAGCCCTGAAATCGCATGACGATCTATTTTGATATAGGAAAGGGCAAAGCTTTATATTAGAACAAAAATCGGGTTGGATCTCAATTCAGGATGCCTGTGTCAAATGATAACAAGACTCGTCAGAATCGACGATTGTGAAGAACGGAGTGGTTGAGAACATTATCTTCTCAGAAGACACGGTAGAGGTCTCGCTCATATAATCCATGGTTGTTCACTTCCCCGCTTTGCGTCGCTTGTCACGCTGGATTTCTTCGGTCCTGACACTCACGCACAGCAGGTCGCATATGATGGACCTACTCGGTTTTAAATCTCACCCGTTACCCCGCTGAAAGGCAGACCATATCGGTTTCTTCTGCAGACAAATACCTAGAAACACAACCCGTAGACCTTTCGATTGGATCATATCATTATGTATGGAATATTTAAGGTTTTCAGCGGTAGCAAACCACATGTATCAACCTACCTGAGCGCGATTCGTACCTTCCAGTCCTGTTGACATGAACGTAACGAGATGATAATGATGTAGATCCTGTCGCTGGAACAGATCGGGCCAAGACTGGACGAAGCGGGGATGCATCGCATCGGAATATTGGTATTGGTTTACTTCCAATACCTTGTTGATACGCAAATCATGATGTACGTTCGCACAGCTTAGTACGTAAAGATCAACGAAAGATCTATTGCTGGAGTAGATCGGACCAAGATGGGGACCAAGTGATGCTTACATTGCACGTTGCATTGGACAACTCTCTGGTTACGGTCACAGGTGTCATCTGATGGCTCCAACAAGGGGTTGAGCACGATCTATTGTGCTGACAATACGATTTCTTTTTCATCCAGACGACCACCAGATGAACGAGACTTCGGTAGCCTTCGGACAATAGGATATCCAAGGTTTGATAGGATGCCGTGGCCTTGTCGGGGGCTCGCTTTGCATCAGAAGGCAGCCCTACTCAGAGAAAGTCCTTTTTGCATAGTCAAACTTGGCGACAAGAAGAGCAAGCTGCGGGATGAAAGGCAGACATCGGATGCTCCATCCTACCGCACTCAGATCAGATCGTACAAGGGTGACATGGAACTGGTAGCGTTGCTATTTCCGACCCTAGATAGAACCAAGGTTGATATTTCTCGTAGAATGTAGGTCCCCTCGGTCTAGGTATTGTTTAGATTTAAGTCGCCAGGAAGAAGGTAGGATGGATATCGCCTGAGTGGAGGTACATCCATTGAGCCAATACTGACTAGCTTCTATAGGGCTAGCGCTAATGATATCTTAGCTCCTTGGCAAGGCCTGTCTGTCATCTGGACGGGAGTCTGGACCCATGGCACTGGCGTAAAGCAAATGAGTATCTGCAACATCATTACTATCCATCAACGCCGCTCACCTTGATAAGCTGACCGCCGATTCAAAAGGCGCCATACAGCCATTACATATCCAATGGAGCTTGATTCTCTTGCTGTTGCCCCTACGAAAGCAAATGGCTATTGAAGACAAAGGCCCAACCCCAACTGCCATCTGTCATCACGCACCAAGCTTGCCTGACTCCAACATCAAATGCGGAGGAGATATAACAAGTAGTGAGATCTGTGCATCGAGCAACGACAGTGAAATTGGCATTCTTCGGCTGTTCAGTCCCTTGTTAGCTCTCCCAACAGCTCCGGTGTCTCCGATTGAGCCGCTCTTACCATTTCGGGCTATACCCCCGACCCCAAAGCCGTTCGTCGAACGATGGCCTTTCAGCAACCTAAGATACCAATTCCAGCACGAACGATCGCATCTCCAGCACCTGAACAATCTCTTGATTATACCAGACCTAGCTTCCCTCAGGCCCGCGAAGAACCTCAAGAATGGATACTCTTCCCTCAGGCAGAGTCCCATCGCCAAACAGAAACTGCTTCGACGGACAGGACGCCGAAGACAGCTGGACTGTCTAGACTTAGTGACTTTGGCTCCATTGAAAGTGCTTTCAGATCAGAGAGAGAGCGCGACCTACCATGTCAGGCAACGCTGGGTTCAGAAGAGGACGAGAAAGAGCTAGACAGCTTGGATGACGGCCTACATGCATTTCGAGAACCTCATCATCTTGATCAGAGCAACTCCATCTTCCCACGGCATGATGGACTAGGCGCCTTTCCTGACTCCAGCTCCGACGTACAAAGGCAGATATGGCATTTTGAACGGTACAATCCTCGCAAGCGGTTATCCGTCGCACATGATAGGAGACCATCTATTGTGAAGCGGAAAATTGATGCCATCGAAGCCAGTGAAGCGCCAGTAGATGATGAGAAAAGAGAGAGGATAGAGAAATGGCGGCTGGAGCATTCGAGGATCTTGCTGAACGAGATTGAGAAAGAGACTAGGAGGCGACGGCAATCCATCGCGAAGAGTCATACTGGAGCTGAGAACTCCGACACATTTGCCGATAGGCAGAGCGGTTCCAGGAAAGTCCAGCAGCTGAGGGAAACGGTTGCTAGCCAGAGCATCCATGAACAACGTGCACCGTCCAACGACAACAGCGAGTCATTCCTCCAAAATTTTACCCGTCGAGTCATCCGCGACTTTGTGGGTATTGATGAGGATGTCCTCTCCGTGATATTTGGGGAAGCACTGCCTGCACAAATACAAGAAGATCTTCAGCCTACTTTCGAATCTACTGCACTTGTAGCTACTAGCTCGAACGGCAATGCTTCGTGGGAGACCCGATTACTCACAAGATTAGCCCGAGAGCTTGGCTTCCTCATTGATCATTTGACCGAGCATCCAGGTGCATTTTCGACTTTGCCACCCCCCAGTCCTCCCTCCTCCGAATATGCTGGGATACCTGTTACACAGCCTACATCTTCGCGTACGCGCCTTTCTCAATCTACGCATCAGCGTTCGATACCTCCTCCCGCTTCTCCCTCCTTCAACTTTAAACCCTCTTTCCCACCTTCAAATCTAACACCCGATTTCAATGCTCCAGCAGCGGACATCCACAAGCACGCGTCCCTATGGGGTATAGAAGAAGAACCAGACTCTTCACCCAAATCATTTGATCATGACTATTGGTCTCGACCAGCGAACCCTTCCTCTCTCTACCGCATCCTTCAAAACCACTTCTGGCGACCTCCGTCCTCTACAACGCCCAAGCCCACGAAGGCCAATCTCGCCACGACATCAACTGCCGACACGCTCCGACGCACAGCCGTTATAAGACAGTATCACCCTCTCGTCAGTCGCCAATGGGAGAACCGAAGAAGAAGCTTCCAAAGTCGAGGATATGCTGGCAGCAGTACATGCGGCAGTCAATCGCTGAGAAGAAGTAAGGTGCGGAGAGGAAGTGATGCTTTGTCGTCAACGACAAGCGTTGCTAGTGGAGGCTATTCATCGCGGAATTTTTGGGACATTGGAATGGGCTCGCCAGGTAGAGGAGGAAGTGAAGCAGGGAGTCTGGTTGGCGGACCAGCGGGATTGGGGCTCTGGGGAGAGGTGTGAAGGCCGACCTGGCCTGAGCTCAATGGCCAAATGAATGCAGACCAGAGACTCTGGATATGAATATATACGTTTTGATGAATATCTCGACTTACCACTTGGATAGACGAAGTTTCATGGCGGAGATACCAGTCTTTTTTGTATTATTGATGTAATGAATTTGATTAATCTGGACTCAGATGCTCCCCTTTCGTCCCTTCGCCAGCCCCTTCCAATGTTCTTCCTTGGACATTGGGTGAACTTACTCCTTCTAGTAAGACCATGTGGTTCGTCGTTGCGGTTTAATGCCCCCTACGGCAAAGATGTATCATCCTGTCAGATTTGCAGTCGCTTGCTTTCACATAATCCTAACGCACGCACGGTTCTGGATGGTCCCGTGTGGGAAGTCATAACTCATGACTTCTGTGGAATTGTCAAGCCCCGAGATTTGCAGACTTAGCTGTCTGTTGAAGGAAGAGAGAGTTGGTCTCATGAGGCGCAGGCCAGTGGTAGGAATGTTGGGAAACGTGCTGCTTGAATGTAGAAAGGGGAAGGGGTGAAATCCTCCCTCAGTTGTGTGGTGAAGAAAGAGAGAATAGCTTCACGATTTGAGACTAGGCGGTTGACTTTTCTGGAAACGTCCTTAGAGTCGAACAGGGGCGGAAACTAAGCAGCTTTTGGTTTGGACGGAAAGATCAGTGAGCACATGAATGTTTCTCAGACGAGGTAGTAAATAATTTGCGGTGCTGGCAAATCTAGGGATAGAATGCTAATTAAAGCATGACTGCTCGTCAAGTGGGGGAGCGAGTTGAATGTGTTTCAACCTCTGTTCTCGCTTTATCAAATCTGGAGGTACTAAAGAGGAGCTCAAAAGAGATAGTTGCAGGAAATAGTATTTGTCTGCTACAGTGCGCGCTGATTTTGAAGGCATAGTAAACAATGGAAACATTCAGATTGTGAGCGAGTTTCTGCTCTTAGAGCGGATCATAGTTGGGAAGTATTCAGCGTCCACATGTTCTCGAACCAGGTGCCCGAGAGCCTCGCCCGTTGAACGAAGTGCCATTATATATAAATTGCAGGAAAATGGCGAGAAAAGGCTATATATAGATTGAAACCAAGATGTTTTGGTAAGGAATACGCATGTGAAAGATGTACATGAGCGAGAAAGTGGAGTTGTAATGGATCGTGCTGGAGACCGGGGACGAGCTTCACAGGTCTTTTGGCTTCCTGTGAGTCGGTCATTTGACTTTCTGCCCGTAATGGTGTTCGGCTTGCATTGATTTACTGCCTCCCTCTTACTGTTGGAGCCGTCAGTCATTAATCTCATACCCGAAAAGAATGGAATGTAGTCATAAAATAGTAGACGATAGCTAGATAAGCTGGTGGTGGCGATCACGGTATTTGACTAGGAAGATAGAATGTTGAAATCTGCCCAATTTAGTAGAAAGGAGTCACATAGAGATTGCAAACGAAAACTGTGAATTGGGCAACACGAGTTTGTCCCTCTACAATCAGGCTTGCGTACTGTCGGAGTAAGGATATACGCTGCTCGATAATTTCCACACCCCCGGATCCGTATGAAATGGATTCGTCCGCAATCACTTCGACAATTTCCTGTCTACATTGCTCGATGGCTTGCCGAATTTTATTGACAAAACAATTGGTCTCCCTGATAGTTGACCCCTGAACTCGTTGTCCGAGAGCATAGGTGTAGGCTCTCTTTAAACTTCAACTTCGAGTATCGCGAAAGTGCTGTCCTTGCCAGATTGATCCTGTCATTCATCACGTCAGAATATCCGTAGCCTGAAGTCTAGTTTCTATCTTTTGCTGGTTCATTTTTACCAACAAGCTTATGCCACGTGGAGTCGACCACCAAAGTCGGCCGCTCTGCAATTTTCTGTCCTGTGTGTATACTATGAGCGTTTTTGCTCAATTTCCTATTGGTGGACAATGATTCGTCCCAAAAACCGGAAAAGGAAATGTACGCGAGATGCTGTCATACGTCCTTGCCTCTTGCAATAGTCTTATATACTGTAAACTTATGCCAACAGCTCGTCGGCTCCCTAAGACAGACAAGAAAGAAGTGAGATCTCAGACCCTGAAACCAGAATTCAGAGACTTTTGAGTCTGTAGGAATGTCTAAGGTCAACCTTTTTTTGGTCAACCGTGCAATGACACAGACAATGGAGGTTTCACCGGGGAAAGAAAGCAATCGGGCTATGCCTTCGGGCTCCCTTTGCGAAATTGACATCCACTTCAAGGTGGAATTCTTGATCATTTTCTGACGAAGAAGAATTTCCAATGTCTTTCCGCCATTTTTTGATCTGGCCAGAGGATATGCTTCACCAGTTGAGATGTAGTATTACTCTACCATCCCGCACGGTGTCTGGAGGCGATCTTATGGACTAGGTAATGGAAAAGTTTCATCGCTGCCGGCGAAGGGGTCTTCAAAACAAGCAGCGCCCTTGACCTTGGCATGTCTGGTGTGAACTCTCAGAAGCAAGAACGTGACATGCTTCTTGAAATGATTCTAGAAGTGGCAAAATTGCGTGCTTTTATTTTCACGAGGTTGTCACCGTACAACCACCGTTCCATTTCGGCCATTCGATGGTGGATACAAGCGAAGGTTCTTGAATTTTGTCCTGGAAGTTCTATGAACTTACGAAAGAGAGATCGTCTCTAGACGAGGCGTCAACGAACCGAGACAAGCTGATACCATGAACACGTGACGGTTGTTTCAAAGTTGAGGGCATAGGCAGTAGTGAACGTGGCTTTGAAAAGGTGACTCACGACCTTGAACAGGTCTCATGGCTTTCAAAGCTTCAACAAAATGACGTGATCAAGACAAGCCCAATATATCCAGGTCAAGGTCTGCTTTAGTGGCGACACTGCTTCTCGTCCACAACAAGTTGTCGTCATTGCCAGGTCTCCTTTCGAGGCTGCTTGTCACTTTCAAGGGCTCTTTTGGCGTTTTCAAGGTTGTGATCAAAGCCCAGATAATGGCTGCTTTGAGCAAAGCTACATGAGCCTCGACCTAATAGCCGGAGAGCTCACCTCACTGACACAAAATAACCCTCTTGGGCGGAACATGTCCCCTTTCCTCGTTGGCCTCGAGACAACTTGTAGAAGTGCGAAGCAATTAAAAGATAGCATGGACAACAATATTAGAGAGAAGGTAGCACCGCCTACTAGCTTTCACGAGTCCACAATGGAAGATGAAAGAGTCCTGCAAAGCTCAGAGGCTAGACGGAAACCTGTGTTCTTATTATGGTCATGGTGCTGCATCCGGTTTGAAATCGCTTGAGATCCTCTGTACAGCTTCCCTCCGCTTTGATGTATGTGAGGTTGGCTCTGAATTCCATTTGAGACTGCTCACCGAACTTTTTGATGTAGTCAGTGATAAGGTCTCGCGCGCTCCCTAGATCGCTCTCGTCATACTACACATTATAGGCAGGGCCAAATCCTTTCCACTTTACGAGATATTGAACCCGTTTTTTGCTCTTGCCTCCACGGCCCCGAGATCCTAATACCTTTTAATCAAGGTGAATTTCGATCTCATCTTCTCTATCCCCATTGTTCATACCGCATAAGGGGCGGAGGCTCCTTTTGAACTCGTCTAAATGGGTCTTCACCAGGCGGCGCTAGTGGAGTCAAGTACCCAAAAACAAAGGTAGGGTCTTCCTTGAAGATCCACACAAAGTTGAAGCCTCGCTCTCGGTCAGGGGACGACGTATTGTGGAGTTTGTGGACGTTCTTAACTGGGCCAGGTTTATCTAATCGTCGCACGTGTCCATTACAGAAACAGCTCCAAGTCCCTTGCGGCTTCAATTGGATGTTTACCCTGATAGAAGGACGAGAATACTTGGCAGAAGCCACACCTGTCGACACAAACACGCTTTTTTTGCACCACTTTTGCTTCATTCTGTGCATAGTCCTTTCTTTTCCTCGCACTCGCGTGTAGTCTTGTGATATGCCTCCAGTGCTTTATTGCCCTTAAAGTTCCAGTCTCGGTTTTATTTGCTCTAGCTCTGGACTAGTCAGCCCCTTTTACCTCTGGGCTTTTACCTGGTCAGCGCACTCAGAATTGTGGTCCGCCCTTGGATCTGATCAGTGGCCAGCGTCGGGTGCTTCCTTGCCTTTAGCAGCTAGGAACGTCGATCTGGCGATTAGGCAGGCCCAGTAGATCCCTGAAGTCTTGGGGCATTTCGAACGTACTGCTTGCTGCGTACTTGTCTCCCAGCAGAAATATTGCTGCGCTGAAACGGCGTTCACTGACACCACTATCGCAGATTTATCCTTGGCGATCGGACTTTCGAAGACGTGACTTATCCAACCAGTCGTCAAGCTTGTAAGAGGTGGTACCCCAAAGCGATTTTCTGTTCTTTCTGTGACCTCTGAGACAAAACAATAGAAATGGCCAACACTGGCTCAGCAAAACAAGTAGTGTTTGCTGCCATCTGCGTATCTTGTCGCAAAATACCATCTCCTCGATTGCTCTGGGGAAACGTCTTGTGCCCAGTGATTCATTGAAGAACGCAAGAAAACAATTACGATTATCCTCTTTGCTTCCGGCTTTGGAGAGCCTACTGGTAGTCACCGCGAAGAAGCTTTCGCGATAGAAAAGTCACACTTAGTAAAAAACGTAGATTAGAGGGTAAGTGTCTCAGCAATGAACAAAGACTGGTCGCTTCCAGGTAACACCATGCTTGAAGATGGAGAATAGATACTAATGACGTAGTGAGAGAAAAAAATTACATTCCGTATATATATATAGCGATGGCATATGATTTGGAAGAACTAAAATAAGGGCGAGGAGGAAGTCCTCGACTTCAGAAAATGGACGGGGAAATCATACCATGACTTTCAGAAAGGAGATCATTGAGTTGCATTGCAGTGCAGAGTATCTGGTACGCCTTTTGCAAACAGACCGTCGAATAAACATGGCAAGAGAGCCCACAATATCGGAAGGTCTGTCTATCGGAAGGTCTGTCTTTGTCTAATGAAACAAGGAGGGAAAAGGATGAAGTTGCATGGCTTATGGATGGATGAAAGAAGAGAGGAAAAGAGAATTTCAACGAGGAGGAAGTATTTATGGTGCTGTGAACGAAATACGGCCACATAGAGACATTCAAAGTGAGACCTACGCATTCATCAGCATCTTCAACCATCACTCATGACCATGAGCTTCATCAATTCAGTACTTGCAAATTTCCCCTCTACTGGCCTCCGTCACTACACAACACCTTCAACCGTCCACCCCTTCACACACCCATCAACGCCAACGCTCTTCACCGTCGAGTCATTGATCCACACCACGCCATTCACACCCTCTTTATGTGCACTACCTACACTGACTCTACCACCGGGCTTCTGCACACTCCAGACAAAGATATTCGTATCCAAGCCGCCACTGACAGCACGTCTCGCACCTTCGTCCCAGGCTATGCTGGTCACTCGGCCTGTATGGGATGACCACCGCGTAATAACGGCTTCAGAGAAGTTGTCTGTAGGAGTGAAGACAAGGATCTTGCCGGATGAGAAGCCGACAGCTAGGTAAGGGTGATCTTGGTTTGTTGCTGCTGGGCTGGAGAAAGAGAGCGATGAGATGGCGGACGGGAATGCCGGTAGAGTGTGTTTCAGCTGCAAATCTGTCGAGGAGTATATCCGAAGGACGTTGTCATCTGAGGCAACGGCTGTATGAGTATCATTTGCTGCTACAATAGTTGGCGAGAGTGATGGGGTTGAGACTTGCTTGAGGACGCTGTCGTCAGACTGAGAGAAGGCGGTGATGCCCTTGTGGGTCGCGACAATGATGCCTTTGGATGTTGCTGCGATGGAACGCGCTTGACCGTCTGTCTTTTGGTGCGAGCCCGTGAAAGTATTTGAGGATATGTCAATACTGCGCTGCGAATCATCCCAGCCACAGCTGAATATCTTTCCTGGGACGGAGGTGAGGCCGGACACGTAATTTGAATGTCCAGTGCCGTCAATGCTTGAGCCAGCCCCCGTTTTGGTAGGATAGGAATATATCCGTCCATCTGTGCTACCAGTGAAAAGGGTTGGTGAGGAGTCTGATGAAGATGACGAGGTAGTGAGTGCGGTTATATTCTTCTGCTGGCCTTGGACTACGCGAATGGGGTTTGGTGAAGAGGCTGAGAGGTAGTTCAAATCGCCAGAAAGGGAGAGTGATATGATCAAATCGTCTGAGCGTGCAGGGGGCCATACAACGCCGACTTGATGGTCGGGAATGCTGACTACTCCCTCGTCTGAGCCCAAGCGCCAGGAGTGAGCGGCCTTTCCAGTCTCAACGTCCCAGACCTTCACTGTTTGATCGGCACTACAGGTTGTGAATCGTTTGGAATCACGAGACCATGATACGCCGTAAATGCTACCCTTGTGTTCGCCATCCCCAATCTCTCCCTTCGCCTCTCCTGTTTTGCCATCATAGAGAAATATCTTCCGGTCTGCGCCCACACTCACGAGAGTACTACCATCTGGACTGAATGCAAGCCCGTATATATACCGTTGATGTCTTTTGAGACTGGTGTTGAACTTGAATGGTGCTCCATGGTAGAAAACGAGCGTGGAATCATCGCCTCCTGTGGCAGCTCGCAGCGGTCTCTGCTGCCTTATGCTCACACAATTGATCTGATCTGAGTGCCCCTTGATTTCGCCTACAGTGTTACCAGAGTCGGCTGTTATGCAATGCCCAAATTTTTCCTTTCCCCGCCCTACTGCAATAAGTCTCTGACTATCGCCATCCCAAGCAATGTCGTTTATTGGGCCGCTGATGATTGGATATTCACCCTTGGTGATGCCATTGCCTGTGCAATCCCAAACACGGACCGTGCCCGACTCATCGCCTGACGCAACGTAATAGCCAGAAGGGGAGAAGCGGGCGACCGTTGTTGTCGTCGTATGAGAGGTGTACTGTGTGCTCAACGAAGGTTCGTCGATAGAGCGAAGGATAATGGACTTGTTTGACTGTCCAGGACCGTAGTCAGCTACTGCCCATTGCGGAAAGGCACGTTAGGCACTAACGGCATAGGCGATTCGTTCCCCTTTTGGATCCGCCGAAAGAGGTGTGGGATGGCCTCGAGTCGTAGAGGGCTGAGCTGCCCAGATGCTCTCTGGCCGTAGTCAGGCTGAAGGCTTGAGAGGGGTTGATTTCAACATACCAGCTTTGATAGACATAGCGTAATGAGAGGCACAAATTCTGGGCTTCTACATGCTTTATAATTGCATTCGTAATGCTGCGTGGCTTTGCAAATCTTGACAGCAATAGGGTGCTAGACTAGTCGATTAATGAGTTAGATGTGTGTATGTAGGAGGAGATCTGGTGGCGAATTGGATGGAGGCCTTGTAGCAGATAGGCATCAGAAATAAACAAATAAAACGTTCGCCTCGGTCCACACGGGAGATCTACTGTACAAAATCAGACCTGCATGTATCCTGCAAGAATACGCTATATTGATGGGCAAATGTTGTTGAATGAATCAACGCTCGTGGAGAATGAAGCAAGAGTTCATTCGCTTATACACATTCATGCCTCTCTCAACTCATTGCAGTTCAATATGCATTCTGCGGGATATCCGAAACTCCCATCTATGCAAAGACAGGTTATACGTCCCATCTTCTATCCCGCTAATCAAAGTTTTGCCAACCAATTCTCAAACTCATCTACTTTCTCCTGAACGAACAGCCTTCTGTGAGACGGGCTTTGCCACCAGTACTTCAATCAGGTCAGCCTGCGTTCAACCAGTGTAATGAGTAGGGTATGTGCTTGTGGAAGTCTTGCTCTTTACAAAGCCATGTCTTGAGACGGAGTACTCATAAAGACACATCCGTTCCTGAAACAAAGCAACGAGAGTAGGGAAGGGTTGTGCGTACGGTTGACAGAGGACAGTTGAGCAGCCTCCGCAGACAACGACTGTCTGTGCGTGCGAGAAGACAGTTGTGATTGTGAAACATCCAGGGCATTTGACGTCCATGAAGAAGGATCGCGGCGCTGGGACAAGAGTCTGAGGACAGTATTAATTTCCCAAGCTCTTGAAAGTGTCACGTGAGGTTGATGTACCTTGAGTTTGTGCTTGCGAGCTTCAGACTGCGGCGTCGGATTCAGGAGATCTACTGCGAGAACCTTTCAAGGAATAGTCAGCGATCATGAACTTATATTCCCTTCGTGTAGGCTGAATGATAGGGGATCGGCTTTCATTGCCACGCTGCAGCTAAAGGTGGCACAAGAGCGACTTGACATACCATCTTGACGATTGAACCTTAGCTCTATGTTTGAAGTGCAGCTATCTATCGCCTAAGGCACTGAGGTTTGAAGGTCTAGGCGGAAGAAAGCTGTACGGAGGTTGCGAATGGTCTAAGATTTCGAGGCGGAATGACTACATGTGGATGATACGCCTTTAGCGAGATCTTCATTACATAAGCAATATAAGGCTTGGCAATCATAAATAACTGTTGATACAGCACTAATATGAGAAGTCGATATTCAAAAAATGATGTGAAAATGCTTGTCACTATGAAGAGCTAAAGTATAGTGACAGCAGATGTCTATCATACACCACTTTATCTATCGTAAATCGACCATGCTTTCTACATACAAAGGCCCTTTTGGCGGGACGAGATCAAAATCCAAAACTCCCCTTTTGATCAAATGCCATGGGTATCATCCAAAGTTTTGCCGTCCTGAACCGCCCAACGCCAAACCTGCTAAATGCGTCAACTCGTGTCACCAGATGCGCTTCTCCTCGTCGGCCACGTAAATAGCTCCCCTTGAAACCCTGCTTCAAATCATTGATTTGGCTAGAGGTAGCATTGTCATTGCCCAAAAGCCAAACACTCGTCCAGCGTATCAAAAAGCCTGTCGCGGTCCTGCGTGCTGCTTCCGGCCCAACCATCTACAGCGGGCTCCTCCCAAACTATTCCATTGGTTACGTTGCCATTGGTCAAGTTAGTTTCATGAGTGGCAACGCCATTCATAAGCACATCGTGAGTTCCGTTCACCATAATGCTGTCAGTATCCGGAACTTTCGGTACAGTGGTGCTATTAGCACTCGAAGTTGGGCGGCCAAGACCTGGAACGCTGAGATCCAGTTCTGCATCATAAGTGTCCCATCCCTCCAACACGCCTTCCGGCCAGCTACCCATCACATCCGTGATGATGTCCGGCATTGGCCCAAGCGAGCAGGAAGCGATGCCCAGAGAGACTCGCAAATCGGCCTTAGAAAGCGGCCTTTGGCCAGGGACGCCCATGCTAGCTGATGAATGCAGGGGAGGGGGTTTGCCTACATGGCCATTCGTATAGCCGTTTTTTGCGTTTGATGAGAGGAAGTTGTTTCGAGTGAGGGAAATGACGCTCCCGACTACGTCTTTGATGAACATCTCGGTAGCCGTGACCATAAATTCCGCGCACTGGTCTGCTGGTCCATTGGGCAAAGCTTCTTCGTAACATATTGGAAGCATTCGGTTCTGGATTGAGGGTGAGTCCGGGAATTCGAGCGTTTCATGGAACAAAGGATGGGTGTAGCGTTTCCGGATTTCAAGATCCCAGTCTACATCGATAATTAGTAAGCTTAGCAGACTACATACAAGGGAACTCACTGGTCTTATTAAGCCCGCCGGCGCTGGCCGGCACACTGTCCTGTAATTTAATAGAGCGCGCAACGCGATATTCGTGCATGGCGATTGCTGTTGCGGATGTATTGGGATCATGAGTATCGCGCTGCAAGCACATCACGAGTATACGTCAGCTTCAAGATAACGTTCACGTGAAGTTGAACTGCATGTGTTCAAATGAAGTGAATGATTCGCTTCTTAGGAAGCAGAGACGGGGGCGTTCATACCTCACCAACAGCTTTCAGTCTCTTCCTATCTCTTCCTGGTAAGGCCATCACTTCTCTTCTCAACCTTTCCTCTACTTTGTCATTTCCCTTGCCCGCCGCGCCGCCTCCAACGACGGAGGGTTTGTCGTTCGCAGCAACCCATGGTGCCACGCCAGGCTCTGGTGGCTCTCGATACGCGTTGGCATAGAGCGCAGTGATGAGTGAGTTGTGAAGGTGTTCCGTCTCGGGAGATGCGCAAATGTAGTAGTCTATGCGCAGAGACAATTCGGATTGATTGAGCTTGCCTTGTCCATGTTAGTTCATCGCTTTTCTGCACTGGCGAAGCGCTAGAATGCAGGACTTGGCCAGGTACGCACCGAGTACAAATTCTTTGATAGCCTCCTTGTAGTCCGCCCATCTTTCCCCTACGGCAGTCTTGAGATTTGTGTATATGGGCTCGAGGTCGACTCGTTGCGACCCTTTGTCGTTTGAGGCTTTAGCCGCCTTGGGAGCGACCGCAGAGGTAGTGATGGCATTTGGTTTCGAGAGTGTAAGTGAGGAGGGGTTGAGGGATGTCTGCAATGGCTCGGCGCTGTTGAGGGAGGCGGGGTCAATGTCGGGCATAGCGTTATCGACGCCGGAATCGTTATGGGCGTCTCCGCCTCATGGGGGATGCGAAAAGCCGATTACCCTCATACATGTGATGTGGGCAATGTCAATAAAGCAAAATTATTGATGAACGAGCGTGGTTGTGTCCGCAAAGTGATGGGCAAATGTGTGGTTGTATGGGTTGTCGTTCATTTTGCGCCTCAGCGACACATTTCTTTGCCGCGGCTGAGAGGCCCAAAAATTGGTAGTGAAATTCAATCTCACGGACCAAGCTACAAGAGTGAAATGCCTAGCAAAGGCAGACTTTTGATTGTATGCTGATTATTACTATTCATTGTAACTTAAGAAGGTCTTCATCGAAGACACCGAAGAGCTTCTCTATCTCTTTGCCCATTCCTTTGATCTCCTCTGACAATTGCCCCGTTACTAGCGCTTTCAGAGGATTAGTAGTGCGCATCGTAAAATATTTATACATCACTTACAGAAGGCATACAACGATTCAAAGTCTTCGTCGGTAGCTCCGATCTTCTCTTTCTCCTCTCGTCTGAATCGAAACATTTTCGCCAGCAGTCTGTCTCGGGTATGACTGACACCAGGCAGAGCTCCATTCATTGGGAACTCGATTTTCATAGAAGAAGCAAGCACTACGTACACGTAAGTCGAGTTCTTCTATTAGGAGAAGCCAAATTCACCTTGAAATAAGTGACTGATCCGGGTGCACACCGCAGTCCGCTCCTCCTCCGTGTATTTGTGTAGCGCAGCCTCGCCTTTCGAGGCCTCCGAGTTCTTTAGTATCATCACATTCAGAGCATGGAACGCGTCTAGCATAGCACCTGTACTTTTCAAGATCTTACCGTAGGCTGCTTCAGGAAACGGTCCTCTCAAGTGCAATTCTGATTTAGCGGATCCACGTAGACTCTCGAGTCGCGTGAGGAAGCGGTGCAGTTCGAATTCCTCTCGGAGGTCCATGTACGCTTGCGGCTCGAAAGGAATGTTCAGGGGATCACGCTTCCATATCAAACCCATCCGTAGCCACAAAAGGCTTAAGCCGTCCTTGAACTTCGTACTATCGCTGATTGGGAAGATCATACGGGTAATGATGAGACCCCAGATGCAGCTATTCATCTTGTCAGCTACCGAAACGATAATATCTCGTTGAGATGACGGTCCTTACCCAGAGATCACGGCCGCCGTTCGATGAAGCGTAATCTCGGTAATGACTGGGTCAATGCCACCTTCATCTGGGTCGCCTGGGGCGTCATGAACAGCGACGGAGTATGCGTACAGCGCAGAAAGATTGTACGTCAAGACAATAAATCGACCAAACGGCCCTTGCCCCTTGCCAATAACGATGTAAGAGCACCACAGGCACATCACCCAGCCGAAGAAGGCGAGTAAGAATACATTCCTGTCAGCAATTTCCCACGACACGATAGCGCATACAGCGCCTATCACAGTACCAATAAACCGAGACCAGCCTGTGGTGTTTGAGGCTCCCAAGGTCATAGTACATACGAGAATGTATGACAGAAGACCCCATTCGCCGCGCCACCTTTGATAGAAGGGTCGAGTAGAGCTCAAGAATGACGGCAAGGCGTACAGCGCAGCTCCTACTCCTACTTTGACAGCAAATTTGATATCGTCCCGACGAAAGAAGCCAAGGGCCCGCCATAATCTGTACCGATATTGTTCTATGCGCGACTTGTTGCTCAAATACTGGCCATATTTATCACTCGTTTTCGTCTTTGAGACACCTGGCAAGTTACCATGAACGTTGTTGGTTTCAGGATCGGTGGCGCTAATTTGCCCTTCAATCATAAGCTGTGAGCACTTGATGCTATTGGCTAGCATACTTACCGAAATCTGCTCCTGGAGGTTTTGACTCTGGCACTGGTCGCCAAAACCTCAACCAGGCCCAAGTCCTCCCATCAGGTCGTTCTTCGACCTCTAATTTGAGATCGTCTAAGATCTCGAGATACGTGATTAATTCATTAGCAAAGTCTTGAAGGGAAAAGCTAAAGTAACCACAACTCGCGGCTACTTCCTCAAAATCTGCTTCCATTTCCATGGACTTGGACTGCGTGATTTCTTTGCTTTTGTAGAGCTGTTCTAGTGCCTCTCTCCGCGACTTGTTGTACAACGCAATGGCCTCCTTTAAGCTAAACGTATAGTGGTCATCTGTGGTGAAGTTTCCTTTACGATCAAAGGGAACCTCATTCAATATCTTCTGCATTGTTACTGCCAATGATTTCTAGTTCAAACTTAGAATTCAATTTCAACATCTCAATCTTCACCTACCATTGAAGGGCCTAATTGCGCGATAAAGCGTGTGAAGATGTCGGAAGGAGAGCGGATTGGCGGAAGGGAATTTGAATCGTCATCAGAAAGCACCCGAAAGTCCATTTCTACGGGGTCATTTGTCTCGATTGATCTGACTTCAGGTGTCTCATCGAGGGATTCCAACATAGTCCGCGAGCGGGGGGTGAGTTGAGACCATCCAGACTGAAGTATGACGAAGAACGTGTTTGAAGTCTTCTATTACTCCCATAAGATTGTTGGGCCACAATAGCTGGTTGCTGAAGTAAGATGAACTGAGTAGTAGCAGCACTACGCAAGCCTCCGATATTTTGTGCAAGGCGTTGCATACACTTGACCATTTTCGACTCTAGATGATATACCTTTTCACTACCTAGGACGTAGTGCTCCCTCTTCGCTTCTTTTAGATTTTTGCTCATAGAGGCGAATATTTTCTTGTAGTTAGCATAAGCGTCTGCGTAGTCCTGGCTTTGCAATTCTTCATCTGAACCCGTGAGAAACCCACGGGTGATTACAGCCAAGACGTCACCAAAAAGGTCCGTCATTCGTATCATGTCTGCACGTAGGTCTTTGCACGCTGATACGGGGAAAAGCAGGAGTGACGTGATGGTCGAGAAGGCGACACCCATGAGAACCATTTTCAACTCTTGGTTCACCTTTTCAACTGAGAACTGTGCGACTTGCACAGCGCCTTCCTTTGTCAAGACAGTGATCAATGCAAGCGCCGCTAGAGAACATGAGATATTCACAACGGCATGACTATATCTCTGCTTGACCCACCCGACGAACCCTAAGCCTCCACCACAAAAGACTATCAGAACAATGACATGCCCGACAACGATCAAGTCCAGGGACTTGCCGAACAGGATTGATACGCCCATGCTAGAAAACGAGACGGCGGCAACGTAGAGCCATGCGGCCATGGAGCAAATAAGAGCTTCACACGCGCTGCCGATTGAGCGAGCAGGGTGGTAGTAGACTGTGATAGTAGCGACAACATGTTTGCCGCCAGATTTGCCCAGAGAATGATAGATCCATGGAACGAAAGTTGCCATGCTACCAAGGAGGTAGGCAATGCTGCACTTGAAGACGCCTCTGCCGGTTCTTGAATTGGCAAAGGCCAATGTATCTTGCCCTCTTCGCTTGACGTATTGAATACTCCTTTGCACACTAGACTGCTGCTTTTCTGGCGACACAGCATATTCTCCCAACAGAGGGGACCTTTGCTCTTCAAACACGCCATCCCTAGGGCTGGGAGGTCCGAAGGTCACATTTCCTTTGACACGTTCCCCACTTGGTAAGACCAAAGTAGCTTGTCGGAGCTTTAAGATGAACAAATGTTAGTGTCACACTGGTACGGCATTGACGAGTCAAAGCTTACCGAAGGTCTCTCCCCAATTGAACGACGCGCTTGGCCATTGATAGCCTGAGCATTAGGCGGCATCACCGAACATATCAGGTCTGATGCTTCCCCGCGGAGGAGGAGAAGTCTGCTTCATTACCCCTTTGCATCAGCGGGTACGTCCTCTTCCAGAATCTCTGTCAGATATTTCCGATTCGGCTTGGCTTTGTCTTGGTCCTCCAGATGACGGCGGCTGGGGCGGCTACGGACTGCATCCAATGACGAATGGATCATTACAAACAACAAGGGCCATAAACTTTGCATCCACTTTTGAATATGGCCTCCAAATTGCTGCCTCGAATATCGAGATGCATAAGTCACAATACAAAAGTCTCGCGCCTACCGCAATGCAGACACCTGAGTGTTACCTGCTCACGGGCGTCGGATGCGCTTCAAGTAGTAAGTATATGATTCAAGAATTCTTGTCCACAAAAGTGACCCTGTATAGCATCGCGATACCTCCGACAACAATCCCTCAATACCTTTCTCATTCAATGCCATCAACCAAAAGCTCATCGCCGAAATCCTCAAGCGCTACCCTCCACAGTACAAAAAGGCCGCTGTAATGCCGCTACTAGATCTCGGCCAGCGCCAGCACGGCTTCACCAGCATCAGCGTCATGAATGAAGTCGCACGACTGCTAGAAATGCCCCCAATGAGAGTCTATGAAGTCGCGACCTTCTACACCATGTATAACCGAGCGCCCGTAGGACGTTTCCACCTCCAAGTTTGCACAACGACACCGTGCCAATTGGGCGGATGCGGTTCGGATAAGATCATGAGAGCCATTGAGGATCATTTGGGCATACATGCCGGTCACACAACTAAGGACGGTATCTTCACGTTTACGGAAGTCGAGTGCTTAGGTGCCTGCGTCAATGCGCCCATGGTGCAGATCAATGACGATTACTACGAAGACCTGACCCCAGAGACGACTGTCACGTTACTGAAAGCGCTGCAAGCAAGCGCCGAGACCACAGGAGCGGCCGGCGGGACAGCTGGGATCGTAGGGGAAAGCGATACTGGCCACGGAGGCAAGAAAGGTGCAGATCGGGGTCAAGAGCCAGGCCACGTGCGTGATCAAGGGAGAGGGTATGCCGCAAAGGGGATCAAGTTGCCCAGTCCTGGTCCAATGAGTGGAAGAAAAACATGTGAAAACATCACAGGTCTCACGAACTTGACAAGCGAGCCATGGGGAAATGAGACGTTGAGGAAAGATGGGGCTTTGTGAAGATGTGTATATATATCTGACGTTGCAATGAAGCGGTTCGCTCTATATTGGGTATCTCATTGGTCCTCTGAACGCCTGGCTAAGTGGATCGCTGTTCTTTTCGTTATCATTGTTTATTCGTCAGCTGAAATGTATGCCTTCTTGATTCATAGCCAGCAATAGCCTCAGGAAATCGCCTTCATCGCATTGCCTCGCTCGACGATCCGCAAGACCAGTCTTGTCCTCCAAAACCCTTCGCACTTTCCCCCTCACCAGCTGTGCAACCTTGCCGCCCCGTTTTCGCTTGCCTAGGGACGCCGCAGCAGGCTTGCTTTTCGTCCCATCCTTTTCTCGCAGCATTTCGTCCATCTCCATGTCTACATCATTGATACCTTTCCATTCCTCGTCTTCGAGAGACTGCTCATTTTCAGGTTGCACATCATCAATTGCCATGTTCACTTCTTCTTTTTCTTCACCAGCCCCGTCCTCAAGGGAGACATTATTTTGCGTACACCAAGTCTTATAATTGGCCTCTAACAAATCCATCACCGTCGTTGTCCCCAGAAAACTCGATCTAAGCGTCTTATTCTTCCGCACAAACACTATTCGCAGCAATCCATCCCATTCGTCAAAGTCCAGCTGTGGTCTAGGCCGCTTGGGCACAAGTCTGACAACGCTGCTCTCGACCGCAGGTGGAGGCTTGAAATTCGCTTTTCCGATTTTCATCACGTGTGCTACGTGGGCGAACATCTGCGTGTTCAGAGAGAGTCGACTATAGAGAGAAGAAGCAGACGAAGCAGTAAGGCGTTGTGCGAATTCTTGCTGGTAGGTGAGGACGCATGTTCGTGGGGCAGGTTGATGGGACAAGAGGCGAGTCGTCAGCGGTGAAGAGATCTGCACAGGGACTTAGAATGCACTTGACCAATTCGATTGACGTGAGAAGAATGCAGACCTGATATGGTGTATTACTAATGCAAACATCAAAATACGGCCACTCCATTTTGCACACATCCCCTATCAGCACCTCCAACCTCTGAGCCTCAGGCTTTCCTTGTACCCGTTTCGTCACCTCGGCTGCCATTCTGGGGTCCAGTTCCACAGCTATGACCTTCTTTGCTTTTTCCAAGATCTTGACCGTCAAATTTCCTGTCCCAGGCCCAACTTCAAGGACGATGTCGCTCTGCTTTAGGCCCGCTTTGTCCACAATTGCTTGCGCTACGCCAGGGTTTTTGAGAACATGCTGTCCTATGTCCGTTTTCATCCGAAAGATGGCATTGGCGGCATGGCTTTTTGGAACGGCGGCATAAGGGCTGCTTTGGTGGCCAGCGCTATTGCGCTTGCCTTTGCTCTCTTTCGGCATCTTAGAAGTGGGTAGCTCAATTTTTCACCTATTTCATCAGCCAATCAGTCGCAATATTGAAATGTTCCATCACGCTATGTTCTTCTCGAAGCCCACAGATATCAAATATTGAGTTCATAATTTTTATGCATGTCTATCGATAAGACATAAGGTTGCCAAGACTTCAGCATCATAGCGGAAAATTATGAGTTTTTTTAACGGTGAAAATACGGTTTTTATGGCGTTTTACTTAATAACCAAATTACCCGCGTATCAGATCTACAAATATTCCTTTATATCCTGCTTTTTCTGTAATTCTTGCAATTTTTCTATCTTCACCGGAGTTCGAACAAGCTCCTATAAAGCGAGGTGGTGCTATAGCCTATATCAAGATCGTCGTGGCTGTAGAATTCCTGAAGGTAGTCTCGGCATAGCTGTCATATCGGGTTAGCGTACTGGACTGAGTTAGTGATGAGATGGATTTACGCTGTTCCGGACTTTCGTCGTTGTACCTTCATTTTCCCTGCAGACACCCATTTTTCTTTCATTCAAGGAGAGACATATATGTAATGTCCCTATGTATCAGTGGTGTCTGACGGGTGTTCATGGATACTTGGTGAACCCTCCAAAGGATAAGGTAATCCAACTTGCAAACAGTGAGGAGTGGCCTGGGCGAAAGACCATATGCTGTGCAGTGATGTGAGGCGGGGTTAGGCACTACTTTAGAGTAATCAAGATTGATTGTATTAACTACCGGAGGGCGGAAGCTATATACGTTTTTTAGGAGCGACAATCTATTAACGAGAGTGTACGTGGTTTTCGAACAGTCACATACTGTCAAGGCCTTCTATGGCCCTTTGACTCTATAATATCAAGGTGAGTAGGGAACTACTCCAGTCGAAAGAAACACAAGCTGTTGTTAAGACATAACGCAGCAACGAATAAAAACTCCTAACTTTAAGCCTGGTATAGTACTGAAGTTTATCTCAGGGTCGCTACACGGCCGCCCAGCGCCAGCGGGTGCGGCCTTCATAACATTACTTTTATCTATCCATCGATACCAAGCTCTTCAAACAGTCTTCAATGTTGTCCAAGGGTTTGTTCTCTTAGCAAGCCCAGCTCAACCTCGCTATTACCCGTTTCCGCAGGGACGGTTTTGAGATGAGGATCAGATTGGTTTACTTTCCTTAAATCGAATGGTTCAGCCAAGACACCCAGAATCCTGAGGTACCAGCGAGATCGAGAGCCGACGCGACGTTGTTTCACAAAAACATGACCACCTAACTCTACTTGAATCTTTCCGGACTTGTTCTCTTCCGTCTTTTGACTGTCATACTCATCGAGGGAAAGAATTCGGCCGATCAAACATTGTGCCTCTTGTGTCGTGTTGACGATTACATGAATTAGAGGCTCGGTCGTGTTGACACCAGCAACGATCCATCCTGTAATGGCCCGTGCAAAAAGTGCGGCAGCGAGGATCAATATCAATACTAGTGTGGCAACAGGCAATGCAATCAATTGTGCCGAAGCAAAAGTTGCTGTACCAAAGACAAAGACACCGATACTGAAGCATTTACTGATAAGACGCAAGACTGACTTGGATCGATGATCGCCCTTGCTTATGACTGATATCATGACTAAGATGGCATTCCGTGGCCGAGTAAATTGCTTCGAGCCATGGAGAATCGCTTCCCCGGCCTTCACGCTGGCGAGCTGATGTAGCACCTGTTTGGCGCTAGCGTTTGAGTCCTCGAGTTTCGGAAGGATGCTATCACCGTCTTGAATGCTGATGTCGTATGGGACGTCTGACACAAATAATTTCCAGTTTTCTTTGAAAGGGAGCTGAGCCAAACTTTCAGTAATCGCGGTCGCGGTAACTGAGAAACTTCATTAGGGAGGTTTGAGGCGTTATGACAAGAATGGCTCACCCAAAAAGTACCACAGGTGAAACCAATATCTGGAGATACAGTACCAAACTAGAACACCACCCTGCTCGGTTATGGCCATCGCCACTTGTGCGCCAGCTGAGAGTACGATCATGCCTAACAGTCCTATCCAAATGTGGCCTTTCGCTAGACGTTGGCTCTCGTTTTGGCGTACACGAACCAAGATCCTGTCCACCACTTGGTCAAAATACCCATCTATTCCTTTCTGCGCTGCTCCCAGGCGTCCAGATGGAGCATTGTGCGAGGGCTCAACTTTTCCGTCGGTCATCGTGTTGCCATCTGCGTCGTTCCTGTAATCATCTATGTTTATCGGAAGGATAGAACTTCCAAATGATAGTGTCATTGCAAGGAAGCCTCCAAATGGTATCACGGTCACCAGACGCCAACTCTCCGTAGTTGGAGCGCCTAGCAGTGCACCGATAGTAGGTAAAAGAGCCAGGACATTGGCGGCCGCTGCATACAATGCCTTCCTATTATCATCAAGGTTTTTAAAGCTCAGTTGAAGTGCCTGGTTGCAGATAGCTGCTTCACCTCCTGACCTGACACAGATACCACGATTGATCCATGAGTCGATGTAGAGTGTTTGGTAAATTTTATCCGCTGACGACGTGCAGTTTTTGGCACTGGCGGCGTAGGCGTTTGCAATCAGGCTCGATAGAGACAGCGATATGACCAGCCTCCCCAGCTTCGACATTGGGCGCGATTCCCGGACAGGCATGAAAATAATAGGGATTATGAACTCTAATCAGGTTCAAGATATCGCGATTCCTGTGCAACTGATGAATATTCTACTTCAGCCAAGTATTTCAAAGTTTTTCAGGAACTTTCTTACTACGCAAGATCTCTTAAAATTATATACTCTTAGATTGCGCTGAGATGGAAGAAACGAGGCTGAACAATCCATCCTATTTGACCCTTGATCCTTCCAGACCATCGCCAACCATCTATAGATGGCTTCAACACGGGATCAAAGCAGGCTGAGAATACAGCACAGGGATGGGAAATTGCTTAATCACACAACACGAGGGGCGTGCATAAATAGCTCCTGCCACCCAGCAACAAGGCTGAAACTTCAGGAAAGCGTCGAAACGGTCATAGGCATGGGCGGCAGGTGTGCCAATACTTTCCCATCAGATGGAGACAAGGTCTTGGACTTATGGAGGAGAGCCTGTGGTGGATGCAATCACGCGTGTGTAGTCACCAGTTCTTCGTCACTTCAAGCTAGGCAGGTAAGGTTACAGGAAGACTGTTAACATTATTCGTTCTTCTTTACCGCAAGACCTATCATGATTTCGTCCGAGGCATTATCCTTGCTTTGAAATTGAGCTCTGCCACACCGCGCATGGGAGAACGAGCGAATGCCGCCCTTGTGAGTCGAAGATGACGCGCTATCGCAAGTACCGGTAAGCCCTTGGCGGTGAAAAAAAGTAGTAGAGGTAGCTCGCAAGCCCTGCTTACGCTGCTAGGGCAGCTTGAGTAAGGTCGTTCTCATGTTCTTGACCCGTTACAGATAGTCGAAAGGACAGAAGTCCTCTTTGTATATTTCATTGCTAATGACAGCCCGCTTGCGAGTTGCGAGTTGCGACGAGTCGCTCTCTATTAAATGCCGACGATCTACTGCTTAGCTTCTCTCTTAGTCAGCGATAACCACCAAGTACAGCAAATCAGGGGCTGGTTTCGGACTGGGTATGATCTAGTCTACTTGCAGTTTGTGGTGGGGGGTGGGTGCTAGGAGTGAATACCGCCTTGTCAAGAAACTTGACCACAAGAGGCTTGGAGCCAACGAATGTGTGGTGCAAGGTAGATGTTCAATGATTTTCATGGATCATTTCCTCGTATATGTTCAAACGGAGAGTGTGATTTTAGGAGAAGGTCGGTTCAGATGTTATGACTATCCATGATGACATACAGAAGCCTGTGCCATTATAATCCGGCATCTCTCAAGTATCAAGCGAGCGATTCTCTAGAGGCGAACTAGAGTCAGGCGTCCATGGTCTTTAGCACCTTGTCGGCTTGCGAATTTTATTTATACTGCGCCTGCTATGGTTTCTAGACAGGTCATGCATCCCTTTACGTAGCTTCCCCTTACTTTGTCTATCATTTCGCCGCTCTTTTGCAAATGCCGGTGCCACTGTATTTCTTCTCTATAAAATCCTCTCCCAATGACTGTGGATCATTCTCTAGGCAAGTGCTCTCTTCTACAAAGGTAAAAATGGCGGCCATATATGGAAGGCTTGAAATGTCTTACAATCTCTCGTTTACGACTCTTTCTTTGGTTTCTGTCCTTGCTGGATTCATCATGAACAAGATCACAAATCTAGCTCCCGTCACAGCATTTGGAGTAACCTATCTGATAGTGGTCCTCTCCTACTATATTCTTTACCAGTCATGGATATATCCATTTTATGTGTCACCTCTTCACGGTATCCCTACCCCGCCGTGCTTCCCACTCTGGGGTCATACGCCCATTATCATTACAAGCGAGATGAGCGTGCCTCAGCGAAAGTGGCACCAGCAATATGGGGATATCGTCAGATATTTCTATCCTTTTGGTATTGAGAGGCTTTCCGTTGTCGACCATGAGTCTATCAAACAAACTACAGTCAGCAATCCTTACAACTACCCCAAACCACCAACAGTTCGAAATTGGATGGCAAGATTATTGGGTAGTAATGGAGTTCTCCTCGCAGAAGGCGACGTACATATTAAGCAACGAAAAGCTCTTGCGCCTGGTTTTTCGACACAATCCATAAAGGCGCTCTGTCCCATTTTCTGGCGCAAGGCACTGCTACTGAGTGAGATATGGCGGCAGGGGATGGCTGAAGCCAACACAAATCAGAAGTCTATTGAAGTGCTCGAAGGTCTCAATCGGACAACTCTCGATATCATCGGCCAAGCGGGCTTTGGAACGGAGATTGACTCGCTACGATATCCAGAGGCGCCGCTACGAGCAGCATACCAGGCTGTCTTCGCGTTTGATGTTGCAGCAAGATTCTATCACGCCATCCATACCTGCACGATGTTTGCCAAATATCTGCCTATGAAAACGAACCGCGATATGGCTAGATCTAGGAAGGTCATTCGTGACGCAGCTACTCAAATCATCGAATCGAAATTGTACAAAGTCAATTCGACGGACAAGGACATTATCGCGTTGACCATCAGGAACAACAATTCTGCTGGCGCGGACCGCTTGAGCTTCGACACCATGAGAGACCAAGTCATGACATTCCTCAGCGCAGGCCACGATACCACAGCGACCGGAGCGGCCTGGACATTACATTTGCTAGCCAAGTACCCACACGTCCAAGAGCGTCTGCGAGCAGAGATCAAGCAGCACATGAGCTTCCTCTTCGACCCTCACAGCCGCGAGAACGATGTAAACATCGCAAGCGTAGATGTCGACAACCTCCCATACCTCGACAACGTATGCCGCGAGTCCCTCCGCTATATCCCTCCCATCCCCCTAACCTCCCGCCAACTCATCTCTGAAGACCGACTCGCAGGCCACGTGATCCCGCCGCAGACTTACGTCGCTATCCACGCCAACGCCATCAATCGCCTGCCGCAATACTGGGGCCCTACGGCGGGGGAATTCGATCCTGATCGCTGGGACTGTCTGCCGAGTACCTACAGCACAAGTGCGTTCATGACATTTCTGCAGGGTCCTAGAGGGTGTATCGGGCGGAAGTTTGCGGAGACGGAGATGAAGACGCTGCTGTGTGCGTTGTTGAGCCGGTTTGTGTTTGAGTCCAACGAGAGGTTTGAGGATCCGGAGGATGTGAAGATGTGGAGGTTGGTGCTAAGACCGAGGGATGGGGTTCATTTGAAGGTTAGTTCGCTGGTGTGAAGGGCATGAAGGGCCCAGTGCAATGGAGGGCTGAAACAGTAGGTGTGCAGCCAGGAATCTGCTCGTCCGTTCAATATTGGTTCCCAAACTTGGGACCGAATTAAGATCATTGTACCTAAGAGCGCTAAAATTGCGGACTCTGGTCTTGTCCCGCGAATTCCTTGCTCCGATAAGTCTAGTAACAAGAGAAAATCATGTTTGCAGTCTTGCTACCCAATCTATAAAGAATGTCTATGAAGTTTCCTAAGCAAAGCAACGCCTATATGAGTGAAGATCGCCGTTTTCTCGCATTTGACCAGTCTAGTGCAAGAAGTCATTCTCCCAATATTAAATCTTCGTGTCCTCCCGGGCACATGCTGGCTCGGTTGCAATAAGCTTCACAAGATTTGCCATCAAGGCCAGCACACTGTAGTGTTGCCCTTTGATTAGCAAGTTCTCTCCATACACATTGATATGGTATCAAGCTACGAAAGTATTGCCGCCGCAGGGGAAATCAAACTTATTCTGAACGAAGCAGAAGTCTTCCTCGCACACCTGGTGGTGATTTAGTTTTCTGTTCAACAGCATTTCTGTGAGGGGAAGGCTATTTTGCTCGAGATGCGGTTGAGTGAAACCATTATTGCAGTGATCATTGTTGGGGGCTGGGATGGCGATGGCAGCGCCAACCTGGAAGAAAGCAGCGATGGTATTGAAGAAACGCATATTGGTAAAAGTGTTGGTGTTTTTCCTTGTTTGAAGTTGGGGGTGTTTATTTGTTGTTTATGGCAGAGATGGCGAGTAAGTAAATTCTTTTGTTCTTGTGTTCTGATGTCTAATGAGGAGATGAAATCTGGAAAGGGACTCCTTTATATATCCATACTCAAAAGGAACCATATCATCACCGCCAGGGAGGCACAGCACTCCTTTTCGTCATGTTGTCGTCTATATTCAGACCCGAGGTTATAAATTCTCTTCCATGAAACCTCTCGGCATGCGATATGATTACAGACTGTCGGCGACTCCGCGGATCTTCACTTTTCACGGCGGTAAAGGGAGGAGATGGCAACGACGGGAGTCCGTGGAAAAGTCATCCGACAACGCAGTGGATCGCAGTCCTACAAGAGCATTTGCCCCCAGACGGAGTAAGAGCATCATTTGTTCATGATCCCCTGTCCCCGGAGGCGATGATTGTGGTGGAGAAAAAACGTGGCGCGCGAACGAGTTAGACAAGCATCTCGCGTATGCACTGTAAGCACGAATCAAAAGTCAGAAATACTGGGTATGACTTTAACAAGCGATATTCTATCCTAATGCAGAAATGGTACGCGAGCTGCTCTATCTGATATCAGGACTTCGAGTCGCCTCTGGGCAATTCTGAGTACACAACAGGCAAGGAGCGGGGTGTAATGAGATGCTCAGCCATATTTGTTTTCTAGGAGAGTATGTTACTGCTAGTCAGTATCTTAGCGGAAGATGGTGACTGTAGGCGTAAGACGTCTTCGTTCCTGATGTGAAGATCTCGTTGTCTGCAGAGCTGGTTGAATAGTGTAAGTCAGGACGTAATTCGACCTCAAATTCTTGGGTAATATCGTTATAGCTGGGTTCGGCGGACGAAGATATCAAGGGCATTTCCATATAGCATATTGTAGCATTTGAGTCAGAACAGCTAATACCTATTCCTATTGAACAGCGATAAAGGGATAAAGTTGGTAGCCGCCCCTGATTCTACTGCCTCAGGGAACGGCATCGCGAACGCCGGGTAACCAGCGGAACGGACCCGCCAAGGCATCCTCGAATTTCTTTCTGCCTCCAATAACACGCATTACGAGTCAACATGCCGGGACGACAGGATTTCCTGAGCCAACAAGCCCCTGAAAACTACGTCGCTGGCTTGGGCAGGGGCGCTACTGGCTTTACCACTCGGTCAGATCTCGGCCCTGCAAGAGAAGGTCCAAGCGAGGACCAGATTAAAGCTGCCCTCCAGAAGAGAGCGGAGCAACTTGGGGCGCAGCCAAGTGCCTACGGGCTCCCAGAAAAGAAGGAAGATGATGGCAATGACGATGATGAACGATTTCAGGATCCAGAAAATGAGACTGGGTTGTTCGCAAGTGGAGATTTCACCAGGGAAGATGACGAAGCGGATAGGATATACCAGGAAGTGGACGAGAGGATGCTGAGGAGAAGGCAACAGCAAAGGTTAGTCGTCACTTTTATAGCCCCGCATTATCCCCTTCCCCAGTCATATGTGACAAATGGTTTATCGTATGCCACCTTTGTGAAAGTGCAGATTACCGACTTGAGATCCGTCGATCCTTCTAGGGAAACGCGAGAAGCGCAAGAAAAACGTGACTATGAGATCAAAAACCCAAAGATACAGCAGCAATTTGCAGATCTGAAGAGAAGTTTGTCCAGCTTGACCGAGGAGGAATGGGCAAGCCTTCCGGAACCAGGTGACCTGACGCGCAAAAACAAAAGAGCAAGGACTCAGAACCACGAGAGATTCTATGCTGTTCCAGATAGTGTCATTGCAGGAGCCCGAGACTCTACAGAATTTGATACCAATGTCCAGGACGACGGCAACGCGAATGGCAATGGAAACGCAAATGGCGAGATTGATGGCACAACGACCGATTTCAGGACGATCGGCGCAGCAAGAAACCGAGTCCTTAACAGCAGACTTGATAGAGCAGAGCAATCCGGCACAGACACATCGTCGGGGACTGCGACAAATGTGGATCCGAAAGGATATCTGACAAGCCTAGCACAAACGGAGCTCAAATCGGCAGACGTAGACGTGGGTGATATCACTCGAGTGCGGGGTCTGCTGGAATCAGTCATCAAAACAAATCCAAAGCATGCGCCTGGTTTCATTGCAGCTGCTCGACTGGAGGAGGTGGCCGGAAAGCTGGTGCAAGCTTGCAAGATTGCTGAAAGAGGATGTCAGATAAACCCTCGTAGTGAAGATCTCTGGCTCGAGTACATTCGACTTCAGGAGAGGAGGTCAGGAGACAACCATAACGCCAAAGTTGTTGCAGCGGATGCTATAAAACAAAACCCAGAATCCGTCCGCCTATGGCAGAGTGCCATGTCATTGGAGACAGATCGCAATGCCAGAAAGCGTGTAGTACGAAAGGCCATAGATCGGCTGCCGAAGTCCGTAGTCTTGTGGAAGGCACTTGTCAATGAAGAAGAATCCCCTGAAGAGGCTAAGCTGCTTTTATCACGAGCGGTAGAAGAGCTACCATACTCTGTTGAACTTCATTTGGCGTTGAGCAGGCTCTGTTCGGGGAATGAAGCCATGAAAGTGCTTAATAAGGCTCGAACACAAAACCCCACAAGCCACGAGATCTGGCTGGCGGCTGTCAGGCTACAAGAAGCCATGGATCAGCCATTAGACAAAGTCAGACAATTAATGAAGAGAGCCATTCAATCCCTTGCACAGAATTCTGCCATGCTCAAGAGAGAAGAATGGATAGCAGAATCAGAAAAGCTCGAGGCAGACGGCATGGTTTCGTCAGCTACAGCTTGCATTCAAGAAACGTTGAGCTTTGGCCTAGACGAAGATGATGATGATCTAAAGAAGCTTTTCAACTCTGATGCTCAAGCCTCTCTGGCGAAAGGAATGTACGCGACCGCTCGAGCTATCTATGCTTACACGCTTCGGCTATTCCCAACGTCGAAATCCACATGGCTGGCAGCCATTGACCTAGAGAAGAATCATGGATCGAGGGATGAAATGTGGAGATTGCTTGACAAAGCAGTCGAAGCATGCCCTGACGCTGAAGAGATTTGGCAATTAAGCGCCAAGAGTCGATGGGATGCTGGCTTTACTGACGACGCGAGAAGGATACTCGGTAGAGCATTTAATCAGCTATCGAGCTCTGAGAACATCTTCTTGAGCGCTGTCAAGCTCGAGGCCGACGCTAATCAGATCGACGAAGCACGACAACTACTTGCAACTGCTCGTCAAGAAGCGGGCACTGATCGGGTCTGGTACAAATCCGTCGCTTTTGAGCGGCAGTATCCATCCAAGAAAGACGGAGAAGGCAAGGTTCACGACGAAGCTCTCAAATTAGCCATCGAAGGCCTGAACTTGTATCCAAAGCAGGCACGTTTGCACATGCAGAAAGGTCAGATCTACCATTCCGTAGGACAATTACCCCAGGCTCGCCAGGCTTACAACGTCGGCACACATGCTTGCCCAGCCTCAGTCCCGCTATATCTACTCCTAAGCCGCCTGGAAGAGTCGCAAGGTCTCGTGGTCAAGGCACGTTCCGTCCTTGAACGCGGCTTACTCGCTACAAAAAGCCCAGACATAGCCCTAGAACAGGTCAAGATCGAATTTCGCGCGGGCAATCTACAGCAAGCGAAGAATCTCATGGCCAAATCGCTCCAGACTCATGGAACCTCGGGCGCCCTTTGGTCCTTCAATATCTGGAACCTCGAGTCGAGAACCCAGCGGAAACCCCGTTCTCTCGAAGCTATCAAGAAAGTCGACAACGATCCGACACTATTTGTGACTGTTGCGCGGGTTTTCTGGGGTGAGAGAAGGCTGGAGAAGGCCTCGAATTGGTTTGAGAAGGCAATCTTGCTTGATTCTAGCCTTGGAGATACCTGGGCCTGGTATTTCAAATTCTTAATGGAGCACGGGACGGAGGAGAAACGGCAGGAAGTGGCAGAAAAGTGTAAAAGCAACGAGCCAAGATTCGGCGAGGTCTGGCAGTCTATTGCAAAGGCGCCTGAAAACGCTGGTTTGGGAGCTGGGGATGTCCTTCTCAAAGTGGTGCAACTGCTCAAATAGACGCAAATGGGAATCTCACATTAATCTCGTGCCTCTACAAGCCGGTAAAGCTTTATGCTACTATGACATCGAATAAGACTTCTAGTTACTCATTGCCGATTGCATACTTGAAAGTAAGGCGGACATATCACTTATAAACCTGGCAGTATATATCACTGACGCTTCCCCGTTGGTTGTAGTATTCCTGCAGCCACGATCATAAGCAGAAGCTCTGCGCTGCACTATTCCTATTGTTACAGAGTACTCAATATCAGTGGAGTTTCCATGAGGAACAGATTTCATAAGTCTAGATATTTTTTTGCGCCGAGTCAAAAGACTATATTTGACATCTGCTATTCATCCAAAGAGTCTGCTTCAGTGTTCATAAAGCATTGTTGAACCAAATACGCCTCGTAACGATATTTGATATCACCCTCAAGAAAGTAACCATACTGCCGCTCTGCCAATATGAGAAAACTTATACCCAAATAACGCCCGAACGTACTCCTGCACCTAATCACAATTGCCAAATATACAATCACATCTCAACTACTCCCTTCACCTTTTCTCCTGCCCCTTCCTCAACAATCTCCCCACACCCTACCTCTGCCTCCGCCTTCCTCATCGCCCCCTCCAGCTTCATCTCCAACCCACGATCTCCACCTCCCGTACAAACCTCCACGTACTCCACCCCCCTTAGGCACCCCAGCGGCCCCAGCACCCGTTCCTTCGACTCACTCACCCCCCAACTATCCCCCTCAACCCCCAGCCACCGACTCGACCACTCAGGTCGCCCATCATACACGACCCTCAAATCAGTCAGCCCATGCGCTTTCACACCCCCAGGCATCAATTGCTCCACAAACGCGCTGACGTCGCGGATCGTGTGTTCGTAGAGACCTGCGCCCTCCACGTCGTCGGAGAGGTGTTTGTACACTTCTTTCGCCTCGGGCAGGAAATGCACTATTATGTCCATAGTGCTGATTTTGGCGAGGGCGCGGGCGGGGATCTCCTTCCCCATCCCCTTCGCCTTCCCCTTCCCTAGGGCAGCGGCATCCAGATATTCTTCGATGCTCGCCCAGCAGTCTTGCGTCCATCCGGACGAGAACTGCGCCCAATCCCTCGCTGCTAGTGTTGGGAGCCTGGACGTGCCGATCTCCACGCGGAAGAGGTTCCAGCCCCAGAAGACGGAGGAGGCTTCGTGGTAGATTTGTCTGTTGGTGAGGAGCAGATCGAGGCGGAAAGGTGGTTGGCCTTTCTCACGGCAGGGATCGTGACAGAGTGCGCGGTGTTGGGCTTGGGAGAGCCGGCCGTAGTAGATGTGGTGTTCGGGGTCGGAGATGAGGGCGTAGTCGTAGATTTTGTTGCGGATTTCACCGGGGAGGGAGAGGAAGGGAAAAGGCTTGTTGGCTTGAGGGGTGGAAGTCTGGAGTGCTGCTTGCTGAGGGAGTAAGTTTGGGGTTTTGGTCGATTGGAGAGCGCTGAGCTGTCTGTTGAAGGATGAGAGGACAGCTTTACAAGTAGACGCCATGGAGTTGGGATGTCTGGTAATGTACTACCTCGAATTGGCAAGGTGCAGACCTGAGGCAACGAGTAAAAGAATGTTCTTGAGAAGATGTAGTACGTAATTTGCGGTGCGGGCAAAGAGATTCTGTTTGTATGGCTGAGGAAATAGAATGGAAGTGCGCGACAACAAGCAACGGTGGTGGAAAGTATGAGGATGAATCATCTCTAACCTTTGAGGCTTTTAGACTTTATGAAGTATATGCCTATTTACCTCTGGTGGAGCCTTATTCGACAATGCTTACCGCGGCAGATGAGAAGATGTCAGGTAGTACCACCAGAGTTTCGAAGATGGGCGCTAGATCCCCTGAACAGGCTCTGCCAGATATATGCCTCACTAAGTAGTAGTTCTATATCCTTCTCTGTCCACTCCGTTGTCGGCAGAGATTGTAGGAACATCATAATGTCCTTATGATTAGTGTCAGTATATGAAATGATAGGTGAATACAAGCCTGGGACATACCTGAAATTCGAGCTTTACTAGCTGATCGCTCCATTTGACCAAGAAAGCTGCACAGACGTAGAGGTGGAAGTCAGAGAAGCCTTGCTCCTCGGCCATATACGTGTCCCACATTCTTATGATAGAATTGACGCTCACTTCTCGCATCAGTAAGCAATTCATCCATCTGAAACTGAATTGCATGAATTCAACCCCCTCATTCTCAAGGTGTTTGGCCAGTCCAGAGTCGATTCTGGTGGTCAAGTCTTTCAAAGAGTTGACTTGTCGAACGATTCCAGGTTGTGCAAAGATGTAATTATCCTGTATGCCATCGAGCAATTTAGTGAGACACCAGAATGCATCCGCTTCTACAGCGTCTAGGACTGCTTTCGGTAATTGCGCAGGATCCATGCCGCTACTGACATCGTTGTCGGTAATGTAGCTGCCGAGGAACACCTGCCAAAACGGGGTCAAGAGGTCGTTGATACCTTGTACGTAGCCGGAAGCCGGATGTCTTATTGCCCAAACATACAAAATGCGCTCCAGAGATCTTTGGGTAGCCTCATAGCTGTACAATTGGAGATGCGGCGAGGTTCGTGGAACATCAATAGAAATCTGGTGCCATAATGTTTCGTCAAGCCCCCGCTGTTTTGTCTTATCTACGGAAGATAGTCTGTTCGAAGGTTTTCCTGAGCTAATGATTTCTGGAAATGCTTGATTTACGCCGTCAAGATAAGCTTTGCGCTTCCTCTCAAGAGTGGCGACTCGGCGCTCACTACTAGTGGGCAGATATCCAAGCAGTAGTTGCCACGACATTGCGCGAACTTCAGCGGGTAAGCCTGACCATGCTAGATCACGTAGCTCCGACAGCGAGATGTTGCTTGCTTGGAGTATTCGCTTGAATTTGTTGATACGGGAAATGCGAGTGTTTAAGGCTTCAGCATCTTTAGGGGTTGCGTTTGATGGGACCGACGGGTGTGAGATGAGGTGAAGAGAGTTTGCAGGGTCTATAAACAGGCTCAATCAGGCGCAACAAATCTTGTAATGGTTTTGCTCACCTCGTAATATCTCTTTATACTGTGGCCTGAGAATCTTCCCTTCCGTCTTCTTCGCGGAAGGGTAACTTGGAGCCCCTCGTTCAAGGGCGATATCAGAGCTATTTGATCTGAGTCGGCCTGTCGGCCGGGTTGGTTCTAAGCCGTAAAAGGATCCGCTCCCAGTAGTGCTGCGACTAGACCCACCCGGATCATGAACGTGTTTGGCCGGACTACGCTTTTGGACATCTCTCCTCATGCTTGATATGCTGGGCAATCCGAATTCATCTTCATCTACCCCTTCATCAAAGTCATAAGCCGTCGACTTATCTTCTTCCTCTTCGTCCTCCTCGTCATCTGACCACGAGTTCCAATCACTATTCGCTGAAGACACAAGCTGTGAATACGCGGGCTTCTTGGGAGGTGAGGATATGGCACCATTTTTGGGAGGTGGAGTACGTGTCACTTGTGGACTGATTTTGTTCGACGACTGCGGAGTTTGAGGTCTAGAGTTTGAGGGTGTTAAGGATCTACACAAGCAATCAGCCACGTCGAGAGGTTGAGAATGGCGCACAAGCATACAAAGAGTCGAACTTCAGGATATCGGCGTGTGAGTAGGAAGCACCAATGACGGTCTTCGACTCTGAAGGCTTCGAAGGTTGATTTGTACGATTTGGCTTATTGCGCCAGAAGGGAGAAGTGGTTCTGCTGCAAAAATGTGAGCTCCTATGACGCCATTGGGACAGATGAATGCTCACTCGGATGAACCTGCACGAGAAGAAGATGGAGAGTCAGCAGATGTCATACCCAGAGCCTCCGTTCTCTCCCCGTGATGCGCACGAACCGACCTGAACCATTTCCTGCAATACATTAGTGTTTGCCTGCACCAATAGGTGACACTTGTGGACTGTCTTACCTGCTGTGGTTGATTTTTGGACCCCATGATGTTGTATATGAGAACAAAGCTTTCTTGCTACTGTCTACCTGTTCCCTGCAACCTGCAGACCGGCTGCATCTTTGTACAGGTTCAATAGCTACATGGTCGAATGTCGAAGATTTCCCGAAAAGGCAAGGTCGGCGACTTTGCCGCGTTTGCCGCGGAACCAGGAAACTTGGTCTCTTTCTCACTTTGTTTTTATCTTCCGTTATCAACTCATCGCAGTCTGATACCTCCCATTCTTGTGACTTGCTCTATTAGATCGCTGATCGCTGATCGCACAGTTCACCATCTTTTGCGGAGTCTCGTCTACTCATTGTGCCTCAAAAGATCTTGCTATGGGCCGGCTTGCACTCCAAGGTTTCATGTTCTTGACTTGAAATCCGATTTCAGACTGCACAGCAAGCTCTCTTCCCTTTTTACCTTTCCTTTGGCTTTGTGATATCCAAGATGACCGAACCCGAAGAGCTTGAGGATGACCTTTTCGCCGATTTGTGAGTGACAGTCCTTGCCCAATCACCAAAATCCACTCGTTGATGAGTGACATTCGTACAATATGCGATTTGCTAATATGGCAGAAATCAGGTACGATGGAGACGACACTTCAAAACCACAACCAGAAGCAACTCAAGGTTTCGAGCCTGAACAAGTACCTCCGCCCGTTGAGGCCCCTCCTGCTCCAGACCCTGTGACAAATGCATATGAGCCCCCTGACGAGACTATGAATGGTACGGGCTCTGATGAGGATGCTGGTCGTGCATGGAACGGCGGTCAAAATGGCGTTGTGGATCCGACACATTATGGAATTGAAGCGGAGCCGGAGCCGGAGCCAGAATCGCGGCCCATTGGCATCAAAGAGGATGGGTAAGTCTAGCATCACTGTTTCTACTTTAGCGCCTTTGTTTCCTGTGTTCCTCTTGCCAGAGTAAAGCAGCAGTCCAGCCCACAGCAGTCCGATATAAGGTAATGAAGAGAGATGCCCTCGAGATTGAGGTCGCCAGCTTGGATGCTGTAGATGAGACGATCGCTTATCTGCCGACATTGTGTGGGTAACAATATCCAATTTCTGCGTTTGGTGACCACAGAACCGTGAATCCAAACGCTTCAACACGTGTCAAAGCATGGTGGAGATGTTCGAATACATCAAATTTGAAGGATGGCTTCGACGTACTGGGCTGTACTGAAAGCTCAAGGAATTGGGATAGTTGCTTGGTTGACAACTGGACTGTGACGCCTGATTTCGAGAAGTTGTGAGACTGAATGTCAAATGGCATGGGCAATCGTGACGTATACAGCCCCTATGGACATGATTCTAAAGCAACTCAAGTGCAGCAATACTAGCATATCACCAGTATGGACTTCATAGAGCAAGTTAGCAGACAGAAGGCGATGACTATATACCTTAGGATGGTGATAGTCATTTGCGAGCAAGCTAGCATACGACTCTATAGCAAAAGACGAAACGAAGATTACCGCATACATTCTCCACTCGACCCATGTACTTCTTCTTCACTCTTGGACTTGGCGTTGCATCACAGACGGAGTTAAATCACGCACATTGTAGTGCGTAGCGGAATTTGAGAGAAGCCACACGCCATGTCACTTGTGAATCTACTATGATCAGTGCTGCCTTTCTGTCACCTACATGCAGCATCAGTGGCTTTATCATTGAGTACAGGTCTCCGGATTACGTACGATCGTCAAAATGGGGTCTTCAACAGGGAGGCAAATACGGACTCAATGTGGACTATATTGGCTGCTGCTTCTCATTTGCTTATCACTACATTTTGTTCTTGTTGTATAAGGTTGCTGGTTACTGACGACTGGGATATAATAGGAAAATGTTTATTGGTGGCCTCAATTGGGAAACGACAGATCGTAAGTGATGTTTTTAATATCATCCAAAGCATAGCCATAGATGGATATCTAATCCATTATAGAATCCCTCAAAGAATACTTCTCGAAATTTGGCGAAGTGCAAGAATGCACCGTCATGCGCGATGGTGCTACAGGCCGCTCCCGTGGCTTCGGCTTCCTGACGTTCAGAGATCCTCGGACAGTCAACGTAGTAATGGTGAAGGAGCACTACCTGGATGGCAAAATCGTAAGGCCCGACATTTCTACTTCCAAGAAAACCCCCTTCCATCTGCGGTCCCCCAGCTCTCGTATGAGTATCAAAAGGAATTTATTAACGTCTCTTCACGAATCAAAGATCGATCCCAAACGAGCCATTCCCCGCGATGAACAAGAACGAACAAGCAAGATCTTCGTAGGCGGTGTCAGCCAAGAAGCCAACGAGCAAATTTTCAAAGATTACTTCGCCCAATACGGTAGAGTCGTCGATGCCACTCTCATGATGGATAAAGACACCGGCCGACCTCGAGGCTTCGGATTCGTCACATTTGATAGCGAAGCCGCAGTCGAAAACACGCTCAATGGCGATCTAACAATTCTAGGCAAACCGATCGAAGTCAAGAAAGCCCAGCCTCGCGGTGACATGCAAGAAGGTGGCGGCGATTCCCTCGGACGTGGCGGAAGAGGAGGTCGCGGCGGTCGCAAGAATTACGATGATCGCTACAACGATAATCACATGAACGGCAACCGAGGCGGCAATGACATGCAACAAGGTAATTTCGGCGGCGGCGGCGGTCAGAACGGCATGACGCCTCAAATGATGGCCCAGTACTGGCAGAAAATGCAACAATACTTCGCTATGATGCAGCAACAAATGGCCGCTGCAGCCGGCGGCGGGATGGGTGGCATGAATCCGGCCATGAATCCGGCCATGATGCAACAGATGCAGCAAATGCAGCAAATGCAACAACTCAAAGCTATGCAGCAGATGCAACAGAACCAAGGTGGTACCGGCGCCGGCGGTGGAGGGGATGGAAGAGGAAGCGCATCCCCCATGCCTGGAGGTGGCGGCGGAGGCCAAGAGGGAATGCAAGGCATGAACCCGCAGATGATGCAGCAGATGCAAGCGATGATGGCGCAGCAAATGGGCGGCGGCGGCGGCGGTATGGACCAAGGAATGGGTGGTAGTGGTGGAGGCGGCGGCGGCGGTGGCATGGCCCCCAACCGAGCCAACAGCGGCACCCCCGGCGGCTTCAACGCACAGGAGCAACTAGCCTTCGAACAGCGGAAATACGAGGAACAGCAAGCACGCGCGCAAGGGGGTTACGCTGGGGGCGGTGGTGGGGGTGGAGCGACGAGCTGGGAAGGCATGTACGATGACGCGCCGCCGCCTGACAGCGGCGGTCATGGGGGGTATGGAGGAAGAGGGGGTTATGGCAGGGGAAGAGGACGCGGAGGAGGTGGGGGTGGATATCATGGTGGAGGAGGAGGGGGAGGGGGGATGCGAAGAATTTGACGCCGCAGAGTGCTCCGCCTGCCAATGCGCCGACGGGGCCGAAGAATGCGGGAAAACCTGGTGCGAACTATCGAGGGGGTGGGCATCGAGGTGGAGGGAGGGGATGGCATCCCTATGCTCGATGAACAGTGGGTAGAGTGAGGAGCTTTCACATGCCAGGGCTCGTTTTCTTTCGTACGGTACGGTAAGATCATGGACATCAGGCGTTCGGGCAATGAGTACACCATCCTCTCTTCGCGGGCTATGGCTGTCGAACGGTGCGAGCAAAGGGGGGAAAAGGGTCATTTTGTAAGATAGAGTCGTGACCATTATAGTTGCATGTTCAAGGCGCCTGCCAACTCTACACTTGTCTGTCAAAGTATGAAAACCGGTTTGTCACCCCCCATTGCACATGGCTGGCATACATGTCCTACTTTTGCAAAAGTCCGTTCATCTGGTTGTGGTAGTGCAATGACAGACTTTGGTGGTAAACGCCACTTTGCGTATATACAGAAAGATACCTTTTCTCAAGCCTCGCGGAGAAGGGAAGGTCATGGCTCGAGTCTTATTCCACGCTGCATAAAAATGACACACTCCGACCGTTTGATCGAAAATATATCCAGAGCTTTCTACTTAACGATCTTAGAACTGCCCCGTATCCCACGCACTGTCGTCCATCAAGCCTGATTTCTCCAACATAAACAGATTCAAGGCAGATCCTGAATCGTCAGATACTCAAAGCCCTCTTGCAATGATGCACACCTATACACTGGTCGCATTCTTTTTCTTGAACGTATGCGCGGTCTTGTCCAAGCCGACATCGACATGGACATCCACAATCTGGGTCACAGACTGCAATCCTCCCGGCGTCTCCTCGATACCCTGTCCCACCGACTCGTCTTCTCCATCAACCTCATCAAGCCCAACAACCTCCTCAAAAAGCACTCCAGTCTTAGAGAAGACGTAAGTCCCTCCCCGCCACCTAGAATCAAGGAACTCACTAAACAAAACATCCCCACAGGAAAATCATCACCAAAGTCCTCACACAAACCCAAACAGCGACCACTACCGAAGCCATCCACATGACCGTTATCCACGCAAGCAGCACGCGCTCCCCCCCACCAGCCCTCTGCAGCCCAACCCACCACCCCCTCGCCCTCTCCCACAATTTCTCCTACGTCGGCTGCTACGGCTACGCCGGGCTCGGCAGTCCGCTATGGGGACACTACGGCCTCGCAGTCGATGACACAACGCCTCAGAACTGTCTGGATGGATGTCTGCGCCGTGATGTGTCGTACAGATATGTGGGGCTGTTGTTCGGGACGATGTGTTTTTGTGCGCCGGCGATGGATCCGTATGCGGTGGCTGTGGATGCGCGGAGGTGCCATTATCGCTGTCCGGGGGATGAGTGTCAGCTTTGTGGTGGGTATCAGGAGATGGACTTGTATAGGAAGGGTGGGGATGAGTAGGATGGTTGTCTGGCTTTTGGGATGTTGTTGCTAGCGGAATCGTGGTGTAGTCAAGATCGAAGAGGAATCTTTTGCATGTATGGTTTGGGGTACACCATCGAAGTCTCGGCGATAGATGGGGATGTATTTCCACTCGCCCTTTGTATGGAGTCATATGGCACATCTCAAAAGTGCTCCGAGCGAGCCGAAAATGAACGCCTCACTGTTGACTCGATCGACTGGGAATAAGGCTTAAGACTGATTCATGAGTGTTATCTGTCTTAAACAGATTCGATGTTGGTGTGCACAGTCCACTGTACAAAGACAGGAATTCTGTACGATGACCAACGATATTATTCTACTTACTGTACCTGCGCCTTGAAAGCGATCATCCATACCTCGCTACTAAATCCCTGATATCACCAAGCATCCTGTTGAACGATCAGTGATCCGTGATGAGATGTCTTACAAAGGGAAGCATACTGCTCTCGAAGTGTCTGATTATCGGTGAAGAGTGCGGATACGTGCGTATTGAATTTTCTGTACTAGGTCAGGCTTCTCGGATGAATAAATCGGTCCAATCTCACAATTTGTATAGATCTAGGCGACCGTCATAGTCCTCAGCAGGAGGGGATATTTGCACGTATGAATGGTAGGCTTCCAGATACTCGGCTCCGAATCTATTGCAAATCGGTCTCCACTGGCCAAATTCATCTATTTTCCTCGCACAGAGCGTCAGTCATGCTACAATTTCAATTTCCATTGAACTAACACTCATTGTGGGCATAGAAGCTACACGCATCAAAGATGATGGGATCGCCTGTGTTGACATCTATGCCAGAATTGGCGTACCACAGGTCTCCATGGACAAGCGACGGCTTGACTGACCGTCCTTCGCTTTCAAGCGGGCGTAGCAGCCGTGGAATAACTTTGTCAAATAGTGTTGGGATTAGGTTATCAAGCTCAGTATCGTGGCCTTTAGCTTTGATTTCGAGATCGAGAGCAAGTCTCATACTCTTACTGAAGTAGGTCTCCCAGCTCGCTTCCCATCCACCGAGCTGTGGCAAATTGCCATTGAACGTCGTGTCTTCGGAACCGAACTTGCCTTCAGGTGACCTGCTCTTTTGATGGAGTGCTGCTAGGCGAGTAGTAAATCTATGCGGGTCTGGCATGTCATCTATCATCTCTCGAAAGTCGCAGATGTAGAAGTGCGTATCGGGTATCGTCTCGTAGGTGCCATAAGCGATGGGCTTGGTTGCGAAGTCAGGCAGTAGCGCATGGATGGCCTTTGTAGCCTGAAACTCGCTTTTATGGCGTCAGTCATGACACGATAGCATGTTGCATGGCATATTTCTGGTTAGTCGCAGGCTTGTCCTGATGAACTTTGCCTTATTTAAGCATGAGGTCTGGTAAGGGTACTTGAGCTAATGGACCCAATGCGTCTACAGAGCATACCAAAAGTCGGTAACTCTTGTAAAAAGCTGAAGAAGTAGAATTGACATGCCTGCGGACCATATTCAAACCAACATCATTCGAGATTACTTTGATGAAGTACGCATGTGGCGAACCACCGGCAAGCTCAACATCCAGACGGCCGGTGTTGGCCCAGAAACTGATGCCATGAGCATCAGTGGCGATGACTTTGCTGCCTTCCGGTAGCGCTTTGAGGAAGTCAGCTTTGTCAAGATCTGTCGAAATGAGCAGGTCACCCTTCGCAACACTTGGATCAAGCCTCGTGTTGCCATCACCAAATTCCAAGCCTGGCGCACCTCTGTAATCCATGATGGCAGCAACTTCCCTCTGAACAACTAAGACGGTGTATATGGCCTGAATCCCGCTTGCACCGCTCTGAAAAGGTAGGACGGCACCAGGATGGAGCCGACGTGATTCATCTGTTAGCTGCATATGTCGAGGCGCTTGGAATGGTGCAGCCAATGATCGTCAGCGATAAACCGGGCGTGTAAGGAAGGCCTGTCACATCGATCTCATACCAAGGTAGGTCTCTCGAAGTACATAGGCACATTCATGAATGGTGATTTGGTTGATAAATGGCATTGAAGATAATGCCCGCCGCCGGAAAGCGTTGTCTTCTGCTAATTCTACAAATGAAGATACACAGCCAGGGAGCTGTTGGCGGCTCTGGTTACACGCAGTTGTTGCTCATGCGGGATTGAATGTTCTCTTCGTCAGCAGAGACCCTACAGGACCTTTCATACTGCCTATACAGCTTGTATCTTGACTTCTTCGTTGAATTCAAGTCCAGACTTGACAATTACAATTTCATCGTTTCGTGCAAATACCACATCCTTGCCAGTCACAATACACGAAATTTCTCTTGCCCCAGCATACCAATCATGAGGGACGAAAAAATGTCTTGAGTATGATGACAAGCCTCCATCAAGGCTGTTGAGCTGGGTCGAGCAAATCCAAGAGTGAATGTCAAAAAACACCAACTGCGAATCATTCAAGACCCCAACAATTTGCACCATCTGAACGGCAAGAGCTGCAAAATTTAGACTGGGAAGCGGGACTAATAGGTCTTCATCGTCCGTGCCTGGTACCGCGGCATTTCTGTCGGGGTCTTGGATAACGAAAGACTCTGCATTGAACAATTGCAAGGCGTGCGTTGCGAGCGATCCCTCAATCTTCGAAAGTTCTAAGAGCAGGCGCGCTTGGTGATCCACAGTACACGTGTAGACGTTCTTTAGTTGCAAGCCCCTCACATCGTATAGGAGAGATACCGACGTGAATTCTGACCAATCGCTCCAAGCATAGACTCGAGCACATGATGCCTCAATGCAAATGATGTGAAAAGGCGACTCTTGATGTTGTACCCACCTCCGAAGTCCTCTGTCATCCGCGTAGCTTCGAACCATTTCTTGTTTCCCTTCAACGTTCCAGAGATAATCAGTATTTCGTGTTGCAAGAACGAATTTGCCTGCCGCATCCCCTATCAAGATTTGAACAATTGCGTCGCCATCATCAACCCGAGCTTGGAATATTGCCTTCTCGACCGCTGAGTCAGTTTGTTGCAGCCTTTCTAATTGCCACATGAATATACTATTCGAAGCATCGACGCTACAGACAGCTCTTCTCTCCGGCCACCATGCGAGAAGGCGTAGCTGCGTTTTGTGACTATAAAGCACGCGCTTTTGCTTTCCAGTTTTGAGGTCGTAAAGAGAGACAGACCCGTCATCCTTGCCACAGAGGATACAATCTGCCTCGTGAGCTAGTACCATTACGCTGACCCTGATTCCGGTGTCAGTGGCAACGACATCTGTGACGGAATTTGATGTGTCTTCGCTGCTGTCATCACCCGGGGAATCCCGAAGTAAAGCTGGAGGCTCCCATATATTGCAATGCGATCCTCTGATATCGCAGAATCGAAGACTGTCTCTGCTGAAAGCTATCTGTTTGATATGGAGATTGGCGGACCTCACTCGGTAGAGCATTCTTAATGTTTCAAATTCGTATACTTGTATTGTACCGCTTCCACTGGCACCCGCTAGTAGGACGCCATCAGGACTAGCAGCCAATATATGGCAGTTTGCGCGGAAGCCTTCTACTACTTGATCATTAAATGGGTCAAGAACCACAAGCTGTCCATCCAGGTAAGACGCAGCCAGGAGCTCAATATCAGGATTGGGGTTGAAAAGAAGAGCAGTGACCATGTGTGTGGTAGTCTCGCCACCAGTCGTCTTCCTGCCACAAGTACCGAAGTACGCCTCTCCCTCGGTGTCCCAAAGCATGATGGCTTGGCCATTATATGCTACAGCTAACATGGAATGACCGACGGACATGGAGATAGCGCACGGTGCTCGAAATGACCGCGCGCTTGAATCTTTCATAGCGTTGTCCCATGGCTTTTCGCGAAGCTCAGGCCCATTGTCATTTAGATTCCACATTGCAACATGATTCTTTGAGGAAGCAGCTATTAGCGAGTTGTGGTTGAAAGAGAGATCTAAAACCTGCAATGGCGCTTGAAAATTATGAAGCAGATCGCCACTGCTAACGTCCCATACTCGAATCAACTTCCTTCCACAAGATGCCATTATAGCTGTTCTATTTTTGAATTTTAAGTGTTTCACAACTTCGCCGTGCATCAAGCCTTTATAATATTGACATGAAGATAGATGATATATCACGATGCTTCCTGAAATCAGCCCTACTGCAAAATAATCGTCTCCAGAAGAAAGGGCGGTCGTCAGATGTTCTCGGAAATCGATACAGGACAACCGATCATCCCACTGAGCGTTCGAAATGCCTATGACGGCCAGTCTATGCACTATACCTGGAGTCTTGCAAATAACAGAGTCCGAAGGACAGAAGGGAAGGATGAGCGAATATATTGCTGATGGCGAAAGTATTAGAGCATCGGCGAACTTGGTTACAACACGAACGAGATCTATCGTCCAGCCTTTGATTAGGTGCATGGAATGACCAAGAGGTGACCTTACGACCGCGCAATGGCTAAAATACTTCTTGATGTTGTTCGCAGTCCGTATCAGTGGCTTCAAATCTTTCTCTTGCGCGATGGCTTCAATCCACGACAAAACATTTGATTTCAAGAATTTCTCAAAGCTTAGTAGTATGTCACTTGAAAGCGGGTCGGCTTTGCTAAGATGGTAGGAGAATGCTGAGCAGGCATAAGCTGAGAAGTCGTCCCTCTTTGTCGAAGGCCTTGCAGATGATAGGCCACGCCTGCTTGTGCGAGGTGGCTTCATTTCAGGTCCTACGAGGTAGGCCAGACAAGCTCGGGCTATGCGTGTATGTGCCTTGACTTTACTGATCGCAAATTCTGACCCAACTTTACCCTTCAAGAGAAATTCCCTTGCCGACCCATGAACCATATGCACCCTTTTTGTTTTATCCACGACGACTAGGTGGCCGCACACTGCCATTATGCTTTCCTCAATCCGAGAGAAATTATCTTTGATATCGAGTTGTAGCGCTGTTTGGAGCTCCCTTGTTGTCAATGGCCGGAATGCACATGCTGTCCACATCAGTGCTGCCTGAGCAAATCTCTTCCCACTTCCAGCTTTGCTTAATGTATACAGAGTCCTTTGATACAGGTTTTCAATGTCCGGCGGAAGGTCTTCGAGAGATTGGCTTATCTCTTGCTCGCCGTAGGATTTAGAAAGACTTTCTAAAACAAGAGCTGTCCACAAGAACGAGCCTTCTGATTTCGCGAGAAGCTTGCCGACCAAGTCTTGACGTTGCTCGTCGCTGTCCAGGGACACAGACCTAATGTTGGTCTTGACAAGCAATTCAATATCAGGAAGGGTATCCGCAATGGTCATCCGCTCATGTCGGGCTCTGTGGACGCCAAAGCTATCTACTCGCTTCTGGAGCTCAGGAGATTCCCGGCTAGTAATGAAGACCCGTAAAGGCGTTGCGTCATCTAGACTTGCCAGCATTGAATCAAGAAACAGAGCACCATCTTCACATTCGTCTAAGCCATCAATGACCCAGAATTGTGGAGTCAACATTGTTTTGAAAATCCCGGACATGAATAGTCTCCGCCACATGTTGCGAGGACTGGCGAGTTCAAGCCTCTCGTCCATCTTTTGCATTCCTGAAAACTTCTCCCGTACACCTGAGTTGTGAGAAGCCATCTGAAAAGCCAATGATCGTAGGCAGATATCAAGTCGCGATTTGGTCTTATCACCATACCTGAAGAAGAAGTGGCTACAGGCGAAACTTTGCTGTTCTAGCTGACTAATGACATAGCCTGCGAGTACAGACTTACCCGCTGCCGGTCTGCCAGTCACCCAGAGTACTCTAGGGGTATTCGAAGCTGTGTCACACCATTCCCGATAGCTATCCTTAGAAGTAATCCATTCACAGGTTCCTTGCATTCGGGCATCTTCAACGTTGACAAAATCATCTTCCGCACGAAAAGGCATTTTTAAATATGTGGACAGATGGGCGAGCTGGCTATGCCGTTGACTTTCTTCAGTCTTGGTTACTATTTCCTGTTAGCAATATCTGATTAGATTAAGACAACGACTGTACCTAAGCTAGCAAGTTGCTGAACAGTAAGCGCCAAAGCGTTGCGGAGAGTCACATAGCTTGGATCCATTGGCGTGTCGAATTTACATATTGAACGGTGATCAGCATTCATCGGTACTTGCTTCTCCTCAGGATAGCCTAGAATTGCGGAGTCCGGATCTACTATGAGCGTGCTCAGAGGTCCATACTTCAGCTTTTTCGTCTCATAAAAGGAGCAGATATCCAGATCAGTAGCGAATTCGCAAAACTCATCATTAATATGTTGTATAGCTACAGAGCCTTTTTCAAGGTCTGCCACGTAAGGAACAGACATATTTGTCATCTGCAGAATGTTTTTCAGAAGTCTAGCCGAGTCAGAGCCCTTGTGAGGCGTCGCTAAGAAATAAAGGGTGCGAATTCTCTGTGAGAGCAAGTCGTAGCATTTGGCCTGCTTCGAAAGCATGTAAGCTTTCTTGATCACTAAGCCTCCCATGCTATGCCCGATGAGCACAAGAGGCGTCCTTGAGGATTCAAGGCATGGTGATGTAAACATCTCGCCAAGTAATGCCTTGCTGAAATGATGTACATCCATGAAGCTCCCGGTACGCTTGGTCCAGTCTGAATCATACCCGAAGCTATGTACCCGCACGTCTTTGAAAGCAGGGTCCTTGGGAAGCCATTCCTGGGGCCAGTAGTCTGTGATGAGTTTCGTCTTGCTCCATGTCTTTCGCGAACCACCACCTAGACCGTGCACGAATACAAAGTCAACAAGCGGCTTCGAAGGCGAATGAAGAAGGTTCAGTCCAAGAGGACCTGCCGGCTTATTCACGCCATCATTGGTGATAGACGTGCCCAGGAGCGTGGAGGCAGAGGACAATGCGGTGTCCTTCCGCCGGAAACTCAAGATCGACTATGTTAAAATCAGCCAAATTCGGATGGGAAAGCCATTGATCGCTCGCAGAATGTCATGTCGTATGCGTACCATGCTGTCGCCGCATCTTGGTACGCTCTGTATGAGTGCGGATTGAATTCGCCCGAGCCAATGGGTCGTCTTGCAAATCAGGTTATTGATATGACCACAGGGATGTAGGCACTGCTTTGAATTAGAGTACCTCCGAAGTAAGTACTCATTTCGTGCTCAACCCGATGAGCTCAATCAATAGCGTTGAATCAGATATGCCTATTTCCTAGGGTCTGGTCTGCGTATGCATGAGTGGAATAATTGAAATGTAAACGGTGGTTTCTGAATGCAAGCATAAGCAAGGTAAATCATTGGCGCTTGGTCGTTACTGGTGGTGGTGGTCGCTAATGCAGAGTGAAAGGGGCGGAAAGTCGAGTCTTGCCTCGCGATAGGCTCTGCAGAAAGGAGCCAAGCTTGATTCAGCGGCACTTGAGGTGGGTCGAGAAGGATCCAGAGAGGTGCTTTTGCTCGGATTGACCGGTAGCAATCCAACCAGGATCGCCAGTGTTCGGGATTGATGTAGTCTGCGACAAAGATGGAAATGCTGCAGACAGGCCAAGATTTCCTTCCGATGAAGCGTTCACAAAGAGCCTGAACTTAAGTGAGAATCTTCACACTACTCAGCCCGATGTTCGGCCACTATTGTCCTGTGGACTATGGATGACGTTTCTAAGTAAAATAGGCGCCCGGGACGGTGCTCAAAATCCCTAATCATAGTTTCATCCATTTCAAAATCGTATGAACTTAAGATATTGTTTGCTGCTAGATACCTTCCCAAGCTTCCCTCCACCGGTGGCTGTCGTAGACGTACTCCTAGCCTTTATCTCCGCTCCTAAGCAACCGAACTTGCTGTCCAAGCGAATAATCTCCGGCAGCTTGGTAATATCGATAGCGAAGCCAATGGCGGAACATTCGTTTCCTAGTATTGCAGCAGGGGACCATAAAGGTTATATGGAGTACGCCATAAGCATTGCTAAGCTGTCGCCTCCGGCACCGACAAAATTTTGTGTTGGAGCTGTCCTGGTCGACCATACGAACAATTCTATCATCTCTACTGGATACTCTCTCGAACTACCTCGAGATTCGCTCGGGGATCCAGGTAAGTCAAGCAAGAGTAACGCACGACGTCTTTAAGGTAGCTCGGGACGCCCCAACCTCTCTGATCCAAGCTTTTCGGAATCTGTCTAAGCAGGCTTCTCCCTTAATTACCCGTCAAATGGCTTGAGGTCAAAATCCCCTGACGTTTGACTGATAGGAACCACGCACGCTGAACAATGCTGCTTCATTAAAGTGGCGCAAAGGTTCGATCTTCCAGAGGAAAGGATAGGTGAAGTACTGCCAGAAAACACGGCTCTGTACACAACCATGGAGCCATGTAATGAACGCTTGAGTGGTAATAGGACCTGTGTTGACAGAATACTAAGGCTGGGCGGCGCGATCAAAACAGTGTATGTAGGAATCAAGGAGCCAGAGACGTTCATTGGCCAGAATGAGGGCAGGAAGCGGCTGGAGGAAGCTGGCGTTGTGGTGAGTGTTGTGGATGGACTGAAAGATCGAATCATGGAGGTGTCCATGGCAGGCCATGAGAAGCATGGCGGGAGTAGTTGAGATCGTTGACAGGATTCTTGGAGGCCCTTTGATGCTGAACTGGCGATGGCCACCTTTGTGTTCTCGTTATTCAATGGAGGCTGACACTTAAAGTCCAATGGGGAAGAAACATGGACCCTCTTTCGTCACCTTTTGTAAGATTCTTGGACCAATTGATCGTCATTCAAACGGAGTCCGAGCATCATTCAGTACTACCGTCTTTCTCTGCTGAACTATGTTCTTCATGGGTGGTAACGTCATTTGTATCTGCGGATCCACCTTTCGTTCCAGGCGGAGGTGGTGGTGCAGGCGATTTCGAAGTCGGCACGAAATCATCCTCCTTGCTCTTCTGTTCTCCCTCCTTGAAGTACTCATCAAACGCAACCGTTGGGCTCAAGACCCTCTTCCCTCTCCTTCCGCCTCGTGGAGGGCCAGTAGCTGGCGCACTAGTCGGCGGTTGTAAAGGCGGTGCCGAAGTCAACGACGCTGGTATTATTACATTGGATGAAAATTGTGCAGGAGTAGCGTTTGTGTTGTACCCTGAGGTTTCTTTATAAGGTGATACCGGCCGACCACCTTCTCCACTGAGTCTCACACCCTCAAATAGGGACTCGCCGGGGCCAGGCACTGGCCCTTCAGTGAGAGGAGCAGGGAGCCTGTGTAATGCACCAAATCCAAGCACACAACCCAAGGCTCCTTCTCCACCCCAGCTACGGCTCGGCGTTATAGTGATGAGTCTTGTGATACCATATTCTTGATTGTACACAAATAATCGCAGTTGTCTCGATATGTAGTCTTCAACAAGTTCACCGAGGCCAGCTTCTCCATGTACTTGTCCTTCCGGTGTGCCGACGATGTAATCGCTGTAGGGAAGCAACCCTGCAGTATCAGCAGGGCTGTTAGGTGTCACTTCAAGGATATGCCAGACTTGGTCGACATTTGACAGAGGTGACCATTGTAGTGTCAGGCCAAGACTGGGAGAGGAAGGATCGATAGGAATGTCAACTGTTGACGTTCGCTGACCCTATCCCTAAGTGTAAGCTACCCGTCCTCTCCCATAACAACAGTAATGGAGGGAACCTTTGCCGTGTAGGTCGTCAAAGTCACATTTGCACCTGCACAGTTGCGGACTTCGGTGGAGAAAAGACTTGGATCAGAATTGTCCTAATTTGTGGTTAGCAAGCAATTTGCAGCCATTGAACGAGATTATTACTATTTGTCGGCCGTTAATCCCGATGATGAAATCATACCATGGCTCAACAGGTATTTCAGGCTTGTTGTTGCGAAGCACTTGGAATCCCCAAGCTGTATAACCATCTCTAGATCCATTAGACGGAGTGTCCGAGTCTAGGCGGGATATGAAGCGATTGAGCGCTCCAAACATAATGCTAGGCTTTCCTAGTGCAACTCTCACATAAAACGGACAAGCTGAGAAGCGAAGACCAGGAGTAACATGCGGGCATTGCCATGGTATGCTATTTCAAGTTTATGGATGGGCATTCTCATTGGAGCTAGGGCTAGGGCTGAAAACCGGAAAAGGGGGCAATCGAGGGAGTAACAGCAAGAGTGGTGAGAACAGCCCTTTGTAAGACCCGTGAAGCTGGGGTCAAAATTGTCAAATATTGACTGCGAATTATGGATAAGAAGGAGGTCTCGCTGCATAAGCAGGTCATGAAAAGAATCCCGTTTTCTCTCATTGATGCTGAACAAGCTAAACATCAATCACAGAGCAAAGCTCCAAAAACCCAAGAAGCCGACTCTAAAATATAAGGTCATAAAATGTTTCGCTGCAGATGTCAACCGACGCCATGTGTCCAAACTCCTCCCAAAACCTTCCCATGATCTATGATTGTTCATTACTGACATTGCGCTGAGCCATCCAATTGGGCATCCAGCTGGTGCGATTTGCTCTCTTCCTTGCAGCAGTGGCTTCTTCCTGCGCTTTGGTATCATCACCACCCTCCATCTCCTTGTTCTCTTGTACTAGTCGTAATGGTCGTAGACGATTCTGCGTCATAACTGCTCCCGTGAAGTTGTTTGCTGCTGCACTATTAGGTGTGCCATCAACACCTCCACTACGATCACTGAAGGTGCTGTTGGAACTGCTCCCGGGTGGCTTGTCCTGTGTGGGCTTCTCCTGATTAGAGGTACGTGACGAAGAAACTGCACGCTGCGTCGAGCCTGATAGTGAAGCGGCCTGGGAGAAGAACGAGGTTCGAGCTGCTGTCGATGAAGGAGAAAGCCCAGGACTGCCTAAAGGTCCTGGTACCCTTGAAGGGGAGAGTCCTCTATACATTTGATTGACGATAGGGGCAACATTAGGCATATCAGATCGGGACCGTCCATGGCCAGCACGGGTGGATGTAGAACGACCAAGGGGTATCCTGGGTGCTTTCGATGGGTCCTCATTTGGTCCAGATGGCGCGAGAGGCGACTCTGTGGTAGGCGGCATCTGACTGACTGGTCGAGGGCGCTTACCAGGGCCAGATACGACGGATCTGGCACGCTGCAAGAAGCCGCCAGCACCTCCCTCATTTGGCGGATTGTCCTTGGGTGGAGGTGGAGGAGGTAAGTCCTTGTCTACATCGGCTGCCCCGCTGGACTGCGGATGCGGTGCACCCGCTAACAATTCAGGATTTTTGTCGAAGATTGTGTCAAAGTCTTTATGCTGAAGTAGTCTGCCAATGATTTTTTCGATGTATACTGCAAGAGCCCTGTTCTGATCTTTGAGTGATTTGTTCTCCAATTCTAGACGTCGTCTTGGTTCCCCTTTATCTTCGGCGTTTTCAAGGTCTTCAGATCCGAGCTCTTCTGCTAATGATCCCAGACCGGAAGTTGACTGCATTGCGTCCGCTTTGCTGAATTCTCCATTAAGGGTCTTTTCACTAAGTAGCAATTGAAAGCTCTCATTATCTTCCAACAAGCGAGCATTCTCGATCTTTATCTCCATCAATTTTTTCTCTACTTCATGCATCTGCCCACCTCCCATGCCATCCATTTCCATTATCTTGATCTGTGCCTCAGCAAGCTCTAATCGTAGTGATTCGATGACACGGTCCTTTGTTGCTACCAGTCTCGACTGGTCATCCGTACCAATACGTTGAAGAGAAATCGGTGGCGCGAATTGATCAGTCGCTTTATGAAAGCCTTGATCAGTCACATCAAGACCCACGCCGTACGGATACTTACCATTATCAACATCTTTGATGCCTTCTTGCGCCTTTCTTGCTTCTCGCTGTGCAAGATTTTCTTTCAATCTTTGGATGGTTCCTTGCATTTCATCCTCACGAAGATTCTGTTCCTCCTTTTCTTTGAATAACGCAGTCCGTTCGCTTTCGTACAGAGTTTGCATATCACGCTTCTGACGAGCCGCATCGGACTTGCCCATTTCAAGATCTTCAATCTTGCTGTCTTGTTCATGAATGTGATCTTCTAATCGGCTTTGAGACTGCTGTGACTCTTCCAGTCTTGCCTGCAATAGATTCAGTTGCCGCTGTAGCTCCTCAGATGCAGTCTCTGCTTTTCGTGTGCTTTCACGAAGTTCGTCTAGGAGTGCGGCATTTTGTGCTCTTGCCTCTTCTTCAAATTGCTCATCGGCTCGGTGTTGAGAATCTGATCTGTTTGGTGTAGCTCGTCCAGGGCGGGTCACTCCCCCTCGCAGTGATGGAGATCTTCCTGCACCATTCACGGTCGTTGCTTTTGGAGTCGATGGCTTTGTGGTATTTGGTCGTGAATTCTGTCTCTCTGCGAGCGGCTTGGCCGTTGTAGCATTTGAAGGAGCCATAGTCTCAAGAGGGAGAGTCGTTCAATCAATTTAGGTATTTCGATGCTCTTGACTCTCTACTGATCATTCCATCACGCAAGTAGTAAGCATCGTCGGTGAGCGAATGTAGAGCAAGATCCAGCAATAGTAAGATACCGCCTTCTGCAGCTGGCCGAAGAAGCCCCTGGGATTTGAGGGGGTTAGATGATAGGTCGTACCTGCCGAACTGAGCAATGAAAGACCAAAGAGTGCACACAAGTATTGCAAGTAGAGCAGTGACGATCAGGGTATACAGTCTGCTGCAAGCCGGAGAATTTATGTGTCTTGCAGATGGCGCGTTGTCCTATACATAGCCGCAAGCATCACCTCAGCCGTCATCAACTTCCCTTTCGAAGTCGCGCGGGTCTTGCCGCTTTATAAGGCTACTCCGGGCTTTTCTAGATGATGCATAAAACTAAGCCTTATGGGGGTAATCTTCTTCAATTTCACCTCAGATTTTAACCACAACAACAAATTTGATTGCTTTTAAAACTTGGAGACTATTTGTTCTTCATATAACCAATAAACCTTGGAAATTTCAACATATTTAATATAAGCTTCGTATCTAAAATCTATTTATACTGCCTTTCACCGGAGTTATCTGTTTTATGCATCATCTAGAAAAGCCCGGAGCAGTCGTTCTCAGGGCCTCTCATCATATTACGCACTATTGATGAGAACTGCGCGGGAAAAACAATCAACGCAAGAACGTGGACAATGTCAAAGAAGAAAAACCGTCTGGTATCTAGAAGGATGACGGCTACGTATTTCTAAATCAATGACTATGTATTTGAGTGCCTAGATAATGAGAGTACTGCGGCTTCGATGGCGCTCACCGAAACAATCGTGACCGTCGTCCTGCGAACAAAATAATCTTCCTGCGCACGAATGAACCATCATTCAGCACGCAAATTAATCCCTGAGAAACGTGCATGCCAGAGAAAAGGCTCCTGACCACGGACCAATGACCATGGACCGGGAGAGTGGATTGAGTATCATCCAAAGGTGTCCACTTGATGCTCGGCACGGCAAAGTTGGTACAAACATATTGGAGGTAAACATCGAAATTGTCTGGAGTGTGGCTGATCAATTTGTCTTTGCCCAGCACCTACCACACGCTGACGTTGATCACATTTCCAGGCTCAAGGAATTGACCGAACCCGGCTAGTGTGCCAGTCTCCGAGCCTTTGGATGAGAGGTTGCTGTCAATCATGAATTTAATATCGACCTCATTAAGGAAAAGGACCTGTTTGCGCTGTGGTCTCTCCAGGTAGTGAGGAGGATGTATTTCCCCATTTGACCGCTGGAAGACGTCTTCGTCAGCAACTTCTTTGCTCGACTGATCACTAGTATGGTGTGGATTTCAACTAATCATCAAATCCCTCAACAAACATACTCTGCAAAAACCAGGTTTGAAAATGCCGCCCCAATGGATACGTGATGTAACAAACACGTTTTGTATGTTTTGGACAGTTCAAATACGAGACCAACTTCTAAGGAGTTGACTTACAGGATTCTCCGTGTATGGCAAGGGAGTAAGCACTTGGTTTATCTTTTTGCCAGTATAATTCGGGGTATAGGCAAGGATTTGTAGTTGATCTGATCTAGTGATTTACCCATTGCTGCTGCCCCAAGGAGCGTAACATGGAGAAGATAGAAGGCGGCTTCTTTCGGGACCGCCATGGCTGAAGCTTGAGCTGGAAATTGGTGGAACTGATTGAGACTGAAATCCTCGCACACAGAGCAAGCTGTTGAAGAATGGGTTGGAACATCAGGATTTTATAGACAATAAAGCAGGAGCCATTCTGAATGGGAGGACTTGGTGCAAAACAAGTCTAGCTGAAAGGCTATTGCAGCTTTACCTCGAATGACGAGCAGGATCACTTCTGTGTTGACAACGAGGAGAGTCAAAGCCTGCTGATCGCACGTCTCGCGGGATTTGGCTGCTGAAAACGGAACTATGGATCGAAGGATATAGATTCCATGAGATTGGAGCAAGTATCGGATGGCTAAAGTATGCGAGAAGGCCTTGGATTCATCATGCTGAACAACATGAGAAGATCGCTCGAACCTAGGAAAGTAGAGCATTAAAGTCCTCGGTCTTGGGTCCATAACTTGCAGATCTAGAAGGCCAGAGGTCGACGGGTTGGAAAAGGCTGAAAACCTGGACCGTTCCTTTTCCCCGCGGTCGAAGAAGGTACTGTCAGCTGTCCATTACCTTAAATCCGTGGCTTGGTTCGAAGAAGCTGACATTGTCTGCGCTTTATCAGAAACCAAGCGAAAACCTGTGGCTTGCCGCGGCCCGCCATAGCTAGTGAAGACATGCTCGCGATCCAATAGCAGCATCTGCTCATGAGATAGTGGCTTGTTGGATCTAGCTGAGATCTGATCAAGGGTCAGTTATATCAAAGCTTTTTGAAATCTATAACGGGTTATGTAATAGAGCAAAAAGGCTGAAAATGATTGTTAGTGCCGCCTCGTATCGGGTACGCCCTCGAAATGCTGCTTGATGTATCTTTAGTAGGATGGGCTGACGGCACAAGACGAATGAATCATTCGGTGCTATTTTTCATTTTGACCATATCAAAAGCGGAAGGAGATATCTTCAAAGATAGGACTTGCACCATGAACAGATGTCTCAGCGCTAGCGTTTTTTCAAGAAGGATGGAAACCAGAACAAAATCGATGAGAGAGTATTATCAGCTCTCTCGACAATTCTTGATTTGAGGGTCTGGCCGACATAAAAAGTGGATAAGGATTGATTTTTTTTGGGTGTCGGCATTCACTTCGCGAACTGGATGTAAAAATGGTGAGTCAATTTAAAGGGCACTCCAGGAAACAAGCACAAAGCACGTTTGATTGTATTCGCGGTGGACATGACTGCTCAGACCAATTATAGCGCTCTGTTGTTGTCAATTTGTAGAAGGTAAGTTAGTTTACCGCCGACCTTCAACGACAAAGGTCTTGGCGCGCGGAAATATTCCGCCTAGCGCACACATATCTCTACGGACTCGCCTACGTGAGTGTCCGCAGTCCGTACGCAAGTGTCGATTTCACCTCCATTTGCCAGGCCATCGGCGAGATATTCTGTCCAGAATGGCGCCCAAAAAATCCAAGAAGACAGCGGACAGCATCAACTCCCGCCTAGCGCTGGTCATGAAATCAGGGAAAGGTACGGCTTCCAATTGTGCCTGCTCTACCAGCACGGCGGAGCTGACCCACTGGAGTATAGTCACGCTCGGATACAAATCAACCCTCAAGACCCTCCGATCAGGCAAGGCAAAATTAGTGATAATAGCTGGGAATACGGCGCCGCTCCGGAAGAGTGAGCTTGAGTGTAGGTGACACAGGGTGCAAGTCGTCAGAGGACAAGCCAATTGATATTATTCAAGACTATTCTATGCTGTCGAAAACGAACGTCCACCACTTCGCGGGCAACAATGTGAGTCCGACAAATCCAACCTCCCTCAAATCTTCAAACCTCCAGCGAAAACAACGGTGAAGATTCAATAGCTGACTCTTCATTTCTACAGATCGAGCTAGGAACTGCATGCGGGAAACTTTTCAGGTGTTCGACGATGGCTGTACTGGATGCTGGGGACTCGGACATATTATCAGGCGCTGGGGGACAGTCATGACCGAATGAGCGACTTTAGGCATATTGAAGCACGAAAGATCTGAAAATTTTAAATCTTTTAAGTCAGAAGATCATCCACGTGCAACACATGTCGCACGCCCAGTCAATCTTGCACTACAGGCTCCTTCAACTCCGAATCTTTCATGACGATTTTTCCGTCAGGTTGGTTTCATCGAAATTGGATGGCCGGCTATCGAATACAGCTCTGGCGGCGAGCGTTGAGAATATGGCCCGCCAAGCGTAAATCATTTGCGATCACTAAATGGACCGAGCTCCTTGCTCGCATGCACCATGCCAACCAAATCCCTCTATAGCTCAGAAGCTCTTGTTGTGTCCACGCTCTTAAACCTGACAGACCTGCAATTTCCTCAGTCCGTCGAGCTTCGCCGATATCGTTGACTGGTTGACGCATACTTGCGACTGACCCCTGAAAACGATGTCAATGACCTCTTGCTTCTCTTCGAAACTCATTCAACCATTTGGCGTGAGCGGTAAGAGATGTCTTCACGCCAAAGCGAGGTCGTCAGGCGGACGTGCATGTTACCAGGTATTAAGAATCTCCCCATAAAATCGTGGCCTGCATCATAGGTAAAACCAATCAACACAAGCCTGGCTTCATCGCCCAAAGTGACTAAGTAACCATGCCAAATTGCCCACAAATATAGGAGCGCGAATCATACGCTGAGTGTTGGGATAGCACGGCTTGTCTTCTGCCCAGTCTGACACGAAGTGAGTCATAAATTTGTATCCTGATACCATGTATGAAAAGGGTCGATTTACCACGGCCTTCAAAAAGTAGACCAGAGTGCCAAGAATTATAGGGCTGAGCAGATTGTAAATCAACATATATTGCTAAGCGAGTATTTCATTGTTCGTGCTTCAAGAGGAGGATACCCAATCTTCCTTCCTCCACTTCAGAACCCTCCATAACATCCTCTATCCACCTCCAAAATGGCACGCCGTCCAGCTCGTTGCTACCGATACTGCAAGAACAAGGTCAGTACCTCCTCCCCCACTTCGCAGGCAAATTCCCAACGTGGGAACAGCTCGGCATTCACAAAACCCCTTTCTAAGCCTTCAATACTAACATATCTCTCTCCAACAGCCATATCCCAAATCCCGCTTCAATCGCGGTGTCCCCGATCCCAAAATTCGCATCTTCGACTTGGGCCGCAAGCGCGCCAACGTCGATGAATTCCCCCTCTGCGTACACATGGTGTCGAACGAATATGAGCAGCTTTCCTCCGAAGCCTTAGAAGCTGCGCGTATTTGTGCAAATAAGTACGCCCCCCCAAAACATCTCTACACCTTTGTGAAAGAAGGAAGACCAAGAACAAAGGCTAACGCAAGTGGTGGGCGATCAGATACCTCGTCAAAGTAGCCGGCAAAGAAGGCTTCCATCTCCGCGTGCGCGCGCACCCCTACCACGTCGTCCGCATCAACAAAATGTTGTCGTGCGCCGGAGCCGATAGGCTGCAGACCGGAATGCGTGGGGCGTGGGGGAAGCCGAATGGGACCGTTGCTAGAGTCAATATCGGACAGATCCTGCTTAGTGTGAGAACGAGAGATAATCGTATGTCTATCCTACCCCATGATATAACCCCATATCCTGTGCTCCCTTTGCTGTTTGGTTGGTTGGGGTATATGCTGATATAACTGGGGGAAATAGATCGCGCCACAGCAATCGAAGCCCTCCGCCGCTCTCAATACAAATTCCCAGGCCGGCAGAAGATCATCGTGAGCAAGAATTGGGGCTTCACGCCTCTACGCCGCGAGCAGTATGTTGAGATGCGCAAGGATGGCAGGGTGAAGATCGATGGTGCTTACGTGCAGTTCTTGAGGCCGCATGGGCCGTTGGAGAGGAATGTGACGTTGTATCCGACTGCGTTTCAGGGTGGAGATGGGGGTGAGGATGATGCTTCGGATGAGTAGGTGGCGGGAGGACGAAAGAGCGATGGATGTAAAGACGCTTCGTCATAGCCAAGTGCAATGAGCAAATGAGACATTCATCATGGAGACCATTCCCGTCCACTAACTCGACACCTTTTCTACTTGCTGCTTCCGCTGACATACCCCAATACGCCAGAGAATCTCATCTCTCAAGCCTGCACACCCACTTTTCCAACCCTCGCCACACCCATACTCTTCTCCCCCAGCCCCAATCCAACATCAGCAAATTCCACCCACCCCTTCATCTTCCCCAAAACATGCTGCCCATAGACCACGCCCTGCCCCTTCCCTTCCCCCTTCTCTTCTTCCCCCTCCTTTCCCACAGGCCTGACAACACACTCCACCCCCGGTTCAAAAAAGAACGGCACGGAATATCTCCCTTCCTTGCCTTCCCTCCCTTCCCCTTCCCCTTCCCCTTTCCCTTCCCCTTCGCTCCCACCTTCATTCCCTGCACTACCTTGCCCCTCCTCCCCTCCCCCTTCATCCCCACCTACAGCTTTGACAGGGCCAGGGGTAAGGGAGGGCAAAGGCGAAGCTCTGACCCGATGCACAGTCGCCCTCCACCGCCCTCCACTAACCTCTGCCAACAAATCCCCGATGTTAACAACAAGGGTATCTTTCACGTAGGGGGCGGGGATCCATTCCTCCCCCCTCCCCTGCCCCGTCACCTCCCCAGTGTCAGCAGTAGAGGTAGGGGTATGGGTGGGGGATTGGGTAGGGACCAAGACCTCCAGCCCGCCCGTGGGATCTTGCGTTAGCAGGGTGAGGATGCCGGAGTCTGTGTGGGGGGTGCAGCTGAATTCGTTCTTTCTTTCGTCGTTTTTTGGGGCGGCGGTGTTGTTGGAAGGGGAGGGGGAAGGGTAGTGTAGAAAGCGCAACGTGCTAACGCTGTCGTTATTCATGTAGTCGAAGTAGGTCGGCTCTTGGTCGAGGGAGATGGCGAGCAGGGAAAGGAGGCGTTGAGCGAGCGCTTGGAGCCCATGGTGGAGTGTCTCTGCTTGAGCGCGAAGGGTGGGATTGAAAGCGGATGAGGGTGGGGGCCAGATGTTGGGCTCGGTCAGGTTGATGGGGGAGGTGAGCATGTCTGGAGGGTTGGGTATGGGATTGGGAGGGCCCATTTCGAAGCCTTCCTTTAGATTGTCGGAGGCGAGGGAGGGTTGCGGGGGAAGTAGCCGTGGTAGGTGTTGGTATTGTGGGGATTGAAGGAGTGCTTTGCGAGGGTGTGCTTTGTAGATCGTGGGAGGGAGAAGAATGTTCTTGCTAGGTGAAAGATTTGGGGTTCAGAAATGGAGAGGGGTGGGTGAGAGAGGTATGCGAAGCCGGTTGTGGAGATGGCTTTAGAGAATTCATCGCTGAGATGGGAGAGGGATGTAGGGGAAGGAAATGAGTGTGAAAGAGGAGAAAGGTCAATGATGGGTAGATTGGGCGACATTGTAGAAGATAGCAGTCGGTAGCTTGAAGGTCCAAAAAACTCAGAAGAATCTCCAGAACTTGCTTTTGAAGAGTTTAGAACGAAGATGTCAAAGAATATAGCGTTCTATGCCGATAGACGAGATCCGCTGATGCAATGCTCGTCTTAGTCTCACCAGCACCAGCCAGAGGATAGAAATTCCGAAATAGGTAAAATGTCGTGTGCGCACACGCGGGGCTTTCCAACCTTTGCATGACGGCATGAACCATGCTAAAGCTGCAGTAGTGCCGACGCACTGACTCGCACTGTTCTCTTGCCCCTGAGGAGCTCACTCCACTGAAGGGCCGGCCGAGGCATTGGCGAATTGACTTGTCTCTAGCCAGCAATTCCCATGAAGGACTCTACTGTCGCCGTCGACTGCCTTTGGAGCCTCCTATGGCTCAACAGAACGTGCACTCGGCTAGTTGAACGGCACAAGGAGCATTGTCGGTAAGCATGAATCTGCCTCATTGCCTGTAGTCGAATGTCTCCTTACCCCTCTTCACCAGCCTCAGTGCGAGGTGGCCTTTCTGTAGTTGCAGGGTGATCATACTGTCCAGATCATCTCTGAGTGACTTCTCAATCTTTGCTTTAGCCTTCTCCCAAGTCTCCCTCTTGGATATTGGATCCATCTTCTCTACTTGCTCGTCGCTGGCCCACTGCTCGACAGAGAGCTCAACGCTGTAATGCTTGAAGACCAAAGCCAGAAAAGCAAGTAGCTCGACTTGTGCGAATCGACGTCCAAGGCAAGACCGGTGACCATCGCTGAAAGGCAAGAAAGAGCCTTTCTCGGGTTTGAACAAGCCTGCTCCTGTGTCTACTCCAGAGTCTACACTTGGAAGTGCAGTTGAAGGAGGACTAGATTCGGTTTGCTCTTGAGTCTCATTGATCTTGCTGGAATTAAGAATCCATCGTTCTGGCTTGAATTCCTCCAAATCGTTGTCGCGGTTCGAGTATGGATGTGAAGGATTGTCAGGGTCAGCTGGGGGTCCTGCTGGCCATGAATTTGGGTTTCGGCCGGCGCAAGGCGCACATAAGTGGATCATAATGTTGCCTGGGACAGTGTAGTGCTTGCCGCCAATGACGAGATCCTGCGGAGTCCGAGTGCATTTGGGTATATCGGTGACGGGTGGAACTAGCCGTAGCTCTTCACACATGACGGCGCCAGCCATATTATTGAAGAGTTGTGGCACATGTTTCTCGTACTGCCACTCACTCACAGGCGCAGACCCAAAGGTTTCGTCTAAATCGGCTTGTAGCCTACGCTGGGTTGGGATATTCATAGCCAAATAGGCCATGGTGAAATGGATCGAATTAGCAGTCGTCTCGTGTCCAGCGAGAATGAATATGAAGGCATTGCCTAGTATTTCGTCTTCCGTCAAAGCTTGCTGCATTTTTTTGTCGTCCTGAGCATCTTCTTGAGCTTTCAAGCCGGCGCCTTTGAGCATGGAGACCATCAAGTCCGTCGAGTCACCCTCTTGACCTGCTAGAATTTGACTCTTTCGCTTGTCATATATATCCTTCATGTATTGACGCCATTCCACAAAGGCAACATGTGCCTCCTTCGTGACTTTGAAGGGGAGTATTTTCAAGAGAAAATCGGGGAGTAAGAGGATGAACAAGAGACGATGAAGCACCGTGCTTATGGCTTCCATGTAAGTCATCGTGTGGCCAGGATTCGAGTCTGGCGATATCACTGACGCATCGTTGTCTTGGCTTCTAGCCCCGGGCCAGGCCAAACCAACACCAAAACCAGCCCTGCTGATCACGTGCAGACTCAGCCTCATGGCATCTTGAACAAGAGTAGTGATAGTCCTCGATCGGTCTTGATCTTGGTCAAACCAGCTGTCGACCATGCTCTGAGTCTGGTTCAAGGTCTCGAGCCATACTAATTGATTGTTCCTCTCCGAAAATGGTGGACTCGTGATTTTCCGGTGATGTCTCCATTGTTGTGTCTCTGTCGTCACTACATTGTCGCCGTAGATGCGAAGGATCCCATACATCTCGACTGGCTTTGGGAAGTCATTTTTACGATTCACGACTTGGGTAATCGCCGCGGCTTCTGCCATGTACAAGGTCAAGGACCCAGGCGTTACGATCAAGAAGCAACCAGAGCCGATTCTGGCGAATGGTTCGAAGCGACGAGACCAACCGAATTTCAGGGCCAGGTCCAGCCATGGATCCAGCCATCTATCTGGAAGTAATCGAAGAAGTGGCTCAAGGACGAGAGCAGATATTCGCCACAAGCGAAATCCAGGATAGGCGATACTGTAGTAGTACGGTATGCCCGACGCCTTTGCAGTTGCTCGGTTCTTGAAAAACTGTCGTAAAAGATTAAGAGCGTAAAAGGCGAACAGAACAGCTAAGGAAAGAAGAATTGGTGACGCCATGATAAGGATTTGGACGTTAGATAGAGCAGTTCAAATCAACCGACATATATATATAAATATATATAAAAGACTCATCAGCATCGAAATTAAGGATAGGTCTTTGCAGCTGCGCAAATGCAAATGTTCATTGAATCAAGTAGATCAATCACAGAGTATTTGAAAACATGACAGGAGGCCTGGCCAAATAGAGGACAAAGCAAGACTTTTAGCGTCGGGACCTGCTTTAGCGTCAACGTCTGTAGCCGAGCAGGGCCTGATGCTACGGAATGCGCGCCCATGATCACACTTACTGGTTTTCTCCTCCCCCGAAGGCTCACCTCCGGTATTTAGAAGAATGGGGCGGTTTTTCCCTGCATGCCGCCGCAACCGATGTACCCAGTACATCTATTTTATATCGCTCAATTGAGTACCACATGGCATGTCGATTGACAAATGAACGATCTCACTGCCCAAATATGCACCGCACGCCGGTGCCATCGCTCTTTTGTTTGCGACCAGCCTACTCATCGTCATCGCTATCATCAGCCTCTTCCTCTTCCTCCGAACTCTCTTTCTCGTCAGCATCTTTGTCCGGAGCCTTGTTGAAGTCGGGTCTAATAATCTCTTCCCCTTTCCCCTTCAATGCCCTCTCGATCTGGGGCAGCAAGCCTATGACGGTGTTGAATTGCTCCATGTTCAAGGATATACCCTGTTTGGAGACATTCATTCAGTCTTGCTCCTTTCTTCCATAGCCGTACCCATAAAGCTCGGTTGGGCTCACCTTCTTTCCTGGCAAAGTCTCCCCGTCTTTCTCATAGTATTCACGAATATCTACCATCGTCTTTCCCTTGAATTCGTTGATGCGGATACGGCGTGTCCGCGATAGCTGGGGCCGTGGTAATCAGATCAATGCTTCTGAGACTCCACGGGTTGACGCTCAGGCGCCTGCAACAAAGGGCAACGGGAGGCCTCATACCTCCCACCAGGTGCCATCTTTATCTTTAGTCCCTCCGTGAGCGCTGTCGAGACCTCCTGTCTGACTACGCTCGCGCTTCCCAACCTTTTGCTTTTTGCTCTTTGGTGCGTCCTCGATGAAGCCTCCGTCCGACTCATAGTCCTCTTGATTCGTTGCGCGTTTTCCCATCTTAGTCAAGGCAACGACCAGTATAGAAGCTCGAGTCTCATACAGAGGATACTCCCAAACGAAGGTTCGGAAAAGGGTTAGGAATCAGGACCTAAATTTAGAGGAGGTGAAATCGACATGACGCGGATCGCGTCCGGGCGACCTCACCAATTCTGTGGTGGGCAGGTTTTGCCGAGCATCGTGCCCCAGGACCTCACACTGATCTGAGACTGTCCTCACAGATAAACAAACGGGTCGGGACATAGGACAGAGGCTTTGATAGCCTGAGGCCAAGTCATCCGGAGGCTCATCATGTTTGACCACGAATAGCTCCTATTACGGATACTTGTCCGTTCTGAGTGCCACCCTCACCCTGGTGCAGGGTCCACGCTGGTCCAAGCTTGCGTCAAAAGCACAGGTCAATTGCTTGACCGAATGACTAGTACAGGTCCTATTTTGATCATTGCCGCACGCGACGTTAGGAATCTCTCTCAAAGTGAGCCATTTATGCAACCATATCAGGTTGTCAAAAGTATATATCATATACCTTCCGTAGCTCCATGATTTGATCTTACTAGGATTATGGATCCGCCACAGTCACAATGGATTCAATCAAAGTCAGGACCCCGAGCGACTTCGAGGATCCAACATCTTCCCCCAAAAGAACAAGCACTCCAGTATAGCATGCGCGCAATGTCGCAAGCTAAAGATCCGATGCAAAGGAAGCAAACCGGGCGACAAGCACCCACGCTCTACGCCCTTAGCTTGCGACTACTGCATGCAACATTCCAAAAGCTGCGATTGGCCCGAAGAGGACGGACGAAAGGTGAAGCGGCAGAGAAGCAGGTCCTTGTCTCAATCATCCGCCAAGAGCTCCCAGGGTGGAGCGGATCGCTTTGGCGCTCTCGAGCTCAATGACCAATTCGCACCACCTCCCTTACCAATCCTGGAGGAGGGAAGCGAGCATAGCTTCCATAATGTAGAGCCACCACGAGGAGTGCCCGCCTCGCGGAAAGATGACTCGAAGAACATGTCTCGAGGATCCTCCACAGACGACAGCCGCCGCTCATCTGCAAGCGATACTCCATACACGACCGTTCACTATTACAGACATCACGGCCCAACTGCCATAGCTCCAGGTCATAAGCAAATCTCTCTCAAAGCGCGCGACGATGCACCAGAGGGTACGGCGGGTGCTCACAATTTGGGTCCGCCCGGAGAGCCTCGCGTTTCAGGCGGCGATTCTGCAGCGATTGATGGACTTTCCATCGTTGACTCTCGGACAGGGCTGCCAGAATCAAAGCTACTTTCCCACATTCTAGATGCATATTTCAATTACTATGGCGACATCTACTGTTTCATGAATCGAAACTACCTGAATCAGTCAATTGCCCAGGGCAGGGCTTCTACGTTTCTAATCTGGGCAATTGCAGCCCTTTCCTCTCGATTTTGCGAGCCTGAGATCTTTGTACCATATTTCTCGCCAATACCAGAGGACACGAAGCGTGAGGCTTGGGAAAATGCTTCACCTTTTCTTGAAAAGGCCAAGTCAATGGTCGTCTCAGCTATTAATCTGCCTACGATAGACGGTGTTGCTGGTCTTCTGCTGCTGGCGTTTGCAGACTTTGGGGACAACAACGAAGCAGGTATGTAAGATGACATGAGTATATGGTATAAAGCTCACGAACCTAGGCCTTTGGATGTACACAGGAATGGCACTTCGCATGGCACAAGAATTAGGATTGCAACGACAACGCAGTGAAAGGCGCCCTAGTCGGCAAATTGAAGACCCTGGAGAAACAAGCCCTCAGAACGAGGTCGTTGAGCCGGAAGCCTTCCACGATTCAGCCGAAATCATCTTATTCTGGGCTGTTTTTGTTTCCGATGCCGCCCTTTGCAACGGTACTGGAAGGGTTCCTGGCCTCAAACCCCACGAGATGAATGTGAGGCTGCCAACCAGCGTAGACGTAGCGAGAGTAAGAGCGGGCCCCAGTAACCGCACGAAAGTCCGGTCGGCTGAGGTCTACCCTGAGATGGTCAAGATCATGCTTCAGGTGTCTCAATCGATCGACTTCCTCAACACGGGAGCGAGTCAAATTAGTCACCCGTCGAACCAAGGACTCGATGATCGCATCGGGCGCATCAATAGCTTGCGGAGCAACATGATGCAAACTTATCGCACCCTTCCCAAAGAGGTCTCATTTGGTGCCATGCCGTACCGAGCGGCCGTGGAAGCTGCTCAAGCTGGCCCTTACTTGCTGCTGCACCTGCAGTATCATCTTCAGATCGCCTTCCTCTGCCAAGAAAGCTTCGTTGAGCAAGGCGTGGTGAAATTTGCCGGACAAGATTCGAATGCTCTAGCCGACAGGAGGGCAAAAGACCTTTACAAAAACTCCATTAAGGCAATCACCGATCTGCTGACAATCGCAAAGTTGATCGACGACCGGCCAACAGTCTCCTTGGTTTACCTCAACCAGGCGTTTTTCCACGCAGCTGCTGCTTATGTGCGTGATATGCTCGAGAGCAAATCTGAAGAATCACCGGATGCGCTTTCCCCAGCCGCGTTCCCGATCCCCAGCCAAACCTCGCCATCGATGGTGCTGCCTCAAGACGAACTCAATATACCGCTCTCGAATGCCTCAGACACTGCGAGGAAGTCGACGCAAGGCTTCCTTGCTCTGATCGCCCGAGCGAATCACCAATTCCTTCGTCAGGCTATCAAAGATCAACATCGAGTTTACGCTGGCTCAGGATGGGTAGACGCTGTTCTGGATCAGCGCGAGACTGGCCTTAGAGACGTCGATCTATCGATTGTCAGCGACTCGATCAGCACATTCATTCGTCTGCAGAATCTTCGAGGACCCGGTGCATCAGAAGCTGCCTTGCAGACTGTGGGTCTATTTCTAAAACTCCACAAGATCCGTCCTCGTGCTCGCAAAGGCTGATTCGTCTTGGCAGATTGTTCCCCCAGGAGCGCAAGGAGGCCCACCAACTAACAATCTCCTTGATCCCAGTAACTTTTCATGGGATGATTTCTCAGCCGACAACATTGGGAACACCGAGCTGAATTTCGACCCGCATGAATTTTTCAATGCATACATGAGCGGTAAGTCTCCCTTTATTTAAGGTAAACTATATATGTGCTGACCGCTCGCAGAGCAAGCGAACAATACAACATACCAACTTGGTGCATTATGATGTTCAGGTCAGAGCCGACACAGATCTACGTGGCCTTTGTAGGAAAAGCAAAAACCTGGAACTACAGCCAGCGACGCAAGAATGCTGTTCCAAGAGGCCACATGCCTCATTGCCGCAAACTCATCGCGTCTAACGGCACTGATTGGTCAATTGCGATACACGGAATTCCTCTCCTGGCCTAGCATACCGTGTTCAACGCACAGCTCCAGTCTTCCCGCCTCCGCATGTGGGTGAACCTTCTTGAGATGCCATTGGGGCGGCTCTAGGCTCAGAAAGGAAAGCCGTGCATGCGGACCACCTAGCCAATTATCATAAAGACAAAGCGTCCCTGCAGTGAAGCCAACGGCCAAAGCGAGGCCAAGTCTCAGCAAAGATACGTACTTGCATTAGGTGAATCCTTTCGACTATATCGAGTCCAGCAAGAGACCTTGCTTCCTCGCGTTTACAACAACATGGCGCCCGTAGTCAACAGCGCCGAGAGCGCTGCTCTAGCCAGACGCAAGGCTCTCACGGGAGTATCAGGTCCTGCAGCACTTGTCAAGAACCGCAAAGTGTTTGGTATTGCTTGTTTTGCCTGTTTGGGAGGGTTCGTGGGTTCAAAATGAGAACAATGCACAAGAAAGCTCATTAACTCTACACAGCTTCGTCTATGGCTACAATCAGGGTGTCTTCTCGGGCATACTGACTATGAAAGTATTCGGACGGCGTATGAAATTAGTTCGTCCTCGATTATCACAACATTGCTGAACAGTAATAGACATGGGCGACTGGGTGGAAGACCAGACGAAGAAGGGCTGGTTGACCTCGATCTTCGAATTGGGTGCCTGGATGGGCTGTCTCTACTCAGGTTTCATAGCCGAGACTCTTTCACGCAAATATGCCATCGTTCTCAATGTCGGCTTGTTTGTCATCGGTGTGATCGTGCAAAGCTGTGCAATTGTAGCTGGTTACTCTGCCATTCTTGGCGGCCGCTTCGTCACTGGTATGTTTCTCTAGCCCGTCCTTCGAATCATTATATCCTGTCTCCTTGTTCACCATCTCAATAGGACTCGCAATCGGTGCAATGTCCGTCAACGTGCCCAACTACAACGCTGAAGTTGCACCTCCCGAAGTCCGCGGCAGCCTTGTCGGGCTCCAACAACTCGCTATCACCGCTGGCATCATGGTACTATTGATCTCCACTAGGCCCAAACGTCTAGACACCTCAGAGACCTGTAAGATGACTAATATCGTATTAGGTATCGTTCTGGATCGACTACGGCACGAACTACATCGGCGGCACAGGCAAGACCCAATCCGAAGCTGCGTGGCTCCTCCCAATCTGCCTGCAACTAGTCCCCGGGCTCGCCCTCGGTATAGGAATGCTATTCATGCCCTTCTCCCCCCGTTGGCTCCTTCACCACGGTCGTGAGAAGGAAGCCAGACACGTCCTCTCCTCTCTCCGCGGACTGAGCGAAGACCACGAGCTGATCGAGCTCGAATTCCTCGAGATAAAATCCCAGTCCGTGTTCGAGAAACGCAATATCGCAGACAAATGGCCGCACCTCGTCGAACTCAAACCCTGGAATGTCTTCAAGCTGCAATTCGTAGCCATTGCGTCTTTGTTTCGCACGAAGGCGATGTTCAAGCGCGTCATTGTCGCCACAGTCACTATGTTCTTCCAACAATTCACAGGTATTAGTGCGCGTCGAATAGTTCAGATTCTGGGTCTGACTATCTCGTAGGTATAAACGCGGTGCTCTATTACGCCCCCTCCATCTTCACCGCCCTCGGCACAAGCAGCAACACAACTAGTCTGCTCGCCACAGGTGTTGTGGGCGTCGCCATGTTCCTCGCTACCGTGCCCGCAGTACTCTATATCGACAAGCTAGGCAGGAAACCCGTAATGCTTGTCGGTGCGGCGGGGATGGCTGCCTGCCACTTCATCATCGCGGCCATCTTCGGGACGTGCTATAAAGACTGGGCGGCGCATAAGACTGCGGGATGGGCGGCTTGTGTGTTCGTGTGGTTGTTTGTGGTAAACTTTGGGTATAGCTGGGGTCGGTCCTTCTCCTCCCTTCTCTTCTTTTCTTCGTCCCCTTTTGTCTTGACCTTCGCATGGAATGCCATGATTGAAGCCCGTCTTTCTGTCTATGGTGGAAAGCTGACTGGGGGCAATACATAGGTCCTTGCGGCTGGATCATCATCTCAGAAGTGTGGCCCATATCCAACAGGGCGTACGGCATCGCTCTCGGCGCTTCATCGAATTGGATGTCCAATTTCATCGTGGGACAAATCACCCCTGATATGCTGGAGTCCATGAAATACGGGACATTCATATTCTTCGGCCTGCTGGGCTGCGTGGGCGGGTTCCTGTTCATCTGGTTAGTTGTGCCTGAGACGAAACGGTTGACGCTTGAGGAGATGGATCTGGTGTTTGGGAGTAAGGGCGTCGCTGAGGCTGTAAGTTATTCTTCTTCTATTTCGTCTCTCACATTTCTGCTATTCGACTTGTGGCTGCTTTCTGCGCCTGCATATGGTTTCGAAGGCGCAGAAGCAGAAGTGGAAAAGAGGAAGGAGGAAGCACTTCTTGTGTCTTGAGCAAATCTGACTGACACGTGCTATGATCTAGGATGCTAAACGCCAAGCTGAGATCAACGAGGAGATTGGGCTAACCGACGCACTGAGAGCGATGGGTATGGGTAAGGAAGTCGATGGTGGCGTCGTCGTGGAAACTTCGAGTGAAGAGGATGAGAAGGGTGGCAAGGGCCACGTCGAGCTGGTGGAAGAGGGTGCTTGAGGTGTAATAATCACATCGGTCTCAGGCAGGCTTATGTGTCGAGCTATTCTAAGGAGGATATTTGTTGATTTTAGGACCGGAAACGAAGGTTGCGTTGTTGGTGATTTGTCACGATGAGTTGAGATGAGCATTTTAGGCAGCATGGTAATTATTGTGTATACGTTGGATGACATATGATTTGATGGATGAATTTATAAATTTATACAATAAATGTCAAATGTATGTATAGTGAGGAATTCCTTGAAACCCTCACCTCGTTTAGGAACTTGCCATTGGTCATCGACTTCCCCCAAAACAGCCCGTGCTCTTCTCCATCTAAACCATTTTGACCACCTACAATCAATACGAGAAGTCATCGAATCATCACCACTTTTTTCCTTGCCCCCCTTTTCCCCCTTCTCTTCATCAACTTTCACTGTACTACAGCCCTAACCCCCTGCAAAAGCACCGCAAACACCAACCCCCTCGCCACCCGTTCAACCTGCAGACAATCAAAGACCCTCCCCAGACACTCCTGCGTAGCCGCCTGCCCCATCACCCCCACAAGCGCCTGTGGCATTCCCCGCTTCACCAACAACTCCCTCGCGCGCTCTCTCCTCCTCTCCTTCTCCACTTCCATCCCCTCCCTCTTCACCTTCTCCTTCTCCTCCCACACCCTCAACTCCTCCTCCGTAGGCAACGCGTTGGCGCGCAGCGCGTCAATGTGCGCGGCGATACCGGCGTCGGAGGTGTTGGCGTCAATGATGGTGGATTGCAGCAACTGCCTGATAGCTTCGAAATTGGAATTTGTGGGCCCGCCCCGGAGGAGGAAGGATTTTGCCGTGTTGAGGAGCGTGAGACGCAGGGACCAGGCGGAGGAGAGGGTGTAGAGCGCGTTTATGGTGGCGAAGAAGAGCTCGATTGAGAGGGTTGTTTCTTGGGGGGTTAGGGGTGCGGAAGGGGGCGTGGTTGGTGGGGGTTTGGGTTTTGGTTGTGTGGATAGTGGGGGTGTTGGGAAGGGCATGGATGAAGCGGGGGCGGTGCCGATGGAGCTTGAAAAAGGGGGGATGCCGTCGAGGGAGGGTTTCGGTGAAGATGGGTGGGTGCTGTAGTCGTCTGAGATCTCGCTTGGAGGGGGTGGGAGATTGAAGTCGGTTTGGTCAAGGGTAGGATGGTGACTCGTCTTTGATTCGTCGGTCACTTGACTTTGGGTACCATTCTCAAGAGGTTTAGGGTCGATAGAAGGTTGTTCAAGCTTCGCATTTGGTGATTCAATTATCGACTGGCTTGCAGAAGCTAATGTCGTACTGGAGTCAAGGCTTGTCGAATGCAGGCTGTCTCGTGAGGTTGTTTCTATTCGTTGAACACTTTCCGAAGAGTCCCGTGACTGTTGTGGCCTGTATGGAGTCGCCGTCTCTGATCGAGGGATAATTGGGGTAGAAAGTGGTGGAGATCCTATGGTCCTATCTGAGGGCGGCTTTGGAGACGGCTTCTTCTGAGCAAGAGAAGCTACACCTCCAAAGACGCCAGTCACACCTCCAACAATTGCCTTACCACCAGTAGCAGCGCCTTTGGGTGCACTACTAAGTACATCAAGCATACCTTTTCCCATAGTCTCAAACGCCGCTGGGAACGTCGCCTGCCGCGCGTTGGGTGAGGCCCGGTCAGTGTGCTGGTCCTTTTCAAGAAAGCGTCTCATGCCTTCAGATTCTGCGAGCCGCCGGAATGACAGAGCGTCCTGAAGATACTTCTCGATCTCTACTCGTAGGGAGGTTTTTGACTTGCCCTTCCAGCTCGGTAGTGTAGCATGCATTTTCGCAAATTCCTCAACGCCAGAAACGACGGATATTCGCCGTAAAACTTCATGCAGCGTTTCAATATCTGAGTATTTTCGCGGGATCATCCATCCAGGATGGTGAGATGAAGCAGGTTCAATTTGCAGCAGGTATTCCGCTGCTGGCTTAGACTTGATAGCCCCCTTCTCACCAGGGACTGAGTCGTCGAAGATAGAAATTTTGGCGTTATGTAACGTTAGTGGGGGCGGTTTCTGGGGGGTAGAGGGGTCAGTATTCGACCGAAGGGCGGTTGGCGCCTGTTCAGCAAGGATATCGTTGAAGCTCTTGAAAGCTGGTGATGGCTGTACCAACATTGAAGACGGCTCCTCAACCTGATCGCCATTCACTTGCGGACTATCCAACGAGATTGTCGGGTCGTTGAAAAGTTCATTGCTCTGAGGAGCGTCAATTGGTACGTGAGAAGTATCTTCAGGCAAAGAGACCGTCTCTTCGGACTCATTTTTCCTCCGCGCTTCTTCCTCTGCGATCATCTGATTCAGTCTTTGAGCCTCTTGCATCGCCTCCTCCATAGCCGTCTCTGCTTTGCTGACAGTCCGGCGATGGCTCGCTTTTGCTGAAGATTCTATGTTCTCAGCATCCTCGTCTAACCTGGTTCCACCGCTTATCTCAGCCCCCTTTGTTCGACGTTGCTGTTCGTAGCTTTACTGACACTAGCATCGATGGCTTGTACTAGCTCCGTTGAACTTGGATCCTCTAGTGCAGAAATGATCCATTCATTTACGAACTCAGCTCTGGAGCAACTCGTAATAGTCATAGTTAAGATTAGACCGGCCAAAACCTCACGGAGAAAAGCTTTTACTGGGTCGCAAGCATATGCCTTTGCGTCCAAGAATGTCTCTAGCACGTCTTCTGATACAGCCTTGAGTTTTCTTCTCTGTTGCTCTTCATCCAGGACATTTGCTAGACTCGCACTTGGGTTCTCTTCAAGATAATCGCTAATCGCTTGCTGAGGTTCAAGGCCACGCGAAGCAGACAAAGCTGCCGAGAGCTCACTCATGAAGACGATGACGATCGACGAAGAATTGGTGAGGAAATCAAGGAATATGTCCGCGGGACGCTTTCGAGCGAGACGAGTTGAGAATGATAAAATGAAGTGATTCAGTGTTTGCCGACATGCTGATGGAAACGATGCGTCATCTGGCAACAGAGGTTTATACCACCAGTGTACATAATCACGAATGACAGCATCCACGAAGCCTTCCAGTGCAGTCTTCGTATCTGGCTGAAAATCCGCGAAGTCCAGATCATGCAGGCTCTTGCCCTCATCCTGAGACTTGTCTGCCCTCTTGCCTTCCCTCAAATCTAGGATTCTCCTAACGATATCTAGCCCCTTTTCTTTCCTCTTCTGTGATTCAGCCACTTCCCCCCCTCGGCTGGTGTGTTCGGATCGTACCCCTCCCATACAGCCTGGAGAACGATGCCTGCTACGACGCCAATTAAGACAAGTCCAACTCTTCCCAATATCAGGTAGGTCGATGCGGCAAGTCCCACGAGGCATGCGCCCAGAGTCTCATTGCTGGCTGTGGAGAGAAAGTGTAGGATGCGATTGGTGACGTCGCGCGCTGTTTGGACGGCATCATACCCCGCTTCCGTATTCACTATGATGTCCTCTTTGTGTGAAGGCTCAGGTGGCCTCAGCTCAGGCAATGGTTCTCCAGGACTACCATTTTCTTTTCCCGCTGTCTCCGCCGAGACTGGCTCCTCATCAAGGATAACCGCAGCCATTGAGCGTTCGTGCACATTGCAAGTAGTGATTCAATGTTTTTTAGGTGAGCTTGACCAGGTATAAGCCGTATTACAACAACCGTCAGCTGGTAGTCATCGCCGGCCTCACTGGTGAGCGGACTCGTTCCGCACAAGTTTATTTATTTGATGTCGAAATTGATGCGACAGAAGCTTCACTACGTCTACCGCGTACGCCTAATTTAGAATGGCAGCTTCAACTGCTGACGTGTGTGTTTCGTGTCATAAGCCTCTCACATTGTTGATCGAGATTGATGAGGAAGGGGATGAGGCAATGTCTGGGGCTGGCACTTCGGGCGGAGATAGGCATGTAGATGACGATGTAAGACTGAAATGTGGCTGTCACTTTCACTGGTTTGTAAAATCATTTACTTGGTGAGGGGACTCGTTGACTCGGGCTGTTAGGGAGTGTCTACTAGATGGATACGAAGTGGGGCAATGTCCAAGCTGTAAGCTGATGCTCTTCAGCACTTCAAATATAGGTGGAGACCAGCTGCTGTGTGATCTCAAGAATGAAGGAGGGCTACAAGAGGATTTAGATATACTGCCGGTTCTGACCGAAGAGCTGTATCTAAAAGCCTATCCCGAAGAGCGAAAATGTCAAGCATTCCTCGAGTTTTGCGGACAAGGGGACATCGATGCTCTTGCGGATTTGCTGGAGGGTGACAGTGAAGACGACGAACAGACTGGTCAAACATTTTCTCATGAAACGAGTTTGCTTCTTCGATATCAAGATCAAATTAGGACCATGAATAGTGGGTTGCATGTAGCGGTTCAAAATGGACGTACGGAAGTGGCTTGGCTTCTGTTGCTGCTCGCTTCGAGTCTCGACATGGCTCACTTTCCAGCTGAAGTGCTAAGAGCAGCACAAGGCTTGGCTTTCATTAGGCACGACCCAAGGGAGAAGACTGACATTCGCTCTCTGAGAGATTCTGAAGGCAAGACGGCAGAAGAAAGAGCAGCCTCAATGGATGGAATCTGGGATGAGTGGGTGAGTTCTGGAAGATTGAAACCTCCTGGATGACAATCTTCAATGAGTCGACTACCCTCAACTCTCTGGCTATGACACTCCGAGTATTTACCCCTTTCAAATTGACTGCGTATCAATCATTATGTCAACGCACATGTCTAATGCTGAGTAGGGGAGTAGATCTTCGCAATCCGAGTGAGGTCCGACACAACTTGATCATGCGTCGTACGCAAAGAAGAATGCGTATCGATGGCTTGAGCCATCTCTGCGGTCTGTTTACTGCTTGACATACTTGGTATGTGTCCCGTGGCATACCGGGCTCTTCTGGCCGTCTGACGATACTTTGGAGATTTCGATCGTCGTGTAAGCGAGCGTCCTGCCGACTTTGCTAGCACGTCCAACAATTTCCAACTCGTCACCCTCCTTAGCGGTAGATATGTAAATAGTGTGAATGTCAGTCGAGACTATGAACATCCTCAATACACCATTTCAGCTAGCTTCAACATCTAGTCAAGGGAGTATAGCGCTTGTGTTCAACGCACCTCCTGTTTTGTCTAAACCTGTCGAAGCAATCGCCAGTCCGCCCGCCCAGTCTGTGAGACAGGCAGACACAGTACCATGAAGCCCACCTTTAGAGTTGACGTGCTCTTGACCCACAGTAAGTCTCGCGGTCATGGTTCCATGGCTCGCAGAGACTATTCGGATATTACTGAGTAGGAACTTGTAGATGACGCTTCTATCCTTGAGTCCAGCCCAGTGTTGGCGAACATGCTCTAGCTCTTTGGTCTCCATCAAAGCTGCAACAGAGACTTTGCTCTAGAGGAGAAAATGAATCTACAGTGTCTTGCACAGTATAGCTGAAGACGGTCTCCGGCCCGTAGAGGCTTGAAGGCCGCCCGGAACTCTAGGGATAGGCTCCCCGTAAGCCCCCCAAGCTTCCCTAGATTCGGCATTGTTCAGCGGCTTATCCGGGCGTTTCCTGCGCCAGACGCGGTAATTAGACAACTCAGACGTCATCCATACCGGTTTTGAGCAGCAATGCAGGCAAGGAGCCTCCTCTTATGGATGTAGGCGTATACTGACCCTGAGTTGCCGCGTTGGCACGCTTTACATCCCTCCGATCCTTCGGGAGCCTCAGAAAGGGTAGAATGACGGAGAAAGCAAGCTTTCTGGAAGCATACTCTCCGTGGCCCTCACGGAGTACCACCCCAAAGCCCGCTGCTACTGGCCAGGAGAAGAAGGTAGCGAAGGACGATAGCAGTGTACCCTCCAAAAGCAGCCAGACTCTTCAAGATCACGCCACAACCCACCGATACTATCCTAGCTCAAAGGACTATCCGAGAGATTGTCCAAGACTAAACACGAGGTGGTTCTACGCAACTGATGCACCTAAAGCGAAAGCCCAGTATGCAAATACATCAAAGGATCACGAGACGCTACCAAAGCCCAAGAAATATTCCGCATTCTCCTATCGAGACTCCTACGCAATAGAAAAGGCTTTCTCTGATTTGGTGGAAAAAGAAGCTCTCGAGCGCAGTAAAACGGCAAATGATGCTGCCGAGCTGGGCCATAAACGCAGCCAATCCCTAGCGGATGTGGACTTGGGTGAACAAGGTAATGACATAGGGCCGACAACTTCGAGCAATGAAGCTTCTATAAAGGTTCCGGTCAATGAAGACTTTTTATTTGATGTTGACATCAAGAAACGAGAACTGGGCCCGGCGTACTGGCTTGGTCCAATTTATGGTGTTCGCAGAGGAAGTTGGTTCTATCAAGAAGGATCAAATTTAAGGCCTTGCGACGAAAACCTTGCGGGCCAGCTTGAGCAAGGCTATTTAAAAGTAAAGCCCTGGCAAAATCCGCCTGATGGAAAGCAGTCCAGAGAACCCTCACCAAAGCCAAAGCCAGGGTCAGAGCAAGCGGACTCGCCGGAAAAGGACAACATAGATGGGAGCTCTCCCAAATGCGTGACAGATGGAAAGAAGGAGGAGCTGCCGGTTACCAAAAAGTTCGAATTGCAGACGCAACGTCTGTTTGGTTCGTACATGAACTCAGTCGTAACGTATCAGGATGGTATGACAGCATGGCTTCTTACCGATGACTTTCTCTCTCGAATGAGTAGCACGGTCTACCAAAGATTTGCAGGCGGCGGACATCTAGGAGGCGTAAAGGTAGTCCGAGGCTTTAAAGAAACCAGCAAGGGAAAGGACGGGAAGAAAGATGAAGAAGATTCGAAAAGAAAATCAGCGGTACCCGAAGATACAGAACCTACCCCTGAAACTTCCGAAGCGGACAAGGAAGACCCTTCAATTCTTAAGCTGGAGAAGCAAATGTCAAATTTAGATCCCGAACAGCAAGAAGCGGAGGCTCGTCAACGGGACGAAGCCGAGATCAAGGACGGTTATAAGCAAGCAGAAGGAGAGGATCAAGAACGCGAGATCGAGCATCTTGTCCTGGTGACTCACGGCATAGGGCAGAAATTGGGCATGAGACTTGAAATGTTGAACTTCATTGCGGACGTAAATACGTTGCGGAAGAATATCAAAGCAGTCTATGGAGCATCACCTGACCTTCAACTTCTTAACTCAGAAATGGAAAAGCCAGAAAATAGTCGTATCCAGGTACTCCCAATTGTCTGGCGTCATCTTCTAGACTTCCCGAAACAGAGTTACAAGAGCAATCGAGAACAGGACCTTGCGGATACAACCGAGGAAGATGAGTACCCTAGTCTGGAGAACATCACGCTTGAACCTCCCACTATAATCCGAACAGCAATCAGAGATCTGGGGTTAGACATTTTGATGTATCAAAGCGCCTATCGTGAGCATATCTCAGAAATCGTCGTGCGTGAATGCAACCGAGTCTACGATAGCTTCAAACAGCGAAACCCAGAATTTCGCGGGAAGGTCAGCCTCTTGGGACATTCACTGGGCTCGGCAATTCTCTTCGATGTACTCTGTCACCAAAAAGATCCAAATCAGACCGCCTCTCGCTCTCGGAATTCTTCCTTAAACAAGCGAACTTCCAGCATGACCAGCTCTAGCCTCGAGCTCAATTTCGAAGTTGAGGATTACTACTGCCTTGGATCACCCTTGGGTCTCTATCAAATGCTCAATGGCCGCAAGATCGTTGGCCGTCGACCTTTGCAAAGTCCGATCAAATCCAACTCACCCCTAACAGACGACCCATTCCTGGCCGCAACATCTACGGATCCGACAACTACTTCCTCCAATTCCTTCGCCATAAGCGCCTCCTCTCCCAAGTGCGCGCAACTCTTCAACATCTTCCATCCTGCTGACCCGATCGCCTACCGTATCGAGCCCCTCATTTCCACAGCTATGGCGGAACTAAAACCTCAGCCACTTCCCTATACCAAGCGCGGCATCCTCGACATCCAGGGTCAAGGCCTCTCTGCTCTTGGTAATCGTGTTGGCCAAAGCGTCTCTGGCCTCTGGTCGTCTGTGACTAGCGGCATGGCATCCTCGCTGCTGAATCGCACGCTAGGTCTACCACCGGATGCCCAAACACAGGCCGCGGTGGCTGCGACGCCTGTAATTCAAACGAAACCCGACGCTAAAGTCACAGGCTCCGAACAGGGCAAAGCGGAAGAAGAGGCGCATGAGCCGCCTCCGACGCTGATTGACGAGGAGCTTGAAACTCTGTACGCAGGCTTTGAGAAGTCAAGGAAGCTGACGCAAAGCGATGAGTCCCGCGATCTAGGTGAGAGCTCTCAGTGGGCAGAGGCTGAGCAGAAGGCGAAGAGATTAAAGAGGGAGGAGGCGAAGGTTCGGGCGCTGAATTCGAATGGGAGGGTGGATTTTTCTATACAGCCGTAAGTGTCCGGGAGTTACTCTTTCCTTCGTCTACATCCCTCTTGAAGTAGAACGCTTCTCTTGAATATGTCTTGGGATGAGTGAAGCCGATCGCTGACGATAAACTGTAGGGGTATGTTCGACATGACGAACCCGATGGCGAGTATAGCGTCTCATCTATCTTACTGGAGCGACGAGGATGTGAGTCACTTCATGGTTTCCCAGCTATTGAGTCGACAGCGGGTGTTGAAGCGATGATCATTCATCACTTGGTTGTTCTCGAATTCTTTTAATTAATGGGAAATGCTGTGTGGTATCGAATCGCCTGGCAATGGAGCACGATATTCAAACAGACAGCGGCGTTATTTTCAATGGGGAAGAGTAGAAGGCGTCTGAGTGATACCCCCTGCTCTTTTGAGTTAGCAAATATATATTACAAGATCGTCCTTTTCGAAGCAAACTTTGAGTAGAAAGGATACTCAAAAAGGCAAGACGTTTTCTCCTTGAACGGGTACATTTTGCATTCATATCACTTTTCGATCTCATCTACTTTCATCTTCGTGTATTCAATCATCCAAGCCATCAATGTTGCCAAACCATGTGAGCTAATTCATCCATCCTCCCACTATCTCTCGCGTGAGCTCAATCTGATCTTGATCGCCACCGTATGCAAATTTCGTTGCTCATCGCTTACCGCCCTTTCCCACTTCTAAACCTAACCTCAACCTCATGTCCACGCCTACGTCCTCTCAAAGAAATACACATATGCAAACTTCTTCATCTCCTCCACATCTCCTTCCGCTTTCACCACTTTCTCATCATTGAAAAGCACCCACGCGTCCTCCCCTCCTTGTTCGGCCGGCAGCTGCTTACGTATAAACGCCACATAATGCCTATTACGCCCTCATCAGCCAACCATCCGGTGACCAACTCCAAATACTGCCCATCAAGAGTAGGGGGGAAAGGGGAGAATACTCACCCAGCATGAATACTCGCCCCCTTGTGGCACACAATACCCTTCAACCCATACCGCGCAGGCACGTCCTGACTCCCCGCCAACTCCGTCTTTACCGGCTCACCAGCCCCCAACGCCGTTCCCGCCTCAGCAGACTCATCACCACCTGCGTCGTCTGGATGGCTAAACACCCAATCAAGCGCTCTATTGACATCTCCCTGCGTCTCCCTCAGCGCCTTCCTAGCCTGCGGTGCGGGTATGCCCATAGCGCCAAGCGCCTCCACACTCTCCTCGCTGATCTCTGCCCCGGCCCCACTCCCACCACTACCAGGCGCGGGAAGCGCAACAGGGACGTCAATGTCCGGATCCTCCATATGTCCGATCAACCACTCCATCGCTACCTCCGCGTCCGCGTTGCCGGTGGCATGCAGCGCCTTCTCGCACCTCACCCGCGGAAATCCCATGGCCTCTAGCTGCTGCAACGCCATTTCATTCGGCTGGAAGCCCCCAGACGCTGCAGGCGCAGCGTCATCGGGCAATGCCTCCTCGCTATCTTGCAGTCCGTGCGATTTGTAAGCGGAGAGATCGAGGCTTTCGCCTTCGACGATGACGGGGACGTCTAGTTTGGTGGGGACCCAGTTCACAAGCTCGAAGCGGCGTGCGTTTATTGCGAGGACGCGCGGGAAAGATTTGAAGAGGGTGCGTTTTGTGAAGCCGAGATTGCTGGAGCAGGCGGGGCAGGTGAGCTCGACGGATTCGGGGGCTGTGAAGATGTCGAGGCATTCGCGGAGGGTTACGGGTTCGAAGAGGTCTTCTTTGGAGGAGGTGGTGGAATCTGGGGGGTTGGTGGGTGTGGGTGTGGGTTTGCGCCGGATTGGGACGGGGATGGAGATGTTGTCTTGTTCGTCGGCGTGGTAGCGGACGCGGTTGCAGGATGTGCATTGAAGGCGTTGTTCTAGAGTGAAGCGGAATGATTGGATGGGGTCGGTGGGAGAGTCGGGTGGTAGGGCGGAGCGAGTGATGAGTTTGAAGAGGTGGAGGAGGAGCTCGAAAGCGTCTTGTTGGCGCATAGTGGAGAATTCTTCGTGGCCTTTGCCGATAAGGTGTTTGAGCATGGCTGGAGCGAGACCTTTCTGGGTTGGAATTTCGGGTGAGTGCTCAGAGGCGATGACATCTGTATCGGGTTTGGAGTAGCGCCCGGATATCAAGCCATCTGCTACTTTTCTCAATTGGGTCTCAAGGTCTTCAGCTGGATATGTCGTAGATAATGGTGGGTCTTGCGGGTGGTAGTATCTCTGTTGAAATTCAGGGAGTGAGAAGAGACACTGCAGAATGCTGGCTAAATAACAGCTGTTACCCAGATTTTTCAGTCCTGTGAAGCCTTGGCCGAAGAGAGGTTGCATTTCCTTTCCATCTTCCGTAGTCATTGAGAAGTCCCACCTCAGATTGTGTTCAATCTGCATCTCGGTCAAGCTTTTCTCAGTCTTTTCGCGCTCGGCAATGTTGATACCCCAGTGCGCTAAATGCGAAGCAAACTCGGGGTCTGTTCTCTCCTCATTACAAGCGTAGCAGTAAATGTCAGCTGTTCCCTCTGACGTTATAGAGCCTAATTTCACAGCTACAGGGTGAGAGGTCTGATCGGCATGAGCCAGACCGTGGGAGTTGCCCCCGACCCCGCCATATTGGGCGCGTCCACAACCAAGGTGACCGCATTGGAGACATAACCAAAGATTCTCCTTCAGATCACACATTGCACAATGGGCTAGATCTAAATCATATTCAGGGTTGATGCTGGACTGCGCAGGGTGCTTGACCTACCCTGAGAATCGATCTTTCGATTGGGCTCTTGCTCCAGGCAAAGAGTATGTTCACAAGGCGTGAATTCTTGTTCCCAAGCCTTGACCTCTGCTTGCCTGGCAAAGGTATTTGCCTTCAAGATTCCGTGCACGATGGGTGCCAGCTTCGGCGACGTCTTATCCAAATTGACGTAACAATCCAGGCACCTCACTTCCGTCGTGGTATCATACCGGTCCTCCTCCGTCTCGGCTGCTATTGCCAACTTTGTGATTTTTTGAGGGGGCTCATCACGCTGCAGGGAGTCAGCGCTGCCTTCACCTCTTTACCCGTGCTTGTACAGCGGAACTTCTTGCTCGCGTGACAAGGACGTTCTCAATCTGACCTTGACTTTTTTCCTCGTTCTTTGAATGTTGAGCACGAGGGTGTGTCCTGAATCTTGCAGATGGAGTAGTGAGTGGGCTCGCTCGGCAGCGCAGCCACCGTTGAAGCACTGTAGACAGACGTTCAGACCGAGACGATCATCCTATGACAGCCTATGTGAGTATTGAGACTATTGAGTAGAAAGTCTGAGGCTGTTCACGCACGATAGAATCAAAACACCGTGTACAGTCCTCTCGGTAAACGGATTGCGTAGCGGTAGGTGGACGTAGCTCTGGAAGTTCCGTTCAGCCTTGTACATTGACCGAATTATCTGAGGACACTTACCAGCTAAGTCGATATGCTTGCACGCCATGTGTATTTGAGTGACAGTGTATGTCTAAAGTCTCCCGCGGAAAAGGCGATCCCTAGAAGTCCCTTGATGGTGCTGAGAAACACACATCCAGGCTCCAAGGTGTATGATTTATAGATCTACTCGGAGATTCGCCTAAACACCGGAGCTGCTGCCAGATTATGTAATCAAAGGGGTAAGTCTTGGCGTGACATGCGTCAGGGCCCTGAAATATGACAGGTGGCTGCCAGTGGTCAAATGCGTTGGAGAAGGAAAGCTGAGAATCATCACAATATTATTTTAAAGTTCATGTCTTCAGTTCTGTCATAAAGCTACACAGAGATCTTCAGTGTGCCTGCAACCACGCTGTCATTTGCTCAAAAGCCGCTTTCTGAGCTTCTTGTATCTTTGGATCCTCATACTCCCCCACAGTAGCAAATCCATGCGGGACATCCGAGTACACCTTCATTTCATGTTCAACCTTATCCTTCTCCAGACGTTCCTTACCAGCTGTCCGTATGTCATCTGGGAACAGCTGATCATTTTCGACAGCGACAAATGAAATTGGTGCCTTGATAGCCTCTAAATCTTCCTTCGTAATCAACGTGCCATGGGCGAGAGCTCCACACTTTATCAGTGGCCCCGTCTTCACAATCCCTTGCTCTTCATCTTTAATCGCTTGTCCATGTGCCACTGTATCGGGTAATTCTGAGCCCAATATGCAGACGTATTTCCCACCAAAGCAGTAACCAACCGCATAGATCCCACCGCCATTAGCGACTGCATCAGCGAACTCTTCTTTCGCTCCATCGATGACCTTATGTATGACTGGGAGCACCTTTTCCGGTGTTTGCCGAGCGAGCCACATGTCTAGTACGAAGGATTTGGCGGTTGTAGCAAGTCCCATTTTCACTTTCTCGATGATGGAGCCATTTTCATCTGTGGCGGAGCTGGGAGTTGTGTTCGTGTTGGGCAACGGGTCGCCTGCAAATCTTGGGCCAATCAGCCACGAAATGGTCGGAAGCGAGTGCTAAGACCTACTGGTCTGGCATCACCACCAAGAATCCCTTGCTAGCATATTTGTCCGCTTGAAGCTGGTTGTTCTTTGAATGTATGCCAGTGCCACTGCTTAGGTATAGTAGCAATTTTGATGGTAGGTGGGGGTAGTCGCTAGGCTTTGCGATGTACACCTAGGCAGACTGATTTCAGTCCAGCCGGTCATCACCGCTCCGAGCCTGACTGACATCAATGTCCGAGATCTTGGACAGCTCCTGGTACATGGTCAGCATTCATGTTGCAGAAAGCTGATCCTGCGAGCGTACCCCACTTGGCTGCTCTCCAGATGTCGCTGCTCACAGGGTCAGCCATTTAAGCCTGTTATGTACAGACATGGGAACATACGAGACGGTCTGTCCGTTACACAGTGTTCCTAACAACTTTGAGCTTGACAAGAGGGCAAAGCTTGGTAGTGGTACTGACGCCCATACTCGCGCCTGTCTGAGCAGGCGTGTCATCTTGCGAGATGACACTCGGCTCGTGAGCATCACTCTCTGGAGCTTTCGTCGCATTCGCGTCGTCTGCCATAATGACGTTAAGCTAGCAGGTTGCCGTGCTGTAGGGATAGCAAGGTAATGCCCCTCGCTGAGTTGGTACTTGAGGTCTTGGCACCAACAGTTCCTGACCAATGAGATCACCCCAAAATGCTGCGAGAAGCTCATCCGGGCCGACAGTGCTCCCGAGGTCCCCATAGAATCCGTTATTCATGCCGTCAACATCCAATGCATCTTGTCTAGTAATGTCTAAGAGCGAAGGAATCCTGTTAATGAATATTGGTGCACTGTCTCTGATATAAAGGCTATTTAATTTCTTCGATATTGCGGTCGATATCGATAGGTACGCTAAAATTGATGGAAAGAACCACTGACTTTGAGGTGAGTCAGTCCAGGACGTGGACCTTAGAAAACCTCCTTTTTTCGAAGCTACTTGAAGTAGTCACGCTGGATCTGGTGAACCGAGAATGACTGGTCTGGAGTGACGCTGCTTTAGATGAGGGAGCAAAGATTGGGGGCGTCCTGCTGGCTTTCATCTCAAAGGTCAAAGGTCTGGTATTCCAGTTTGCCTTATTCGTATGGTTTTGCCTCGAGTCACACGTTCCAACTGCTGTCAATAATTTATCTTTCCGCTCGCAGAAAAAGAGTGGATCTTAAGGATGCCCTCAATCATCACCAACGCTTGCTTGAATTTGTTTGGTCAACGATTTTTATCGGTGTGCATCACAAGAAGCGACGGCTGCTTGACTGAACTGATCACTAGATTGGTTCCTTCTCGCCACGTTTGGGCTTGGAATGCGTGGGTGACGTCCCTCTCGTCTATGCACTCGCCTTTTCCTCATATGGGCTTGGCAGCCAGGCCGTCCAGAAACCACAAACCTTGAGTCAAATTAGTCTCTTGGGACCAGGCTTTCACTTTGTGCAGCGAAGACTTAGGTGCGCTGGATTTCTGCCAGACGCGCTGCATGACTGCCCTTCAAGCCAAATTAGATGCCGTAAGGCAAGTAGCCTAGCGAGACCATACTACGTTCCTTTGAAAACTCTCAAGTCAAGCTATGCCTGCTAGGGAATTAGGTCTAGCAGGCTAGGAGGTAATGATGTGAGAGAAAGCACTCCACACCTCGATTATCTTGAATGTCGAGATTCTGCGGGTTAACAAGCTAGATTATCTGCTGATCTAGTTGAAATAGTTCACACCAGCACGTCTAGACTCGAATCATACGACAAAGAGATCTTGCCTGAAGTATTCTTCCTAAAGTTTACAATCAGGGCACTACAGATGAGCATACTACGCCGCGCAATTAAAGTATCCTAGTCGATATGTCAGTCATTTCGGATTTATCAAAGTCGCATGCAGCGACACTAATGATGATTGTCGACTGGTGACTGCGAATGACAGAACGCAATCTTCTCAGAAATCGGAACACTTACCACAATTCTTTGACATTGCACTCACACGGACACATTACATCTAATAAAGAGGGCAAGGTGGTTATAGTGCTCGCTTCTTGCAAAGGCCGAGACTTAAGTCTTTGTCTTCTTTGGCGCTAACCCTGGGGTGTCCAATAAGACAGACTTGAGGATATCCATCCGCTGCACCTTGCTTAGAAGACATACTCTATCTTTCAACGAAATCAGCCACAGACGGGCAAAGGAATCGGTTCTACGAAGCCAAATTATGTTGTCAGTACCGTCGATTGACTAAACTTGATATGACCCCATGCCATTGGGCGATAGTCTGCCCACGAGGGATATTTTCATTACAATCACCAGCTTCTGATCGATTCTAGGCCATGAACAGAAGTCTACTATTGTCCAAAGAGGCCTGATAAATCTAGGGACCGAGCGACTATGCGTCGAGAACGCCTCAAGAGACGTGCGATTCTCTTGAATCAATGCTCTGCTGGTTTGCTCAAAGCATCACTGCCATGGTCATGCAAAACATCGACAGCTTCGATTTCGCTCCTTGCTTGTCCTTAATGGCCCAATTTGACAGCTTTACTTTTGTTCTAGGGCTTTGTGCCGTTGTCGGTGTCCTTTCTCACCTTGTGTATTTCATGCATGGGGAGCACGATCTACACACCACGTTCCATCTCGGATTTGCGATTGCAATATTCATCACTGTCTCTACTATTCAGGTTTGTCTCTATTCGGTACCGCTTTACGATGCCTACAAGACCAGCTGCGCAATGTCATTATCGTATAGCGTCGCCTTGTGCAGCAGCATCATCATCTATCGGGTCTACTTGCACCCTCTTCGTCACTTTCCAGGCCCGAAAGCTATGTCAATCTCCAAGCTAGCACACGTCGTCAGGTCGCGTAAGCTTGACAATCATCGACAAATGGATCGACTGCAAAGGGAATATGGAGATTTTGTACGCACGGGCCCAAATGAACTCACCATATTCAAACCCGAGGCGTACTCTGTCCTACATGGTTCACAGTCTAGATGCACAAAAGCTGCCTGGTATGACGTCCTGAAACCAAACGACTCGATGCATTCGACACGGATCAAAGCCGTTCACGGCGAGCGAAAGCGAGTGTGGGACCGCGCGTTCAGCACCAAAGGTCAGTGCGACTTACATCTTTCGACGTGACCACCAGATGTTGAAGCTAACTTTGCCGACTGAATAGCTGTTGCAGGCTATGAACCACGCATCTTGAAACATCTGGACACATTGGACCAGAGGCTGTCCTCGATCGAAGGCCATGTGGTTAATGCGACAGATCTGGTGTTCTTTTTCGTCGCTGATGTTGTGGGGGACATTGTCTCGGGCGTAGACTTCGCTATGACCAGAACTGGGAAGAAGCATTTCGCAGCGGATCTGCTGAGTTCAGGCTTCAAGCCCGTAGGATACTTGAACCCAATACCATGGCTGCTAGTCTTCTTGATGGCGGTCCCTGGATTCTTGGGCCCGTATCAAAGAGTCGTGAAGTGGTCCAAGAAAGAAGTCGAAAGACGACTGCAGGTAAGTCGATAATGCTTCCCCGATCAAAGTAAATTATATCTGACAGAGTTGCGGCTTTAGACTGAGCCAGAACAACCAGACGTAAGCCACAGAGTCATCGGAGTCTGACCATTATCAGTGAGCTGACAATGGACAGATTCTGGCCCATCTCATTGATGCTAGGGGGAGAAAGACATCATCTCAAGGCGGGATGCCAACGTTGGCTGACGATTCTGTGCTTGCAGTACTGGCAGGAAGGTCAGCACATCCCACTCTGAACTTCTGACGCTCAGATACTAGTCGTCTTGGTCACTGGTTGATTCCATCACATGTAGCGGAACCATGACTCCCGTTCTTACATTCATGGTCTATCGTCTTGCACTTCATCCCACGAACTTCCAAATCATCCGGGACGAGCTCAAGTCGATTCCAAACACTCAAGATTCTCAGGAGCTGCAGAAGCTTTCACATTTGAATGCATTCATCCATGAGGTCATGCGAGTACACCCACCTATCCTCGATGGCTTGCAGCGGAATACGCCATCTGAAGGGGTCATTATCAGCGAACAGTATATCCCAGGAAACGTCACTTGTTTAGCACCCTTTCATACGATTGCAAGACGTGAGTGCCAAACACACTACCTTATCTCGAGATTCAAACTGAAAAATGGATTTACAGTGGAAAGCTGCTTCGAAGATGCCGAAGAGTTCATTCCAGAGCGATGGACCACGGCTCCACATCTGACGAAAGACAAGAGTGCGCACATGCCATTCTCGCTCGGTAAGCCAACTTTGCCCGCCGTTGATCGGCGGCGAGCACATTCGTGCCCCACTTCCTTCCTACGATCTACAAATAACTTACAGACTCACCACTTCTAGGGCCGTACGGCTGCGTAGGCAAAAACCTGGCGCTGGTATTCCTCCGCCTTACGACCGCTTTCCTAGTCCACAATTATGACATTGGATTCGCACCGGGCGAAATGAAAAGCACGATCATCGATGAATCGAATAACACAGTGACCAACAATCCCGGGCCATTGAAACTTATTTTCAAGAAGCGAAGGCACCAGACTGAATTTGGCGATGGCGTGGATGTGAACGACGGACATGGCTTATGTTAACGAAAGTTCAGAAACATTTATATGTCCCCTGAAGGCCCCCCCACGCCGTCGTATCAGCCCTTTTCAATCCATTCAAACTCACGAAGAGGCGATGGAAGGGTGAGAGAAGGTCAACGACTTGGTGCTTGAAAGTGGTCGATGTAGGTCGGAGTAAAGTTGGCCACAGGGACAGTTGTCTAGCCTGTTCCATCCAGGCTATCGAGCCCTACTGCACGACCTAGACTAAATAGGCCGAACCCAGATGGACCACCTGCCTAATTGATGTCTTACTCATCACGCTAATTCCAGTGGCGCTGGCTAGTCTCCCACGCTACTTTCCGTTCGGAACCTGTCACTACCTCATTCGTCCTGTCGTCGCTTAATCTATACACTTGAGAAGTCGGTCCTTCAGATGGATCCGCGTGGTCGGACCAATCGATCCTTTGACTTCATGATCTGGACCCGGAGCATTGTGCCGATGCCATGCATCAACATCTGCAACTGACTCAGCAATTTTCCGAGTTGATCTCGCTCATCTAGCTGCATTCGGCATTGAGCCTCACACGAAGGAAGATCTGGCGGCGACTGATCAGCAATATTACTGTCAATGGAAAGACTACGCGCGAGGCCGCATTCGGGCCAGGGTTTCGCGCCATTTATTTCCTGTTCGAGCGGGTGGCTTGCGAACCTCGATCGAAGGAGAGTAAGTGAAGCCGGGACGAGACAATCCATGAAGGCAGATCCAACGTCTGATCCTTGTCAACTGTCAAGATGGAACAAGTGAAAGAAAGCCCGAAATGGTTAAGCACAAGAAGTACATCGAATTACAAGGTACTGAATCCACAACGACCTTCATGATCCACGGCAGGGAATTGGAGCCGATGACCTATCAAAAGCGCTGCATGAGAAGGAATTCGCATTTTCACATATACAATCCTATCAACAATTCCAGAATAGAAGATCACCATCCAAATACCTACCAATAGCCTTCTCATCGCTCAACACTTAGGTCATTGCAACGGATCAAATACCTGCTTGACCATCCTACGAAATAACATCATATTTGATGAATCTGTCAGAACGTCCACCTGAAAATATGAGGGAACTCGAGGGTCCCTTCAAGCCAAATCTGGCTAGTACTTCCCTCAGGCCCTCCAGATTTCGAATGGCGTCGAGCGCCACACATGTCATCAGGGAACTTCCGTGTAGGATTGTCTGCGACTATGAATGGCTATTGCGCTACAAGGAGCCCCACACGTTCAAGTCCGATATGTCAGAGCCTTTGAAAATGTGTCGACTGTTCTAGCCCATTCGTGGCTGACTTTTGGAGCCGGAAGTCATCGCTTTGTCCCGAAGGGTACGGGGACGATGGCTAAGTCATTCTGTAGAAGCTAGGATGAAGCAAATTCGAATGATGGTAACGTCCTGATGTGGGGTATCTTCGGTGCAACTGATAAAGCACAGACGACTACGAATCCTAGGGCTTTTCATGCGTTGTGATCAATTTCTCGCAAGTGGTGGGCGAGTCTTACCTTGCCGACAACATCATACAGAAGTGCGATTCATCATTTCTTGATCGCACGAATGCGAGATACGATGTTCTTGAACTGGGGTATGAGTACTTTATTAATCGTACCCTAGAGCTATAGACGTCTGCATCATCCAGATTCTGTGTTCTCTTAAAGGAGCATGATTTATTCATCAAGTCAACAACCTACCCAAGGACCTCGCCACGCCAAGCCGTCATTCGCATTCACACAAGATGACAGCCTCCTGAATGTCCCCACCCCACCAATGCAAGCCTCCCCTCCCAAGAAAGCCAGATCAAGCCTCCACTTCCCCCTCCTTTCCGTCCCATCACCACCACCACCACCACCACCCCCTCAATCACGGCGCAGCACCCCCATCAACAGCCCCCGGCCTTCTTCGGCTCCGAAACACAAACATTAAACCCCACGACCAAATCCGTACACTTGCCATCCAAATCCCCATTCCACCACTTAAACGCCGGCAACGAAACCCCATTCAGCTTCGCCACCCCCTCACAGATATCTCCCGCTTGCACAGCATACACCCAACACGGCGGCGGGATGCAAATGGGCGCGTCGGCGGCGAGATCGCTGCCGTCGGCCCGGAGCCCGTTGATGTTGATTATAGAGCGTGTGGAGGCGTTATGGGTCGTGGAGATTGAGGTGGCGGTGTCCCCGGCAAGCACGGTGTAGAGGGTGCCGAAGGCGCAGGAGGTTGCGTTTATGGGTGCGGGTGCGGGTGGGGGGGCTGCTTGCCGGGTTTCGAGGGAGTGGATTATGGTTGAGCGGGCGGAGATGGCGGTGAGGAGGGTGGTGAGGAGGAGGGGGAGGAGGGAGGGGTGCATTGTGAGTGCTGTAGGTTTCTGGTGGGTTGGTTGGTGTTTGGTTCGATTTTGATGATGAGGATGTTTGAAAGCTCGATCTCTTTTAAGGATGTTACAAGCAGCGATTGCTATTCGTTTTGGCGATGATGATGATGATGACTTATACTGGAGTAAAGGATTCGGTGGGCAGCAGTGGTGGATTTATACTACCTACTCCCCTCGCCTCCATGGCCAGCCTTGAGATTCCGCTACAACAGTTGCAAGTCTCACACACGGGGTCCAGAAGATTGGAGTGTGCTCTGGTAGGCGCAGGACGGGTTTGAATTGTAAGCGCATCATTTGCTTCTGTGGGTCGTTGCCTGGAAACAGAGACACTGCGTTTCAAACGCACGGCCTACAGCCAAACTGTCCGTCGATTGGAAGCTCAGCCTCCCAACTTGGACATTGAGATGAGGTGATGTGTGATCTTGCTACTTTGTCTCTTACACGTATTTGCCAACAACAGTTCGACATGATCTGTCATCACTTTTTCCCCATGGCCTCTGATTAGAGCTGTTTGTTATGTCACAGGCTTGAACGGGTCCTTTACGTCTTTGGTGATGATGATGACGTGGATGAGCCCTGCACGGTCGGCGCCTGCAATACTGGACTCAACATCGTGTGCTTGGAACATTATCACATAAATGACGCCAGTGAAAGTCGACTTAAAGCAGTAGGGGCTAGGGAGTCATAGGCATCGAGTCGTCTCTGATGGCCGAGGCTGCCGCATGCTTGAACGTCCTACCACAGCCGTTCAGGACGACCTCCACTCAATAGTACACCAAAGACACCGATTGTGAAGATCTATGCTCTAGTGAGAATATACCGCAGGCTGTGCGGTGCGAGATTGCAAAGTTGGGCAAGGGTCACTTGATGACATGGCATGTAGAGATACTCTGAACGCCCTCTGTTATTCTTTACCTCATCGCAGGGAATGGCATACAAGCATTTGGCTCCATCGGAGAGACTTAAAAGAGCAGTAGGGGGTCGAGTACGAGACGGACCATTTGTTATTAAGGCTACGACGCTGGGTCTGCCCAAAGCCATGGTGCAGACATGATCATCGAGATCATCCAGTACATGCTGCTGAAAAGATTCTGCCGACTCAGATACCCTGCCTGTATATCGCTGTTTTCTATGTATAGAGGATGTGAACTGATGAGCTACTCTCTCGTTGAAAAAGAGTTTCAGGCTCATTCGTGACGTTTTCGAAGCTCAAATCCTGTATGAAGTCCCACAATCCAGACCTCTGATGGTTACCTTCGTTGATCTACCGACCTTTGTTCACCATGATGCTGCCGGTCTCTATCCAATTTCCGGATGCGGACGGTTTGGACAATGCGCTCACCTCACCACAATACATCATCATCTTAGTGTCCGACCTCTGCAAACGTCTCCTCGTGTGGCCCGGCGTCGCACAAAGAACGGATCATGCCCCAACTACAGATCCCCAACCTTCGTACTGTTCTCCCTCGCACCCCATCGTTCCCACCATCCACAGCCACCATGCCTCGCCAAGAACCCTACTACGACTATTCCACCCACAAAACCCTCGACTACACCTCCTCCTCCAAACCTCCCCCACGCATAACCGTCTACATAATCATCTGCGCCTCCCCCTCTCTCACAGCCCCAGGGACCTCGCACGCAGCTCTCCTCTTCTCCTTCCCCAGTTCCTCCTCTTCCTCCTCCTCGTCCGCGCTAGTCGCCCACATCGTCAGCGCCGGCGGCAAACAAGTCGTAGAGTTGAAATCGTTCAAGAGTGTGGGCAAAGTTGTGAAGGGAGGGAAAGGGGGGATGTGGGGAGGAGGGAGGGTGGAGATTGCGTTGGAGCTTGGGGAGTTTGAGAAGGGGGTGGGGAGGGGGGAGGTGGAGGATATGATGCTGGGGACTGGGAAGGGGAAGGGGGAGGGGGGCGCGTGGCCGAGTTCGCAGCGCTGGGTGTATGCGGCGGTGAAGATGATGGAGAGGGAAAAAGGGTGGTTGGCTTGGGGTGGGACGGATAGGGCGTTGAAGAAGATGGAGGATGTGATGGGGAAAGAGTGAGTGATTGGTCAGCAGTGGGTTTTGTTGATGCGTTGAGAGAGATTGATGAATTGATACGCGGGAGCGTCCCACAGTCTGAGAGAAATTGACTGGAAATTTTCAGCTAGCTTCCGTCCTGAGGGTCGTCTTACTTTAACAAATTCCCATCTCAGGAGGCGGCGGTAGTATTCGCGATTTGTCCTCCAATCAAAGGCATAGTCTCCTCATTGTGTTGTTCATCAATAAATGCTAATCTCAGAAAGAAGTCGTCTTGCACACGTCCGTCGACAACAAGGAAATTATCCTGCAAAAACGGTCTGAGGTCTTTGTTGCCTCGAGCAAAGCGTGAGATCGATGATATCAGTGCCGATCCTACCATCCACCAAATAATATCGTAGTCGCCAATCTTGAAGGTTTCGGGGTCAAATTTTATGAGCAGCCGTTGACCTTCGGCCGTCTCGACTGTTACAACGTCGACTTTATGTGGAAGCCTAGCAGAAATTCTTTCCAATGGTGGATTCTTCCAAACATGAGACTGAAGGGCTTGACTGGCTAGATTGAGTATCGGTCCGATTCCTATATGTCCTTCTTTAGTCTCTATGATGCGGTTAAATATAGATAGCTCAGGATTCGAATTGTCAGTCAGATTGCCTCCATTGAATAGGTTAGAGGAGGCATCCAAGTCGGGTTTTCTATTGCCGCCCAGCTGCGAGGCAAGTCCAGTGCCGTTCGTTGCTGATGTCATGTTCTGAGGTATGTCGAGAGCTCCGGCGCTACTGGTAGACAGTCTTCCAAATTTCAGATCACCAATATATAGATCGTAGGTGGGGACAATCCAAGAGGGATCTTCGTCCGATAGGTCCGTGCTGGTTTGTAACGTGATCATATCCATGACAGCCCAACCTATGTACATAATGTCGATGGTTTGACCTTTGTAACTCGGTTCGATGTCAAACCGGAGATGTTGAGGGACAAGAGTGTCCACAAAGGTGTACTTCGTCAGTGATTCCCGCCCTGAAAGCCAGCAAGCAGTGACTGTGCTAAACCAGAGATGTAGAACCTGAGCGGCCGGTGCCTTAATACTAGATTGCGCGTTGGGAGTCACTCTGATGTCTGGCCGCTGAGCTGGATCAAATGGATTGCCAAGAGTGGCATTGCCCTTTGAGCTGTCATTCACGGAAGTTTGGTCCACCTCAGCTGGTCTACAGGTACTCAAAGCTACACTAGCTATTAAAAAAAGGAGTATCTTGAGCATATTGATGGTAGTCGATAATATCGCAATGACGCTTGTGCAAACAAAATGATTTCTGGGGGGAAAGTTGGGCGCTTTTCAGATCATCTAACAAAGACAGCATGCTTTAGTCTTCAATGAAGCAACAGAGTTCCGTTTCTCTGAAGGAGACATGGCGTTCAAATATGTTGGCTCTCTTGCGCACCTCAGGTGAAAACTCGGGACAACGCGATGGCGTTGTCGCCATCGATATGGAAACCGCGCGGTACAACGGCTTTCTTGCCTAGCAGAGTGTGCTCTCGAGCTTCCAGACTTCAATGAAGACCTTGGGCGATGCGAAGATCTCACTTTCTGACCCCAGGCCCTGTTGTTACTCGCAAGAATAACATGTATCTATGTTGTTGTCTCAACGAGCCTCAAATAATGAACATCATGTCTCACTTTGCGCCAATGGCGTGTTATAGCCACAGGGCGAGAAGAGCACATGTGCACGCTTTCTGAGGCCTCAAGCCAGCTGTGACCTCGGGTAAGTCATCCACAGGCTAGAAATTTGGCGTTCTACTGCGAACAAAGCGAGAAGGTCGGAAGAGTAGGAGACGCTGATATCGGTCTTCGGAAGAACTATTATCCGAGTTTATTGACCCAGTTCCGTTGCGGTCAAAACTTGAGGATGGTTCAAACCACTCTTAGGAGCCTTCTAGACTGGAAGGTCGACTGAGAGCGAGTGTACTGCGAGAAGGCCATAATTATATAGCTGTATTCATTCCTACGCTGCTGAATATACTGAGCGTGGTCATTCCAGGCCAATCGGCTTACAGCGGATCAGGTTGAAGGAAGGCCGTTGTTTACATTTGTCGCGTCAGCGAACGCGTATTACGATTACAAGTGTGTTGATGGCATATTGCTATGGGAGCTGTTGGTCTTGCTGTTGCCTTCGTAGCACTCGTTGGATTCTGTTCGACCTGCTTGGAAGCCTTCAACTGGATTGGAACGGCGAAAGACGCAAGCCATGACTACGAGCTTTTATCGATCACACTAGACATTGAGAAGACCGGCTTATTACAATGAGCAGAAGTTTTCGGCCTCCAATCACGGGAGCCAAAAGGCCAAGATACCACGCTGGTTTCCCCGGCAGTGCGACCGCAATTGGAACGGATTCTCAAGGCGGTTAAAATGCTTCTGACCAAGTCGAAAGATCTTGTGTCGCTTTATGGCTTAAATGAAATCTTCACGGAGAGCAGAAACAGACACTAGCGATTAGCTCTAGACGTACTGGGGATTTCGACATTGCTTTCAGGCAGACACAAGCGCGAACTTTCTCCAAGATGACAAATAAGGAAGTATGCAGCACCAAAAATGGGTCATTAAGGACCGAGAGAGATTTGCAAAGCTTTTGCACAATTTACATGAGCTTGTCAGCGGTCTGTACGACCTTGTTCTTATTCCAAGGACGTTCCAGAGATTGATGATCAAAGAAGACGTCGAGAGCGTTGGAAATGACCTTTCTGCTTTGCGGAAGCTGCAGATTGCTAGTCTGGGACAGCAGACTGACTGGTCTGACTACGCAAGTACTCGCATAGCTGCATCCCAGCTAGCATCGCAGGATCTTCGTTCAATTGAGGAATGGCTCGAGGATAGCCAGACCGAGTACACTAGCCATGAAGAACACAACAGTGAAGACCAAGTGATTGACACAATGACGATTAAAGAAGACATGCCCACGAAAACCATAACGGTACGGCAGAAAAGGTTCTACAAACTGTGGAGGCCGTTCCCACAGACTGTGCAGCACCAACGCGATAAACATAAGCGTGTTCCACGGCTCGAGGAAAAGAATCCGTATACACGACAATGCCACAGGGAGCTTATCTTCTCCATCTGGGCCTGCGTACAGCCGTTATCAATTGCGGGTCCTATGTCAGGAGACACAACGGGTCTCCCAAGTAAGATGAAGTCATTGAACATTCCACGATTTGATGCTTCGGATTGTTACCAAATGTTGTCATCGTTGACTTTGAAATCCGAAAGTAGCAAGCTATCGATATCTGGACTTTTGGAATTTTTTGGCCTTTTAGAATGTATTTTGAAAGTGCATAAGGAGTCCCGGACGCCACTACACTCTGTTGTAGCGACACACATTCTGCGACGGCCGGGGCGGAGCTCTGTGCTCCTTCAGATCGTTCGAATGCTCGAATACCTCACACAGGATTATGACGAGGAACTCATGACTCATCGGACGCCATCCGATACTCATAAATGTCCACAATGCATGAAGGACGGTATGATCTCAAGATTAGATGGGGAGATCGTTCAATCAGATAGAATAGTCCGACCTATGAAGCACATGCCAGCTGATGGAGATACCCCGCGGAGGCAGATACTGTGGAGCAGTACATATCATCCAAAGCCAAATGAGCGCGGTTTCATGCACTTCTGGCTGCTAGATCTTTACGGTCACAAGTGGGTCATGAGAAAACTACCTGGTCGGTCTGTTGAGAAGTTCCCCCACTGACAATGGCACGCCCTTGGAACAAGAGTGCTACTAATCCGTCAAAGCCATTAAGAGTCGTACACAGTATGAGTTCACATTGGAATTCACGTGCGTCGACCCGCCGTTCGTATTGGACGACTTTAGGAATAAGGCAAGCATGATATATTCTGTTTGCGGTCGGCTATCCAGAGACTTAATCCTCAACGGTTGAGCGAAAGGCTTTCAGTCCTAGCGGCCGTTGCCATAATGACATAGTACTGATAACGTTCTCTTATTACCAGGATAGAATTTCTGGTCATTATCTTTACTGCTACCTCTGAGACTGGAATAGTCCTTTGTTCACTTTTCACTCCCACAAATCAGTGTTCACACCCGGCAGAATCTGGCCCTGTATTGGAGGTTGCGTAGGATATGCAACCTTACTCACACGGCGCACTAGTCAATGTCAAAGTTGTGGTCTTCCTGATGATATTGGTAGTGCACCTTGGCTGTCCATCAACGTTCCCTTTAAAGCTCGATTCGATATCATTATTGCATGTGATAACATCAGCTTTGAGGACATTGGACATGCTGTTGTCATGTCTCCATGAATCGTGCTCAAAGCTGTTGGGCGATCTAGCTCGTGCGAAGATCGGCGCGGCATCTTCTGCTTCTCGAGTCAAAGTAACTCCCGATCTGCAGTGGTCATATAGGTCGTTGAGTCCCTCTCGTCGTAGCAGATCGTTATTCATCATGCCAGACTCCAAGTTGTCCAGGAACGGTTTCAAATATGGTATGCATGCTGCAACCACACCTAGACTTTCTTCCACAAGAGCGCACAAAACGACGGACCACGCTTCGAGGGTAGAACCTTGTGCTTCAGAGGTCCTTGTCAGTTCAACAATGCGTACAAGCGCAGCAGCGACCACTCTAGAGTGTGTCAGCTTGAAGCAACGAAGACCGGCAGGACCTACACTATGCGCGCTACAAAACATGAACATATGACTACTTTTGTGACCTTCTTCGCTTGCAAGCTCCATACGATCTTGATGGGAATCAAAATCAGTAAAAGATCCGTCAAGATATTTGTGCTTTCGAAGGTATTCCAGAAAGCGATCTGAAAGCCATCAGAGGTGCAACATCCAGGTGCGCAAACTCGAGATTTACCATATTGATACACTGCCCTTTCGATATCTCCCAAGGTCTCGGTAGCTGACATTGCATGGCTGTCGCAAAAACCATTGCAATTGTCCATGTCATGACAGTACATCCGACTGCAAAGCTCCATCTTCTATGGGATTCAACAGGCGAGAGAGAGAACAACAAGGTCACGACCGATAGCTTTGTAAAGCAAAGGCAAAGTCCGTAAAGAATCTTCGATGCATAGTTAAGCTAGAGAGACTGTCATTGAAAAGCCCCAAATTGATATAGGTTCAATTACCTGCTGAACTTTCTGTGACGGCTTTGGGTCTGTAGACCGCCCGAGGCCGTTGGTAGCCTCGGAGGAACAGCACAACGCGAATGCTATGCTTAGTATCTGACATTACACTTAGTGGGGTCCTCATCTTTGCTGCTTTGACTTACCAGAGCCACCACAATGAAGAAATCATCGGCCTTCAGGCTTTTTGAGACCGCAAACCGGGTCCACAATCGAGTCACTACTGCAAGGAATACAGTCACAATCAAGACCCATGCAGTGATACTGATGACTGAGCTGTGCTCATTCCCGGATACCAAGACTGGGTTAGGTATTGTAGGAGACATCTGGGGGACTCTAGAATGTGCAACCGCTAGTGAAGTCCTGGGCATATATTCCTCAGATGATGTGACCAGGAGGGCGATGTTTGGCTTTCAGGTTTAATACACCGAGGCATGTTCCTTACTATCAGGCAGAACGAGGGACTACATGCACTATTATTACTTCACAGGGGGCCTTACTACATGCACTCTGCCCTCGTAACAATTGGCTGGGTTGAGCTTAGCCATTCACGTAAGATGCGAGGGATTTCATCCTTGGGAAGGTCCACTGCTGTGAGCAGTCACTAGACTGGAAAACATTGTTTTCAAGTGAACAAGTTCACACGCAGCCAACGGAAGGTGCAGTTCAAGCAGACAATCGTGGCACAGCATACCCAAGTCCTGAAGCAGAGGCTCGCTTTTTCTGAGCTGAATATGCACATTCCGTTACACCCTCCAACTAGAGGTATCTGGCTCATGAGGTCCAAACATATGCGATACCCTGGTAAGGAGAAACCCAAAGGTTGCAATCTTTGACGAGAATCTGCATCAAGCGTGCAATGCATTGTTCCCTCGCAAGTGCCGCTTTCTATGTAACATTCGCAAGTAAGTGGAAATCCTTCAACCTTGATCTTTTTCGGGCCTTGTCGCCCGTAGGGTCATGCCGCATGATTTGCGGCGCGGTCCTACGTGCATAGACTACGCAGACACACAATCCTGCGAGTTCGTGAAGTCGTCGAATCGAATATCAGACCCTCCCTGCAAGAGACCAGAAGCAATGGTAAAACCCGGCCGTATCTTCACAACGTTGAGGGCGCAGCAGTTCGGAGTACATGCCGCAAGGGGATCCCCACCATCTGCAGGGAAGTGTCGCAAACAACGCATGCAGGTTGCCGATCTCATGAAGCCGCCATTCCTACATACCAAGTCTGCGCGTTGAGGGACTCTCTTTACTACTTCAGTGGCCAAGTCAAACGAGATTCGATCCCAACAGCAATGTTTCCGTACCACCCCTTAAGGATTGTTCATCGGCAGAAATGGAGACTTGATCATGCAACCAGTCTGCATACTACCATGCACGCACGCACAGTCACCACAAACTGTTCGAGACCCCTGTCGAGACTTCATAGGGGCCATCAAGGCTAATTTGCCTCACCCCCCAACTCACGAAACGGCCCTTTTCTTCTCTTGAGAACGATCAGGATGTTACAAAGGCTCTATAGGTGAAAGTCTACTCCATCTCTTTTAAATCTGCAATTATTTCAATTCCACCATCATTTGTGACGTGCACGAGCCCAACACTATGAGCGGCTCGGAAGAACGCAAGAATGTCTGGCACGCAGAGGCCGAAGCACCAGGAGCAACAGACAGAGACCAGATCGAGTTGGCTCGAGTGGGCAAAAAGCAAGTGCTCAAAGTATGAGTAGACTCCGATGCTCTTGCCGAGTCACTTGACTTTTTGCTCATGTAAACATAGAGGAATTTCGGCTTCATGTCAGTCCTGGGCTTCAGTTGCACCCTCATGGGCACATGGGAAGGGTCACTCGTGTAAGTCTACTAGCGTGACCAGTGATAGGCGTGCTCAGATGAGAACACAGCGTATTTATTCTTGGGCTCAATAAGTAAGCTTAGTACTCTTTGAGTCGCAACTCACCATTCTTACTCGAGGATCGACGTAGCGGAGGCCCTGCCGGGCTCATATATGGCTTTGTCTTTGTCTGGCTTGGAAATTTATCAGTCTTCATCTGTATGGGAGAGCTTGTATCTATGTGAGCTTGACAAAATGCCCTCAGTCAACCTCTTGGTAACACATGCCAAAGGGCCCCAACAGCAGGCGGGCAATATCACTGGGTGGCAATGCTTGCTCCGCAATCTTCACGGAACTTCCTCAGCTATCTGACTGGTTTGCACATTGTATTTGAAAAGTGAAGACAGGCATCTGCTGATAGCGGTAGGGTGGGTCACCTGTGCCGGTTGGCAAGCTGAGATTGCGACCGCTGCCTTCTTCTGTGCAACTCTCATCCAAGGGTTGCTGGTAAACAATGATTCGAATTACGATTTCCAGAGATGGCATGGTACCCTCTTAACATGGGCAATAATCTTGCTTGCTGTCGTCTTCAATACTATATTGATTCGGGTGCTACCGAAGATTGAAGGCATGGTATTGGTGCTTCACGTCCTGGGATTTGTTGCCATCCTGATACCACTGGTGTACTTAGCACCACACTCTTCCCCATCTGAAGTCTTCACAGTGTTTTTGGATGGTGGTGGCTGGAGTTCGCGAGGATTAGCCTTTTTCATCGGACTGAGTGGAAGTGCATTGGCTTTTCTCGGTACGCTTGAGAGTATTACATCCCAGTACATTCGCTGATTTAGACTTCCAGGCACAGACGGAGCTATTCATGTGAGTATTCAATTTTACCCCTGTGCCTCTTTAACATGTCATGGTCGACATTAAATCATGAGTCTCGCTCACTTCTGAAGATGTGTGAAGAGATCAAAGACGCATCTACTGTCGTTCCACGAACGATGATCATAAGCCTCGGGATCAATGGTCTATTAGCATTTGGTATGCTGATAGCAGTGCTATTCTGTGTGGGCGATATTACCGCTGCTATCAAGACGCCAACAAAATACCCCTTCATTGAAATCTTTACACAGGGCACAGCATCAAAAGCTGGTGCAACCGTAATGACAAGTATCGTTATCGCTCTGGCTTTTTGTGCCGTCATCGCAGCTTTAGCCGGCTCGTCGCGAATGACGTGGTCCTTTGCCCGCGATCGCGGTCTTCCTGGGTGGCGATACCTTAGCAAAGTAAGCCAACACTGAATCTTATTACTACTGTATTTCTGTATCCTCTGCTGTCCAAGTGTGATCGGTATTCGTTCGCTGATACGTCCCATGTAGGTCGACACGCACACCTTCATTCCCCTAAACGCAGTCGCGATATCAACGTTCAATTCCTGTATCCTGATTCTCATTAACATTGGCTCAACTACTGCGTTCAATGACGTCGTATCGCTCGTCATCAGCTGCCTATACTCTTCTTACCTCTTAGTGTGTGTGCTTCTGCTTCATCGGCGGATCACCGGCTTTGTCCAACCAACTCAATTAGGTACGCCACAGATCCAGGCTGAACCCTCAGAAATCGTTTGGGGCCCTTGGCGCGTTCGTGGTGCTCTCGGTATAGCCAACAACCTACTCGCCTGCATTTTCCTGATGATCCTGCTCTTTTTCAGCTTCTGGCCGCAAGAGACACCAACGACAGGAGCAACCATGAATTATAGTGTCGTGGTCACCGGGGCTGTGGTATCTTTCAGCACGTTATACTATCATTTTTGGGCCAAAAGGACATTTTCAGGCCCTGTCATTGAGATCGATGGTATTTGAGGAGTTGTCTTCGCTTTGGCGGAATATGATCTTGCTCTGAGCATGTTTTGAGAGTCCCTTTAAGCGGGACAGTAGCTTTCTTTGATGCTCGAAAATGATATGGCTGCTTAGTTGGACTGCCTTGATTTGTATGAAGGAGCCACCATTGATTCGATTTACCGGTGCCTTGGTCAAAGAACGACAGCCCATGCTTTGAGTGCATCGTACCGCTTGATTCGAATCATTATCATCTGAGGGGCCAACACGGCGAGCTACGAAGTCGGAGACAGGAGACGATGCATATGTATTGAGAAAAAGACCTTAAGAATCAAGTAATATGAAGATACAGGATGGGCGACAGAATTCACAGGATCATTAATTCGGGAGACGGCATCTACATTTCTCTAATACCCATGTTCCGTCTGCATATCTTAACCAGTGTCCTGCTACCTGTGCCCCTCCCGCATCCCTTCCCTCTTCATCTTACTATCTAGTTTCGTCCCCTCGCCCTCGCCCTTCCCTCCAGTCCCCTCGTTCGATTGCCTCCCCCCCCCCCCCCAGCCCCCCTCATTGGCATTTATAACCCTCCCCAAGCGGCTCCGGCGACCTTGCGCAACGATACTCGTCTCCCCCCGCAGCCGGCTCTGCTTCTCTCTCCTCAAGATTTTCGTCTCCCTTCTCGAGGGTATCTGGCTTGTTGGAGCCGACGATTGCGGGAATGGAAAGGGAGGATGCCATCCCGGCAACGAAGGCTAGGGAGGCCATGAGGTAGAAGAATTTCATGTTGGGAGATGTGGGGGGTTTGAAGAAGGCTGATGTTGGGGCTTTGATGATTGCTTCCAGGTTGGCGGTGGTTAGTCTTGTGAGTGATTGTGGGGTATGGTGCCGACGAGTGTGTGATTCCTACCGTGTGGATGATGAGGGAATGGCGGGAGAAGGATGAGCTCTTTGGTTCTGTTTATATGGCTGAGTGACTTGCCACTGGGCGGCTTTTCGATCTGCTGCTACTGCTGACGAGATAAGCTTGATGCTGCATCAGGCAGACGCTGTGATGTGACCTTTAATTCGATGGCCAATCGGGATCGGAATAATGGAGAAATTGAGCTCGTAGTCCTACTTCTTGCTGTCTGTTTCCGCTTTTTTGACATGGAAGTGTGAAAGACTTCGGCCATTCCGACGGCTAACAGCATACTCAGGGGCCAATCGCAAACGGCCGATGAACACCAAAAATATCTCAAATGAGGCTGTTTGGACCGTCCCGATCCGTCTCACAGGCTTCTAAGTCTGAGGGGCAATCCATCGGAAATCTTGATGATCAATGAGACCTAGCCATCGGCTCGCTCCGGTCGTCTATTCGTCACGTATACAATCACGGATCTCTGTCAGCTTTTTGTCCAATTTAATACCCTTCGTCAGAGCTAGTACTGGCTTGACTTCGAAGTAAAGTGTGAGGAATGTGCTCGATGCATTATTTGAACATTGATCCTCAGCCTTTCGCGCTCATTACTTTCGAGAATATGAGACACGCTCGTCCTCAGCAACTATAGATTGCCATATTTTGAGAAGAAGAAAATAAATCTGACACTGGATGCTCAAAGTGTCTGCAATGTAAATGCTTTCCAAAAGAAAATGTCAGTGTGGCCACTGCTTGCAAAGCTTTTTCAGCTTCGAACTTTTCAATAATGACAAGGAACAGATTTATGGCAGGATTTGCATGAGATTGACGGCAATGTTATTATTGAATCGCGTAGTCTCATCGAATGCTGGCCAGTAATGTTATACTTACCACCTTACAGGGCTGTGAATATCCCCCAACTGCCAAAGAATTTGACAGCATGCTATACATTTTTAGCATTTTAGACGGATTGTAATACAAAGGCAGCAGAAGACTGGCATGCCACAGCTGCACCAGAAAAGATTTGATCACTCCCAATTCAAGCGCCTTCTGGCGCACGAGGAAGTTCTGATTAGTAGCTTCAAAGGCTCCCTTTGCATGCTGATGCTTGCAATGGTTCTGAATCTGCCAGACTTAGCAGGAGCACATGAATACTGCCGCACACATTTTTTTGATCCTGTTTCTTTCGCTTGCATGCCTTAGTCTTCATGATACTGTCCGAATTAAAATCTTAAGGGACAAGAAATTGCCACAGGCCATTAGAGAGAATATTATGTCGCGTCCGAAATATTGGCAGCCACGACAGATTACGTCAGCGAGGGGCAAAACCCACTTTATGCAGGACGCGACATCCAGACAAACAACGCGTCGTCTGCCTGTTCGTTCATTCTCGCCAACAAAAGCTTCTGGCTGACGTCTGTTACATCGCTCACATTGCAATTTGAGGAACCATGGCAGCTAATGCGCAAGCCTCAATCGACCAAGGGGCGCTGGAGTGAGTCTGAGGATTCTGCGTAGAGTGGTCCCGCTAAACCTTTGTCACAGGGCCATCTTCTCACAAAAAGAAACTGGTGTAAATGTAGCACAACCATGTCTACAATGCGTTCAGGTCAAGCCACTTGCAGGCCAGCAGGGTACGCCAGAAAGATTTAGGGTTGTCTTCAGTGACATCAGCAATTTCGTGCAGAGCATGCTGGCGACTCGTAAGTTGTTCCATTGCCATTACAGATTGTCGAGAGCATGGACTGATATGCGACAGAGGCAAACCACGTCGTGCACGAGGGAAAGCTTGTGAAAGGCTGCTTTGTTCGATTGAAATCTTTTCAAGCAAACCAAGTGAAGGGCAAAAGGTGAGAGACTTCCGAATGGCTCGACATGTTGCGGTGCTGATCTGGGAAGGATCATCATAGTGCTTGATCTTGAGGTGCTGGAGAATCTTGGGGTATGCGAAAAGATAGGAGAGCCCAAAGCCTTGGAATTTGAAGATGGTGGAGACGCCAAACCGCAACCTCAATCAACCACTATGTCGACAAATGGCTTCTATGGCAACCAACCAGGCCCGCAGGTCAAACAAGAAACCCCCTCTCGCCCCGTAAATACCTCCACTGCACATGCAAATATATATCCGATAGAAGCACTGTCGCCGTACGCTCACAAATGGACCATCAAAGCAAGATGTACACACAAGACGGACATAAAGACGTGGCACAACAAGAACGGAGAGGGTAAATTGTTCAGTGTAAATCTGCTAGACGAGAGCGGCGAGATACGTGCAACAGGATTCAACGACCAATGCGACCAACTATACGACCTGTTTCACGATGGTGGAGTTTACTACATCACGAGCCCGTGTAAGGTCAACATGGCAAAGAAGCAATTTACGAATCTCAATAATGATTATGAGCTCATGTTTGAACGGGATACGGTGGTGGAGAAGGCAGAGGAGCAGAACGACGTCCCTCAAGTACGCTTCAACTTTACAAGTATATCGCAACTACAAGAGGTCGAGAAAGATACAACGATAGATACTATCGGTGTGTTGAAAGAAGTCGGGGAAACGTCACAGATCACGTCAAAAACAACAAGCAAGCCATACGATAAGCGAGAGTTGACTTTGGTAGACGCAACAGGCTACTCAGTGCGCCTCACGATATGGGGCAATACGGCAACCACGTTTGACGCCAATACAGAATCAGTGGTGGCTTTCAAAGGTGTCAAAGTCTCAGACTTCGGAGGCCGAAGCCTCAGTCTGCTGAGCTCAGGCTCAATGACCATCAACCCAGATATTGATGAAGCCCACAAGCTAAAGGGCTGGTACATGGCACAGGGCAAGAGCGACACTTTCATGTCACATGCCAATATGGGTGGTACAATGAGCGCAGCAGGCGGACGAGGCGATCCATTGAAGACGATCCTTCAAATCAAGGAAGAAAACCTAGGAATGTCAGAACAAACCGACTACTTCAGCGTCAAAGCTACTATCATCTACATTAAGCAGGAAAACGTCTCGTATCCAGCCTGTCTCTCAGAAGGCTGCAACAAGAAAGTGGTTGAGACTGACCCTGGCGAATGGCGGTGCGAGCGCTGTGACAAGACACACCCCAAGCCCGATCACCGATATATCATGCAGATTAACATCAGCGATCATACTGGCCAGCTATGGCTTAGCTGTTTCGACGATGTAGGACGCATGATCATGGGTGTGTCGGCAGATCGTGTCATGGAGCTGAATGATGCTGGAGACGTCAAGGGTAAAGATGATCTGTTCCAAGATGCGAATTGTAAGACGTTGGTCTTCAAGTGCAGAGCGAAGATGGATACTTTCCAGGATCAGCAGAGGTACGGAGCGGCCTTTTCTGAAAACATTCCATGAGATTGATTCATTGCTAATGGCATTTAGGGTCCGGTATCAAGTCTCGGGAGCATCTCAGCTCAACTTTTCGAACGAGTGTGCGAAATTGACAGAGATGATCAAGGAGTATAATATCAAATGAGTGGTTCTGCTGTTGTATCTTTGCTCCTAGTATTTCTGACCTGGTCTGCTCGAAGCTTATGATTGTGGCCGAATAGCTGTCGCGTTGCTTGGCGTTCAATGTATGAAGAAGAATAGCTTTATGCTACGAGCTTTCAATCAGATGAATATGTGTGTTCCTGCGACTAAACATTTTCTTATTGCCGCGACATCCTAGAGTCAGATGACGTCGATATCAAACATCCTCAGAATTTGACTTCCTGGACGAATCGTTTGTCCATTGCAAATCACGTATCAAACATTGATTTCATTTGATTATCAATTCCGCAGCGAACACAGTCCCACTGAGTCCGGGACATCCGAAGAAGATCTCCAAACACCAACAACATCTAGGATCAAAGTCATTCAAGATGTCACAGACGATGCGAGCAGTTGGTGAGTCAACTTTCATCCATTGAGTATGCGAACACGCACTATACACGATCCTCATTCTTATACCATTCATTACAAAATATAAAGAAATTCGGAATAGAGCCCCAGATCAGTATCAAGCTCCTCACGCACACCCTCACTCGATCCCTTTTCCCCTTCCCCATCATGTACCCTGCACGCTTTTCACCCTCTCTTGACTCACCTAACAGATATCAAAAACACCACCGGCCCAGCCTCATCCCTCTACATCAACCCTTCCATCCCCAAACCTGTCCCCAAGGAAGGCGAAGCCCTCGTGAAGATTAAAGCGTTCGGTCTCAATCGCATGGATCTGCTTCAGCGAGAGGGCATGTATCCCGTTCCGCCGCAGGCGTCGAAGACCTTGGGGGTTGAGTTTGCTGGGTGGATTGAGGGGGATGCTGCGGAGGGGTTTCGGGATGGGGATGAGGTTTTTGGGTTGGCTTATGGTGGTGAGTCTTCTTGCTCCTTTGATGGTTTTTGGTTTGTTCGTTGGCGTGAGTGGGAGAAGTAATTGAACTGATTTGGGCTATTGTGGCAGGCGCGTATGCCGAGTTCATTGCCGTGAGCACGCATATGCTGATCCATAAGCCGAAGGAATTGAGCTGGGAGGTCGCTGCTGGGATGCCGGAGGTTTGTGCCTACCCCACCCACACCCATTCCATTATTTCCCCATCCTCTTCTCTAGCCTCGAACCTCATCAATTAAGTTCAATATCAGACATGGATCACCGCCCTCCAAGCCATTCACTTAATCGCCAACTTCCAGCCTGGCGAATCCATCCTCTGGCACGCCGGCGCGTCCTCTGTATCCATCGCCGGCATTCAACTCACCCGCTCTCTCGCTCCTTCATCGAAAATCTATGTCACTGCTTCTTCCTCCGAGAAGATCGAGTTCTGCAAGTCCCTAGGCGCAACAGACGGATTCAACTACAAGACCTCCAACTGGTCAGAAGAACTCCTGAAGGCTACGGATGGTAAGGGCGTAGACGTCATCATCGACTTCATTGGCGCGAGCTATTTTCAGGGCAACCTCGACGCCGCAGCACGAGATGGGAGGATTGTGCACCTGGGGATGATGGGAGGGACGAAGTTGCCGGAGGGGACGGACATTGCGGCGTTTGTGAAGAAGAGGGTTAGTTTTCTGGGAAGCTCGTTGCGGAGTAGGGACCCGGAGTATCAGGGCCGCTTGAGGGATTTGCTTGCTGAAGAGGTGGTGCCGAAGGTTGTGAAGGGGGACTTGGAGGTGAAGGTTGAGAGGGTGTTTAGTTGGAAGGATGTTGTGGAGGCGCATGGGGTGATGGAGAGGAATGAGACGAGGGGGAAGATTGTTTGTTGGGTAGATTAGGGAGAAGAGGGAGGTGAGGAAAGGTGAGATAGGGATGGCAAAGAAAGGTAATGGAAAAGAAAGAGAGAGGAGCTCGTAGGTGAGCAGGAAGTCAATCGATGATTACATGATTTTGTTTCTGCATTTCTTCTTGGTTCAAAAGGGAGATGTTTCTTTTGTTGCTGACATACGCTGGAGGAAAAAGACTAGGCCTATGTGTCTTACATGAACTTCAACGACACAGAACATTTTCTCATCGTGAATTCTAACCTGCGCTAGGACAAACATCTAGTTTGAGCACCAATGGAGGTGAAATTTGCTGAGAGGAGGGAGTTGCATGAGACCACGCTTATCTCTCTTGACAATCATTCCAAATTTTCAGCAAAGGTGGTGGTGTGCTGCTCCAGTCCCAACAACATCGGACCTACATTTAGTAATTGGCAATGTCTCAGCCTGAGAGCGAAACAATCAGGTTTCCTTGACTAAGTGGTGTTCTACTCAGTAAATCGCTCTGGTGGACTCGATCCTTCTGACTGAGACAAGATCCGTCGCTTATCGCTAAGGTCAGATGAAGATGAATTGTTTGGCTCTGCAGTCTCAAACGGCCTAATGGCGGGTATGGAAAGCCCCGAAATGTTTCGTAAAGCTGCCGACGGCGCCAGGTCGGAGAATAAAGGTGGGTGACAGCTCGTGTGCTCGCAGGGCGTGGGATGAGTGTCCCTCGTCAGCTATCACGATCGATGTGTGCCTATCTGAATCAATGTCCAACATAGCCAACGTGACAGATAAGCACACGAGCGGTTACTTATAAGAGGATGTGATTATCGCGAGCTTCCATCCTTTGAAACAAATTCATTGCTTTAGCTTAGGCAATTCAACGAGCTGCAAATGGCTTTATACGCCTCCACACTACTGCTTTTCCTAACACAACTCGTCACCAGCACACCTCTCACGCAACCGTTCAACGCAACCAATGGACTTACAGCCAACTGCCTCACCTCCGACAAATTCACTCGCAAGGGCTGGATCCCCGTAGACTGCTACGCAGCCAGCTACCTCATCTACAACGAACAAGTACGGCAAGGAAACCCGGACGTGTCACGCGAATTCTACCCCATCGGCACCCCCCATCCTCTCGCACAGTCCCATTAGTACTGACCCCCAAAAAATTCACCGTCAACTCCTGCAACATCGCCATCGTCACCATCGACAAAGTCATGAGGAAACTTTGGCGGTCCGACCTGCCTGGTATCAAAGGTATCAGTTGGCCGCCCACTGAGCACTCCACTTATCGCCACGTTTATGAGGCTTCGCTCGCGGTGAAGGATACTTGTTCGGCGACCACGACGGCGGCGTGGGTGCAGTTTGGGGATTATGGTGGGCTCGGCCTGTTTGTGTGGGCGACGGGGAGTTGGATGGATGAGAATTTCTCGTTGCCATATCTGGGGGGCGAGGGGCGAAATGAGACGGAGGTTGTGAGTATGCCGTCGAATGAGACTGAGTGAGTTTTGTGGCTGGGTCAGGTGGTTTGTGGTGTATTTCGGGCGTTTATTTTGAATACTTTGGCACTGCGAGCCGCATTTCTACTCGCAACTTCTTCGCTATATGGGATCTATTTTTAGGTAACTTCCGTACTATGGATGCAGTCACGCACTTTCTATCATGCTAAAGCTTGGGGAAGATCTAACGTGTTGAGATTGTCTGACATCAACACCGTTACTTTTGCTCTTTGGAGAGGAATCAAGCCGTAGCTACAACTCAAGCAATAAGAGGAATGCGAATATGGTTGTTGAGTGGAGTGGAAAGGGAGTCATTGACCCGAAATCCACAACATTTCTGAGGACATGGCTGAAGTTTAGTCCTAACGAGGTTCATACTTTCCACACATGTGCCAAATCAAAGCTTTTCCGTGCAGCTAAGCCCACAGATTAAGAGTCACAAGGTCATACATACTTACTCACGATTCTCCTCATCCTATCATTTGTCAATGTACAGTTCCGCCACAACAGTATGGCGCTTTTAGCAGAAATGGTATTCGTGGTGTATAAAAAGACCGAAATGCTGACATTTGAGAATCTCATCTCACAACAACTTTTTGACCAACGAAAAGACCATTACACACCGTTCAACAGCAAAGGGACCTTACACAAAATTCAACAGCAAAAATGCAACTTACTTTACTCATCGCAGCGGTACTCTCCCTCAGCAACTTCACCACCGCCGGAGCTTCAGAGGTAACTAATTCTTTTATCCCGTCCTCTTTCTCGCTGAATGTCGAATACACGCGTCTCCTTCTTGTGATCTTTCTTTTCCTCGGACATGTTTGAACTCAGCGCATCACTTCCATCATTCCCCCCGCTCCTTCCTTCACTTTGGCCCCAAGCTTTCATCTCCACCTGGAAGACCAATGATCGCTGACACCTAATATTTAGAAACCGCGCCCCTGTGACGGCTCATCTCACGACAAATGCCTCCCAAACGAGATCTGTACATACGATGTGTTTCAAATATGTCCTAAAGGTCTGGTGGGCAATCCATGCCCAGGCTACTGCGCCATACCAGGCCCAAAATGCGCTGGGCCTCAGAACTTGAAATGTGGAAACCCTGGATCTTATTGTGTGAGTACTACCCAGTCACATGCTGGGAGAATCACTGGAGACATGAGATGCTGACATGAGTTGTCACGTAGATTGACGATCCGAGAGATGATTGCCATCCCATGGCCGAAGACAAGGATTGCGATGGCGTATGCGTCAGAAAGGATGGGACGGACCCGGATGTGAAATTTTCCTTCGATCCCAAGATTGCGCGGGCTTGTGGTCACTTTGAGTCCTCCAAAGAGTGTTCAACAACGCCTCAACGTTGATCGAGCTCAAAATGTTTCAAACATATGTATCTCAAAAGTCTAGTTAAGATTTGAATCTTCAAAGTACTTGGTAAACAAGAGAATAGCAATATTGGTACCAAAATCGTTGAAGCACACCTATTTTGGTGGGGAATTGCGGTCTCTTAAATCTCTTCAATTCTGTCAGCCGCTGATGCATTGACTCCTGAGACGGAATGGTCGATGTGAGATATAGGCGTCGGCTCTATGGAGCTCGAAGAAGACTGACTAGACTCTCCGTGAAGGGCTTTACTTTGAAGCCATATGAGCTTGCTGGTAGCTACTATTTCATTATTTCATTTTGAATCATGTGCATTTTCAAAACAAGAAAAGTGTGTGCAGACATCCATTCATACTGCATTCAAACAGTACAAGAGGGCAACAGAGTGCATGACATTATAGAAACAAGCACAAACTATGCATGTCGACTGCACACTATCCTGTGGTCAGATTCAAAGAAACGTTAAAGGACCTGTCCTACTTTTCGGCCTCGCCCCTGGTGGGCCTCTGACTAAGGAGAGGGATGTCAGCCGTCACACGAAGGGTTGTGGATCAGCAATCGATGATTTATGGGATGCATTCGCTCTGGTAGGCGTCAAACTCCGAGCGAGAAAAAGTGCTGAACTTAGGTCAGTCTGAAGATCGATTGAGTGATCATGATTGCCGCAATAAGGTTAGGAACACCAGACAGTCCTCAATGTTCGCATTTTTCACTCAATCGAATCCTTGCTGGCAATCGCCGGATTTTTGCAGGCTCGATGCAGAGAGAAGCTACCGGCTTGTGGTAGGCTTGACTTGGGTGAACATCCTGAGTGAATGCGAAATGAGCAGATGGGATGTTGTAGCACTTAGCAAACTTTTTCCATACAACATGGGGCGATGTAATCACGTAAGACTGGACCAGGGCCGTGGCTCTAGTGTAGGTCAGCGTCTCCTGATATACGTGATGCGCAATCTGACTGATTCAGATGTGAATTTCTGTGGATGATGATCGGGCTTTATAACAAATGTAAAACAACGCAGCGCCGACAATGGGCTGAGCGTCACATATCAGCGTTTACAATACGACAAAATTCGAACCCACAGATATCCTTGCTTTATGTGAGCCTATGAAGCGATAGCTTTGTGGACTTTGCTATTGGGGCCTGTCGGTCGGTTGTTTATTTTCATTGTGCCAAGCAGCTATCTATTGGCTGGTTATGGACCAGACTACCTTAAGTCTGCTAACCAAAAAGGGTACAACGGGCTCCCATCTGCTGCCCGGTACTCGGCTCGGAACATGTATAATCCGCGGTGACGAACTTTTTGAAAATTCTGCATCTTCTGCCAACGACCCATTGCTCTCGCAATTGCATGCGTCCAGTCTCATATTCTCCAAACGCTTGAGCACGTGAAGACTTCCAGCCAACGCGATTGGAACGACCTCCAGCCTTGAATCTGCTATGTCACGGGACCGAAGAATATGGAAATCTTGAGGCATGTATGAATTAGAGATGGGCGTGTAATACTTCATCGTATCTCTATTTCCGATGCAAACTTTCAAACTATCTATGTGAAGACACTCACCCTGTTCTCTCTTTCTATTTGCCTTGGTCCTTTCTTCCACCTTGCCATTAATTTGGTTCTATCGTAACGAGAAATCCCCACCAGGTCTCGTAGACCCTTGATCGAGTCTCACTCTACGGCGAGCATCACTCTCTCATTCGAAGATGTATCGAGAATCATTAGATTCTTTCATCTCATAGCACAGGCAACGCATTTAGATCCACGAGAAATCCAAACAAAATCAGCAGGGCCAAGGACTAAAGCCTTGGAGCCACGATAGGCTTTCGCAGATCTTTCATCTCCGATCTTGGCCAATCTGCATTCATCGACGCATCTGGTCGTTCTCGGTCCCAGGCCCACTTTTCTGCTAGATTGGGAGACAGCGATCCTTCTAACATCTGCAGTATGTATTTGCCAAGCACTGGGAAGAACTTCCAACCGTGAAAGTTGCCACAGGTTGCTACATACAGACCCTTTGACGCAGAATGTGGTGAGATGATGAAGTCAGAGCTAGTCGTGAACGCGTCCCTTTGAGTGGTTAGTCCGTTTTCCCTCCATTCGGGGCCACTTTTACATACCAGCAGATCCGATGTTTTTCCATCTTCCACTTCGCCCCTCTGCTACCATAGAACACATGGTTTGCAAAGCTGATGTCTTCTTTCAATCGTCCAGAGACATCCCACTGGGCATAGTCGGGCTCTGAAGGCGGCACGGAGATAAAATGGCCTGGTGAAACTTCTCGAGTGTTCCTGAAAATCGTCTGTCCCCACCACTTGAGCTCTCGGTCTTTGGTTGGCGGAAGACTGCCAATGAAGGGACCTTACTCAGTAGTCAGCCGAAAGCGCAGTCCGTACTACGTAAAGGGCACTTTACCTTGTTTCGCTGTGTATCCTTGGACGCCCACTGGCATCGCAGCAAATCTCTCGTACGACTCGTCATCAAGCTGGGTCATTCCCGTCGTAATACCTCCCGCTACAATCCTGGATCCTGCTCGAAGATCGCTTAGACCACTACTCTGAGCACTGAGCTCCAACAACTTCGGGGTGAACGCCCCTGTGCAAAGGATGACGTGCGTGGCCTTCAGAAGGTCCCCTGTTGCTGTCTTGATTCCACAACATCGACCGGTATCATCGAAGTGCAACGATGCAATTTCAGCGGTCACATATTTAACTCCTAGCTCGAGGGTCTTGTCAGTGACAGCTCTCAGGCAATCTCCCGCAGCGGCCCAGCCACTGTTCCGGTTGACGAGTACGTCTTTGACGTCAGTATAATCTGCATCTTCGAAAAGACCACCATACATCCCACGGGCCTCGTTGACTGGGACGGCAGCTAGATCGTTGTCTCGGCCAAATTTCTTATAGTTCTGTATGACATCCTGAGCATACTCCCCGCTTCGACACATCCAGTAGATTCCTGTCTTATGAAAGTACGGCATCCAAAGAGGGTCAGATGTGAAGATATCTTGAGCTTCTAATCCTAACTGGCAGTAGACTTCGTCATCATAGTCAGCGCGCACGACCTTGTTCCAGTCCCAAGACGCAGCTACGCGGCTCTCGGCATCAAATGCATCTCTGTCTACCAGGGTTACTGATGCTTTGGGGTACTTCTGTATGAGATGATAGGCAGTGGACACTCCAAATACACCAGCGCCAACAATGAGATATGATTGTTCGCTGGAAGCCATGTTGAGAATGCAAAGCAAGAACACGCGAGGAAATGGGTTTCTGGATCTACAACGAGTCGCAGTCTAAGATATCTTCATATGTGGAACATGGAATTCGGGTACGACCGGCATATTCACCCCGAGGAATGTGTTATCCGCCTCCAAGGACTCGAATTGTATCCAAAATAACACTTTGTTGTACAAGCGAACTATTGGAGGAAATACGTCAGTGCTATCTGGCCCCGCGACTTTAGCGCCACTTTGCTGTCCTGGCTTTTTTTACCGGATTCGGAAAGACTTCACCGGGGCACGTACCGAGCGAATCAGGAGGTACAATCCAAGTGCCTTGGAGATGATGATCTCTTGAACCGATACAACTGAGATTAAGTGTATGACTTATAGCACCTGTCTTCGCATGGGCAGTGCCATTGCCTGCTTCACATTAGGAGAACCCTGAAGGCGCCACGCAGCCTACGCTAGAGCATTACTTTTACGGACTGCCGTCAACTTACATCAATAATACTTTTCGCGCCATTCGCGGCTGCAAATTCGTTGTAAGAGTATCCGCTAACAGTTCCATCATCTGGAAAGACTTTCAACGGTTTTGCCAGGCATCCTAAGTGAAGCAAGCCCTGCCCAGGCCCGCGCACATAAATCGACCATGATTTCAGCACCACAGGTTGTCATCATAGGTGCTGGTATAGTCGGCACTAATCTTGCTGATGAGCTTGTATCGCGAGGATGGGACAACATTACAGTAATCGAGAAAGGGCCACTGCATATGCCTGGAGGCTCAACAAGCCATGCACCCGGCCTAGTGTTCCAAATCAATTCCTCAAGGACTATGAGCCTACTTGCGCGCTATACAGTAAGTAAGTTGTTGTCTCTGGAAGAGGATGGACAGACCTGCTTCAATCAAGTGGGTGGTCTAGAGGTAGCGACGACCCCTGAGCGACTCGAAGAACTTAAGCGCAGGCATGGATGGGGCTTATCGTGGGGCATTGATTCAGCCTTGCTCAGTCCTGCAGAGTGCCTCAAGATTTACCCGGAGTTGAACGGAGATATGGTGCTTGGAGGCCTACATATTCCTAGTGACGGTCTGGCAATGGCTGCCCGTGCGGTTCAATTGCTTATCACACGCACACGCAATGCTGGCGTCCGTTACCTGGAAATGACACCCGTCACAGGTATCGAACAATCTGAAGGCCGCGTCATCGGTGTCACCACACCTAATGGCATCATTGATGCCGATATCGTGGTGTCCTGTGCTGGCTTTTGGGGCGTTGAGGTTGGAGCCATGGCGGGCTTGCCGATTCCTCTCCTTCCACTTGCCCACCAGTACGCAAAAACAAGCCCCATACCAGCCCTTGCTGGCCGCAACAGCCCGTCGAATGGAGCGAGCCTACCAATTTTACGCCATCAAGACCACGATCTTTACTATCGGGAGCATGGAGAGCAGTATGGCATTGGCTACTATGGCCACCGCCCTATGCCTGTCACTGCCTCGGCACTTGGTCCAACCCCACAGCAAGTTGATGAAAAGAACATGCCGTCTCGGCTTGAATTTACTCCAGAAGATTTTGAGCCGGCATGGAATGAGTCCGGAAACCTTCTACCCGTCCTGCAAGGTAGTAAGCTCGTTGACGGCTTCAATGGAATTTTTTCGTTCACGCCTGACGGCGGGCCGCTCGTTGGAGAATCGCCTACTCTGGAGGGATTCTTCGTAGCAGAGGCTGTATGGGTGACACACTCTGCTGGCGTGGCACGTGCAGTCGCAGAGATTCTTACTACGGGGAGATCCGAGATCGATATTGCAGACTGTGACCTTTCGCGATTTGAGGAAGTACAGCTTGCCCCGACATACGTCAACGAGACTTCACAGCAAAACTTCATTGGTGTCTATGACATTATACACCCACTAGAGCCAAAAACTTCCCCGCGCAGCCTCCGGGTCAGCCCATTCCATGCCCGTCAGCGTGAGCTTGGTGCCTTGTTTTTGGAAAGTGGGGGCTGGGAGCGACCGCATTGGTATGATGAGAATGCAAAGCTATTGAAAGAGTTGCCGGCGAAATGGCAGCCTGTTGATCGTGATTCATGGTCGGCTCGACATTACTCTCCGATTGCCGCGGTCGAAGCCTGGAAAACACGCACTGCAGTGGCTATGTATGACTTGACCTCGCAACGACGGGTCGAGCTTTCCGGTCCTGGAGCGGTCCACTTGCTACAACGACTGAGCACAGGTGATGTATCCGAAAAGCCTGGTGCCGTCAAACATACGCTATGGCTGGACGATCACGGAGGCATTCGCAGTCATGTGATCGTAGCGAGGATGGAGAACGAGGCTTTCCACCTTGGCGTCAACAGCCCTTCGGATCTGCTGTATCTGAAGCGAGAAGCCAGCAAACAAAGAGAGCTCAAAGCACAACATTGGGTACAAATACGCGACACGACTGGTGGTACCTGCTGTGTCGGTCTCTGGGGCCCTCGCGCCGTGAAATTAATGGCGAAAGCATGCACCGACGATTTCTCTGACGAAAGCTTTCCGTACTCTAGCGTCAAGAGAGTGTTCATCGGTGGTGTGCCTGTCATCGCGATGCGGCTATCTCCCGTTGGAGAAGTGGGTTGGGAGCTTCACACCAGTGCCGACAACGGCCAGCGCCTCTGGGATGTACTTTGGCAGGCAGGTCAACCATTTGGATTGATCGCAGCTGGCAACTACTCCTACAAGGCGCTACAGATGGAGAACGGTCATCGAACATTCGGCGTAGACATGACGAGTGAACATGACCCGTACGAGGCGGGAGTTGATTCTGCTATTGACACAGCAAAGCAGGGATATGTCGGCTGGGCTGGACTTCAAAAACGCTCTCAAAAACCTCACACTCGCCGGCTACGCTGCCTCACTGTTGATGACAATCGATCGGTGGTACTTGGCAAGGAGCCAGTATTCCACAATGGCAAACCGGTAGGCTTTGTCACCAGTGCTGCGTTCGGGTTTACCATCGGTAAGCCTATTGCCTACGCGTATCTACCTAGCACAATCATGGAAGGCGAGGCAATTGAAATTGAGTATTTTGGAAAGAGGATCCAGGCTACTGTAAATTCAGAGCCACTGTATGACTCTCGGAACAGCTATCTACGTGGAGAACTACCGGCGAGGTCAGATGTCAGACCTGCGAAAGAAGTCCAAATGCTTGCATCTGGGCTACTCAAGGCCCGCCTTTAAACATTGAGCTCACTGCAATAGTGGGCTTCTTTGGGCGACAAGACGTCGCATAATTTCGCATGCATGTACAGATCATGATTCCATTGGGCAAAGCCTTTCATCTCATCTCAACATACATAGCAATGCATGCAAGGAGGATGAATCTACGAAGGCTTACGTCGGAGGCTTTGGTGATTTTCATCTCGACTGAAATAGAATCAGCAATTGGCCTTGACATGCAGAGTCCTAACGATAATGTCCGTTGGAGCCACAAGCATATGTAACTCATCCTATCGGCGAACGAAATTCTCAATCTTCATTCTGGAGACTATCATTCCAAAAATAGGTCATTACCGGATCGGGAAGGGGAATCCAGCTACAACAATTGAGCGTTGCTACTCTTGCAATCACGTCACTGGCGACACATGCATAGGGAACGATTCTCAGACACCTCTTATGCTATGCAATTTCTCTACACTCGAAAAGCTCCATCATACGAAATATCGAGATCATGTGGAGAAAGGGACCTAACGACCACTTGTTGCCTAGCGTATGCGCATCAACAGATAAGGTATACGCGACATATGTGGCACAGCACTAGGAATTTGATTGCCGGTTTTTCTTTCCCCTTGCAGACTGCGGGACCTTACTGCAGCTACACTTGGGCAATCGACAAGAGGTACCATCTCACCATCTGACGACTCAAGCAAGTAGAGATCTGATCTATGCAGGCAAGCAACGAAGAGGTCAGTGTCGGTGGGCTTTGGGTAGCTCTGCCTATTCTTCCGCTCGGTGGCGATAACCAAGTCATTCACACGAGTCGGAATGACCTCCAAACATCACATGCCTTTTGATGAACATTCGCCTCAATTTGCAACTATCCGAATGACCAGACTCGTATCTCCATTATCGAATGAATTGTCTTGCGTTGCCACCGTGGTGATAAGGCAATCGAAAGATTCCGAGCGACATCGGAATTTCGTAGCAACCTAGTCTTTCCTTAACAAAAGACACAGTTGTGAATGATCTTTGGATGAGATGAAATCATTGTATTGTTGACATGTATTCAGAGAACTATACACACTTTATCATTCTCCAGATCCTACGCGTTGTTATAAGACTTTGCCTCTATCTTGTTATCGAGCTGTTCTCGGAAAATCATCGTGTTATCTCCTACTTTCTCCAAAGCACTACCATATCGGGAAATCCTGACCATACAGCCATTACTTTTGTCTCAGATACGGCTTACAGGAGGATTAGGTTAATGCTTGCGTTCCTGCCGGTCCCGGAATCCACTCATGACCAACCCAGCTTGAAGGCAGATTGGGTGGACCTGCATCCCCCATGGGGTTTGGTAGACCGTTATCTGTATGACGTGGCAGCAGTGATATATATTCCAAGCATCTGAGTGCGACAACAAGTTCGCTCCACCTAGTACGTGACCGATCCTATAATCATCTCTATCATCTAGTCAAATTCCAACCTCAGGGCCTCATCTCTGATCTCCAAGAATGGCACTAGGCATGTTGAAATACCTCGGCGTGGTGAGCGCGCCGCCGCCTGCTGAAGATGACAAGACTGCGACACGAGCTCTTCCCTCCAGCTGGTACACATCGCCCGAGATGTACGAGCTCGAGAGGCGTGCAATCTTCTCCAGGAAGTGGATGCTCATCACCCACAAGATTCGACTCGCTCAACCACGTGACTGGCTCAAGTTCACCATCGCAGGTTTCCAATTCATCCTATGCCGTGACCGTCAAGGCACCATCAACGGCTTCCACAATGTCTGCCGACACCGCGCATTCCCCGTCTGCCTCGATGACGAAGGCTCCGCAAAAATCTTCTCCTGCAAATACCACGGTTGGTCCTACGGTCTGAACGGGAAACTCGCCAAAGCCCCCGGCTACCAAGAACTCACCGGTTTCGACAAAGACACCAACGGCCTCTTCCCCATCCACGTCCACATTGACACCCTCGGCTTCATCTGGGTCAACCTAGACGGCAAGCCTACCCCCGAAGTAGCCTGGGAAGACGACTTCGCCGGCATCGACAAGCAGGAACGCTACACGCAGTACAACTTCGACGACTATGTCTTCGACCACACCTGGCAAATGGACGGCTCCTACAACTGGAAGATTCTCGCAGACAATTACAATGAATGCTACCATTGCCCCACTACGCACCCTGATATTACTGCCCTCGCGGATCTAGCATCCTACTCCGTCCGCACGCAGAAATGCCAGATCATCCACGACGCTGCCACGACCGACGAGCAGCGCAAGAACGGCCTCACGGTCGCTAGCACATACTACTTCCCCAACGTGTCGACTAATATCTCGTAAGCCCCCTCCCCCTTCCCCTTTCCCTTTCCATACCCCACCGCGCCGTCAACCCCACTAATTCTCCCTTCATCTACAGACCCCATTTCTTCATGATCCAACGCTTCGTCCCGCTCACGCCCACCTCCTCCAGCATGCAATACCAAGTGTTCCGCAACCGGCACTCCTCCTCCACCGACTTCCAACTGGTGAACCAAATCTACAAACGCATCATGTCCGAAGACAAAGAGCTGTGCAACCACGCGCAGAAGAACCTCAACGCTGGCGTGTTCGTGAATGGGCAATTGCACGGACGGATGGAAAAGGGGCCGCTGTTTTTTCAGAAGGTTGTGAGGGAGACGGTCGTGGCGCATCGGGCGAAAGAGAAGGGTGGGAAGGGTGGGAAGGAGATTTGGCCGGCGAGACAGGTCGTGGATGAGACGGAGGGGGGAAGGGGAGTGCGGCTGATGAAATGTTCTGTGAGGGGTTGGGGGCCGGGTGTGAGAAGGGGGCGCAGGAGGGCTTGGTGTGGTAGAATCATTCGTGCTTGATTGATTGATTGATTTATGCTTATGAATGAACGCTTGCAACGTTTGCGACTAATTGACATGGAAAGCTGGCGTTGGTGTTGGGGGGTAATATGGAGGCAGACATACGTGGTGCGTGGGCGTGTGACATTTGATGAGGAGTTTATGGAAAGGGTCAGGAAAGCTTGAAGGGGATTTTCATACTTATTGAGCGTGTTGCGTGATTTATCTAGATAGAGGATTGTTTGCATCGACGGCCTGTGCTTGGGGTAGAGATGACATGATACACTAGCATTATTAGCATTATTAGCCTTGATAGCAATGGCGATGGAGAATAGAACTTTCTTAGGATAGTGATAGTGCAGCTTGCTATTTGTTCCCCATTTAAAGTCAATGTATGCACCCCAAATCAGCGCCAGTGTCTTATTGCTAGAGAGCGGCGCGAATGGTGTTGTGCGCACAGGCTTGAAGAATGGAGTCGTGAGACATATTTCATTATTGAGTCGAAGAGAATGGGAGTCAAGTGATCAAGTAGCTTCTTTCCTCAACCCAAGATATTCCCACCGCTGCCACTTGTGCGTGATAAACACACAGCTACCCCCACCCCAACCCCACGAGTGATACAGTAACAGGGCTGGCTGCTCACGAGCAAACTAGTCCTCCTCACCCCCATCCCCATCTAAGCACTCATACATATTCCCCGCCCCAATCCTCTCACACATCTCACAATACTTCCCTTGCTCATCCCCACCCCCACCCCCATCCCCAGCATCACCCTCCCGTTCCATCCTCTCCTGCACAGCCCAACTCACCCTCTCAGCACCCAGCCTCGCTCCCTCCAGGGTCTCACAATCGGGCCCGACCCTCAGAGCCGCCAGCCGACCGATCAAGAACAGCGGCACGTCCTCCCTCCACGCCAACTCGTTCGTTAGACACGGCAAGCCGCATTTGATCTCTATGGGGTAGGTTTCGCGGATGGCGGATAGGAAGGGGAGGGTGGAGATGTTGGTGGAGAGGCCGGTGGCGTAATATATGTAGTCGATTTGGGTGGGAGGGGAGAGGGCGGGGGTAGGTGGGGAGGTGGTTAGGGTCCAGGTGTGGGAGGTGGGGGAGAAGGATTGGGTGGATATAGTGGTGTGTGGGTGGATGGAGAGGGTTTTCTTTGAGATGAAGGGTTCAAGTTTGCGGTAGAAGCGGGCGGTCATGGAGCCGCCATCGCGGGCCTTTTGGATCATTTCGTACCGTTCTGGAGGATGCCTTTCAGTAGGGAGGTTTTTTGATTGATGTGGAGACTCTCCATGGCTTACCTTCATCACTGTCGGCGGACCAGAACGCTGCTTTTTCGCCGTTGCGGTACTTGGCTACCCACGCCAGATCGATATTGAATGGTTTCACTGGATAAAACTCCCATTAGCGATGTTTATGTCCAGGCAGGGTTTGCAAACCCTTCAGTGCACTCCTCATGACCATGAAAACTCGGGACACTCCAGACTCTAGGCAGTTAATGGCAATTTGGGCTGCTGTCAGACCACCTCCAACAACTACGACCGCGGTTGGCCTTCGTGCTTGGAGTTTCCGCATCACATTGCTGGGCAGAAATTGTCCTTTTCGGATTTGCGTGCTATGACAAGCACCTTCATGCTCTGCTGTAGAAAGTGGTCGTGGCATGATTGGGCTGCCTCCGGAACCGATAGCGAGCACGACCATTTTTGAGAACATGACTGCTCCACATGCGGTCACGACCTTGAAGATTGGGGGGGACTCCTGAGTTCTCCTTTCATGATCGAGATTGGACGGGTTGAGACAGTCAAATTCAATAGACATGACTTTCTTATTCTCAATCAACTTCCCCAGCCCATACCTCCCTACGATACTATCACAATAAGCATGAAACAAATCTGTAGTCGGGTTGAAATAATCCTTTCGATCCCTCTCATCGATCTCCAGTGGCGCTTTCGCTGATTCCTTTCCCACACCGCATCCCCTTGCAATTTTCTTCTTTCGCCGATGTTTGCTCATCGACTTACCCACACAGCCTCCAATTTCAAGACAAGTATCGGAACGACCAGTCTCGTGTGCGAACGCGAGCAGCCCATCGCGGTCTCGAGGACAAGGATGGAAGAACATGGGGCTTCGGAGGTGCGAGATGCGTAGGGCCGAAAAGTTGTGTTTCCAAGTGTGCATCCAATTGGGCCCGCTTGCGTCGAGGACTTTGATGTCGAGGGCTTTATCTTTGGAGCTTGTAGACTTGTTACTGCATCATCGACGTGTCAGAAGAGTTCGTGAGCTTGACAATGATCAGGTGGGGTCGCTATACCTGGCAGAGCCGAAATGAGACGTCGATGTATGCTTGGCCCCTTTGGCATGGTGTGCTTTCGGACGATGTATGTTTGTTCGCTCTGCATGTTTCTTGATCCATTGGTATCGCGAATGCTCTGCATCCGAGAACACAGCTGAAGGAGTGGATTCGCGCAGACGAGCGGCGACGGCCAGGCCTGCTGGGCCGCCGCCTATGATGAGAACATCGTGGATCACTTGTGGAATATCCATACTGATACACTATGCTGGTGCAATGGATCGAATATATTCGATGATGTCCGCGACAGAATGGGCGGTGCATGCTTACCTGAGGGGGTTGCGTGATGCGTGTAGCCTCAAGGGTACGCCGAGCAACCGTTGAAATTCGATGTGAGGCTTGCAGTCGGTCGCTGCTTCCCAAAATATTCTCAGGAAACGTAGTACGAAAGCGTTTATAGCCTCAGAATATGTCGCTGATAATAACGTGAATGCTGAGATTCTGAGTGACGCTTTTTGCGAGTTCCTTTCCAACCTTCGGAAGATGCAGCATTTTGTCAGCATTACGACCACCAAGTTATTTTGAGACAAAGCACACGTTTGCCCATCGTTTCCATACATCGTAACAATAAGCCTGAGGTAAAGCAGCGGTTGGCTGTGGGAAGGGTGCCGTACAGCCAAACCAAAGAGTAGGCGGGCACAATCATTTAGGAACGCAGACCAAAATACTTGTACCTGACTTGGAGGCTACTTCCAAGATGGGTTTCATGATACCATACTGGCGATTGATGCTCTTGCAAGTTCGGCCATGTTGGCAAACGCATAGCTAGCGTCCTAATTGTGAAGCTCCCAGAGATAGCTGTAACAAAAGTGGATTGGTCGACTTCTGGGCACCAACACGCCGTCATTTCCTTATTGCTGAAGAGGTTCACATTCGTTTGCGTATCCTCAGAAGTATCATTTGATTTATATTCTTTTATGGCATAGAAATTCCCTGTGAACCGACCTCGCAGTGCGATGGCATCATGCAGCTGCTATGCGGGCTCATCTCATCCTTCACGGATCCATACTCAAATCGGCCCCTGGGTTCACTGACTTCACTGACGGCGATGGAACACTCGAAATATCAAGAAGGCTGTCAGCATGCTCAGTCAATCGATCAGCGTCCGGCGGTGTGCAGAAGCACTTCATACGGTGACCCCCAGGGTTCCTCCTCCAAATTTCTTGGTCTTCAAGTAAAACGAATGCCTCCGGCACTTTCTCATCATCATCATTACTCCACAGTCACAAAGTCAATACTGACAAAGAATCTCAACCCTAGCAACAGGATCAGGGCGGTCGTAAGCTCAATGTCGATGTCCTTCTGTCGCGCAGCAATGACCCATTTGACCTGCATATGGACATTACAGGGCACTTTGTCAGTACATGCCAGGTACGCCCCGTTTGCCCCATCAGAAGATAGGTAGGCAGACTATGAATCGCCATGTCCCAGGAAAATATAACAGCCGGTTCGCTCGGAGGTCTTGCCAGTCACGTCAGCTACACTCGTCCATGTGCTGGAGCATGTACGTGACTTCGCAAGCCTTAACCTCTATTGCGAAAGCAATGACTCGTGCGGAGACGAACGAGGACTTCATCATGCGCGGATCATCTATGTTCCGTTCCGAATACTAGACAGCCCTGGCAGAAAAATGGCAGCGCATCTGCGTGCTGGTCTGAAGGTATTGGTGCACGATAGCCTCGCTTCCGACGGACTTTAAACAGAAGGGTTAGCCTGCATGGAAAAGAGGAGAAAGCCCTACTGGCGTAGACACGTAGATTATCAAAATCATATACATGAACGGGTCTATCAAAACCACCTAACCCAAAATACCAAAAATGCACCAGAAAATCCTCCCAACTTTTCTCGCTATCTTGCAGCGTTTACATCGCAAACTGCATATGCCCCTGCCTCTTCCTAATCCTCTTCCCAAACATCCCCAAAAACAGAATAATCAACCCTGCCGCAGCGGTGATGCCCGTCTGGGCCCCAAACGCATTAACCTCCCCATCCCGCTCCACCCAGTTGATCTCAATATACGTCGCCATGAAGCCCCCCAGAGTTCTGCCGACATTAATCCACGCGCCGACCTCGCCGCTACCCTCGGGATACGCATCCAGCAAGTAAGCATTGAGGCCTGTGGTGGCGAACATGATGCCGATGACTTGGCCGGCGGCGAAGATGCCGATGACGATGTAGTGCCAGCGGTGCTCGAGGGCGAAGCCGAGAAGGAGGATAGAGAGCGCCATCAGTGGGGAGGCGATCCAGATGATTATGAGGCGTGCTTCGGGTTCGATCTTGCCGTTGTGGCGTTTTAGGTAGATGGAGCCGATTAGGTCGTGTAGCCAGTGGCCGATCACTGCGCCGAGGAGGACGCCGATTATGAAACTCCAGTAGAACATTCCTGAGGGGCGTTAGACGGGATTGAGGAGATGGGTGGTCGAGTAGATGGTGGTGTTGGGGAATGGGGTGGGGATAGGGGAAGGGTGAGTCTTACCGAGATTGTAGGGTTTGAATTTGTAGAATTCCGTCAGCCAGATCGATATCGTCGCGTTCACACCAATGATCCAGGCGAAGTTCAGGAAGTAATAGATCGTGCTTAGCAGCACTGGGATTTTACTGATGGCAATAAGCGGCCTCATGACCGCCTGGCCGAAACTCTGCCGATTATGTCTGCTCCTCCATTGTTCCACCCCGACTAAGCGCAAAAGGCGATTTTTCGGTGGGACTTGCTGGGAGGGGGCAATACGACGGTTGTAGATAGTTTCGTCCATGAAGGCTACGATGAGGATCCAAGCGAATGCGGTGAGGCCCGTACTCACCCAGAAGACATTGGGCCAGGCCATTTTGTTGACGATGAAGGCCGCGATGAGGGGGCCGATGTAGGGGGAGACGATTGTAGAGCCGGCCCAGATGTTGATCTTTCGGGGATGCTCATGGAAGAAGAATATGTCTTGGATGTACATGAGACCACCCTGTGACGTGAATGTTAGCATGACGAGGAGAGGCCATACATGAGGCAAGCTTACAGCTTGCGCAACGATCGAAAAGAAGCCGTTCAGGATGCGTGCTGCCATATATGAGTCGAAGCTCGTGGCCGCGGCGCACCATGCTGATGTGGCGAGCGCGATAGACATGAAAATGAAGAGGACTGGGAGACGTCCGAAATAAGCTGATAGCCAGACTGTGAACAAACCGCCGGCGCCCAGACAGAAGAGATTCCCGACGAGATTGTGCTGGATGACATTGTGCGTTTTGTGCCATTGTCTGCGCTTTACTGTTAGCAGGCGTTGATCAAGGCAAGCTCGTGACGCGTGAGATAGCCTAATGCATGGAATACGCACTTTGCTTGAGGAAGCAAGGTTATGACGCCTGAAGAGCTGGTGTAGTCGGGAACGAATGTCGCCACGGTGATCACCAGGAGGATGAGATGCTTCTTGATGAAGCTCCAGTTCAGCGGATCATTGGGATCTGTTGATGGCTGCGGGATGAGAACGGTCTTGCCATCTGCTGTTGTTTTCAAATTTGAGTCATGCAACTGGCGAGCATCCAGCATATGGGTGCCATTGAAGCCCTGCTCTCGGATATACTGGTCGTTCTCATCTCTTTCATTAGTCCCGATGGTCGCGACATTCTTCTCGTTGTCGGAGCTGGTCTCCGTCATCGGATTCGACGGAGGCTTTGGCGACTCTGCCATGGCTGTCCGCGACACGCTCAAGAGCGTGAGACCTTTTTGCGTATATGGAAAAGCAACAAAAAGGTGAAATTAGCCTCACCGTCGCCAACGGCGCGCAAGTATCGCAGAGATAACGTCACCTAAAAGTTGATGGTATCAGGTATTACGCAAGTGGAAGGAAAGGAAAGCAGAAGGTTTGGAGAAAAACGTGGACTCATGCATGGGAGCTGCATGAACGCCTCCAAGCGGTTCGCACGCATGGTCCTGCATGGCATGGCTGGGGCCACCGCTGATCTCACTTCCAGCTTCTAAACACGCTTGCGACTTGGCGTATGAGCCGTTTATGCAGCTTGTAGTAGCTCAGTGCATGCTCGGAACAAAAAATGGATTAAAGCATCAGGCTGTTGAACGGTAAGAGCAGAGTAAATCAGGTAAATCATGGCGACCGAGGCACTCACCAATCCTGGCCCCTGTTGCGCACGAATTACAGCTCCACACGGACCTCAAAGAGGCTCCCATACGTTTGGTACAATCTCGTTGGAGTTTGCGCAGCCAAAAGCTACCACGTAAAATTCTGGTGCACTGACGGGACGGTTGAGACACCGTCTGTTCCTGGAATTCGGAACGCATGGACGGATCTACAAGCTCGACATCCCGCGGTCCCCCGGATCCATCATCTCGGGGGCGGCGCCCACGGCAGGAGCCAGACTACTGTACACTATCGTCCACTACGTCCTAGCCTTCGCTTAGGCTTGCTGGCTCATCGGTGATTGTCCTATCGATCCTACTCAGGGTCGTAGTGATTTGCTGATTGATAGCATGCTGGGCATTTGTGAGCTGCAGCTGCAGGACAAGGCTGTCGGGTCACATAGCGCAATTGGAAGGTCCCTCGATAATGCTGGAAGATCATGATCTGGCATCGCGCATTGGCGCAGGTGGGATGAGGCCCATGTGGGATGGCGGGGTGAAAAAGGGGCGCTCCAGCATTTCGTTGGCCTGGTGGTTGGCTTATCCAGAAGTCTGGTTGCTTTCAATGGCTTGCGCGCTTCCTACTTGGCGTGGGTTGGTGGTGGATCCTCGATATCTCCGTAGCTTTCGTAGCTCCATGCAAGCGCAAGCCACCTATCGTAATGCCATGCACGACTTGGTCAGCCTTTTGTGTCATTAGGTTGATTGCGAATTGGACGTAATTTGGGGAATTTCCAATTTTCCATTGCCTCGTCGATAGCATACGAGGAATCCATTTCGCAGGAGACGCCCCAGCATTTCTATTGGTACAGTCATATTCTACCAGACGCCCCTGAGTCTCCATGTATATACGTATGTCCAGTTGAAAGTATAGACACATCGTTCCAGAACACCCGTTCACCATGACCGTCATTAGCGTGACGTAGACGATCCGCAGTGATAAGCTTTTCCCCAGCCAGAGTCCCGACCATAATACACAGAAAAAGGAATATACAAGGAGTGCATGATTCGTGTAGATACCCGGTATCGCATCCGTAGGAAATGAAGCAATGTGTTGATAGTTGCAGCCGTGGGGCGCATCGTAGTTCTTCTTGCACTTACGTAACCTCTTCTAAGATAACGCAAAGGCGGAACCCATCGAGGGCGCCAAATGAATTACGATCCTGTCGTATGCCTTAATAAGCCTTTCCCGGTGTGGCAAGAGGTAGGTCGTCGTCGCTATCGCTCGAGGTCTGGCCTTCCTTCCGATCCGCATGGACGTGCACCTGTGTCGTACGCAAAATACCATCGCCATTGAAGGTTGCTGGCGGGAGAATCTTTCTTTCACTCTCCGTGTCACCAAACATGTTAGTCGCCTTGTGTGCCGAGGCTGTATGAGACGCCGGGTACATTTGGATGGGGACGTTATCAGCATCAGACGTATGGTTGTAGTAGCCTGAGCGCTTGTAGGATCCTTTGTAGGTGCTATGGAGTCGGTAGAACATTGTGACGAACAGAGGACGGAGGGGTGGTAGACATCCCAGAATGATAATCAGCCACGATTCGGTGTAAGCCCAGATGACGAGGTTGGCAATGAAATCTATAGGTTCCGGTCAGATTGCTTACGGAGGTCAGCATTTGATGGGGAGATCACATACAGTTCTTGTCGTCCTGGGCTTCGATGAATTTGATGTTGATCGTCTTCATGACACCACCAACAGCAGCCACCAGACCTCCTGCCATGAGAAGGCAGAGGCCAATTTTCATTCTTAGAGATATCTTGAGATTCCAGAAAACAATGACTGGATACAAGGCGAGGACGACATCGCTCACGGCTGCCCAACCTACAGGAATGATTGCTTAGCACCACAACCAACAGTCAGAATGAATGTCTATACGTACTGCCTTGAAAGTATCCTCCGTGAGTATGCCTCTCCTCACCTCCACAACTTCCTGGCAGAGAGTGATCCCAAAGTTTAGCCGTTGGGTTGCAAGACAGCAGAATCAGGACAGTTTGATTTATGTTGAGGATAATGTTGCTGATAGCCACGAAATAGAGGAAGTATCTCAGATACGTTTTGCTCTTGCTATTGGTACCAGATTGTATACGCAAGAGGAAAGCAATGACCGCAATCTTGCCAAAACCAATGCTGTGAATACAGATAATCTGGCCTATCCAGGCGTAGAGATTGGCTTTGGCCAGCTGAGGTCCCCACAAGAGCCATGTGTGGTTGCCCAGGCCCGACAGACAAGATATTGTTATCATTGCTTGAGCTATCATTGCACAAACCTGCCTCAAGTCAGCCACATGGAAGATGTTATCGACGATGCACAAAGTTCCGCACGTACGAAGCTTAACATGGCCCAAAAGTAATCCCATTTGAATGACTTCACGATAAAAACATTGGTGTAAGTGCGCAACAGCATGAACGTGAGGGCCACAGCAGCCTGCGCCCAGGTGGCCGCCATGATTGTAGCCCCCTTCCCACCATACGGATCCGTTAGGATGACATGAGTTGCCGGAGGTCTGGCGGCCATGACGACTCTTTGCTTGTCGAAAGGTAGAAATTGAAGAGAGAAAAGGGAACAGGATCGGATCTCGTGAAGAGAAGAGTAGATGTGGCGGGAGCCTCCCGAGATGTTGTTGCGCCGATCAGGTACGCTGCAAATCTTGACGGCCAGCCATGTTCGTCACGATCAATCACCCCCTGTAGTAGACTAGCTTGTTGGGGTATCTTGAGATTCCAGATATTTGCTAGTTCAGTATTCGGTACTTGTTAGGTACAAGCTCACAACGCTCGCGCTATGAGTAAATCCAATTGTCGTCTTTGAAGCCATCTAGCGGAAGATCTATTGTCTCTCCGCTCCTAATTGTGGCCTATCCTGTCTTGCTGCCAGGGGGCGAGGTGGCCCCCTACAACCGCGGAGGGCGGCCTCTTGAAGGAACTTGAGACCCGCATAGTTGGTACGAGCTTGTCTGCACGTGGGGTCTGCAGCTTATTGGCCAATGGCTTGAGCTTGCTGTGCCGTGGGCAGAAGACGGTAGAGCCATACATGCGATAGGCTGTGTGATTGTCCCGCATCATGCACGACGGCTCGTAGTGTCACTTAGAATTCCCCCTGTGTGTGGGCGGATATACGAGTGCCACAAAAGGCCTAGCCAAAGATGTTGACTTCACAACCTTCCAAAGTCAGCATAGTGTCTCTCATCCTCTCCTCGCCGTCAAGATTAGCGGAGCTTCAAATGTTTCTCACTCTTACGTCTGAGGCTTCATCTCGGGGCAGTCCAGTAGCTGGCTGATTGGCCAGCCTTCTCGCCGTCCAGCTTCTGGTGTATCGCGATATAACGAAAGGGTTGTCCACCTCCCCACGGTACGGAGGACGGGGGAAGGATTTGATAGCTGGCTCCGATGCCGTAACAGCCGTAACAGCGGGGGCTCTGACCAGCAGCCGGGCACCCCTAGTGCGGAATTGACCTTCAGGTAACAACGGTACGGCTGCTAGGCCCGAAGGCCCCCAAAACCTTGCCGGGAAAACGCGCGCAAAGAATAATTTCGTGCTTGTACACGATGCGTAATAATTATGTGGGATGCCATCATCACCGGCTTCTGGAGGGTTTCTAGGGCGGTTTTGGCTGATGGAGTATGCAGGTGTTCATGCGGGGCATGTACGGTAGTACGATAGGTCATGCCGGCCCAGAGCAAGATAGGCAAACTTCGACGACTAGCGCTTCCAACACCATGGCACCAGGTATGCGAACGCAGACAAACGCTTTTCGGCATTCGAAATGTCAGGAAATTTTCCACTGGATATCTTCCACGCAAAAGTATCTTTTGAGGGGCCCTTGCAGCTAGCAAATCTGTTGTCCTCGGAGTAACAAGCCTTCCTTGTGGCAACCAAAATCCTATCCGACGAGACATTCACGCTGATAGCAAGTCTATCATACCACATCATCATGAATTTCGTGGACAATGACTCGCGTCCATCATCGGCTTCAAGCCAGTCGCCAATTGTCTCTTCTGCCCCTACTACTCCCGATGACGGAGTGCAAGAAGCCATTGCAAATGTGCAAAGAGCAGCACAAGCAGATAAAACCAAGACCGGCCAAACCCACGCTGATTTCCTCGAGGCGGTTCGACAGCTGAATCTGGTGGCAGAAGCACCTCAGGAGACCCTGATGAGGATTCGTTTCGAGGTACAAATGCACTCCAGTCCCATTCACATCGTATTGCACGTCGGCTGAGAAGCATACGCTAAGGTATCCCATTGAGTGAAGCCTTTACAAGTTGCTGCAATACGCTTGACGTTGGAGATCGGAGCATTGGATGCTCTCGTATCGCAGGATGGAGAGAAGATCACCGCCCAAGAACTTGCAGAGATCACTGGTTACAATGCTTTGATGATTGGTGGGCATGGCTGTCCTGATGCCTCTGAATGCTACTGACGAGTGCTACCTCCAGAACGCGTAATGCGTCTTGTCACATGGTGCGGGGTCTGCGACGAGGCAGGCACTGCAACATACGTGGCCAATCCGACGACCCGACTCATCGTCGCACCCGGTGGAGCTGGCGGACTGAAGCATATGTACGACCACTCTTCTCCCCGCCTCCTCACCCCATGAGAAGGCAAATCTGATTTGTGTACAGTTATGACCTCTCTTTCCCTATCGCATCGAAATTGATGGACTACCTCCACGAGACCAAGATTCACCAATTCCCCACACCCCCTCAAAAGACCGCCTTTGAACATACCTTCGGACAAAACCTCTGGGATCACATGGCAGACAATCCAAAGCTACGCAAATCATTTGACGACTACATGGCTGCACGAAGAAATGGGATACAATCGTGGTATGAGACATACCCTATCGCGACAGAGCTATTCCCCGACACGAGAGCAGACTCGGTCATGCTGGTGGACATTGGCGGCAATCTCGGCCATGAAGCCGCGAGCTTCCACGCTGCACGCCCTGATCACCCTGGCAGAGTTATATTACAAGATCTGGAGTCCATGATCCAGACAGTGAAGGACAATGGCACATCGGAAGGCGTGGAGCCCATGGCCTACAATTTCTTCGAGGAGCAACCAGTCAAAGGGGCGAGGGCATATTACCTACGAAGCGTACTGCACGATTGGGATGATCCCTCGAGCGAGAAGATCTTGAGCAACACTGCGAAGGCAATGGAACCTGAATACTCGAGGCTTCTGATCGATGAGTATGTGCTGCCTGATATGAAGGCGCCGATCCGTGGCAGCTCATTAGATTTCCTCATGATGATGCTCTGCGGGGGCATTGAGCGGACGAAAAGCCAGTGGGAGAGCCTATTAGGGAGGTGTGGACTGGAGATTGTGAAGATCTGGGGTGGGAGGAGCGATTATGAGCAGGTCATCGAAGCGAAGTTGAAAAAGTAGTACGTATGGTTCACGATCTTGAAATGAACGGCCAGTCTTTGCAATTCTCAAGGTATAGACTTCGTCATAAATCACTCAACTTACGAATCAAAATAATCGTTCGTTCAAATTTATACATGCTGTTTGCTTCATGGTGAGGATTCTACATCTTCTTGACCATGATTTGAGCTCAGCCGCAAGCTAACGACTTCACCACAAACTCTGAAAAGTTGCATCCTCTGAAGATTCACTAATGGCGGAAGCAAGCTCCCTGTCACTGACCCCCAACACTCCTTCACGCACCATAATCCGTCACACCACCCATCCAACCAACCTCCAAAATGCCCACCCTACACCTCGCAAAACACATCCTCCGCAACGCATCAAAGCTCGAACACGTAGAGACCACTAATTCATATCCTCCCAACCCCAACCCCAACCCCAGCCACCTCGAAAAACAGCACGCCAGACTCCTCCGTCGCAAAGGCCCCATCAAAACCCTCGAAATCGCTCGGAAACGACTAGCACGAGAGCCGCTGAAACGGCTGGTGCTGAAGACCGTCCGCAAGCTACGGTCGAGAGGTGAATGGAAGAAGGCGATGGGAGCGGCGCGGGCGAGTATGCCTTTTCCGATTCTGGCTCTCCCAAGTGATGACCTCTTATCCCCCAAGGCCGAGAACTTGGGCATGGGGACCGAGTACGGCGGCAGCGATGACGAGGGGCGGATGATTGTGGATGAGAGGGCGGAGAATGTGTGGTTTCCGGGAAAGGTTGTTATCAGGGATCGGGTGGCGGCGATTACGCATGCTCTTGCTGAGTATAAGCAGTGGGGTGGCCGGAATGTGTTTTGGGTCGATGGGGCGACGTATGCTGGATACCATGGCGGAAGCATCGCGGTTTTGCGTGTGGCTGATCGGGGTGATTCGAGATCGGCGTGGGTGGCGGAGGGGTATCGTGTTGATCTGGAGGCTGTGGATCAGCATGGGGTGGAAGCTTGGGCTATTTGGAAAGCGCTCAGGATGATTTTTGAGTGCGATGAGCGCGAACGATCATCGGTCTCGGGAAAGGACGATGCTTGCTCGCTAATGGTCGTGTATTCAGATTGCCAAGATGTTCTGCGGAATCTGATGCTGGGAAGCCTGCATTGTGACCTGGCGGAGCAAAGGATCATCGGCCAGGCGCAGGAACTTGAGAAGATTGGAATAACGATGGAGATTCATTGGGTGCCTGGACACGTTGGAATACCGGGGATTGAAGCAGCTGATCTTGTCGCGAAAAGAGCCTTGCGAGCTTGACTGAGAGAAGTTGAGTGAGTTGCATTTGATACTATTTAGATGGCAAGCTTGTCGACAAGGAAGTTCGTTGATGTTCAACCCCATTCTGACTCACTGCGGCGGCTGAGTCCGAATCGAACGGACGCCAAATCACGATTTTACTCGTGTTTGACCCCCAGGCTTCGCACTTTGCAGGAAAGAGTAGGAGCGACCGACATTGACCTGACTTGTCATACAACACACAAGTCCGCCCCAAATTCTTACTCGCTGCGGCGGCTGAGTCCGAATCGAACGGACGCCAAGTCACGATGTTACTCGTGATTGACCCCCAGGCTTTGCACAGTGCAGGAGAGAGAAAAGAGGCGAATTCACAATGACCGACCCGGGTAGAACTGATCTAACTCTGAACTGTGCCATAGCAGCCATACCCACTCGACACCAAAACATGGAGATAAGCTGTGCGGCCAGGCAGAGTCAGTATTTGCTAGGCTCAGCTAGATGGGTGCTTGACTTACCTCCGACTGCGTTGGGGATGGACATCAAGGCTGGTGTTCTGACATGCGTTGCTCTTCGGTGCAGTGAATGACGAGGTTGCTCAGTGTGTCGATGGTACCTAAAATGAATCCATAGGGGTATCAGCCGACTGGACTGAATAGGCAGCTAATTACCCGCGGTGGAACACAATGGACGCTATACTCTCCCATTCACCATCTGGGTCAGCTTCATCGGAGTCGAACCGACACCATCACATGCAGCCGACATGCTGGTCCCCCGGGGTCACCAAATACAGGAATGCAAAAGGAAGAGTAACCCTACCTGATGAGATCCATCTGTATCGCGTTGGTTGGGGATCGCTGAGGGCAGCGATGGTTGGGAAACCCTAGATCAAAAGGTCCGTAGACCTGTCAGCCGGCTAGACTGGAAGGCAACTAATTACTCGCTATGGAAACTCTTGTGTATTGGGCGCTACACCCCTCCCGGTCCCTCCCAACGGTTGGTATATCGGAGTCGAACCGACGCCACGACATGCAGCCAACATGCGTAGCCCCCGGGTTTCACGAGCTGGGGAGATAAAAAGAAAGGGTGCTGGTGGACCAACCTGATCAAATGCCATGTATCCAACGATCACTGTTCAATGAGACTGAGAGAGGTGGTGATGGCGGCGGCGGCGGCGGCGGCGGCAACGTCGGCGGTGGTACCTAGATCAAAAGTCCGTAGACCTATCAGCCGGCTGGACTGGAAGGCAACTAATTACTCCTATGGAAACCTTTGTGTATTGGGCGCTGCACCCCTCTGGTAGCTCACAACGTTAGGCGTCATCGGAGTCGAACCGACATCAAGACATGCAGCCGCCATGCTTGGCCCCCGGGACTTTACCAAATTTTGCGAGTATAAAGAGAGGGTGCTGATGTACCTACTTTGGTTTGATTCGTGTTGTCGGCTGGCACCGCTGTGGCCGTCGTTGGTGATGATGAAGATTCCTAAATTGAGACACCGTAGGGATGTCAGCCTGGCTGGACTACATAGGTAGCTTTTACACACGAAGAAACCACAAGGGACGCTTCATTCGCCGCAGCGTCTCACTACGGTCGGCTTGGTCGGAGTTGAACCGACGTCAATCACATGCAGCCACATGCTGGACACACCCGGCTTTACCAGTTGAGGAGAGTTGCTGCAAACGACGAATTCGAACCTACCTGATCAAGTGTATCTCATATCATCTTTCATGTGCTGCCCGACAGGCTGTGTACCACGCGTGGTGATGAGGTGGGATAGTGAGGATGAAATAGAATGTGGATGAGACATGATGATGATGATGATGATGATGATGATGATGATGATGATGATGATGATGATGATGATGATGATGATGAAGGTAGAGAAGATATGTGAGTGGTGTTGAAGAACATCTTGTGGATTGTGATTGAGATTCGTCGAAGGAGAAGTGATGTTTAGGAAGAAAGAAGACAGAAGAGCGCAAGAAGTCTTATATACCATGTGGGGCTTTCAGAAAAATCTTCGAGAATCTTCCACTTTTCGGAAAAACAGGCATAGAGTGGAGAGGCTCGTCCTTCTAGGATGGTTGTTCTGGCAACACACCGCAGCTCCACTCTCCGCCACGCTGGCTTGCAAAAAATCGAACCTTGATAACAGCAATTCATCTCTCGATACGCGATACCGAGAAAGACCGCGCAAATGATGGCTGGCAATTGCGAATACAAGGAAGAATTCAATGGCTTCAGGCATTGACTTGATCTGCTAAGAAGAAGTGGTAGCATACTGCGAGCCTTAGACTGCAAACAGTAATGGCGGCTGGGAAGTGGCGCCATCAATATCAATGTCGATCAACGCCACGGTCCGATGTGACAGCCAAAAATCGAAAGTCTAAATGAACCACACGCCCGTTGGCGCAGGCACATGATCCATCAGATTCTGGCTACAAATCCCTATTCTCTGTCATGTTCTCGCTTTGCTATCAACCACGCTCCGCTTTTAGACACCCCCGCTAATATTTCCGCCACAAAGCGCCAATCCGCCTCACACTTTCCCCCAGCTGTCTAATACCTTCGAAATCTTCGAAATCTTTCCGAGGCAAGCTTCTTACCTGTGTACTCGAGAGTGTCGATTCCATTACTCTATTCAGCAATATTCCTCCCTGTACAGCCTAATCGGGTCATGGGCCAAACCTTAATTTCACCATTGCCATCGTCCCCCACAGGCGAGATTTTCACTGTATTTCCGCGAGCTGCCACAAATCTCCACATCTATTCAAGCACCACTTTTATGCCTCGATGTGGACAGCGCTACGTCATGCGAGTGGGTACCAAGCACGTTGCCAGGATTGTCCGACACCAAATCGCCCCGCTGAGGTCCCAAAATCTTGCTAATAGCATCTAGCTTTTCGTCATCTAGATATTCCTGTGTGTGAGACAAACTATGATAAAACCCAATGTCTTTCAGGAAAGAATTGAGAATCCAATGGCCTACTACGAGGCCTGTGGCAAGCCGACCTCTCTCCTCCTCAAGATTCCCTTCAGCCACTCGCCTTTTCCCAAACTATAACTCTCCTAAGCTGATCATATCGATATCACTACAAGTTGACATTTTGTGTATGGCCGGCCTATGCTTACCTAACACAATTGAAGACTACCGATATTGTGCTCAATAATGGACCCTCGGCAGCTAGCCTCCTCTGATGATACATCTATTGGTATGTCCAGTGTAGAGCAAAATGAGACAGACAAGAAGAAGTCGAGTGGATATCTACGCCAGGGATAGGCACCGCTCTTTGGGGTAGACATCCGTTCCTGCAGGACGTTTCGCCTGCTCAAATGGCCTGAGTACTGCACCAAATAGCTGCTGGGGTTTTGCAGAGATCCTGAAACTTTCACCAAATCCCTTTGCAAAACACAGAAAGATACAGGAAAGATCTGACTATTCCACATTCCGCGAGCGATGTCTAGACAAATGTCATCGCCTATAATATAAGAGTACGACCCAAATCTATCAAGATACCCATATCTGCGATCAGATCAATCCCGATGTCTCAGAAGTCCTTAGGCGACAGACCCATGGGGAACCTAAATTTGACACCCGCGGAGACAAGGGCATGGCTGAGTTTTTCCTCGAGCAGACTTAAAGTCTAGCTTGGAGAGCAGTCCTTGAATTGGCCGTTTGATTTATCTGGTGTGCCAACCCGCACCATGCAGAGCCGGAGCCTGATTATTCTTGTCTCTTCCCTCCAAGTGTTGTGTCAAGCGTTTGCTGCATTGCAACCCCTCAACACCACTACCTCGAATACGAATACTACTATCATAACGCAATGCAAATTAGATTCCGGCTCTGGAGGGACGTCGTGTCAACCTCTACCCGGTTTCGTATTCAAAATCCCGGGCTCCTCCATAAGCTTGGTTGTAAGCGTCGAAGGTGACATTATGATCCGTACGGACATCGAATCATGCCTTGACACTGCAAGCGACTATGCAAGAAGCCAAACAGACGGGGAACCAATACCAATTCCTGCAGGTTACGATCATTTTGATATGTTTGGCGCTGAAGTTAAGATCATGCGCCTCGACCTTGACGATAAATTCACCTGGCAAGATGCAGTAGATGTGTTTCGAGGCCTGAAGGAAATAGAGATCGAGAACGACTTTTTGAGGAGCGTAAGATTTCAGATGTGGAGGTCTTCAAGAAGGGGAGCCCTACGTGCCATGTTAGGGCTCGGCTTTTTGAGGAATTACCCGCCATTGGTCCCACCACCACAAATGGAAATCATGAATAGGACGATACCAGGATATTTCGAAGTCGACAATATCACTCTAGCAGCAGCTACATTATGAAAGCATATTTGGGAAGAGGATGTTCCCGTTGCCCAAGTTGATCCTTGTCCAACGTTTTGGCAGGACGACTTCAGCAGTAGCATGGAAGACTGGACATTGAAAACTCGAAAGGCACGATTCTAGATGCTACATATGTCACCTCATCATGAAAAGACTATCTGATGCTTGTCGTAAAGAGTAGAATACCAGGTGGAACTAAATTTGCGAACGGCATCAGACGAAGGTATCTCAGTCGCGCAAACCACTTCCTTCGTGTGTCGACGAGCTCCTTCTTCAAGACCAAACGCACATGATCTATCAAATTGCCAATCCGGATAGCTCGAGCTCGATGTTTGCCTTGAAATCCTGAGAATTGGCACTTCTTACAAACGGAGACCCCTAATGATTGTTTTCAAGGGATAAGGCTAACATCAGGATTACGTCTAGAGACAATAATCATATCAGCGCCGTCAGCTGTCGTCATAGTCGAGGTCGAGGATGTTACACCAACTTCATAGTTTGACATGTGCCTCATCAAGCGTCCTCTCGGCTCTTCTTTCCTAGGTCCATTTCTGACTCCTCTCGATGCGCCGATCCGACATCCGAGACAACGTTGAAGACACGGAAACAACATGCTTAGATCTATCCGACAGCACGACACATGTTCGCTTCAACGACCATTGTCGCTTCCAAGGAAAGACCCTCGGTTGCGCTTGTAGCAGGCGAAGTTGCTCATGTCAGCAGCGCGCTAGATGCTCGTTTACATGCAGATGAAGGAATACGTCCGTCGGCAGCCTCAGAGATCTCGGTAATGGCTTAATCTTGGAGCTTAAATTGAATCTTGGCTCTGCTTTACGCTTCATCTGAGGTCAGCACTAGAGCATGCTGTCGCTTTCGACCTATTTAGGGCCTTTCGAGGAACGCTATCTTTTAGTTCAAACATATCAAAGCTCGCAAATCAGCGGCTGGGCCATACTGTTACGTTGGGTTGTGTGCAAACAATATCAGGACCTTCACGATGCCGACGGCTATAAAGGGACGATTCTCCTCTCTGCAATGGCCTGATCAGCACACTCTCTCAGACATCTTCAATCCCTTGAAAGGAAGCGATACTTGCTGTTATCCCTGTTCCCTCCTCATTCATAAGCTTGAAAATGATTCTCCACACCGCAGCCCTCGCTGCCATCCTTGCAATAGCCTCAACCTTTCCCACCGAGTTGATCGAGCGCCAATACGGTCAAATTAGTGGTGGTGCAGCAACCTGCACTGAAGACACCAGCTACTCCGTCGATGCCCAATCTGCACCCTTCGAAACCCCCGAAAGGATAGGAACAGACCAATTCTGTACCTCCACCAAGTCCGACACCTGCACCGTCGGAGCAGGCTACTCAGTCAGCATCGGCGTCACCATCACCGTTGGAGGCGGTCTGGATCTGTAAGCCTCTCCCACTCATCACCTCATGAACCCAAAAACCTACCCCTTAACCACTAACTTTCCTGCCAGAAGCGAGATATTGTCCGTAACCGGCAGCGTCTCCTGGTCCTACACCACAACGCAATCCACCACCGTCGGCGAGACATGTCCCAAAGGCGGCTTCGTCTGCGGCCTGATGTACAAGAACACGAACATCGAAGTCAAGGGTGATAAGATCAGGAAGTATGCGGATAATTGTGGTGCGATCAAGGGCCAGGAGATTGGACGTGACCCCTACGTGTTTCAGGCGCCGGCGCTCACGGCGGGCAGGGTTATTACCGAGTATGCCGTCTGTATCTCGAATACGAATGGGCCTAAACATTTGGCGAAGAGGCCGAAGGGGATTCAGTTGTGTCCGAGCGGTGCGTAGGGGAGTTTGTCATTCTGGGTGCAGGGGGGGGGAGGGGGAGGGGGGGGGGTGGGGGTGGAGGGTCAGCTGGAGTGAATGGAGTGTGCTGTTATCTTCACATCGAGGAGAGGTGTGTATGAGGATGTAAGAAATTAAGATATACGGGAATAGCGCAAGAAGGGGAGATGTGTTCGTGTGCAAGGAAATTGAAAAAATTGAAATGTTTTCTGGGTGAATATCTTTCAACGTGCAAAAGATGATCGTGATCGTCCACCCTTCTTGGCTGTCATCCCGAAGCATCCTCGAATCAGTGGATACCGAGTGTCCCCTCTATGCCTTCCTCGTTCCCTTTCCCTACCCTACCGACCCAGCGGCCAACAGCCCCAATGTCGGGCACCCGGCCTTCAGAAGGGCGTAAGTGACCAATTCAGCAACCGTGGGCGGGCTTGTAATCCCCAGCCTATCGCTATGCTCCTGCTAAGGGAGGCTTTCAGGGATAGAGGTAGTAGGAGTGGGAAGCTTTGTTAAAGGGTGGGAGGATTTTGGGAGGGCTTTAGGCGAGGAAGCCGGGAGGTGGAGGGGGGGAAAGATGGAGAGCGGTAGTCTGTGATGGTCACTATCTTTGAATTTGAGTTCAAGCTCTTGTTTTTGGCAATGTATTTGATGTGGTGGTAATTGAGAGTGAGTGCTGATGTGGACTAGTCATTCTTAGAAGTGACGATGTTTAGCAGGTGTATGAAATCAGACTACTTATCATCCATGTCGATTTGTCTTTTGTCAGCGCAAACAAGTACACTGAAAAGGTTATAGGTCAGCCGCTCGTCTGAGGCACGGACTCGCGAACCAGTTGATTACAGAGCAATGAACTTTCGATATGACCATACTCGTATCTATAGTCTCATCAGCCTATCAATTCCATGTTATGGCCGGATTCGTCAAAATTGCTCTATGAGATTGCTCATGTATGATCCTCGCTTCTTCATTCAAGCTATCAGCAGCCTCCCTATCTCATGGGAAGTGCTGAAGCCTCATTGCTGGTCTGCCGAAGTGAAAAATGGTACACAGGATGTCGGCTCCAGTGACAAGTTTTATGTTAGGTCGTGAGTGGCTTGTAGAATTTTAAATATGCATAATATTTGAGACGTATCTTCTCATGATAGTCTGACATCGGGCATCCGCTCATTGCCATCGATGCTTTCATCGAGGCCAGAAATGCATCATTTGAGATTCATAAAGGAGTTTAAGTTCCATTCATACAAAGAGAATGGGTCGTGATTTGCTGAGTCCCTCAATGCTGAACAACATTGTTGGTTTGAGTATGCCTCGGGGTCAGCCTCGTCAACCGGTGTCTGCTTAATGGAGAAAGGGAGACGACGACCTGGGAATGCAGTCTCGGATTTGCACAACTTGCGAACTATCTCTTATCAATGTATCCTTCGATCTCGATTAGTGGGAGTAGCGTGTGAGACGGCTGACCCTGTGGTCAAACCGCAAGAATAGCACAGCTTAGCTGGAAATGAGACACCAGGCCAAGACAGGCAGACTAGTGAGCTCGTATGCGCCATTGCACTCTTGCCAAAGGAGGAGGAGTTGAGTCGCTGCTCCGAACATCGCCAGAACGGGCATATTCCTGGTTGCTAAATTCGTGAAATGCCCCGTTAGCATCGCCTCTGACAAAAGCGCTGGGTAGACGGCAGAGTATCCTCAAAGCGCAATATTAAGAACGTTCTTGCATTCAAAGGCTATTTTCTAGGAAGGATGATTTGCTTTATTGGTTTAAGGCTCTGAGATAGCATATTCACTGCTCACTGCTCACGACAGAATGAGTACGTGCCTGTTTAAACATAGGGGGCTAGAGCTCCGATAGACACTGGAGCTGCATTGATGCTAGTAAGATAAGACTACTTTCATTCCTCCTTCTTCCCGTCCATTCTCATGCTCATGACTTCACAAAGAATGATCTCCTCCTCTAATTATCTCCAAGATGACAGCATGAATAATTGAATGACTAGTGACGAGATCAATTTCCGAGTAGCTTCCCTCCTTACTGGATCAAGAGGTATAGGTAGGCCCGTTGCAGAAAAGGTAAATATCCCCTTTCGAACTACTCCCGGCCTGTGGACCAAATTATCAGTCGATATTCTCACCGTCGCCTCAGTCGTACAAGCCAAGACTTACCGCAAGAGAGCAACAAAACTGTTTTGGGCGCTCAGGTCCGCACGACGCCTTTGGGTCGACGATCTTGCCATCCACACATACACCAATGACAGTTCCTTTGACCTGATCATATTGCTTGCAGCAGACAACAACGGTACTACTGAACTATTACTCTCGACAAGTCAGTCATCAGCTTGGTTCAGAGATATAAGAGACTCGATCTGTTCTTTTGAAGGAGGAGTGAGAATTAAGGGCGACTTACTGGAATGCCGTCAACAGTGACAGTCCGTAGGGTACGTGGGCACGTAGCGGTGCGTCGGGGCTCCAGCCGTGCTGGGCTTGCTGATACACAGGCCACAACGGCCGCCGAGAGAAAGATAAGGTTGAGGCTTGGAAGAAGCATCTTTTAATAAGTCTAGGATCCAAAAGTCAACTGAGTTTGTAGATTGTTATGAGTTCTAAAGATGTGGAAAATCGGCTTTGTGGAATCTGTGTTGTGCCGCAGGAGGTCTTATATCTACGGGGAAGGGCCACAGAGTGAGTTCGGGAATGTTCGCTTGAGTGAGCCTATGTTTCCTAATTGTCGTTCTTTCCGCTGACTTGTGAGCTGTTGTGAAGCTTTCGCTGTGCTGTTGATTCTTCGAGACACATCATTTTGCGAGATGGTGTGAGACTAACCTGCCGTCTCACGCTACCGAGGATGACCGACCCACGAATCAACAATGGAGACTCTCATGCCTACACGACTAGCTCAAGTGACTTATGGGCATTAACCAAGAAACTTGATCGATGTCGACGCATCTGACGATATCAGATCTGATTCAATCAAGATACAGGCTTCATCGGACAGGCTTGTTCAGAATTCAATACTGAGTCTGGGATGTTCAGCTGGAGGAAGTATGATTGGAGGCAGGTACACTACCCATCACAAAAGAGCTGACTGCATGAGATAGTGAATAACCTAGCTTCAAGCTAGCTTTGAAAATGCGGAGAAGGTTCGTGCAATGCAGCCACCCTTAATTAAATTTTCCTCACGCGTGCCGTGCTCATGTGCCGGGCCGAGCATATGCGTACACACTCAACATCTGTGGCTGCCTTGCCATCATCCGTCTACGACCAGAAGGGGCAAGGATACCAAGGCTAAGAGACGATCTTGACAAATGAATCGATCGAATTGCCGTTCTAAGGATATAGTCGCGATATTTTGGAAAAGCGTGTACCTTTGGGCGCCGAAGTCAGACCGAGCTAGACACTGCCGCAGCTATCATATGTGTCACACATGTTGTCGTCGGCGTGTCATGATGGTGTCTGAAGGCTCCCACAATCCCACGAAGGCTTTTGTCATTGGAGCAGGAGTGACTCGTCACATGCGTCTGTGTCAATGCAAATAGTTCTGGAACTACCCATCGGAGAATTTAGAGCATAAGATGCGTAGATCGAGCAAATTCTTACTCCTAGGAGAAATAGTCAGAGGGTGATCCGGCGATCAAGCCTTGAAATACAGCTATTCGAAGCAGGCACTAGCCGGATCTGTCTTGGACAGTACTTCAAAAGGATTTGGCGTCTTGACCAAAACCTCTCGAATATGCAAACTCGTCTATCACCGGATAGGTACAGACAATCCGCCAACGAAAGATGATAGCAGGCTTCCGGAAACATCGCAATTCTTGCGCCTGGGAGCTCGTACATTCAAAGGGCAAGAAATTGGACGAGAAGATTGATATTGAATGAACTATCAAGTGCTAGGCCTGGTATATTCCCTATCTTTCCTCAAGAGCCTCAGTCGCAACCCAACCTCACCTTCCACCATTGACTCCCGCCTTATTCTCCTAGCGAATTGATTGTATCTCTCCTCATTGGTTATCCAGTGGCATATCTTAGTGCATGTTGCTTCAAATATTCAATCAGTATCTTTTCTGACACACAGAATCGTTCTAGATGACTCAACGTCACATCAATGTGTCAGAATCTAATCTGTAAGGGTGAACAGCATGTGATAAGGGGGTGTTTGGCCGGTGATAGTGAATATGGTGATACTCTCAATCATCTTACTGCCGAATTGATCCGGATGAGATATTAGTAGAAAGGCAATCCCGTTCCCATGGGGAGTGCTCATCAGGGCCGCGAAAGTGTCCGAGCCGGAAAGAAAATTGTAACCCGGCCAAGGCTTGTCGAAAACAAAATTGCCGGTTGGTTCGACCATCGGTTGCCGTCCCGCGGCCTCAATTATGATTCGTTGAGTGGCTGGAGTGATGATTCCCTGTCTGATTGGGGTCAGTCAGTGTCATCAGACATTCGATCTAGGATACGCAGAGAGCGAGATAATATACTTAAAGATGTATTTCAGCGACCCAGCTTGGCCACCTGCCAAATGAGACCACACAATTCCAGCCACGTCGGACCACTTTTGCAAATTTGGCAGTCTCTGCCACCACGCAACGTTGGTGTTGGTTCCGATTGTAATATTGGCCTGACCCTGAAGCCTCGAGTATGGGCTGACATTGTCGGACCCCATGAGCATCCGCCCTGCAGGGTTGTAGATGTTGTAGAAAGTTCCTCCCGTTGGTGCCTACGTCACAGTCAGTATGGACATTGCATGAGATCCTATGTGCGCCAATCGGTATCATTGTTCTTACCAGATCTTGGAACATGCAATTGCCAAAACTTTGGCTTTGAGCGTTAGTAATGTGATTGTCGAAATCACTTTTGATTCCCAGCTGTTTGTATATCTGATTATATCCTTGCACCATGAATGGTTCCTTCTCGTCTTCGTACGTCCAACCCTATTGCATGTTATCAGCAAATTTAGCCAAGAAGAAGCAGGACTAACGATATCAGGGCAAAGTACTTACATTGCCAGCAAGGTCTTCATAGTGGCTATATTGAGTTTGGGTCCTTGGTCCTTGCATTCTCTCGATTCTGGCCTTCCCATTTGCGATGGCAGTCTCCCTACAGCACGCACATGAATTCAGGTGCGATGAATGATTTGAGAAATGTGATGCAGCTTACCAGAAACCTACTCGCTTGCTTAATTTGCTCTCTGAGAGCTTGAGCGCTTCATAAGGATCTCCGAAAGGGATGCCGACTTTGGTGAAGTCATTGTTAACAGTAGCGGCGGTAGGTATATTTGCATTGGATCTCGTTTTGCTCCATCCCACACGCTCGCTGCGCTGGATTACCGTATATGTCGGTAAGAGGATACAGATCACCGCGAACGACAAAACGACTGGCCAGAGATGATTAAGATTACGAGACTTCATGTTTTGTGATGAATCTTTCGGCTGCTTTCTGACTTTAAATTCGAGAAGTGCCAACGCGCAGCAAAGTGTGGTGAGAAGGGCTTGGGGGTATTGGGCAGGGCACCAGATATGTAGACAACGAATGTGCAGGTTTTGATTATACACAGCGTCACTAGCCCTGCTGCAATCTCGGGACCCTCGCTCTCCTTTCGGCCTTCTGAATTGATTGGCTATTTCAGCAACTATCAAGTGGCAACAGCAAGGATTCATCGCAAATCCCCAGCTTCATCAAAGACACAACAACCCCGCAGCCAGCCGCTCTTCATTTCGTCCTTACACTCTCGCATGTGACTTACCCCACCATCCAATACAGAGAATCCAACAAGCTCGTCATACACCAGTCCTAAGTCCAATATGAACGTTCCTCAAGAGATTTGTAATCTGGTAAGTGCAGCATCGAGTCAATATCTTATACGATTTATGCTAACGCCTCAGATTACGTATTATGTCGACGACGGACTGGTACCGGAAGACTCTCTAGGCCCGCATACTTGGCTACAAATGGAGCACAACAGCGATGAGTCGCTGCGAAGTCTCGAACTTACGAGCAAAGCTTTCTACCGTGCCATTTGCCCGTGTTTCCAACGAAAGATTAGTGTCACATCCAGAGGTAGTCTCGGGCTTCTAAACAAGGCTTCCCAAAGTCCCACAATCGCAAACTACGTAGAGATCTTGGACATACGCGTATACGACGATTTATTTAGCGATCAGAATACCGATTTTGCCATGTACATCAACGACCTTTCCAACCTCGTCGGCTTCATCGGACGTTTTCAGAATCTTCGCGCGCTTGCGCTCTCTTATAGACGGCTGTGTAAAGATCATGGGCGTGACTTCATGGTAGGAAAGGTTCTCGCACGCATCATTGGTGTCGCCCTTCGAGATTGGCCTAATCTTAAGCTCAATGAGCTTGTGTTGGACATGCCCGTGAATACAAACTTCTGGATCCTGTTTGATGACTTTCTACCTTCGAAGGCTGATATCAAAATTGATACACAGTCAAGTCATACAGATTGTTTGAGTATTATTCAACATTTGAGAGTCCAAGTGCGAGAAGACGGTCTGATATTAGTGGAAGAAGAAATGCCCTTGGACAGCAATCCAGTTCTATCGCATGCAGAGTACTGTCTTTCCATGCTGATTAATCAACTATCAAACCTTGATTCTTTGTGTATCAACTGCGACTCCATACTCAGCATTTACATACCTGATGGAGAACGCATGCAAAACTTACAGGTTTTGGATTTGACTCGTGTCCGCCTATCCACTCGGAGTCTGAGGCATTTCACGATCTTTAAAGATGACCAAAGGCTACGATCTGTCAGTCTCGAAGAGGTGCAGTTGGATGTATCGCGCTCGAGACGATCCACTGCAGGTTGGTCTTTCGTTTTTCAAAGTTTGGTTTCTTCACCACACCTTGGCCACCTCGTTGTAGAATCTTGCGGTACTTACACACAAGAGTCCGGCGTCTCTATCGGGTTTATATCGTCATCGGATGCCTCCCCGTACCGAAAAGGTGACGGCTTTAAAGAACTTGATCTGCTACTGCGCCATGTAGCAAGAGTACGTCGCAAAGCAAAGGAGTCCGAGCAACAAAAGAGGCGCGAGATGGAAGCTTTTCCGACGAGCCTGACTTCTCCTTCCGACACTATACCTGGCAATTGGTTTGCGAAACAAAGCGAAGAGATGCTGTAAGGACAATATTTATTTACGAACAGTAAACATGGCAGATTGATACTTCGGATCACTTACAAGAAAAACTAGTTGCTTCTAATAACCATAAAGGCAGCAATGACGGCAGCTGAGCGATGATTTCGCGAGCTGAAAGGTCCGGCACTGATTAGAATTAATGCAAATGAAGGTTGAGGCTCTGAGATCAAAAGGGCACAATCTAGCTTAACCGAAAGTTTGGTGTACCTAATTCGCTTCACAAAATGAACAAAGATACCACATCTTTCCTGATTATCTACGTTCTCGTCCCCACCTTTTCACGCGCCTTTCCTGGCCGTCTCTGAATAATCAAATACCGAACAAAGGCAGAGTCTCCAAGATGCATTTCAAGAAGAGCCATAATTTTTCCTTCATTGTTTATGCCTAGAATACTTTAATTCACCTTGCGTACCTGAAGCATCCCCAAACCAATGCCCTCCCCCTCGAAGCATCCGCCGCATCCACCAGACTCCTCTTCACGCGCTCCGCCCACTCCTTATCCCATCCCTCCTTTCCCCCTTCCCGAGCCTCATACTCCACAAACCCCTCCCTGACTTTCTCATAATGCACAACGAGGTGCTCCGTCCAATTTAACCACCCCTCTCCCTCGCTCTCCTTCCCCTCCATAAATCTAAACCCCTCCCTCTCAAACAACCCCTCATACCCCTCCCTAGTCCCCACCTCCTTCACAGGCAACCGCTTCAGGTACTCTTCTATCCCGCCCTCCTTCTTCCCCGGCCCCTCCATAATATCCGTGAACACCACCGTCCCCCCTTTCTTCACCACCACCCGCCCAATTTCCGCGACCAACTTCTGCCTATCCACAGAATGCAAAAACGCATCTTGCGACCAGCAAATATCGAAACTGTCGTCCTCGAATGGAAGATCTTCGAACGCGCCTTCGACAATGCTACAGCACGGCATCAACCCAATTACGGCCACCCCGACCCCAACCCCTCCCCTCTTCCCCCAAAAAGAAAAAGAAAAAGGTAGAGCAAGACTTACGAGACTAAACCCCCCACGCCCTCCTCCAAACACAACTCCCCATTCCGCTGATTCTGCACACCCGACAGATTCAGGCACGTGACATGGCACCCGTAGGTTTTCGCCAGGTATCTAGCCGCGCCACCGTAGCCGGCGCCGAGATCGATGACGCGCGTCTTTGGCGTGATTGGTTGGGCGAAGGATGCGAGGCGTGAGACGGTGCGGTGGGAGGCGAGGGGGATGGACTCTGGTGGGGGAGAAGGAGATGATGGGTGGGTGGTGGGGTTTGATGGGAAAGGGGAGGGGGAAGGAAGGGTGTATAAGCCTATGCAGATGTTTTGGCCGCCCCAGACGGTGGAGTAGAACGCGTTGGCTGTGGGGGAGTCGTAGTAGGTTCGTGTCTTTGCTGTGTCGGACATTTTGGAGGGTAGGTAATGATTTGTCGGAGAAGAGGGTGGATGGGGGAGTTCGAGGGACTATTTTGTTAGAATCTGAAGTCGTTTGTTCTCGCAGCTCTACTTGGGGGGGTTGATATGGTAAGAGATAGAGCAGTAAGGTAGGGAAAGTGAAGAAGACGCAATGTCTGAACAACTTGGACTGGAGGTCGTGTAGCACGGGCCAATGGGCGCAATTTGCCTCAGTGATCAGTTGTGGGGATTCATAGTGCTTATTGTCGCATCTTGGGCCCACTGCAAAGACATCGCGTTTCGTCATCGGTCGAGGATCAGATAAGATAATGAATTAGAGTGCTGGCTACTGCCGTCACAAATCTTGAGGGTGCTACCCGGCGTTCGTTGGGTCGGAAGTTGACCTGACCTGACCAATGCTGAGCTGACCAACGTTGAGCCGACCAACGAATAAAGCTGAGCTGACTTGCTCAAAGCTCGCCCGACCAAGGACCATAGCAGAGCTGACTAGGAATATAGGTGACCAGACCAACGACCAAAGCTGGACCGACCAATAAGGTGACCTGCCGTGATAAAAGATGACCTGACGATCAAAATCATATAGCCAGCAAATTTTGTTGGCGTCTCAGCACTGATTCTGAACTGTTTACCCGAACGGCGGCCCATTTGGCAGGAAAACTCGACTGGTCATGAAATGAAATTTCGATGCCGGCGTCACCCCTGACAGTCAATGCGGCCAACCGTGGTAGATGGTCGCTTGATCTTCAGCTGCCGAAACGAACACCACAGATTCGTTGCTGCTAGGGGTTTGCCGTGCGCTTTGATCATCTAGATCTGAGTCGTCATCTCCGAACGTGCATCAGCCCATTGCACTCACGTTGGACCGATCTTTCATTTTGATGCAGCAGCCACGCTTGATACAGTCGCAACGCTCTCATTGGTCGATTTTTGGTCATGATTCTCGTCGTGGTTCTGTTGTACATAATGCTCAATCAAAGATTGTTCGCGTTACATGTGTATCTCCTGGGAGAGTTAGCCGCCAAACTTGATGCTCACGTTTTGCAGATTTACGTCTAGGGCAGTGACAGCGCTATGCCAGCCGACGATTATCATATTATCTTCAATCCATGTGGCTTTCCGTTCCCAAAGTCTTCTGATCCTTTTCACGTTCCAGGCTTGCGTCGGATAATGGTGTTTTGCATGTAAGAAAATCAAACGCTGATGTTGCGACGCCGCCTGGAGATTTTGCGTCAAGCAAGTCCGATAATACGCGATGACTGACCCAGCGAAACCGAGTATGGTGCTGATACAGGAAGGAAGCGCCGCGGTACCGTTTACTGTACTCGTCAGATGACGATCTTTTCATGTATGCGTAAGAAGCCAGTGGCAAAAATAAAGACCGGCCCCCAAAAGTAGTAAATGTGGGGAAAGTGTCTGTCGTGGATAGAGTGACCGACTTGCACTAGTAATAAGAGCTGTGCTGAAACCTATGACGGAAGCACCGGTGGTTCCCACAAGCATGGTACGGAGCATGAAGGTGGTTTGACCGCTAGTGCGGCCTACCCCACTCATCACACTCATCAGAGTCGCGATGCTCGACGGGGAGTTGTCCCTCAAAGCCTGTTGTAAAAGTCGTCATTCATGACAAGCCGTTTTCAGTACGCCAAGATACCTCCTATCTCAGACATGATGCCGACTTCCACACCCCCTTTCTGCTGAAATGCGGGTTCCAGCTGGACGGAGCGAGTGGAAAGATGTGCCGTTCGGCTTGCCCACAGGCTGATTGGTTGGTAGGCAGAATATTCAGCTGTCAAGTTCACTAGCCACGTGCTGACGGTTGTGCACGGGCTATCTGTTCAAGGAAAGGAGGATTCAGGGGACGTGATATGACAGGTGGGTCCTGATGTCAATTAAAGGTTCGCCCCAACGCTAGGTCCCAACTGGTGCTAGCCTAGAGCGCCGCCCGGTTAGCTGATTTCCTATTTGAGCCGAACTTGGTCTAGATTCTTTGCATGTCAACGTATTCCTCCTTCATCACTGACTATCTTCAAGCCATTGCCGTGTCACACGATTCCAGACTATGCCACAAAAATGTGGTAACGGCCCAGCTGATGGAACGACCACCCCATTGGTTGAGGCATGCCGGATCTGCATCATCAACATTTCCTATTCCGTACAGCGGAGGATGTTCTCATGCCGCTCTCGCGGCTACTTCCCGTCGAGAGCGGGGAGCACGTCTCCACCACCAATTCTGTGACTTGCCTATCTTAGCTGCGTCACCAATGACGACGGGACTCAAATAAGTTCCATCCCCCTGACCGCTGGCTCTTCTGCTCATCCTTCTTGAACCAAACAGCGTTCTGCCAGGTCGAATAGCCTGCACCCCCCACAGTTACCGTCATGCATTTTCCTCACGCTTTTGTCTCCTACCTTGTCTCTTTCCTTGATGTTGTGACTCTTTCCTCTGTCAAACATGAGCCCCCTCATCAACAGCCCCTACAAATTTATGAAGCTCCAGCATCTACTGTGGCAGCTGTCATTCCTCCAGGACCAACCTTCGCTCCGCCGTATCCACCAGGAGATGCCCCCCTGATGATGTCGCTATCCAATGCGACTATTCCGCCATGCTTGGGTGGGAGAAATGTAATCGCCCTGAAGATCGAGGTTGCTGGCTCAAAAAGGGCTCCGAAAACTTCACTATAGACACCAATTACGAAATCAGATGGCCACAAGGGACGACACGCAAGTACACCCTTGATGTCGCGGAGATGGCATTAGCTCCAGATGGTGTCTGCATGGCACACGGTAAGGTGTTCAATGGCTCATATCCGGGGCCTTGGATCCAAGCGTAAGTGCTCTTCCAGACCTTCCATCTCGATCAAGAGTAGAGATGTCAGCAGAGCAATGACACCTGTAAGCATTGCTGACTCCACTTCAACACAGGTGCTGGGGTGACGACATCGAGATCACAGTGCGCAATAATCTCTGGTACAATGGCACGACTATCCACTGGCATGGAATTCGACAATGGAACACAGCTGAGATGGATGGCGTCAATGCAATCACTCAATGTCCAATTGCGCCTGGACAGTCTTTCACCTACAAATTCAAGGCTATACAATATGGATCGTCCTGGTATCATAGCCATTATTCTCTGCAGTATGCTGATGGCTTGGCCGGGCCCATGACCATCTACGGGCCATCGTCGGCAGGCTACGATCACGCGATTGAGCCAATTCTGATGACAGACTGGAATCATAGAAGCGCATTTGAGGACTGGCCAATACTCAAAGGTCCACCAAAAATGACAAATATCTTACTGAATGGCAAAGGAAGATATAATTACACCAACCCCAACAAACCAGGTCTACCAATAGCCCAGTCTGAGCGTTATAGCAAAGTCCTTAAGCCAGGGAAGAAGTATCTTCTTCGGCTTATTAATACATCCTTAGATACTCACTTCGTTTTCTCTATCGACGGGCATAATGTTACCGTTATTGGTGCAGATTTTGTGCCTGTCAAACCCTACGTCACAGACTCTGTGCGCGTCGGAATCGGTCAGTCATACTAATTTCCTTGTTCCTGATTCAAACATCTGACAGTTTGTGGCTAGGCCAGCGTTATCATGTTGTCGTCGAGGCAGTACCAATCGTTAAATCAGCAAATGGCAATTACTGGATACGAACTACCCCAGCCATTGCTTGCGCCAGATTTCAGGATATCAATCCAGATGACAAGACCGGCATCATTCGATACGATACCAACAACACGGACGATCCTACTTCAGCAAGTCGGGACTTTTCAACTGAATGCCAAGATGAGCCATACAAGAGCTTGGTTCCAAAAGTTCCATGGACTGTAGGCAAAGCATCGAATGCAGATGGTAGATTTCCACTCCCAAAATCACCAAGACTTTGCTGAGTAGACATAGCTGACAATCAGTATTTTGTCAATTTGAGAAAGCCTAATATCAAAGGACCCTGGCATCCAGAGGGGAAATCTCGCTGGACGGCTTACGAAGAACCAATGTGGCTGAACTTCAGCCAGCCATCAATCAGATATCCTAACCCCGGCCCTGGAAAACCATACCCAAAATGGCTCGACATCGTTACCCACGATCCAAAAGGCAAAGATGAATGGATCTATCTCGTAATCACATTGACCGATAAAAAACCCAGCACAGGCGGAAAAGACAGTCCCTTTGTTCCCGGAGGTCATCCCATGCATCTTCATGGCCACGACTTCGCCCTCCTGGCAGCATCTAATGACCCATATCCCGGCACCTTGGCACAGATTGAGCACAAGCTGAAGAGAGACAATCCGCCCCGACGAGATGTGGTGCTCCTACCCACTGGTGGATACATCGTCATCGCTTTCAAGGCAGACAACCCAGGCCCGTGGCTTCTTCACTGCCATATCGCTTGGCACGCCTCATCTGGCCTTGCCTTCCAGATTCTGGAGAATATGGACAAGATGAAGATTCCAGCTGCGAGCCAACTTGCGATGAACGAGACTTGTAAGCAGTGGGACAAGTGGGTCGGTGAGAAGAAGAACTTGTGGAATACGACAGCCGAGATCGAGTTCCAGGATGATTCAGGTATCTAGGGAACTGATGAGGGTTTGAAGATCGGAATGATCAGGATGGGACTTACTAAGAGCGCGGTTGAGCAAATTTAGCTAAGGTGGGTTGGTAGCAATCTCTATATGACTACTTGCTATCTAGATAGTTCAAAATGGAAGCTGGCCTACCTGTTGCTTCACCATTCCAAACCTAATATATTCCCCGGGCTTTATCCTTCGGCGCCTAAACCTAACCCACAGCAGAGCAGTATTAGGATCCATAACTCAGCTTCAGTGACTGCGCATCTCCACATACTGACCTCGTGGATGGGCGCCCGGCACCCATGTTGGCATCAAAGTCATAAATCCACCGTCTGACTTTGCGTCAGATTGCACGGCGTCTCCTCCATCGTGTTTGCGGGGGCCTGAGCAGAATGGTCAGCGCTCATACTGAAGCGTGTCTCGACGTCACGAAAGCACGGAAAGAAGAAGTCTGAGGCGAGTATGGGAATGGAGTGAATCAACGCAAGATGACGGGGGCGGGGTTGGGGAGCTCGAGACAGGACTTACCACGCTCGAAGCAGGCTTCAAATCCGGCGATGACGGGTATAATGAGTAACATGAGCGGCATGAACTCGCCGTACGTGTCGAGTGAGCTTGGTTGCTCTTCTCCCTTGTTGCTCATCCAGCCTGATGCGAGCATCCATTCCTGAAGCTGGCGGAAACGTACCGAACATATTATCATTACAGTGACTGAGAGTAACCAGCAGACTGCACCGATGACGATGTAAAACTTTCTGTTTGGCGCTTTCGGTCTCGCTGAGGCTTTGCCCTTTTTTTGTTTTGGTGTCTTGGGGTGTCGAGCTCGGTTGGCAAGAAAAAGATACAGATGGCTTAGTGCGAGGATCATAATGACTGCCACTAGGAGAAACGTGTCGACGCTTTTGCTTAGGTTGTCGTTGGAAGTGAAGCTTTCGAAACAGGCGGGACAGGCCGCAGTTTTTTCCAAGTTTGTTGAAAATCCAGTACTGTTGTTCGCAAAGTCGATGCCTGTAACTTCTGTGCCGTTGACTGCGGAGCCGGATGCACTCTTGGTCCAGAGACTGGATGTGGTGAAACTCTGAAGGTCGCTTTTGGCTTGCTTTTTGTTCGGATGGCCTATGAAGCACATGGCTGGTAGTACTAGGCCTGTGCTTGACTTGTTCGTCTGCTCGTCGTGGGGTGTGAAGGTGGGAAGAATTGGAGAGTCTGCTTTGTAACCGAGGATTGTGACTGTAAGCAGAAGTATGCCCCATGCGAAAACTAGTCGGACCCATAACGCTTTGGAAGCCGAGTGCCAGTCCACAGCCATTGCTGAGCTTAAGATCGATGTAGTTGCAATTGTGATAAGATCACTGAGAAGATCCAAGTGGTAGGTGGAGATGTAACACTTCATGAATGACACCGTAGGAATAGTGAGGGCGAGACCTAGGACAATCTGCGTGTCGATCAAAGCAACCAAAAAATTGTTCAACACCCGTTGCATTTTACTGATAGTAATTTTTCTTGAAGATTCAATCCGTTAGCTCAAAATATCAAAAAGCATTGACGGCTTTAGTCAGACTCACCGTATGTAAGATGGCGTGGTATTGGTAAACATGAGGGTGACACTTAGTAGTAAGGCTAACACAGACATGGTGACGAAAGTTGCATAGACCTGATTGGGATATCAGTGCTGTGAACAAGTTTAATGGATTCTCAGAGAACATACACCAATGCCTGCGATGTCACTGTCGGCCTCAAACGAATTGGGCAGGCTGCAACGGATGGTATGATTCCCGGAGCATTGTTGGGACATATTTGTCACTTATTATTCGTACTATGGCTCTCAGGTGTGTATCCGTTAGGGAATAATCGATTTGAGGTGTTGGACGCCGATCTTCCAGTGCGAATACTCCTGTGCTTCGAGGGGATAGTCATGGCATAGCTGTGGAAAACCACGAACATATACCACTCGACTGGACGCAACATGTCGTTGAACAGTCCTCTTCTCGTTGTTCCTGACATGCTTCACGGCTGAGTCGGCCGCCAACACTAGGATAGAAAAGGCGAAACGTATCCGGGAGAAATGTGCTAAGCCATGACGCGGGTGGTGTGCAATGCCACGTTTTCTAACTCCACGTTTAGACTCGAAGGATTTCAAGCACCGTAGAGCATATACGAACTAGCGTCGAAAGAGGGTAGAGGCGCCGAGCTACCTTCTTGATAGGTCCCGGCATCGAGGCTGGCATGCTGGAAGTACGAGAAGTTTGACGGAATAGGGGGTGTGGAGCCCAACAGTATATCGATATAGATCATCCTCAATGCATCTCTGACACACGCCGAGGTTGGTGGATTAGCACATGCATGAGTGCTCTCGCGTATCTTCACAGGTGGCTTCCTTCGCCAAGATGCCAAGACAGCCACCGTCAGCGCCAAGCACGGCTGATACCTAATATCTACCTATCAAAACCTTGAGCTTCATTTGACAGTTGTTCGTGCAGGAGGGAACGCCCCGTTCATGTGAAGATAACAATTGCCGGCTGAGTCTGTGTTGTTGCACTGCAAACTCACGCGAGAAGGTGGATCTGCAATGCAGCACCATGTCAAATGAGGTGCTCAGCCAGTGATTAGGGGTCCAAAGTACCCGGTGCCACTGGTCAAGGTCGGCGCACACATCGGTCCTTCAGGGGGGCCGGAGGCTTGAAGAGATGACTCCTCAGTTTCCTCTTCACTTCGACGTGTCCGAGCCCTCCCACTCTGTGCCGCTTCGAGGCTGTGATTTCCCGTGGGATCCATGCAATCATCCAGGTTTGCTCCTCATCGTCTCAGTTGTGTTAGAGGATAGCTTTTGTTTCCCTCCGATCAAATTCTTGCACAAGGACCTCAGCATGACCCACTTCGAATGCCGAGGCTGTCCCTTAGTCGAAATAATCACGGCTGATCGCGGTAAGTCCTACACTATGACCTAGTCATGATCTATCGCTTCCCCTGTGGAGATAGTGATATGAGAGTGACACGAATTTAGGCCGGCTGGACTGTGCAAAAGTTGCACTTCAAGGACTACAGAAGCACTACCCTAGCAGCAATGGATTGACTGTCTAGTACACTACGGTCCATCTTCGTTTCTTTGTTGATTTTTGACTGGTCAAAGCTTCGTTGAGGCAAACAAAATCCGCAAGTGCGCGAATTGCAAGCGCGAGCTCTCAGCGCTATTCAGAATACCGCCTCTTTGGTGGACCGAATCGTCTCGGCGAAGCAATGATATTTTTGGTAAAGAATCCACAGTTGGAGACAAGGGACAAGTGGATGGATATAGTACGCCAGCACTGAATCTTCAGATGGAATTGACATGGCTATAGATACTTGGTTTCGATGTGTTGTCAAGAATCTCATTGAAAGAATGGACTCAAGCGCTGATCAAGACTATGAGTGGCTAAAGCTCAACGTTTTCTCTCGGTGGGATCCTTCGGCCAGACAGAATATGATGGCTGTTTTTGACGCCAAACCTGAGATCAAAAGGCAAATACGCGACCTTCTGTCAAGCTCCTCGGACGCGATGACTTATGCCGAGCCTCAAACTGTTCATATGTTGGCTGCGACAATCATCTTCACCCTTCAAGAAGAAGCTGTTTGGAAAATTCGTGACTCGGTCCGTAATATAGAACTGACACGCACACTTGCGGCTCCAAACTATTCACACCTTCACGACTTGGCCAGGCATGCAATACATGTTCTCGAAACGTTAGAACTGGCATCTCTGACCCTTGAGCGCATGATCAAGCACTGTAATACTTTCACTACGAAGATACCGGCAACCGATGAGGTTACTGCGACCGCTCGGTGCCATGTAAATGATCGCCTTCAATTCTATCATGACTCGATCCAAAGCTTGCGACTTCGCGCAACTGCTAACAGGGATCGTCTACTCAATGAGATCCAATACTCCTTCAACATTGTCGCACAAAATATTGCGAATGCATCTAACATCATCAGTCATGCTGTTCAAACGGACAGCTCTGCTGTCAAGACGATCGTGCTTGTCACGGCGGGCTTCGTGCCAATGACCTTCATTGCAACGATTTTCAGCATGTTTTTCTTTTGCTATAATGCTGAAAGGGGCATAATTAGAATCTCCGAGCAAATATGGATATATTGGGCGATATCGATTCCCTTCACATGCTTGGCAGCCCTTTTAGCCTATATATATCACTTCAGCGTCGCTTCCAAAGACTACGACAGACTGTTGGCCAAACTCAAATTGCTGAATGTTTCCATAGGGCCTTAATAGGAGGAGCAAAGTAACATTGGGCAAATATAGCCGAATGCTGCGGCATCAAGCCACGGAATGCCGATCATACTTTCTTCCGAAACTCCTGTGACTTAGGATATGTTGGTATCTAGAAATTCGGGCGCTCCAGTGCGCCAGCTGCATGCAACATCGATCCTTCATGAGCAGCCAGTCTCCATAATCTCAGACCATCAGGCGTCTGAGTAATGTATATACTAGACACAAAGAAGTGACCCTAGTAATGCTTCATCCCGAGTCCGTGTATATTTAGATCTAGGTACCGTGCCCCTCGAATACGGTTTTACAATATTGCATTACGACTTAATCTTGAAGCTAGTCAGAAGTGGGTGTGCGCCTTGCAGGTCTCGGCAAGCCTGTAACAACAGTCAGTCAGCCATTGTACATGGGAGGTGGAGCTTTTTTCTGCTGCTAGGCTGGGAATAGCCACCCTTACGGTTATACCGAACGAATGAGCAACCCTGTGTCCTGATTCAGAGACTGCGCACGTGGCGAGGTGCTTGCATACCCCCTCTCGACACATCGCTCGTCTGCGACAGAGCCGCACTAATGTCTGCTGCTGAGGGGCGTCCTGGATACCCATTTGGGATGAAACCCTCAAGACATCAAGCAACCTTCATGCCATGGCTTTTCAACACGAGTATCTTACGACCGTCAGCCCCAGCCTCAATGGTGGAAAAGCTGTTGGTATCATCGAAGCAGCATCCTCGCAGGTCTGCAATATCTATTTTCCAAGCTCCCTATTTGCCCACTCAAAGTTGTTTCTTGCATCGATAGCTCGACTTTTGGCCTTCACGGCTAGAAATTACTTATGTTCTATGAGCCTTCAATATGAGTGACTTTGTACAACATCAAGAGAGGGCCCTCGCTGGACACATCATGGCTGAAGAGGGAGCCAGATGTAAGAGTGACGAGTACACAGTGGGATGGATCTGTGCACTTCCCAAAGAAATGGTTGCAGCAATGACCATGCTCGATGAAGAATATGAGGACATATCGAGACAAGACTCCCACGACTCGAATAATTACACTTTAGGACGCATTTATACCCACAAAGTGGTTATAGCTTGTCTACCCTCTGGAGTCACTGGGAATGCACCAGCAGCCCAGGTGGCAACGCAGATGCTGAGGAGCTTCAAGTCTATTAAGATTGTACTAATGGTCGGAACCGGTGGCGGCGTGCCCCAACCACAGGACGATATACGGCTAGGCGATGTGGTCGTCAGTGAGCCACAGGGTAGATTGGGAGGTGTTGTGCAGTACGACCTTGGAAAGAAGCTGGTGGGAGGAAAGTTCGAACGAACAGGATCATTGGATAAGCCTCCTACGGTGTTGCGGAGTGCGATTTCAAAGCTGAAGGCAAAATGCGACATCGATGACTTCGACCTCCAAAAATTCTTGACTACGAATCTTCAAGAAAAGCGTACCAATGTACGCGATCAATTTGGCCGACCACAAGCACAAGACGAGCTATATCGCGCTGATTATACCCATGTTGGCAACGAAAAAGACTGCACCCGATGCAATAACGAGAACCTGGTCCTGCGGTCAAATCGAAAGTCCCCAACTGAATCCAGGATTCACTATGGCACCATTGCGTCGGGGAGTTGGGTCATAAAAGATGCTGCGACAAGAGACAAGCTCAACAAGGATCTCCGTGGCGTCAAATGTGTCGAAATGGAAGCCGCTGGACTAGACGGTTTCCCTTTCTTGGTCATTCGAGGTATATGCGATTATGCGGACTCGCACAAAAATGACGTATGGCAGCAATATGGAGCGTTAACGGCAGCTGCGTATGCGAAGAAGCTCCTGAGCATCATTCCTAGAAAAGACATCGTCAAAGCTGAGGCTGTCGTGTCGAGCCCGCCTCAGCCTGGGTCGGCACTAGTATCGCAGCAATCCACACAAGACCTGGGGCATTCAAACAACCCTGTCTACCGCCAAAATGTATATGGTGGCTATCAAGGCTCCCCTGAGCTCGGACAGTCATATCCACAGTCTAGGAGAGGGCTTACCGACCAGCTTCAACCGGGATTTGGACCCTTAGCTGTGAATCCGGGTCCGATAATGAATAATCCTTCCTTTGCAATGGGAAAGCCTTCGGAGCATGAGAGAGCTTTGCCGTCCGACCAAGAGCGATCAGGCCTGGGAGAGTGGTCTGCATCCTCGAGTCCCGATCTTCACTTCCAATCGAACGGAACTAGGCGACCTGCTCCACAGCAACGAGGCTCTCCCTTAGGTCAAACTAGACCAGGCTTCGGAGAGCGCTCTGCACATTCAAGTCCAGCTAGAAACCCTTCTTCCCAGCCTCCTTCGAGACAACACATGGTCCTAGGCTCGCATGTTACCAATGATCCAAGAACGATGATGCTCGGGAGTAGCAGCAATGGGCCAGCCGGTGTACAAAGAAAAGCTGTAACGACTCCCAAGGGTGAGGCCGTGGGTTACAAAGAGACCCAAGGTATGGCATATCAACAACCATCAAGGACAAGTGCCTTTGATCACACGAATCATCCACATCAACCAGATCTCCAGCGTCCTGCCTTCCGTCACAACGACCCACCCTTGTTCCATCATCGTGACCCACCTGTTCCACTGCAAACCCTACCAAAGCTCCCCCACAAGCCAAGACACCCACAAAGTCACGATGGGAAACATCCACCACACGAGCAACATCCGAAAACACCTGCTTCAAAGAAACCCTCCAAGGCTCATCCTGAAACACATGCTCCTGCTGCTGTAGCTACTGGTGCCATAACAGGTGCAGCAATTGGCGCAGGAGCCGCATCAGTGACGAGTGACCACGAGGACGGCGGCTATAGTAGCGGGCAGGGCGAAACAGCCCATGACTCTGACGAAGAGAGTGGCGACAGTGAAGACTCGGATCAAAGCTCTAGGGTCCAGTCGGACCACTCCGACAATGACTCCGAAAGTGGTCATCAGTCTCTTCACGAGATTCCTCCCGCAGAGCCTATTGACTATCAAACGAGTTACGATGCTAATCCAGCATACAATTCCCGTCCATCAACTTCGCATGACGGACTTGCTTACAACCCTACGCAGCCGACATATGGTGATGTTCAGGATAGTGACGATGTGAGTGATGGTGGAGGTGGTTGTTTTGGTGGCTCTGCTGATTGTTGTGGTGACAGTGATGGTGATCCTGGCTGCTGTCCTGGTTGTTGCGGGGATGACGGTAAAAATGATGAAAATGATGAAAATAACGAGGGGTGTCGTGACCAATGTACTGTTATGTGAATGCTGCACGGGTGTATGCTTCGCTGAGAATCAGAGAAATAACCAAACCCATCATTCAACATTGATGGTATTGGTAGAGCTTTGTAACACGCTGGGACATGCCCATAACAGGTCTTTCCCGGCCGAGAGAACTTTTAATATCGCTCTTATCTCGGATGAGACTTCAAGTAAATACACCCAATTCGCAGAAAATGCAAAATCGCAGAGCTGGAAATTGTGAGGACTTACCGCAAGCTCACTAGCATTTCTTTGACTTTCAGAACATCAACAGGCTGATCAATAGGAACGATGTGTCTTGGCATTATCTCCATGAACATGGTCAATGCGAGGTCCAACAATATTGTCTCAATAGCCGCGACACGATGTTGGCGTCAAGTTTGCCCTCGCGCAATCGTGTGAGACATGGGGAAATCTTTATCTAAATAGAAGCTCATGATAGATTCCAGAGACCACTGACAACATTTCAGACCTGCGATGACCAAAAAAAGTCAGCAAATACAATGCGGTCTGTCAGAAGTGCCATTTCGACAATCGCACTTTCACTCTTCCTTCCAGCACCCTCAGCACAATCCATTGTCAACTCAACGACCAACACGACCATCAGTCGCTACGGGCCGTAAGAAAAGCCAGAACCTCGATAAACGCCCGCAGTGAAACACAGCTAATGATTTCCACAGTGAAGAAAGATTTCCCCTACCCGAGCACCCCAATTACATACTCCAATACCGCTCCATAACGCTCAACCCCGACGACCCCATCCGCATCCTCGATCCCACCCACCTCTCTAACGCCTGCGACGACGCCTACGCCACGATCAACGTCCTAATCCACATCCACGGCCCGCAATGGCCCTTTCGCAAAAATGGCACTGCGCCTGACAGACCTAATGAGGAAGGCATCTTCAAGTCCAACCTTATCAAAATCGAATTTGAGGAATTATTGGATACGCCGACGACGCTGGAGGTCGCGCAGTGGGTTTTGGTGGGGATGAAGGAGGCGGTGGAGTTGAGAGGGTATGTGCAGGAAGCGGCGATTACGGTTACGAGGGTGAGTGCGCCGTGGGGGTTGCCGCAGCTGATTACGCTGGTGAATATGGTGGGCGAGGATACGGTGATTCCTGGTGGTGGGGAAGGGGGGGAAGGGCAGGCGGCGAGGGTGGTGGAAAATGCATGATGACTGTGTAGATTTTTCACTTGACTGCGAAGCACTTGGTCAATTGAATAAAGTCTGGAACCAGCTTATAGTCTGCATTTGAGAGATGAGCTGTCTCCTGGTCTACGGCATATGGTCGTGATAAAAGGGAGATTGAATGTGATTCATTTTCAGGGGTTAAACCAGGCCCTTTCCGGCGGTGTGCCCGGCGATACGCCCTGAAAATGCCAATCTCCGGGGCTTTCGAGGGTTCTGGCTTGGCATCAATCACCCAAATTATTTACGATGCGGTCTCGCCAGAGACTTCCCTCCACCAGGTAGGTGACAATAGCACCCGTTGGTGCGTACGAGGCTTACTGTATGTACAGAGGTCCATCATGTCGCTACTTGCCAAATCAGCCCATGGAGCAACGTCCCTGATCGCTTTGCAAGTCGCGTCGCGAGCCTTGACTTTCATCGTCAATCAAGCCCTCCTGCGCTTCTTGTCCCCTCAAATACTTGGAGTCGCAACACAGCTTGATCTTTTCTCAGTCTCAACCCTGTACTTCTCAAGAGAAAGCATTCGTGTTGTGTTGCAAAGAGGAAGAAATGACAATGACAAGCAGTCTGAAGACAAGAAACGTGATGAGACGGATCCATCTGCTGGCAGACGGAAAGACATACAAGAAGCCGTCAACATCTCCTACATAGCGATCCTTCTCGGGGTCGTCCTCGCTTTCACTTTTCAATACCTTTATCTTCGCAAAGCTGACCCTGCCGTCCTCTCTACCGCCTACATCCAAAAGTCTCTGAACCTTTATGCCATCGCAACAATCCTTGAACTGCTACACGAACCCTACTTCGCCGCCGCTCAATCGCAGCTCCAATACGGCATCCGGACGTCTTCTGAAATGCAAGCAACATTCTCCCGCTGCATCATCACCTGCGTATCCGCAATCTGGGCGAGCAAGAACAATCTCGACCTAGGCGTCTTACCCTTCGCTGCTGGCCAGCTTACATACTCCATCACCCTCCTACTCGGCTACTCCTTCCGCCTCTCAAGTACCTTTGTCGAGACTTCCACCTCTCCATACCCTCACAAATCCTCACCAGCTTCTTCCCTCATGCCCACAGCACGCCTCAAGCTCGCCTCAACCCTTTACGCCCAATCCCTCTTCAAACAGCTCCTCACAAGCGGGGACAGCTACCTAATCGCGACCCTCACAACGCTCGAATCCCAAGGCGCGTACGCTCTAGCCTCGAACTACGGCGGCCTACTCGCCCGCATCCTCTTCCAACCCATCGAAGAATCCTCCCGAACGCTCTTCGCCCGCCTCCTCACCACCTCCCCCCAAACTCCCGCAACTCTCTCGCTCAAGCAATAGCATACCTCACCCGCCTCCTGCACCTCTACTCCCTCCTCTCTCTCCTCCCTCACAACCCTCGCCCCCCCTTAGTCCCCCTCCTCCTCTCCCTAATCGCCGGTTCACGCTGGACCTCAACCACCGCGCCCGCAGTGCTGGCCGCGTATTGCTACTACATCCCCTTCCTCGCCCTCAACGGCCTCTTGGAAGCTTACATATCCGCCGTCGCTACGCCCGCGCGGTTGCGGCTGCAGTCGGCGTGGATGGTGGCGTTTAGCTTGCTCTTCGCTGGCACGGGATACCTTGTCCTGGGAGGGGAAGGGGGAGAGCGGGGCTGGAATGTGGGCGCGCAGGGCCTGGTGGTCGTTAATGCGGTTGTTGGAGCGGGGAGGACGGGGTGGAGTGCGTGGTTTGTTGCGAGGGATTTGAAGGAGAGGGGTGTGCAATTGGGGAGGGTGGATTTGGTGGGGATGTTGCCGAGGCCGATGAGTGTGCTTGTTGCTGTGCTGGGACGGAGGGTTGTGGGGAGGGTTTTGGACGGGCAGGGAGAGGTGGGGGATACGGGTGTTTTGCTAAGGCTTGCGGGGACTGTGGGAGTAACGGGCGTGCTGATCTTGGCGTGCGAGTGGAGGTTTGTGGGGGAATTGTGGGGGATGTTGACGACAAGGCGGGGCGAGGGGGTGGAAGAGACTGTTGCAGATGGGGCAGCAGGTGAGGATGAAGTAGAGAGCGAGAAAGAGGCAAAGATGGATATGGAAGCTATCTTGCTAAGTATACAGCAGCCATCTCAATGACTATACTATGATGCTCTCAGGCACGTGCCTCGCGCTTACATACTGATAGAGTGTCTGGTTGAGGACCATGAACGCCAAAGTGCTCGCAACAATTACGGCAGCCGATAACGCACATACGTCCACAACTCACCCTTCTTTCACTCATCCTTCTCAACATCATTCATACCTATCCTCCCGCGCTTTACTCTTCCGTCGAATCTCTCTGGCCCTTAGTCGTCCAACCACCAACTCTTCTTTACATCACTTCTTCCTCTCAAATATCTTTCGACCGGTGAGGGCGGAGGTCCCACCCAGAATGCTGATCCCAGCAGTCGGTCGAACTGTAATTCCATGACGCTTCTTTTGCTTGATCTCGCATTCATTCTAGGATGATGATGGTGAAGAGCTCACTAAGATGGTGATGATGGGATTGTAGCCAGTGTTCAAGGCGTTGGTGGTGCCCAGGACTGATAGAGCAGTCTCATTGCTAATCGCAGGCTGCATCCACCTCCGTGTGAGCTATTGGCATATCAGCCATGAGGTAATGCTTGGGGCCTCTCATTGTTGCAAAACCACGGCTTAGATGCTGCTTCGAGCGTGAAGGGTCACGCCAATGATCCAGTCCTGTTTCTCAGATGTAGTCTGTTGCTCCATCTACAACGTGCTCTACATTTCCAGTGCAGCATAGTTTGCCAGCCATTCCTTCCCTCTTGTCCTTATGATTGCGCGACCATTATCGTTGGAGGGAAAGCCTGGCATCAGTGGCTCCTGCATGATGTTGCCATTTGACGCGTGTAGAGGCAGCTCGCTGTCAGCTAAGGGCTGTACAGCACTGCCAATGAAACCACACTGGGGGTACGTTGTATCTGAGGAGGGTGACATGGATGATCTTCTGTTTGGTACGGGTAGGAAGCCGATGCTTGAGGGGCGGGCATTCCTAGGGGTGCTGGAGTGGGGTGTGGAGGATTGAAGATTCTGGGGGCTTTCGAGGGAGGAATAATACATGGACGGTGCTGCTTGGTGTGACAGGGCTTCATCGTACGAAAAGGCCGAGTGCGGTCTTGACATGCGTGTAGGAGAGGGTGCAAGTTGACGTTCAAGCATCTCCGGCTTCAAGTGCTTAGGAATGGAATTTGAATGATCGGAGACTGATGAGACGAGTTCGGGACGCAGGGCGGGCGGCTTCACGTCTGAGGAGGACCTTCTTTGCGCCTTCTCCTTCCTCCAGGTGAACATCCTTTCCAGCTCGGTAGTATAAGGAGGTGGTGGTCCGCCATAGCTATTGTTGGGTACGGGCGCAGCATCGGCCCTACACTTTGCTTGCAGACCGTTCAGGACACTAATAAGTGTCTGATAACAAAGACTCAATCGACTATGCTTGTCTCTGACCTTTGGGCTATCCCGAAAGACCCAAAGTGTTTTCGTGATGATGTTAATGGATCCTGTGGTTGCTTTATTCACACGGGCGGGCTCAAGCAATTGCGCGATCTCCAATAGAGCATCCTTGACATCTGCTATAGTCGTTTCAATCCAATCTTTCTCTTGGCTGTCGATCATGTCTCTCTTAAGATCGCAAAGCCTTTGCACTTCCTGAATGCCACGATCGACATGCCGAATTGTTCTGAGTAGGTCATTTGTCTGTTCGCCAACAGCTTTGAGCAAGTATGTCACTTCGAATATTTTGATAGAAGCATTGAGGCCTGCGATAGTTGTGGAAACAGGATCAAGTGACATCGTAGACGTGCAAACTGATCGTAAGGCTACTTGCTTGAGACCTCGAAGACCGCGCCCAAGGAATATTGGCGGGACGCTGATGAGACTCTGGTGGGCGCGTATCACGTCGATCTAGCCAGCGTTTCTTTCCTGCCGGCTCGCAACATAATCACCAGGGTTTGTTGACCAACGAAAAGTCTCCTTCTAGGGTACGCTTAGGTAGGCTGGCCTAGATCTTGCTAGCCTCCACCTTGGCTGCATGAGAGATGTCCAAGGGGCGACAACCAGCTTAAATGGGCTAGTAAGTCCCATGGTCCGCCAACCTCCAACTAAAACGGGGCGCACCATCGCTTGGCGTTCCTCTGATAAGGTAGGGTTGCATGCCTTAGCTCTTCCAAGCCACCTTCAGCCTCGTCTCATGGCTGCCATTCAATGTGCCGATATTCGTTCGAATGCGAGGAATACGACGGCACTATCCCAAAAGAAGAAAGACAATTTCCACATTGCACAATAGTACAGGCTTTCCCCTCTCAGATAGCCCCAAGGCTTTTGCGAGGAATCATCTGCCTTGCCGATGGAGGTCTGACCGGCCCCTGTGTGTCTTGCGCTGCAGTCTGATGTGTTGGCTCGAACGTCAGTGGCTTCACGAGTATTTCGTCTTGTTGCAGTCTCCGCCCGTATTCGTCGGTAAACCTGTACAAGGCAGGGATTACAATAAGGCTACCCTCCCGACGTTCTTTGCTAGAAGGCAGCCGAAAAAGTAGCTCCGGCGGCTGAGCGAATAGAAAGAGTCCAAGATGAGCCGCGTCCTTGTAGAGGAGGGTCAAGCCCCTCGCCCGTTCCTCATCTTGGAAATCTGGGTTGACCCAAGGCTTGAATGCTTGCAAGAACGCTTGGACTGCGGCCGCAATCTTGCGGTCCCGTTCTGCGAGGTGTTCTTCATCAGTCAACGCGTCTGGGCGGAGATGGACGCTAAGAACACGCCAGCGTGACAACAACTGGGAGTGGCCTTCCACAGCTAGTCAGCTGACAATGAGTAGATAAATATCGACAAACTCACCAGCTCTCCTTTTTGCATACGTTCGATCCTCGTAAAGCTTGTAAGGAAGGAAGTTAAGATCTGAGGGGAGGAGAGACTTCTCCCTCACACACCCAGGTTCAATCGCCGTGAGCACGCTCATTGCCAGACAGTGCGTAATCACATTCAGTGTAAAGTCAGGTCTGGCCAGCAAAGCTGTCAATGGCTGCTTGAACTCCGGAGTGGCAAATTTGGAAAGCTCCAAGTCCAGTGATTCCTCCAGCTTGGAATGCTTTACCTGAAAGAAATTTTGGACGAAAAGCTCTATTTGATCCAAGGTCGTTTGGGTCCTCAACTGCACACCTTTATCATCTGCAGACTGTGGAAGCAAGTCCTGGAAATCGGTTGAAGGTGATCTCGACTGATGTGAATCGGCGTCCGGATGAGAATCTGGTTTTGATTTGTGTTTGCGACGCTTCTTCCCAAGCTTTGGTTCAGAAGTGTCTCTTGTAGATTCAATTTGAGCATGACTCCTGTCCCTGTTGAGCCAGTGGGCAAACTTTTCAAAGACTGATGGAGATTCTGCATCCTGGCTTCGTGGTGTTGATGTAAAGCCCACCTGGGAGGCAATCTTCTGGGGACCCGAAGCAAGTACGAGTTTGGTAGTCTGCGGTATTGCTGTTTCATCCTGTCGCCCGTGTGAGCGCCAGGTGTTGCCTCTGTTGAGCGGCATCGAAGCTCGTAGTCGAATAGGCTGTCTTTGCACTTTGTAGCAGAATCTATTGAGCTACAAAGGAGAGGCGGAGGCGGACTGTAAAGAACTGGAGGAGGTAAACCTGTCATAAAGTCATGCGTCTGACAGATAACACATACATAACGAAGAGTCGAATCAAATTTGAGGCAGCTCATGCATGCAACCCGAAGAAAGGCGCAAGCTTAGCCTGTAAGAATGTGCTTTTTCAGGTCCGGCTGCGTCTAGACCTCGTAAGGCGGCTTCAAGGATGTTACAGGCCAAATTAAATGTGGCGGTGAGGCAAGCCAATGATAGCATAGTGCAGACATAGGGGCGTAAACATAGAGGCTATGTCCAGGATGAGCGCGTGGCTGACCGTTCCGTCCGCTTCAGCCTGACGGGTATTATAAACATCCTTTTATTCTCCTGACTCGACTCTCTTCAGCGCCACTCCGACGCAGATAATCATATTACCCATAGAAGATCATCCGTTTTCGAAAAGCACGTCATATAAAGCCCGCAGGTGACCAGGAACAAGATGCCACATGTCGACGGTTGGGAGCCTGAGATCGTAGTCGCGATCGATTTTGGGATGACTTGCACAGGTCTGTAGGTCCAAAATGCGAATGAATGAACGCTTGATAAACGCTGCGCTATAGGGGTGGCGCACTCGCGTGGGCCGCAATGGGCAGAGCCTAAGACTTTCCAACACTGGCCAGGGAAGATGATCAACGAGCTTGCTAACAAAGTACCCACTATGCTGAAATATGGATTTGACTCGGAGACGGTGCAGAGATGGGGTTTCCTCTGTGAACAGGACTCGGACATAGTGGACTGTTTCAAGCTGCACCTTGATCCTTCCTTTCAAGGCTCTGCAAACCCCGGAGCACCGACCATACAACAGGCACGGCAATGGTTTCAGGATTATCTGCGAGCCATTCACGATCACATTGTGACCACCTTCACAGACTCAATGCCTAGATGGACACAGAAGAAAGTCGAGTTCGTATTTAGTGTTCCGACCAATTGGAATGACCCAGGTGTCATTGCTGATACGGAGAGACTCATCAAAAAGGCGGGTTATGGCCGAGATGGTCGAGATCATCGAGTGTTGATAGGTCTGACCGAGGCCGAGGCAGCAGCTGTTTACGCTTTGAAGTCAGACTATGAGAAAGACGACGTCGTGCTCGTGTGCGATGCCGGCGGCGGCACTACGGATGTGAATGCGCTCAAGCTTATTTCCTCACCAAGCGAGCCGACACGACTGAAGCAGCTTTCCTGGGTTGAAGGACGTCCAGTAGGCTCAACACAAATCGACATGGAAATCCATAGACTCATTGTCTCTCGTTTGGAACAGGTGAGGTACGATCTACCTGGGGATCTAGACAGAGTTGCAGATCATATGGTGCAGGGCAAGTTCGAACGTTTCAAGTGTTCATACGGAACTGCCCTTTCCGCATCAGTGCCAAATTTGATACTCAAAGTTCCTGGGTTAGCACCTGGTCATAGCTGCCCAGCCGCAAAGATTTTCAATGCGGACATGCGATTGTCGCAGTACGTAGTCGACTCGATGCCTGGCGGATAATGACTGACTTGCATTGCAGAGAAGACATCAAAAGCATCTTTGACATTCAAATCAAAAAGCTGCTGCAACTAACGGACGAGCAGGTTGACCGTGTTGCACAGCAGCATCCAGGGACTGACATAGTGAGTCCGTTCATTCCAGTAACGTCATCTGCTATATTCATCTTCTTTTAGTCATATTTGGTACTGTCCGGTGGCTTGGGAAGTTCTGCATACGTAAAGGATCGGATGAGGCAGCATTACGTCTCCGGCCCAGGATCTATGAAACCAGGAGTCGGTAGCATGAGGCTTACAACAGTTCCTGAGCCGTATGTGATGACTTTGTTGATCCAGCGACGAGCTGACTCATGAGGTGTAGACAATTGGCTGTCGTTCAAGGTCTGGTAATGGACAGAATTCAAGCGATCAGCCAGCAGGCAGAAATCTTTTCCGAACGATGCTGTCGTCTCAGCTACGGTGTTGTCTGTAAGCAGAAGTATAATCCGAAAAACAAGAGTCATATTGGACAGCGTTCTGTTCGGGACCCGAGAGATAGAAGAGTCTGGGTTCAAGGCCAGATTGAGTGGTTCATTGAACAGGTAAACATCACTGCATGACAGATCCGCTAGATGCTGAAGACCATATTTGCAGGGAAAGACCGTTTCAATAGACGGTGTTATAAGACCGTACTCAATCAAGAAGAGCCCGGGAGATGAGCATAAGCCATGGGAGACTAGACTTGTAATGTCGTCGCTGCCGCGCGACCAACTCCCTACAAATGTTTCTCAGTACGGTTCGAAGGGACTTTGTAGCGTTTCAGCAAGCCTCAAGGATACAAATGTACGCCTCTACCCGAGCAAGGCCAATCATCACAATTGTCCAATGATTTACTGACGCATGATATCGTGCAGGTTATATGGAAGGCCAAAAACAAGCACTTCTGGAATCGTGGTAAAAAGCACTGGAAAATAGAATTCGACATCAAGGTAGTCCTTGGAGCGGCAGATTTGCAGTTTGTCTTCATGACGAAAGACAAACAGGTCATCAGCAAAGGCCATGATGCCATAAAGGTTGTTTGGCAACCTGTAAAATCGGCACCGAGTCAAGCGGGTGCAAATCATTCGACGCAAATTTTTTCATCGAGGCAGTAGTGAAAGAAGGAAAGTCTACATCGTAAAATTAGCATAGGCGTTGGAGGACAGAGATTGAACTAGAGTACCTCAGGTTTCTTGCCTCCGGTAATCCATTGAACGTAGTTCTATTCGCTTTTCGTTACGGATAATTTGGACCCCCGTATAGATGCCAAGCCTTCGTCTCGGCACACCTTCCCCAAAAAAAATGAGCAGGGTTTTACGGCAGCAAAATTTTGCTTTGCAAGCAATTTGCGTCCTACTCATTATATGACAAAATGGCCATTGCCTCAATTCGAGAGCACAATGAAGACCAGAAACCGCACAGGAAACGTAAGCGGAAAGACAAGGATGTCGTGTCGATATCAGAGGGCAAGGACTTGTCAAAAGATGAGCGAAGAGAGGCAAAGAGGTTGAGGAAAGAAGATCGAAGGATTGTGAACGACAACAAATCAAAGGAGAAGCCTCAGCAACTCCCTGTTGATGGAGCATCAGATACCATCGCTGCAAAGATGGTTCGCAAGGAGGAACGGAAGCTGAAGAAGCTCGAGCAGAGTGTTACGAACGGAGACGAAGAAAACGTTGAACGAGGCGAAAAAGATACACACGGGACGCAATCAAAAGAAGCCAAAAAGGCCGAAAAAGTAAGACTGAAAGCAGAACGAAAGGCAAAGCGAAAAGCCCAGTCACAAGAGCACAATGCGCTTGCGGAGGATAACGACCTTCCCGAGCAAGAGACGAAGCTGAGCGCACAAGCAGCGTCTTTGAAGTCGAGTAAAGGTGCTGAAACGCATGCTCCAGAGACTCTAACCAATAACGGCATGGAAGACTCGCAGGGAAGGACACAGAAAAAGGCCAAAGGGGGCAACGATGCATCGGAAGAGTACGTAGAAGATGCTCTTTTGAGAGTACTTCCACAATCGAGCATCGACGACTTCCTACAATCGAAACACATTACAGTAGCCGACCCTTTGGCTACTACACGACCCTTGTTGCGGCCCATCACTGAGTTCAGGTACCTCCCGCAATTCTCAATCTTGACGCGGAAAGACTCGCCATTTGATTCCTTCAAAAGTCCAACACCAATTCAGGCAGCGGCGTGGCCACATCTTCTCTCGGGGCGCGATGTTATCGGAATTGCAGAGACAGGATCAGGCAAGACGCTGGCTTTTGGCATCCCATGTGTCCAGGCGGTCAGCAAGCTTCAATCAGCATCGAAGCATACAAGCCCAAGAGCAGTGATCGTCGCCCCGACTCGCGAACTCGCTGTGCAAAGCCATGCTCAACTCGAGATTCTCGCCGCAGAATATTCTCTCCGAACGGCTTGTATCTACGGCGGCATGCCAAAAGATCAGCAGCTCAATGCGCTTCGTAAAGCCCACATAATCGTAGCCACACCGGGCCGGCTGAACGACTTTATCGAAGAAGGCTCCGCCAAACTTAATCACGTCAAATACCTCATACTGGATGAAGCCGACCGTATGCTTGATACTGGTTTCGAAGACGCCATCCGCCGCATAATCTCCCAATGCCCCTCATCCTCCAAAGGCCGCCAAACAAGCATGTTCACAGCAACCTGGCCACAATCCGTGCGCGACCTAGCCTCAACCTTCATGACCTCTCCCATCCACATCACCGTCTCAAGCTCCTCCCAGCCCTCCACTGACGGCCAATTACACGCTCCAAAACACATCACCCAGACCATCGAAGTTCTCGACGCGTATTTCAAAGAAGGCCGCCTGCGCGAACTCGTAAAATCGCACTCGCCCTCCAACAACCTAACTCGTAAGACTTCGGACCCAAGACACAACCGCATCCTAATCTTCTGCCTCTACAAAAAGGAGGCGAGTAGGATAGAGGCCATGCTGCGCAACAAGCTCGCCGGCGCCGCAGTCAAAACCGCCGCTATCCACGGCGACATGTCCCAGCCCCTCCGCACCGCAAATCTCAATTCATTTAAGACCGGCGCCGTGTCCATCCTCGTCGCCACCGACGTCGCTGCTAGAGGCCTAGACATCCCGGATGTCAAAGTCGTAGTGAATTTCACTTTTCCGTTGACAATTGAGGATTATGTGCATAGAATTGGGCGAACTGGGAGGGCAGGGAGAGAGGGGACAGCGGTCACATTTTTTACAGTACAGGAGAAGGGATTGGCGGGAGCTTTGGTGAATGTGCTAAGGGACTGTGAGCAAGAGGTTCCTGAGGAACTGCTGAAGTTTGGGACGACGGTCAAGAAGAAGGTGAACGAGCAGTATGGGAACTTCTATAGGGAGGCGAGGCCCGGGGAGAAAAAGGAGGGGACGATGGTGAGGTTTGATTAGCGGTGCTTATGCGCATGTGCACGATTGCTACGAAACCTCTGTTGATCTCTCTGGGAATATAGAAGGCATTGAACAAGAGAGTGCTGGTAGTACCCTTTCAAGCAGCCAGCACCTCATGCAAGGTCCGTCTATCTCTGTTGATCCACATATTCGCACCCAATTCCGTCCGCATCATACAAGATTCGATCATGAACAACTCCATTCCCAATCTCGCTCGACCTTCGGCCGCTGCAGTTGTAAAGACAGCTATCTTTACATGAGCCCGCAAATCCTTTCCTTGTTTCGACCAAGGTTTTTAAACCCTCCATTTCTCGGCCCCTATACCCATAAAATCACCTCGTGACAGCAACTGTTCGCATATCATTGCAGTCTTCCCTTACCCTACAGCCCCAACATCAACACCCAACCCACCCCCAACAACCACCTCCGCCACATATGTCCCCCGAAACCCTCGCCATCTTCGGTGCAACAGGCCAATGAAGCACCTCCCTCCTCCCTCCCTCTCTCTCTCTCTCTCCTCCACCTATGAAATCCGCACCCCAACCCGCTCCACCAGCTCCCCCTCCCCCGCCACCAACTCCTCGCAACCCGCAACCACCCCCGGCGTCTCCGTCATGCAAGCAGATATGCAATCGCGCTCACAGGTGTAGATAGCGCGTTTGTGATGACTACGCCGTTGTTCTCCTTTGTGTCTTTGTCAATGTCAGAGTCAGGGCTGGGGTCGGGGTCGGGGTCGGGGTCAGGGGTGGGGACGGGAGAAGGAAGTACAAACGGGCAAGATGGTGGTGGATGCAGCGGTCGAGTTAGGGATGCAATTTGTGGTGTTGAGCACGCTGCCGTCCGTAAAAGGGGGGCGATGGGAGATAAAGCGGGGGAATCTGACAGATTGTTTTGCTGAGACATTTGTTTTCGGGGAGGAGTTTTGGTATTCTGGGCCGCAAACGGAGAAGGAGAGTACTTGGGCTGCTGGGAGCATGGGTGAGAAGCTGGCGAGTTTCAATGAGTTTCTGGAGATACATCCGTTTCAGCTTTCATGGATGGGAGCGAATTGTTGTGCTGATTATATTAGGTGATCTGCTTCGCAAAGGCAGACTTGAAGCAGCAAGATCGTCATTGTGCCGTCCCTTTGGCATCCAATTTCGAAATCCTGGCGTGATCGATAAGTAATTTGAATATGACCTGCTGCCCCGTTCACTACCACCACATTGCTATAACCGCTGATCGTATGTGAAAGTTATGGTTTCTGGCAAGAGCAGCCAATCTTGGAGAATTAAAAGACACTCATCAACAGCAGTATATCTATCTAAGGCAGCGTTGTTAGGTAGTATATCTTGGAGGATTTAGTATTCTAGTCTTTCTCTAAGAACAAAGGACGACATATTATGTCTTCAAGGATGCAGGAAACCAGTGTAACTCGTGGGGGGTATTGGCTAGCGCCAATTTCAAAATAGCATCATTGTGATAGTGCCATTCTCTTATTCTGCACTGCGAGTTGCCTAACTCATCTTGGATGATGCAACGGCGATCGAGGCTCGGAAGATCGTGTTTCAAACGCATCAAGCATGAGATTGAATGCTGACAACTTCTGCGCATCTAAATAAAAGAAATTTCACTGTTCAAGAGGCCGCGTAAATAGTTCAACGTAAATTAGCAACCGTAATGTCTATTACGCTCCTCGAATTTTGACTTAGCGGCTGGGACATTCGTCAAGGAAAGGCTTCAGCAGGCGAGAAATTTGAACAAGGCATTACTCATGATTCAATTTATTACAAACATCTCATCTGGGGGAGCTTCACTCCCCGCGTCACCGTATCTTCTAGACACATACACTCGGTGAGATACACGTCTCCCAATAGCTCCGTCTTGCTTTTCCCAAATCTAAGCAGATGAGGTGTCCGGCTGCCATAAAGAATGCATATGGTATCGCCGGCCATAGTATCTGGCGGCCCTACACCTATGTACCCATCTTGTGTCGAAAAAACACGGCGATAACGACAATTCTGCATGAGGCCAGCTTGAAGTCGATTTACGGTAGCATTTTCCAGGAGCGTCAATGGTTTTCGTCTTAAACCCAGAAACACAGAGCGCCAGATACTTATGATGCGTTTGTAGGCAGCGCGGATTTCGGATTCAGTGTTGGAATTGCCAACCAGGATACCTCCTATAAGGGTGAGGATAAAGGTCAATGGTATTTCCTCCAATGACCTTCTTGCCTTCTTCGCGATTGGCTTCTGTGCGACGTTTTCTAGCAACTCAAAGTCCATACACTCATATATCCACTCAAAATTATGAATCGCGTCTTCTCGTGACGGGTGCTCAGCGTCGAGGCAAGTATTGGACCACACGAAGGACGTTTGCACAACTCTGGCGACCTTGTCAAGCCTAAAGCCTGGGGCATGGAGATCATCCTTTCCTTCCTGGAACGAAGCGCAGGGTCGCTCTTGTAGGCCCCATTCCTTGATTCCTGCCATCCCCCATGGATTCAAGGACATATTTCTGGGTTGCGTAGAGTTGATGTCTGGACACCATGACGGTAGTCTTGGATTTCGCTTTGTAGATGAGACCAGTTGGAGTAGGCTGAGTGTATTATCGTTGTCAATGCATGCTTTTCCAGCATCAATTATCAGCCTCAATAGTGCCGCCTCACCTTCGTGCCGGTACTCAATAAGAATTCTGCGCCTTATGTTAGGGCGCGCTAGATTCAATATTGCATAGATTTTGTCTCTCGGATCCGAAACGTCTTTTCTTTGTGCCACTTCTAACAAAGTGACGAAATTAGGGGCGCCATCCCATACCTGAGTCTTGTCGCGATAGAGCCGTATGAAGTCTTCCATTTCCAGGATACCATCCAGTATGCTGACATTACCTGAGCCATCTTCTCTTAATTTGACAAGATATCTGGTTGATCGGAGCCTCGAAAGCGCTCTTGTAGCAACAATGAAAGACGACCAGCCCATCATTTCCCTACCGCAAGCGACAACAACATTCCTGCCCATCACTATTTCCTGGAACGTCCAGAGACGTTTAAACCATGGCCGGCAATATAAATGTTCGAGAGCACGCTTTATTCTGGCGTCTCCAGTCTCTAGGCCAATTGCTTGCGCCGGTTGCGGGTCAAAGTAAGGCTGCTCAAGACTTTCATCCGTCTCGTGCAGGACACGACTAGCCAGCTTTTTAAGGCTTATCATTGCTAAGGGGCTGTCATAGCTCCCAGGACCAAGCCAGACATAAAGTAGGTTTGCCTTGCCATAGATCATTTCCATTAAGTCTACACTGGCCGCTTTTTCCTTACTATCTGCTTGGTTGATGCAGATGGCATCAATCCATACGGAGGCTTCAGAAATGTCAAGCAGGAGCTCATAAACGCTACACGGGACTGCAAGTTTTCTGTCGTTGCATATGATAAAGTGCGTAAGAGCCGATGAGCCCCGGACGTATGATATGACACAGTATTTCACGGCACTTACTATCCAATTCGGATCATCAACGAGTCTGAAAGTATCAACTTCTTCCAGGGTGTAGACAGCTGGACGGCTGTTGGGGACTCTGCGAAGTAGGCGGATACAGCCATTTGGGAGTTTGGAATAATTGTAAGTCTCGAGTGTGAAACGAGATTCGTCCGTATACCTTGCTCGCGGTATCAAGGGCATGTCTGGACCAGAAAAGATTGACGATGGAACTCGTGATGCCTCTTTTCCAAAGATCCGATGATCACTCTAACATTTGTCGGCTTTATCGACCCACTCAAGACTGCCGCGATGATACTCTTTCCTCAACGGGTCGCACAAAGCTCTCAAAAACACTATATCATGCCTGCAAGATGGATGCTTTGCTAAGAAGTCGGTGCGCTTAGCTAGACGATGATATGAAAAAGGACGCTGCTTTCGAAGTGTTCAGCTTCAAGGGCTGTTGGGTTCTCCTAAACATGGAGATTAGTCATTTGTGAGGGTCGCTCCTGCAGCTCCAGTCTTCTTACGGTAGTTCCTCATGTGAAAGGTGAAGTTAATTTCAAACTGCCTTTGATCACCGGCCCCACTCATTTATCTTCATTTTCTTATCTGACTGTTTGCATTTTATCATCATTTGCATCCATCATCGACTCGCACCATCAACTAGCGACCTTACCAGGTCAACTTGGGTATGTCACCAGAGCCCATTGAGATCTGACACGGTGTGAGCTGTCCGTCGTTGATGCAGATTCAGTCTTGCATCAAACGTATACTCGCAGTCCTAATTGAAATACGAGAGCAACTTGTAATACTAGTGCATCACCCTGTGCTTGTGCGGCTGTTCTATTGGCTGTGCAGAAATATCGCCCAAGATGCCAGAAATGGAGAAGCTGGTCACCTGCCTATACTTCAACAACAACGAAGCGCGAAAAGCCGCCGATTTCTATGCAGCAATCTTTCCAGACAGCCACGTTGGAGTTCACATGTTTCTACGCGGTCCTCTCACAGAAGAGGAAGACGAAGAGAGTGTCAAGGAGGAAGATGAGGATGGAGGCGAATACAGCGAGATGAAAGCCGTCGAATTCAGTATCTTAAATCAGCCATTCCTTGGAGTAAACGTAGCACAGAACTTTCGACCCATGAATGCAGTGGCTTTCAGGGTGTTCACAGAGAGTCAGGAGGAGACAGATCGTTTTTGGAACGCAATCGTCGACAATGGCGGTCAGGAACTCAACTTCGGCTGGTGCGTGGATCGTTGGAAGTTTAAGTGGCAATTTGTCCCATGGAAACTCAAACACGGTCTCACCGATCTAGACCCAGTCGTGTCGAGACGGGTGGTGGCAGCCATGAAGCGAATGAAAAAGATTGATGTCGCCAAGTTGGAAGCGGCGTTACGGGGCGAAAAAGTCGATGCTGTGTATCAGTGGCTTAACATAACCGCAGCTAATCCATGCTTCGATTGGCTTGCATTACCTTAGTGCCCTTGCCTGAGAGGCAATGAGCGCACTGCAGGCACAGAAGTATGTCTAGTGGCTTTCGAAACCGTTTCCAAATCTAAGATCTCACAGTATCCGGATGTAATCATTAAGATTTTGTAATGCGTATGACACCCGCCAGTCAAAAAGGCGGCGCTTCCTCTGTTTTATACATTTCCTTGAATAGTGAACAGCGGAAATCGATCTGATTCTCTCCAATCATCGTGACATTGTACTCTGGACCAAGACCCAAGCGTGCAATACGCTCCTGGCCAACGGATTCGTTATTAGTTCCGTACTTGGGCCATCCAGGTCCAGTAATATGCGGGTCTTTGGCAAAATTAGCCCAAGCAGTCTGCATAGCTTTGCTTAGCCTAATTTCGGCGTCTGTCGCGTTGGTCATAGCATATGTTCCAAACACCAACCAGATCTCCGCAGAATGAAAAGCCCGAAGATCGAAGTCCGGCTGACCGACACTCGCAAGAGCATCTTGGATGGCCAGGTTCGGAAAGCTTGCGTTGTAATAGTACCTCCAAGTGGGCCACCCTGCAGCTTCACTTTCGTTAGCGACGACGGCAGCCGGACACTGAAACATGCTCTCAGTAAAGATCTGAGCTGCTGCATCCGCTGCAGTAGTGATCCCGGCGGATGGGATAGAGTAGGCTTCTTCTAGACCAGATACATTACGGGCGAATCCTCTCAATATGGTCGGCATGTCTGTTCGATCAGCATCCTCTACAACATCGACACGCCCTTCTTGCCCGTTGGAGCCGATCATGTAAGGGACGCTTTGATGAAGCGATCGATCGACAGGGGTAGCAAGTTGGGTAATGTTGTCATTTACCGGGTGAAATCTTGGTCCATCGGGGTCATCGAGGAGCTTTTGGATAGCAAGGGAGTCTACCTCGCGAAGGCAAGCGAGCTGTTTATCAGGCGCAGAACACCCAAATGCCTCGGCTAGTACTTTCCAAGCTGTGACATTACCGTTTGCTCCACCGTAGCTGACGCTAGCTTGCCCAGACTGAGCAATAGCTCCTCTAAAAGGGAGTGGTTTTGGAGGAAGATGGACTAGTCGATCGACAGAGCCAGCTCCTGATGACTCTCCAACGATGATCACTTTGTCAGGGTCACCGCCGAAGGCGGCTATGTTACGCTGCACCCAGTCAAGGGCAAGACGCTGATCGAAAAAGCCGACATTCTGTTGGCTAAGAGGTATATCTGGAGAGTTTGGGAAACCAAATACTATGCCAGTCTCAGCCCAAGACTGTCGGGTCTAGAAATAAGCACGACTCACAATTTGTTCGGTAATTCGCCGATACTACAACCACATCCTGATTTGCTGCAAAGCTTGAGCCATCGTACAAATCCTGCATCGCGGTGCCGACCTGCAAATTACCACCATAGATCCAGAAGAGGACGGACTTGCCCTCTGCCCCTTGAGTAGGGGCATATACGTTCAGGTACAGGCAGTCTTCGCTATCTCCTGGGTAGCCAGTACCTTGGTAGAACATCCTTATGAACTCGGCTATGTCAACTTATCAGCCTAGAAGTTTCATGAGATATGTGACGGTAGAAAATACATTGAAATTGCTGCATGCAAGCACTGGTGAAAGCTTGTGCCTTCTTTGGAGCCTCCCATTCTTGCACGGGCACAGGTGGTGAGAAGCGCTCTGGAGGGCTGATAGCAAATGGAATACCCAGGAATTTGTTCACTGTGACCGTCGACGATGGCAGAAGAGTGGTGGTACCAATCAATGGGCCAGAATCTATCGTGACAGTGGGCTCCATTGGCACTGCGAAAGGTATTTGCAGCTGTCCATCGCCCATAGACATGATACGTTCGCCAATCAACGAGTCCAGCCCGCTGGGAAACATGTTGATCAGCAGCTACATGATCATTGGGACAGCATCTTGCTTACCTAGGGTGGTTGCATCCTTCGTCTTGTACGGCGCTCACCGGCATGGATTGAAGGTGGGAAACCACCAGAGAGTATGCCCAGCTTCTTACGAATCGCACCATCTTCTCTCTGAACTATCCAAATGATAGGCATCGTTCTGGTGGCTACGAGAAGAATTACGCAGACTTATGCAGTCTACGTCATCCACGAACGAAGCCGAGGAAGTCCGCTTGTATCAACGGGAAGTCGGGCGGCCCCCGGATTGCGATTTCTTATGGGGGGCTTCCAGGGGCTCCTCACCGCGACAAGGACCCTACGGTGATCCCTATTCAACCGCCGCACCAACCTGTAATCGACGAGCAGGTTGCTTTCAATATATCCAAAGATTAATTTGGGAGTTCACCGCATTGAAGTCTCTGGTATTGTTGGAAGACTCTACTCTTACACGTATCCAATACATGACCAATCCCACATCAAGCCAGCTTTTTACAGCACCAGTGCTGATACCCAGTAAACATGTCCAGCTGGCTCAAACTAAAAGTGCAGTACTTCGAACAAGATTACGCCATCAAGAATCAAAGATCGCGCCATAAGCGGCCATCCCTCTCACGTCCATACCCCTGACCACTTTCTTCGTGACCTTTTGATTCGCAATAATGCACACCGCCTCCGCATTAAACCTCCCATTGCTGCCCACTCCAGATTCTACCACCAGCTTCCACACCTCCTCAACCATCTCTGGTTTGCCCTGCGTCCTCGTATTCCAAATGACAGCATCCGGATCCGCGCCCCTGACAGCCTCTATGATTTCCTTGCCAAAGGTCTGCTCCGGATTTGGCGTTGACCAGAACACGCGCATGGGGACTTTCTTTGCCAACAGAACAGGCAGACAAGGGCCAATACCGCTACCAGTAGCGACAAGGACGATGCGCCTAAACAGCGGCGCGATCCTCAAGACGCCGCAAGCGGGAATACCACGGACCCAGAGCTTTTCCGGAGCACGGCCAATCTGACGTTTAGTCCAGTCTCCCGCGTTGCTCACGACGAGACTGAAACCGTCGACCCCCGGTTTGGCGACCGTTGCAAAAGCGTGCCATTCGATTAAGGGGCGCTCAGAGATGCGGACTGCGGTGCCTGGGTAGGTGTTGGTGTAGGTGAAATGTAGACGGATGGCGTGCGAAGAAAGGACTTCGGAACGGACAGGGACTTTGCGGAGACGGAGCCAGGGGAGGATGACGCTGATGGTGGAGACGATGAGGAGATAGAGGGTCGGGTCGGTGGTGAGGGTCTTAGAAAGGGATGCTGATCCGCGAGAAGCGTCAGCGCTGAGGACGGTGAGGATCCAGAAAAGAGCGAGGATGGTCCAGCCTGCGAAACGATGTGTCTTTTCAAAAACGTTATGACGCTTTGCTCGGAAGGACGGGTGTGCGCTGACGAGAATAGAGACGAAAAGCGCGAGAATTAGGTATACGATAACAACGATTGCGGGATTGGTTTTGCCTAGTGAGGTCTTTTTTGGCGCTGCGAGACCTATTGTAGCGGCAACTGTGAGTATTACAAACCAGAAGACAGCTGCCACGCCGGCACTTGAATGGATACCTCCGATATGGAAGACTTTCGCACAATTTCGTCGGATGAAGAGTGGCATCCAGGTCGGCACAGAACAAGCGATGGTGAAGAGGAGGTTGATGACATATTCCTGTCGCATAAGCAAAGCAGCGGTGACATTTGAAGCGGTGGCAGTAGCCAAGTCGGAAATTCGCAAGTTGTCCAGAGTTCGACGGTAAGCAAAGATGGTGAGAATGGCCGCCAGGTTGCCAATAAAGACAATGCCGAAGAGACGGCGGTACATGGTGAAAAAGTAGTAACGCAGCCACATAAGGCTATGTGCCCCTTTCTCTGGCGGTAAGGTGAAATCTTTCTCGGTCAAAGTCTCTTGGCTGTCAGGCGATGAATGAGTGGTAAGCACCTTCGATACTCTCGCCAAACCTTTCTCAGTGATACCTTCCTTAGATGCCTGGGAACCCAAGATGGATGAGGGTGTAGAAAGCGTCAGAGGAGTGATGTCACCAGAGCATGCCGTTATTGAAGCTTGAAGCATCTTCTTGTCGATTTTCCCGTTTGGGGTAAGCTGAATCTCTGGTACCCAAATCCACTTCGTAGGGACAGCGTAGTACGGTAGAGTCTTTGCGGAAATTGCTTCGAGCTCATCATTGCTAATTGGGGTGGGACCGGCATAATATGCGCACAGGTTGCCGTCGGCAAGTAGAGCACATGCTTTCGTGACATCAGGATGTGACTAAGGAGCAAAGATTAGCTATCAACGAAACTACAGTGTATCAAGCTGGTTTTTTGAGAAACTTACCTCAATCACAGCTGACACACCATCCAGCTCCACACGGAAACCCTTCACCACATCAGCAACAGCATAGAAGACTCAAGATTATTAGGGACGGACCTTGATCTTGACTTGATCGTCAACTCGGCCTAATGACTCAACCGTGCCATCTTCTCTCCATCTGCATAAGTCATTGGTGTTGAACATCTTGCGCCTGGAGAGTGCTTAGTCTGACCCTTCTAAATGCCAAGAAACTTACCCATTATTCAAAAATTTATCCGCTTTGTAGCGAGCATTCGTCAGTTCTGGAAGATTGACATAGCCCTTCGAGACGCAGGAGCCCCCAACCCACATAACGCCGCTGGCTCCTATAGGTGCAGGTTCCTCATTTTCATCCAGGATATAGACAGTCGTGTTTGGAACAGGCCGACCAATTGATAGCGATTGCCCTGCTTGATGTTTATGTATTGTATTGACAATTGTGACTTCCGTTGGGCCACAGCAATTGAAGAATTCGCGACCCTGAGCCCATTGATCCGCAAGCCTGTAATATTTCAGCGTTCCAATATACTAAACTTGTACGAAGCTGAATACCTTAGGGGACATGGCTCGCCCGCCAAGGCAACAGTCTTTATATTTGGAAAGGCCAATTCCTTCAAGGTCCCGAGGATTGTCGGGGTCGCGATTATCGTGTCAACCTAGCGCAGTTATGTTAGCCAATGTGAGAAGATTTGTCACGATGGCGCCTACATTGCTCAACACGGTATTCCAATTGGAGGTTCTGATGCAAAGAGTTCCACCGTTCATCAAAGTTACCAGAATTTCCCATGCAGCTAGGAACGTGAGCTCAGAACCCGATTTGGTACACACTAAGCAGGTGGCGTACCCATATCAAATGAAACGGATAGCAATTGCGCCACCCTGCGCCCTGGCTTGATGCCAAGATTCCCAGGAGCGGTAGTGAGCAGATTGGTGACATTGCGATGTGTAACATCAACACCCTTTGGTTTTCCAGTACTCCCTAAATCACTTAGCCGATAATGTGCGATTGAGGTTGAAGGGAGGATGTACCTGAAGTGTAGATGACATAGGTACCGTCGTCGGGATCAACGGCGACGATTCGACCGCTTTCTACATCAAAGTCGGTCGAAGTTGTCCAAGAGTCTTCAAGTGACAAAACGCGTGTCTCTGGCAGAGCAAATTGTCGGGCTCTCTGCGAATATCTGTCGAGACATAGAATGATGGGTGGTTCTGCCTCTGACAGGACGTGTGCTAGAGCTGTATCCGAAGCGACACCCCCATCCATAGGCACATACTGACAGCCACTCTTGAGAACAGCAAAGATTGCCACAATCATCGGTATCGAGCGTTGAACCAGCAACACCACGCGATTTCGAGGGTATAGACCGAGACTAATGAGTTTCCGACAGAGATTGGTCGACGCCAAGTCGAGCTCTTGATAAGTAATCTGCTGTCCATCGTGTTCGACCGCAACAGCCGACGGGTTTTCTGCAGCGATCTTGCTGAATGCCTCATGAACGAGCTTTTGGGGAATGTCTTTGCTACGCCCCTGACCAAAGCAAACAAACTTGGATCGATCGACACTCGAGAGGGAAGAAGCGTGGTTAGTCTGAATCTCCATGGCGAGTTGTCTGTCATAATGAAAAACAGTAGCCGGGGTAGCAGACTTAATAGTCTAAATCCTGCGGAAAGTTGTGCCTTCGCTTCATTGCCGTTCCGTACATCACGAGAAGGGGCTGAGATCGCCAAGATTCATGCAGGCTGACATTAGTAAGGTTTCTGCACGCTTCAAATACCGTAAGCTTTTCGCAATGTAGAGGCGATCTGCCACGTTTCGTTCGCAAGTCTTGAGCAAGATGGACAACCTCCAAGAGGCCATCAAGAGACGTCCAGAGACGTCAAATGCAACCCACACCCAGCTGATCCTCGTTGATACATCGTGTGACGGGACGGCAACTGTCACCCTCAACCGCCCCCAGAAGCGCAATGCCTTGTCCGCTGCCCTCATTGCAGACCTCAATGTAGCGTTGCAAGTTCTGGAGCGAAAGGATTCGGTGAGGGTTGTCATTCTTACTGGTTCATCAGGAGGGCCATTTTCTGGTGGGTGTGTTCTTGTACCCAGCAAACGATCCAACTAATCGGCGTGCACCTACCACAGCGGGGGCAGACCTCAGCGAACTCAAGCGAATTTCCACGTCAGAAGCCCATAAGATCCAGTACCTGAAAGATCTCTCCGATGGGGTGACGCGGTTCAGGAAGCCAATAATAGCATCCATTGAGGGGTTTGCTGTAAGGTTCATAAGGTTTACGCTACGTGCCTGCTGACGCGTAGTAGCTTGGTGGAGGGTTTGAGCTTGCTTTGATGGTACCTTAAGTTGAAAGCGGTGAGATTCAGCGCCAGATTTTGACTGGATCATTCTAGTGCGACATCATCTTTGTGGCCGAGAACGCACATCTCGGGCTGCCCGAGGTGAATGTTGGAACGATTCCTGGCGTCGGAGGTACCCAGAGACTAACCAGACTGGTTGGCAAGCACATGGTGAGAGCCCTGTTCTGCGACGAGGTGTTGCGAGCCGTCAGACTAAGTGACATGCCAGGCAATGAAACTGATCCTGAGTGGCACGTCTCTACCAGCCACGGAATTCTCAGCGTGCATCCCGGGACTCCGAGTGCTGCCCGCTGCTGAAGTTTTTCCAGCAGCTATGGCTTGCGCAAAAGAAGTAGCCGAGAAGTCTGGACCGGTTGTCACACTTGCGAAACAAGCAATTTTGGCCGGTAGGACCCTCTGCATTTAGGTCGTCGCATATAGGTGGCAAGTGCTGACGAAGAAAATAGCGGATGCGGGGCTTGAAAGTGGCTTTGCGATAGAAAGAGGACTCTATTACTCCAGCTTTGATCTAAGAGACAAGACTGAGGGTATTAGTGCATTTCTTGAGAAGCGCAAGCCAGAGTGGACACACCAATAGGAGGTCGTGTGTGGCAGGCTCGGAGACTTGATCTTTACGAGCTCAACTTCTCGTATTTTTGACTGCAACGAATCACAGAATCACAGAAAACAGACTATGTAGCACACAGAATGAAACAGTGCATTATATCGCCACAGAAGCCAACAGTCAGAGACTACCTTACCATCTCGACGTGATGTGACAATAAACTCTGCCCCAAACCCCAGATAACGGCCGGAGCGGCAGGCGGCCCTACCGCGCCAAGATCTTCAGGCAGCCCGCAGTTCTCATCATGCTTGTGTAATCTGAGCCATGGTTGTTTTGTGATGACGGATGAATTTTGTTTTCTCCATCTCACTGCAAGTAGCAATTCTCAAGGAGATTCAAAGCCAACATGTCCAGTGCTATTCCAGAATCTCTCAAAGAAATCCGTGATCAGATAGCAGAGCACTTGATATGGAACAAGCGAACGGTCTGCGTCGCTGAGACTGTATGCTCAAAGCACGCATCATAACTGAGCTCCTATTGATGAGTGTCATCCTCTCAACAGGCTGCAGGCGGCCTAGTATCCTCAGTCCTCCTATCCGTCCCAGGAGCCTCAAAATTCTACAGAGGTGGCTTGACTCTGTACACACTTGAGTCAAGGGTAGCATTTGCGGGGTGGACGGAAGAAAACATACAGAACTACAGAGGCCCAACGGAAGAGATAGTCAGTGGGCTGGCACAGAACGTGAGAACAAAGCTCGGGGCAACATACTGTCTGTGTGAAAGCGGCACTGCTGGCCCGACTGGTGGAAATACGAGGAATAGAACACCGTGAGCCAAGCACCAAAAAGGATGCTGGTCAGACAGCTGACTCCCTATCTCTTATCGAACGCAGGGGATACGCTGCCCTAGCCGTGGCTCTGGAAGATATGGTGTTGACGAAAGAAGTGGAGACAGGCCTGGGTGGAGATCGAGAAGCGAATATGCTCGCTTTTGCGGAAGAGAGCCTTAAGTTCTTGCAGAGCGTGATGAGCAAAGACGCGAAGCTGTGAAGCCCACATATGGCTTGATCGCTCAAAGCTGTGGTTGGAGTCCCTGCAGCGACAATGGGCGCGGATGTGGCCCTTCGTGCATGAGGTTGTGGCGAAGGAAGCAACTTCGCATTCGCCTGCCTTGAACGGATACTTGGGGATGGGATGAGGGGTCAAAGACCAAGTTTGATGCCTTGAGATATGTCGCTAGATCGAATGAGCATCTTCTTCTGCAGGTAGCCAGCCCGCATCTGCTTGACTGCCCAAAGAATGCCCAGTACGCGTTGAGGTTCACCGAGCCATTATGCAACCTTCAAGCTGCCTAATTATTGCCTTCTTCGTTCATTTCAGAAGACTTCCTTTGGAAAATCTGCGAGACCGCTTCCTTCTCCTCTTTCACTTTCCACAGCTGCACTGACCACATTCTTCCTTCAAACCTGCCCTCCACAAGATTATGGTAAAATCAATAATGCGTCCCCCCAACGAACGCCGCTCCACCTCCTCATCCCTTGTCCTCTCCTCAAGCGGCCGCAGCGACTACCACCGCTACAACGATGATAGCAGATCCGTCCACTACATCAGCGACCCTCGCCCGGAACAAGTAACCTACCGCGCCCCTCGGCCCCCTCCCCCTTCCATGTCCGCCTATGAAGCAATCCAATACCTCAGTAACACGGTCGGGGAAGCCCTCTACCTCTTCGGCAACCTACAATCCTCCTTCATAAGCGAGACCGCACATTTAATCTACCTCGACGACAAGCTGATGGACTACATCTGGCACGACAAGCTAAAGTTCATTGAACGCAATTGCAGCGGGCACGGGGATAGAACGGCACCGCGGAGTTTGGTGAAGAGGATTTGTGGGGGCCTGAATGACGCGATTGAGGCGACGGTGTATGAGACGCACCAGTCGAAAGGGGATGGGACGACCCTGGCAGAGAAGCTGACGAGGATGGCGAGGGATGTGGATAATAGTCGTGACATGGCATTTCGAGAACGGAAGCAGATGGATGCGTTGGTGACGGATTTGGAGATGTTGCATGTGTTGTTGAAGAGGCATGGTGGGGGAGGAAGAGAGGAACGAGAGTTGAGGGAGAGGGTGAGAGTTGGCGGTGGTGGTAGGAGAGGTAGTAAGGAGGAGATCGTAGAAGGTAGGATGATCATGAACGGCGGTGGTAGCGATAGCGGTGATGGAGCGCAAAGCTCGAGTACGGGTGAGCGAATGAGGATTATGCCGAGCCGCACCTCCTCATACGAAAGACCAAGAGTTGAAGACGAGCATGACCATGGGAACGATGGACACGAGAGTGATAGCGGTGGTACGACGGTTGATGGCGGGTTTCAAGATGCCGAGGGAGCTCCGATTGCAGCAAACCCTCCCAACTCTCCCAAAATCATCCAGATCCCAACACCGAGTGAGAAGTTGAAAGCGGAAGACGCTGCGAGTGACTGGGGTGGGCCAGGTTTGTCTTTTGCTCGTGTGCAAAAGGTAGTCGCTGATGTGGTTGCAGCGACATTGGAGAAGCCCAATAGGGAGTGGTAAGGAGCTCAGCAGGCGTCGTCGCCTTTCTTCTTCATTTCGATTACGATCATAACCCGGAATGCTTTTTCTTTAATGCCTAGCTTTTCGGTCACCTGTCGTGAGCAACTCTTATGTTGTCGCGTTTGTACAGATTGTCATCATTGCATGGTGGGTTGCTTGAGACTATCCAAACTATTAGCATAGAAGTCTCTCTTCCACATACTGGACGAAGATGGGCACACATCCTTCACGGAATGTCTCGTCTCATCAATCAATACATTTCAACCTCCAAATATTGCTACTTATTCCTCAAATCACAAACCCTAGTCGATGGTACACCTACAGAAGAGAGGTACGCCGTGAATAGCCCTTGATAGTCTCATCGTAATTCATTCGCACATTTGTTCCAAAATCATGTCATTTCCACGGAATCATCAAGATATTCAGCTCATTACCGGCCATCAACCAATCATCTCAAAGACCCGGCCAATCTGTTGTTTCTTAGCTATAATCACCAAGATTCTAGAGCTGATTGCGCCACTTACCAAACACTGTCCTTTGGGCGTTTCGTTTCGACAAGGTGACCTCATCTCCAACAGCAATCCTTCTGCCGGCCGAAACAGTGCCTGGCTTGAGGAACCCATATCGTCCGCAAATTGGACTGTACTTGTTACCAGGATCCACTCGTCGGTCTTTCATCATCTTCTTCAATACTGTTCCTTCTTCACCTTTGCCGAATTTTCCCGTCTTGTAGTCAACATTGAGACTTGCGCATCTACCGCAATTTGCCGTCAATACCATCTCAGTACTATCATTGCTTGATCCATTGCGCTTGGTGATAGTCAGACCAGCCCAGTAATCTTCGTCCCACGGCTTTGCAGCTCCAGAAACTACGATGTTCGGTCTAAATTTGGTGACATCCGCTTTCATATTGCCTGTTAGTCTTTCAGACACATCAGCTAAGGACTCCTCTGTTACCACAAGATATGCAGCAAGGTCTGCAAAAGTGATCTTGGTCTCCGCTGTGGACGATCCAGAGACCACACCAGGCACCCATGAAGAAGATTTGGAGACAGGATCTGGCGACAAGTTGCCACACAGCTTCCTACGATGGGGTCCAAGATAGATCAGCATGGCACTGAAACCAAGGCATTTGGAGAACCAGGCATTGACATGGTCATCCATTTTGTATGCTTTGGTTGGACTTTCGTGGAGATTGATGTCTACAAAGCCGAGTTTCTTCACGTCAGGCTTCGAAGGGACCTCAATGCGTGTCTTTGATCGATCTGGTGGGCAGTGTTCGACTACGATAGTCCCCTTCGACTCGTTCAGGGTCTGCAGGAAGAGGCTCAATTCCGGCCAGTAAGTGATGGTCATGTTTTCGAGCCTTGTCTTCGGATCGAAGTGCTTCTTGCTTCGGGCCTTAGTCGAGTCGTCTTTGTGCACTCTGACGACCATGAATCTCCTATCATAGGGGAAGCCATCGGTTGTGACTGCCGTCGTTTGCAGCGGTACGCTACGCAAAGATTTGATCGGATACGTGTATAACTTTGAAGTACGTCAGCCGCAGGATCAAGCTTCTTGTCCTCCTGCAGTGAACATACTTGCGTTATCTTCATCTTCGAGTTGCAGGTATGACGAAGAAATTCCCCCTCATTAAACGGTAAAGACGCCGGCAGCTCGCAATCGATAAGCGGCAGCCCCTAAAAGATGAGCATATGGGCCAGGCTCTGGGGTCTTTCTCCTTATTGGTGGCCTCTAGCGCTATCCGCTTCACTTTCGACTACACTTCTCACGTCGACTTTTACGACTCATCAACGCCAGAAACAGGGAGCCCGGCTCTCAATCTGAATCAATGACGGCAGAATGCTTGCGCACGAGCTGGCTAAAGTGTTAATTTAGTTGCACTTGCTAAAGCTAGCTGGCTCGACTCTTGGATCTGCAATGAATCACTTGGCGGCCAGTAAAGGAAAGCTATTAAAATGCGGCTTCTCAATACCCATTCAATAGAATTGCAAGACTTCATCGGTAGTAGTGTGCCAAAATACTCAATTCTATCTCATACTTGGGGCGAGCAGGAGGTGTCTTTTGCAGATTTCTCGAAATGTAAGAATGAGGGAAGCGAAAGATTTAAGAAGATTGAAAACGCATGCATAATGGCGCGGCTCCAAGACAGCGACTGGATATGGATAGATACCTGCTGCATCGACAAGTCCAGCAGTGCTGAGCTCTCTGAAGCCATAAATTCGATGTATCGCTGGTATGAAATGTCCACTGATTGCTTGGTCTATTTAGAGGACGTGAAGAAGGAAGCTTTGCAGCTGGTGTGGCTTTCACAATTTAGTCGGAGTCGATGGTTTACACGTGGTTGGACGCTGCAAGAGCTCCTGGCTCCTGATCATGTGACTTTCTTCGACCGTGACTGGGCCCAGCTCGGCACTAAGCATATGTTCGTAGATGAAATCTCAACGATCACGGGTATTCCTCCTTTAGCTGTCCGTGAACGTAAGTATTTTCGATACAGTGTTGCTCAGAAAATGTCGTGGGCGTCTGGTCGCCAAACAACTCGGATGGAGGATCGAGCGTACTGCTTGTTTGGGCTTTTTGACATCAACATGTCTCTTCTCTATGGTGAAGGAGAGAATGCATTCATAAGACTTCAATATAAAATCTTGAAAAGCAGCACGGACGAGTCCATCTTTGCCTGGGCATCGAACGACACAAGGCCGGGTACAAACATCTTTCTTGCACGATCGCCGGCTTATTTTGCAGGCTCTGGAGATATCATACGTGAGCTCCAATCTAAACCCTACTGTGATAGGTCTCCTTATTCTAGGACAAACCTTGGACTACAATTCGAGATTCGCCGCCTGGCTGCTGATGGTAATGATTGCTTAACGCAGCCTACAACATTTCCTTCCCTCAAGGCGTACGATTTGTTTGCGCCTATATGCTGCAGACGTGACTCTTTACCTGGCACTCTACTTGTACTTTTTTTCAAGCAATGGACGAACAGTGCGCGTAGGACAATTGCCTACCGTGTTCACATGGATAAACTAGAAAACATCCAGGTCGTATCAAATGCTTCACAAAAAGACTTGGTGTGCAAGGCGCTCTACATTAATGACAAATTTATATTTTATTCTCCGAGAATTGGGCCAGACGACCCGGTGTGGGTGGATGGAATTAAAAAACCAGTCGCGTCCCACTCTGGGCTCACGAGAGGATATTAAGCAGGCTTTGTGGCTCTAGGTCGAGAAAGTTGACATGGCGATTTCTAATATATGCATGTCTACGTCAAGTGAAGGGATGTTATACGTTGAAATGTGGCCGAGTATCGCCTTTCGGGTTGTCTCACCTGGGTGCTGGCGCTCCTGGACGTATGCATCCCAAAGAACGGCAGACTTATACATATTTCGTATCTGACAAGGACACGTCGTAGCTTGGGCCCATCTGACTCCAGACCATGGCAACCTTTTGAGCCCGACCTGAGTCATATCTGGGCTTAGGGGTGTTAACCTCGACCGGGCAGCACATTGGCAGCAGCGAAATTAATATCAGCAAGCTTCAAGGGTTTCTCGAAGTCAATTTGAGATGGCTTTGAGTGCGAAATACCAAGACATGGGAGGAGAAAGCGGATCTAATATTCGAGCGTTTTCTATGCTAAGGCTGGTAAACCACCCAACCGAATGGAGTTTCTCCTAGGCGTTGAAAGCTGATGTGGATGAACCTTCATACCAGCTGTTGTAGACTGCAGGGATCTTCCCCTCTGTCAACGTTCATCAAGCCCCATTTTCTATTGTCGACCTCCACGAAAAGGCACTCAGCACTCGAGGCTTACCGTTGGATCGAATTTGAGAACGCAGGACTAGGCAGCCTTATACTATTGGGAAGATCAGGGTCGAGGTACCAATATCCTCATATCCACCACACTTTCTTCCCCGTCCCAGTCCCGCGACCATGAGAAATGCCATTGCCCGCGCTGCAAAAGGGCGTCAACTGCAGGATACGTCCGATAAAGGCACGTGGACAAATGTCCGCGAGACGAGCTCTTTCACATTTCGGGGAAGGGGTGTGATTTTTGCAAAGAGAAGTATCGCTAGGGAGGATGAATGGATCCACGTTACGGCGTAAGAAGTGCGCAGCCATTTTGACATCACTACATCTCGACTCGCCTTATGTACCGAGGTACGATGGATGCCGTGCAGTGGGAGGAAACATGAGGGAGCTCGATTGCCATTCTTGGATGATTTAATCTATCAATAGCGATGTTCCGGTATTCCTGTACCATCATGACAGCTTATTGCCGTTGCGGTTGCTGTAAATGATTCTGTCGGATATTAGAAGATTGCGGCAAAGTTTTGGCCTCGGGCGTCGCATTCGCTAAGGCCTTCCCGCCCCGCGCGCTGCCGTCCAATAGGGTTCATAGGAGCCTTCCCGGGAGGCTTGGCAGGGGATTGAAGATTGGGTAAAGAAAATGTCGCAATTTCTGCACTTCGCTTTACATCTATCTTTACGTACATCATACCCATATTATCGACTGGTGCTTTTCTTCTATCCAGAGGTATGTGCACAATGCTTTCAAAATGATGCATTGCCAGCCTAGGATACGGCGAGATCCAGAATGCTCTCGCGGTCGAGAACGGCATTCGTTACGCTAGTCTTTTTGATCGCCCTTATTTGCTTCTTATGGCGAACAACCCTCCACGAAAGTATCAGTCATGTCACCACCCTCAAGACGCCCGCCGACCATCCAGGAGAAGATGTAGGAGAAACTGAGAAGACCTTTGACTCCGAGTTTCCCTCCGCTCCACTCACCACGTGTCCAGAGTCGGCGGAATGGCTCCGCGAGCTCGAGGGCGTGGAAGACCTTCGCTGGCCACTGCGATACTCTCGTCGAGATGTCATTGTCCGCGAAATACCGGACCTCGACCGCAAATCTATCACCAAGATTTCCGGCTCCCTGCTCCCAAGATTTCAAGAAATCGCTTCTCCCGCCGCATCCTTATTGGCGCCAAAATCCTGTGAGCCACCGATCCATCTGGACGTTCCCCCATTTCCCAGACACATCGATGCCTCACATATTCTTCTCGGTCTTGGAACGAACCTTGATCGTCTTTCGCAGTCTTTGACTTTCTTCCAGCGCTGGGCTTCCCGAGCCTCCATTCGGCTCCTGATTATCGTCACACCTAACAACGAGGGCGTTGCCGCCACATCGACGCAAATATCTGAAATGGAGTTGCGGATGCGAGGGCTAGGTATTGACGCCAACTTGATCCCACCTCTCGAGAAGAAAGGCGAGAACATCCACCACTACCTCTCACTCATCAAACTTCTATGGAAACACCGAGACGAGCACACTCAATGGTTCGGCTTTGTAGATGACGACACATTCTTCACCTCCGTATCCAGTCTAGTCTCTCGCCTGTCAGAGTTTGATCCCAAGAAACTCTGGTATCTGGGGGCCGTAAGTGAGGAGTGGTGGACAGTCTGCCAATACGGATTTCTGGCCATGGGCGGAGGTGGCATCTTCCTCTCAGCACCACTACTGGAGATTTTGGAGGGAGAGTACGAGGATTGTAAGAAAATTGCCAAACGCATTTTCGGCGACCACAGACTCTACGAATGCATAGCTCACACCACCGACGTGCGACTCACCCAATTCGACGGGCTGTACCAGATGGACCTGCACGGTGACCGCTCCGGCGTCTTCGAGAGTGGCCGCCAAATCATCTCCCAGCACCACTGGAAAGAGGGGTATTGGTCCGAAAACGGCGCAGGGGCGGACATGATCCGCCATTCTCGCTGGTTCCCCATGGACGCTATGTCACTCGTCCAAGATGTCTGCGGGGAAAACTGCTTCCTGCAGCGGTGGATGTTCGGCAAAGACACAGTATTGACGAATGGGTACAGTATTGCGGTGTATCCGAAAGGACACGCGAGGGATATTGTGTGGCGCGACATGGAGAAGACGTGGGCGACAAGCGGCGAGGTTGATGGGAGTCTGAATCCGGGGTATGATCATTACTTGGGCCCGTTGCGGGATGCGTTGAAGTTAGAGGAGGAGAAAGTGCATTATAGATTTCTGGACGCGAAGGTCGTGCCTGGGGGAGGGGTGAGGCAGTACTATCGGAGATTTGGGCAAGATAAAAGGTTGGATGAGCTGGTGGAATTAGTTTGGACATTTGAAGGGGATGTGAATGGCACGGTGAGGTGAAAAGTTTTTTTCACGTGTTTTGTACAAAAGCCTCATTGTTGGATTTCTTATAAAATACTATCGCAAATTTTTCATCGATCTCTCATGAGCAAATTGTACCACTTCTCTTCTCGATTGACAATGACGGTTATCCCAACAACCAATGATTTAACGTCAGAGATCAAGAATAATTGAAAGAGGAAGAGTTCCAGCCACGCGTGCAGCCGTCCAATACCACGTGCACAAAAAGAACGCCCAAACGAGAAGAGGCTTCGGCCACCTAGTGCCGACAAATCCCTGAACATATTATTGTCGTGCAAACGGGGGATCCTGAGTATTTATACTCCACATTCCCCCGTTCAACGCAAGAACACGGAAATGCTGAAAGGGGAATGGAATGAAGCCACCGGTGTCCACCGGCGCGCGAGAAGCGGAGCAGCGGACAGAGACAGACGTCAGCCATGAGTGCCATCAAAGCCAAAAACAAGTGGGTCGCTGCAGAGGAGCCCGTATAAGTACCGAAACTCCCCCAGCATGAGAAGGCAGACAATGCTGAAATAGGCAATGGAAAAAACCATGTCGGGTATGTGAAAGCTCCTGCATGTAAAGACCTCTACTCATTGTCACAACTCCTTCATTTTCAGGACCGTCTTTCTTTCCGCCCAGAAACGATTCTGAAGGTGATCGATCTACTAAACCTCGTCGAAATCCCAAACTTCATCATCGAACCCGGGACCTCTTCACGACCCCATAATACCACCAACCACCCACCAGCCACAGCCTGCATCCTCCAAACATTTCACAATTCCAACATCGAGTCCGGGACCCTTCACAGACCTGCTCAAAACTCGCAACTCCAGCCCATGGTATCTCCGCCACGGCCCAAGCGCTCAAAAATGGCACTAAACAACCACCACCACAGTATTCCCATCCCAAATCCCCATCCTCCGCGACCGAGACAAACAAAAATATCCTCACCAACAACACCGACGACGTAAATAGAACGGACCGACTCCCCCCCCTTCCCCCATTCCCCCTTTCCCCCTTCCCCCCAATCCTTGGCGTGCCCGCATACCTTACCTTAGTAGGACGGTCTCGGAGTCTACGCGGCACAGCACTAGTCAGGCACACCCGCCTCTCTTCCCTTCATCCTGCCTCCCACAAACACCTACCTCGTACCCCCGTACCTTCGTGCCCTGCCCTCGCGGGTGGGTAGGTAGTGCAGATTCGCAAGTCTTACCACACTCACGCACGCACGTGGCAAACCCATACCCATACCCATCCATACCCAGCCATCGACGGCAGCAGCAGCTCGCAAGTGGCGCCCCCCCTTCTCCCCCCATCCCCCGTTCGCGACCTCGCCGCAGCCATCAGACCCAAGCCTTGACGCACGTGTAAGTAAGTAACATATGCAAATGCGCACGAGGTAAGGTGAGTGGGTCGGTGACGCCCGTTTCGGGGGCCAGAGAGAGCCACGTGCGCGGCGGGCCTCTCAAACGAACGTGTCTGACGTGCATGAAGGGGGTGAAGATTCAGGATCGTGCACAGGGAGAGGAAGGGGGTCGGTCGGTCGGTCGGTTCTTGAGACGTGTGTGTCAGATTTTCGTGGACGCAGAAGAGCAAGTAGAATTTGGATGTTTCGCATATGCTCGGGCGGTATCGGTAGGGGGAAAGGAGAGGGGGGTATGGGGATCGAGGTAGGTCGGAGTGAGGTCCCGGGTTTGATAGTGGAAGGGTGCTGGGTACTGGAAAAGGAAATGGTTGGATTTTTAGAGGACATGAAGAGGAGAGATAGAGGATGAAAGACGAGCGTCAAATTATCCAATTCTAGCTGGAGTATATCGTACATTTTCGTCGTGAACATCACGTCGTAGTGAACATGTCTCTGAGCTTCGCTATCCAAACGCCAGCGCCATGCAATCCTCCCGTCTTAATCATACAATAATCTTCACCGCCATCAAAAGAATTGTTCACCGTAGAGAGGATTTTCTACCATTTTCTCCCCCTTGACTTCTCCCTTCCCATCCGCCTTGGTCATACCGTAGACCCTCCCCACCCTCTCCAATTGCTCCTCACACCATTTTCCCTGTCCTTCTCTCAGCACTCCCTCCATTCTAGCTTCTCCCTCGCACAATGCTACCGTCCTCAGCGGCCCAAGCAGATGCCACCCACCAATCGCACAAGCAGCTCTCGTGTGCTCTGGTCCAACTTTCCCCTTTCCTGCGGCACCTTGAAGCACATATGGGAACTCGACCGCGTCTCGCTCTCCCGGCCCACCGGATACTTTGGTGCCCAAGGCGAACGGAACGGACGCGCAGAGCTCATCCGCCATCTCCTGCGCAATCATCTTGGCATAGATTGAGCGCCAATACCATTGCGCTTCGTGTGCCGCACCGAGATAATGAATGCAGGAGAGGATGATGGATTGGATGCGAATGCGGGCTGAGCGGTACTGGTTCCACACACTTAGCACCCACAAGTCGGTGTAGACGTCGCTTTTATCGAGATATTGATAGGCTGTATTGTCGACATTGAGGCTGGGCGTTTGTTGCATGGGCATGTCGAAACCTGTAGCTCGCTGCCAGCGCCAGGAGTCGGGCAGACTTTCCGCCCACGCAGCAACCAGAAGGTCGATACTGATGGCGTATTCGATCAAGTCGTTGACTTCTTGCTCCGCGGCTTGAGAGTGGGGGAGAATGAGGGCAGATTGCGCACAAGATCGTAAATCGGCAATGTTGATTGTCACTGAGGTAAGACGTGCCGCTGAATTTTGAGGGAGGTTCCTGAAGATCGCCGACATCTTGTCTGGACATCTTTTGAATGCCATACCCTCTTCAATCGCGTGCTCGACTAGTTGGGAACGCACTGCGAAGAGGAGACCGATGGCTAAAGAAGAGGTGCAATTTTCGCGCCCACGATGCTTGACGAGAGCTGCGGCGCCTGCATTGTGGGTGGATGTCATGTCGGTAGATGACTCGCCCGTATTGGATCCAGTGGCAGCGGAGAGGCGCTCGAACAGTCCTAGTAGCAATACGGCCAGAAGGGTTTCGTCTCGAAGGGATTCCACAGGGTCTCGTATAGCGGCGCTGGCTTTACGAAGAGCACGTCCGAATATGGTTCGTGCCAGTTGTTGGTCGGAATCTCGAGTATGTGGGTTTCCGGATATTGCCAGGGCAATGGAAGAGGTTGCCAGAGCGAGTGGGGAATCATGAGCGGATCGCTGGTATAGGGGAAGTAGGTGTTCCAGGTGTCCTCGAGAAGCATCGGTGTTTCGTGGTAGAAGTACGAAATCGAGGAAGAATGCGCAGATAGCTTGCTGTTCTGGAAAGTCGTTAAACATGCGCGGAACGGTGGTTGTATCGGAGGTGGAGCGTTTTATTACAGCATATGAAGGGCCTTCCCCTGGGCCAGCCAGGGCATAGTATCCGCCTGATCCTTCTTCTGCAGAAGAGACGGAGGATGGTGGTGATGTCGCTCGTGGACCTTTGAAGGCAGGAAAGGCAGTGCGTGCGCTGTTGCTTGATGTTGCTGAAGATGCGGTGGGAGCGGAAACGGCTGAGGCTGGAGCTGTTGATGCTGCAACGGCCTCTTGCCTTTTCCGTTGAGCCTTTCGACGGACTGCCTTGGTCTGATCTCGAAGGATGAGATCGAACCTCGCGATGTAGCCGGGGCATGTCCGTTTGGTATTTGTGCATTGTGAACAAGCGGGAAGTCCTTCGTCGCACTTTGATCGATCAGTATGATGAGTGTCTTGGAGCGACAGCCATACCTTGATCTTCCGCTTTCTGCAGTTAGCGCAACCAGCCGATGGCTTGCCTTGATATACCATGACGATGATCAATGTCAAGTAACGAATCGCAACGAAGACTTCTCAAATAATGTGATGTTTTCAAAAAAATTTGTCGTTGGTCAGGTAGAAGGCGCTCTTTCGCAAGCTATCCTCTTTCTGCTTGATAACCAGGAAAGAGATGCAGCTTTTGAGGCCATTATGTATCGTCAACGGCCACGGTCTAAGGATGGCTTCAATGAACTTGCTGAACGCTAATGCACGAGCCAGGTCCCAAAATTAAGCAAGCGGAGAGGCTTGAAGCTATGCTAGTTAGCATGCAGCCATTGAAACGCTTTCCCTATTGCTGCTTACCTTGCGATGCCACCAAACTGCAGATGGCTTAGATTTACGGCTCAACCCCCAGCCTCATCCACTTAGTGAAGATCTTGGTGACATACCTAGCTTCTTCATCTAAACTAGACATGGTTAGTACTATCAAACTCCGGGACCGAAACGCTGCAGGCTTCTAGGCTATATCCGACTATCGCGAAATAGCCGTACGGGAAGAAGCGACGGTGGGTGAGGAAAGGTCATGGTCTGTATACTCGTGCATGAGGGGTTGTGTCCCTGAACTGTGCCTCGCACATCAAACGGAGAGGTTCCTGATGATGCATGTGCTTCATCTTCACAAGTTGGAGGAGGTGGTTCAGCACCTTGTTTCAGGGAAGTTTGGAGAAAATGGTCTGATGCTCCTGAATGGTATCAGCCCAGCTTCAAAACGAGTGAGAAACAGACGCAATTAATATCGGGACTGAGTGAGTAGTTTGAGTTGGAAAATAAGTTGCTGGGAGCGGGAATCCGCTCACATTTCCGTAAGCCGAGCCCGCGCTCTGGTAAGTCCAGATTCTCCTCCACAGCGGGATTGCGATCTACCAGATAGTACAGTTGACAAGATGGCAAAGTGATGATCTTCCAGTGGCTAGTGAACGGACGGTCGACTATCGGGTCTTGAGCGACAGAAGATGATCGCGTGGGTAGGCTTGGGAGGCCAATTGGTAGCAGCCCCCACCCATGATGCAGACTTCGGCGCGGCGCTTTCGGTCACTATTTGGCCCTGCACGCCGCTGTTCGACATGCTCGTTTCAACGATAGTTCAATAACCTATGTGGCAGGTCCATCGAACGATAGAGAAGTCAGTGTAATGGATCAGAGTCATGAGCTTTCGTTGATGGACTATATTTGTTGTCGCTGACATGGGTTTAGGTGACTCGTCGACAGAATCCTCCGACGTTTGAATTTTGCCAAGCCTTGGCATTCCTACCTGCTTAGTCAGGCGCAGAGTGATGCCGGATTGGCTCTAGGCGCGTGTAATATTCGGAGAAATCTTTGTCCTTCAGCAATTCGAAGAGCGTTGGGCTGGTCTGCCTCCGGCTATACTTATCACAGGCTGTGACCCCATGTGCACATCACACCATACAAAGCCACCCCTACACGTCCTCACTCCACCTACCGAGTCGGCGCTATCGCATAAAGTCCCCGTATGATTCGACTAAAGGTGCTTACTGTGGGTCCCGTATTCTGACTCATAGGTGTGGCCCGACCAACGAAACCCCAAAAGCGGTCAAGCTCCGGCGATACAAGATAATGCGCTCCGAAATGGCTCGTGGTTTTTACCCTGGAAATTGATGGGCTGGGCTGTGCTCTCCGCCAGCCTGTCACTTCATCTCGCATTCGCTTCCCTCTTTGCAAAGTCAGCATGAAAACACCAATCATAGCAGTCGGTGCAATGCTCTCCGGGCTGAAACGTACTGGGCCTGTTGTTCGCCCGCAGTCAGCCTGTGGTTCATATTATTGTCAGATTTTAATTGCTGCCTTCCAGGGTAATTTTCACCGCTCCTACTCCCAAGGCGGAGCGTATTCGCACTGCTTCCCACAAGCGATGCGTGCAACGTGCGCAAAAGGGTCACATCCATGCAGTCATACCCTCGTTCTCTCGAATCCTATCTGGTTTTACCTTTCTGACATTGCGATTGCTTGTGGCTATGATAAGGTGATGGGGCTATATAGACCCATCACCCTCTCCTCTCCATTCTAGGCAACCGTGATTTCTTAAAATAATCTCTGTATGTCGCAGAGGATCAAAGATATATTCTTCATTCTCCGCTTCCTTGTCTTTCTCAGACCCACCTCTAGCATCCAATTCAATTGACTTTCGTTCTCACTCCCTCTCAATTCTTCAGAAAACATACGACGCAATGGCCTCCCCAATGCTGGAAATCCTCCCCACCCTCCTAAAACGTGCCAATGATACAGTCAACAACACCCACACAGGTGACTTCGACCTTTGCGTCGACATCACCCCTGAATGTCCTGTCGAGGCCACAATCTACGGCTACTACCCAAACCTCGGCGCCAACGCCTTCTTCCTGGCCTTGTTCGCCGCCTGCCTCGTCGCTCACACATACCTCGGCCTCCGCTACAAGACATGGACATACCTAATCGCTCTCTGGTTTGGCTGCTTGGGTGAAGCCCTCGGCTACGCTGGTCGAATAATCCTTCACCACAACCCTTGGGACGGCAATGGGTTCGACATCCAGATCTGCTGCTTGATCATTTGTCCTGCATTCTTCGCTGCGGGCGTGTACTTGACGTGAGTCAACCTTTCCTTCAACTGGTCTTGAAGCACCCCGCTGACTCAGCAAATAGACTCAAGCACATCGTTATTGAGCTCGGCCCGTCCTACTCTCATCTTCCCGCTCGCTGGTACACCTGGATTTTCATCCTCTGCGACATCCTCTCTCTTGTTCTCCAAGGCGCCGGCGGTGGCATAGCCGCAACAGCTGATCATGGTTCCAACATGATCGACGTGGGCAACGACTTGATGATGGCTGGTATCGTCTGGCAAGTGATCACCTTGATCGTATTCGGAAGTCTGTGCACATCGTACGCCTTACGCCTCCGCTCGAACAAGAACAATCTCCCGCCAAAAGCCTATCAGCTTCTGCACACCACGCGCTTCCGAGCGTTCTTGGGCGGGCTAGCACTTGCTTATATTACCATCTTTACCCGATGCGTCTTCAGAATTGCGGAGATGGCGAATGGGTGGAAGAACAGCATCATGCAGGATGAGACGGATTTCATTATCTTGGAGGGCGTAATGATCGTCATCGCGACGCTGTGCTTGACGATCTTCCACCCCGGATTGGTCTTCCCGGAGATGCAGGACCATAAGCTCAAGGGATTGAGTGGGGTAACAGAACAAGAGGTCAAGGAGGTGCACCAGAGCAGCCCTGAGGATGGAAGTCCGTTGGGGTATGGGAGGAAGTGAGTTGAATTCTGATAGTCAGCCAATGGTGTCAGGTGAAAGGCGATGCTGTACATATTCATAACGGCGTTCATTGCGAGCGAGTAATGTTAGCGAGAGACGATCTCTTCTTACCACGGTCTCAGAATTAATGCATAGATAGAATATGTATGAATTTCTGTCACCGGATCTTCAATACGTCAGTCTAAGTTATCGCTGCAAGCAAATAAAGCCCTGCAGGGCCAGTACCAGATGTCGCGTCATAATTTATGATCAAATCCTTTGGTGTAGGACGTAAGAATACGAATACGGCACTGGACGGAATTCGTCTACTTCTCAACATCCCTTCCACCTCGCCTGCATGTACCTTTACATCCTTCGTTCAAACCCTTATGTTGTCACGCCCCCAAGGACCTATTGTATTGCACAAAGAATCCCCTGTAATGTCTGGGTGTGAGTGAATGTGTGATGTGTGAGATTGCGGGCGGCACCAAGGCCTGGTAATAACAGCACGGTTGAGACTCCAATTTTTCTTCTGTCTCTTCTTCGAAAAAGCTTTTTGGGGTTCAAGCGGATAGTTCGTCAGTCTGTTACATCTCAGACCTAAGTAAAGCCTCGACGAGAAGGATGCGGCAGCCACCTTGACGCCTGCAGCCTGGCTTAGTGTTCCGCTTCAGAACAACGGTCTAGAAGCCGCCGAATCGTCACCCTAATGCCACCTTCACACCATATGTATGACCCATGAACGCCACCTTACCTTGCTTGGGACGGTTTCTTAAAGGCATTGACTACCTATGATTGCCCTGAGTCAAGTACTTAATGTGCTGTCCGCCCCGAACCCAAAGATATGCGTGTGACAGCAGGCCGCCTGGAAGGCTAAGGTATGTCAAAGCCGTCCAGGCTTCGCTTCACCTATCATCTCTTAGAGATAAAGAATACCTCGACAAGCTCGCCCTGCAAGCTAACAGGCCGAAGATAGCCGGACGGACTCTCGGACTCCGTTTTGGCTGTAATGGTGCCGAATGAGAGGCATATAAACCAGCGTGAATGACTTCCTTCATGAGCCCAGAATGCAATTGAGGCATCTTATTCTCGCATAATCCTTTAATTCCAAGACAGCAGCAAATATGCATGTACAACAGTACCTCCTCGACCATTCCCAAATCCAAGACACTCTGAAAAGGATGGTATGTTTCCCTATCCACGCCCCTTTGCGCCCATCCCAGTCCAGCAGCACAGAAGTTAACCGAGAAAAGTACTACGGATTTGACAGCCACCAACTCGAGATCTGCCGAAAGGAAGCCTTCGCCTCAGAAATAGCCATCGACTACACACAAGTCTTCGGCGGTTCACCCGAAACCCATACCACCGATAGCATTGTGAAATCATGGGAGGGCCTATGGACAAAGATCACCATCGCGTCGCATGCTTTAAGGTGAGTCTCCCCCTTCTCTGTTCCTGACGCCGCATTCCCCCCGCCGCCATGACTCCCCGGTTTTATGCGCCCTAATATTCATCTTTCTAGTAATATCCTGCCCCAGCTCTCGCTCAATCAGTACCACGACGACAAGAAACCCGACGCCGTGCACGTAGATATGAACATCGACGTCTATCTCGTCAGGGACGAGCCAGATGGGAAACAGGTGACCGCGAATGCTAGAGCTAGAATGGCGATCGAAGTGGTGCGGCAAGGTACGAAAGAGGGCGAGAACCCCTGGCGAGTAAGCAAGATGGTTGTGCATAAGGTCTCTGCGGACGGTTTTGATACTTTCTTTCTTTGAGATCGACAGTTCTACTGATCTTGCTCTTTTTCTTTGAGGCTTCGTTTCCCCTCTCATCTCGGAATTACACGTGTCATGAACATCCCCGTATTCCTTCCTGCCATGCGACATCCACCTTCAGCTTCGTTACTTACGGTGCCTTCCCTTCGAAAGAATTCGAGAGGGGTTTTCCGTGCTCTCGCTCCGTGTTTGTAAGATCGGTTCCCGGCTGTGAGTTATGCTGGGGTGGTTTGCATATCTTGATCACGACCGCAAAGGAAGCTCTGAAAAGGAGATTGCGAGACCTTTATGACAACGAATTGGCTGCCCCATAATAAAGCATAGGTCTAGAGAGACTCGAGAAACGCATGCATAGACCAAAGAAGGACAGCCGCAATGAAAGCGCTTCGTATTGACCTTTTTTCGCGACGTATCCGCAGCCAGAGACAACAGACCAAGGCTCTGCTAACCAAGCGCAATCTCGTATACTAAAGCGACGTACATCATTCTCTTCATACGCAAAATCGTTGCTCCGCTACTTGCCGTTATATGAACGAGTCCGGCTCTTCGTCGTCGACTGGCTGATCATCCCCCGAAGCCGAATCATCCGCCTCATCTTCGTTCTCTGCATACTCGCTGTAGTCGCTGTCGTCAGACGAGGAAGCGGGATCTGGGCTGAATGTTTCGTTTCCATCATCTTCTTCCTCTTCACCAATAAGGAAATTCCCTATCAGATCCGCCGGATACTTGTTCCTCGCGCGACTACCTCTCTTGGCCTTGTTGTCAATGGTGTTACGGCTGGACTTGGCCCTCTTCCTCGCCGGCCCCTCGGCCTGCAATTTTTCCGCTTCGCTGTCGTTCAGAAGTTCAGAATACCACTTGTACTGACTTGCCTGGTCATCAAACACATCCCGCATGGCAATGGCGGCGTCTTTCACGTGCTCATCGTCACCATCTCCGGTCTTCTCCTTGTAGTAGCGAAACCAAGCGATGGCATTGTTGGCCATGAGGTGGATGTCTTGCTGTACGCTACGCATGTTTGTGTATCTACGTCGGGCGACGTTGATACGGATTGTGAGAAGGTCCATTGGCTTCTTGATGACTTCTGGGTAGTCATTGTAAGTGGGACCAATGATTCTCGCCAGTTCGTTGTAGCGGACTGGTTCGCAGAAGGCCGCAAATTTCATGTCGTTACACAGATCTTTGAGGAACCTGGGAAGCCACTGACTTTCTTCTGGCGTGATTGATTTTTTGCTAAGTTTAGAAAGCCTTTCGCCATCGTTTTTGCGACGCTGAGAAGGCGCTCTTTTGATAGACTTCCTTCCAAATGACCGTCTTGGAGTTGAAGGAGAAGGATTGCTGCCTCTGGACAAATTTGATTGCGGGATGAATGGTCGCTCCTCGCCCTGCTTGCGTTTCCTGCTGCCACTGCCAACCTTGGTTGTGTCTGATTGCGGCATGAATGATCTCTCCTCGCCTTGCTTGCGGTTCTTGATAGGCGACGTTGCTTTGTATATGGTGGGTGCGAATAAATCACTTGATGGCGTTGAAAGCCGCGGCGAGCAGTGTGTATGTGGCGAAAACGACCGCTCGGATGGTTGAGGCGTTGGAAATTGGTATGCGGAGCTGCCAATGGTCGGCGTGGTAGGCGATTGTCCTGAAGATGAAAGTGGGCTTGAACGGGGTCTTGAATGATGCTGTTCATTATCAGGTATCTTGGTGGAATAGATGAGACTGCCATCGGTGTCGTTGATGATGAGGCGGCGGCCTTCAAGGCTTGCGGCCGCCAGTCGTAATGGTAGTTCTGTCAAGTTATATTTCGTTGCCCTGCCGAAGACATGGATGACTATTGTCTCTCCTGGTAGTAGAACGTGATGTTCGATGTCATTGTACGTGATAGTCAAGACTTTACTACCAATGTGGTAGATATTTACGATACCCGACATTTTGAGGTTTTAGCTATATCAAACTCTCCCAGCTTGTAATTTTCGAGGCTTGATCACGCGAAAGTCGCTACTACTAGGTGCTTACACCATGTTGTAATGAACTTGAAGATCAAAAGCGTCGGTGTTGGTGTAGGATGGACTTAGGCAAAGGGGACTTTATATCATGAAAACATGACGAGGTTTGAAGCTGGTGGAGTAGCCCCACCTGAATCAAAGTGAGGTTTGAAAAGTGAATTGAATTGCAATCCGGCTTGTACGCTGCCAGATCGGGATTTCAGTCTTGATCGACAATTTGTATGCTCAATCGTCATTTTTGGTTAATGCTAGGACAATCAGGTCGACAATCGGCCATGTCGTAGGCTCATCGAGGGGTTTCCACAGCTCCCAATTTCGCCGCCTTGGCTCACTGCGAAAGCCGTCGTCGGTTCGGCGCCTGGAAGAGCGGAGCCACCGCATCAGCTGTCCTCACTGGACTTCCTATAGGTTGAGTCGTGAGGATATCTTCCATCGTTGTCTTCATCCGTCTCATCAGTGGAATCGTCCAATGAACTTGATGTGTCGTCTTCCGTCTCGGTGTCCCATTCCGCATAGCTGTTCACTGAAGGTGTACCATCATCCAAAGCACCAGGAAAGATAGGAATACTCCTACGCTTGAGAGATTGGCTCGTGCTACCCAAGGATGTTTCAGAGTTTTCATCTTCGTCCTCGTCATCGTAGTGTTGTTCGATAGCATCGTTGTAGCATTCGCGCATACTTTGCGCAGCATTTCGGACATCGATATCGCGTCTCGTGCCTCTCAGACGATTACAATGCCAGTACCAAGTAGCCGCGTTGTCTGCAATTAGACCAATATCCTCATTTATGTCCCCAACTTTTGCGTACTCTCCACAGTCAATTTTTGCCAGTATCGTACCAAGATCCATTGGATTCTCAACCACTTTGGGATACATCCGATATACCTTATCGTAAATTCTGCTGAGCTCTTCGTAGTCACATGGTTTTGCAAAGGCCTCGAGATGGTCCATCTCCACCATGGTGGCAATTAATCGACGATGAAATTCCCAATCCTCAGCATTCAATCTTCCGGTCTCGGTTGGTGCACTATTGATTGTTGTAGTGGTCGAGCCTACTTCCGTTTTGTCATCTTGTTGCTCTTGGTCTGGACGTTGTTGGACGAGAAGCTTCACCCATTTTGATGGTGGCGTGGGCACAACATTACTCTCCCCAAACTTCCTCTTCTGATTTGGCTGATTGAATATGGTCGGAGATGACATGATCTCGGGATCAATCTCGGGAATATGGCATGGAGATGGAAGCAGCGTTGTGCTGGTGCTTGCTTCCAACGTGCTCACTTGATTATCACTATGTACTTTGTTCCTGACGCCGTCGCTATGCGCAGAACCATGTTGTTGAACTCCCCTTTTTCCCAGCTCGAAATTGGTCGAGCTATCATGCGGGGAAGGGTCCGTTTGTGAGGATGTGCTTCGTGTCGTACCCAATCCAATGCTTCTGCTCTTCCCATATTTGCATTCGTAAATGAGTTGGTCGTTCTGGTCCTCAATCCTCAGGGGTCCACGGAGAGACCCAATGTCAATCTTTAATGGGAGATCATTGACGTTGTACTCCGATATTCCCTGGGGGCCATCGATCTTTAAAATACGAGAGTCTAGAGGAACGCGATGTTCAACATCTTGGTCGGTGATGGTGAGAAGTCTTCTTCCAACTCGGTCGATCTCAACCGTGTGTAACATATTGCTCATTCAGTAGAGCTTGATCCAGCCAGCCTCAAGTAAATGTATGACTCCTGATATTGAAGCAAGGATAAGGCTTAAGTGTTGGTTTGAGGGAAAGTTTACCTTCCAGACGCAGGTGAGGTCGAGAAGAGCAAGTTCACGGCCCCAAAGAGAAGCGACGTCAGCTATAGACACATCTGACACAGGCCAAGTCGGCCACTCTGAAAAGTTGAGCTTGTTGTGAAGAGTGAAGGAATCTAAGATACGAATTCTTACTATTTTGCTTACTTTCTGATCATAATATCAGGCGAGTCTGACACCTTGTTTGATGTTGCCATAGGAAGGCTAAGCTGCAAAAGGATGAGTCACTCGAAATTGAGCAAATTTCATCTTGATGCGAGTTGATTCATGGATCAGAGTACCTAGGCTGTGGAATTCTAAAGCGGGGGTCAAGATTGCTGCTGGTCAGGATTTCTTTAAGCTTTGATAGTATAGCGATGTCTTTTGTTGATATATCTCAATTGATCATTAAACCCTGCTTCAGGAGTGAATTGGTGATTTTGATTTGTTCATAATGTGCATGCTCGTCCTCCTGATGACCAAGTATTGTGGCAAGAATGGCAGGTGAGGCCTTATTGGACGATTTGAATTCTTTGCGACTTTGCGCAGGTAAAGAGTGCGATGGCAGGATATCCAGGCATCATTCCACGATGCGCACTCCTTCGATGACCAAGAGTGACAACGCTGTCAATTGTTCGACCAACAAAATCCAGCATAGAGTTGTGTGCTCCCTCAGTATAAATGATGACAGACAACATAATCCGGCAGCCTGCATTGCCTAAGCAGCGCGAGCTACCAAGGCATGACCATCACCGTTTAATTGTTTTAGAATAGCCCACTGCGGGAGGCAGCGACACGTGTCTTCATCGATACAGCACGGTGTTTTCACGCTGCTGATTCACTCAATAATTGTTTATGAGCATTCATTGCTTTCTTCGCATAGCCAGGCATATCTGGCCAGTCCGAGTCTGTGCCTTCAGGTCCCCCATCGAAGACCTCCATGGAAAACCAGCCTCGGAAGCCCGTCTTAAGAACGGCTCTCGTAAACTCCACGACCGGTAGATAGCCTCCAGCAAATGGCACAGGCCGTAAGCAAGAGCTCCATCGAGCCCTAGGACTCAGGCCGCTCTCATCTGGTCGAGACGGCATCCGCTTTTGATAGGCATCCGAGATTTGTAGTATGAAGATCTTTTCAGCTGGTACGGTAGCGCTCAACTCTGCCAGACTCTCCTGAAATCTGTTCTCTAGCTCGTCTCGTGATAATGATTCAATGACTCCTGAGTCTGTCGTAGGATCTGCCCATTCTCCTCCGCCGCTTTGAAAAGTGTCGAGGCAGAGGCCCATATTCAGTCTATCCACTCTCTTCACAATGTCCCATACATCTTGCCAATCTGGTGCGTGGGTTGACCAACACCAATTCTCGTACGCTAGGCGGAAGTTGTAAGGGGCAAGGAGCTCTGCAAGCTCTCTAAGGTCAGAAACGATGGCGTCGCGTGAGGTGTCGATGTCAAGGGAATCTGAAGACCCGACCTAAATTACTTAGCCATTAAATCCGAACATGCGTAATCAGGAGACGAACCTGCAGCATGTTGCATCCAATAGCCTCCATGATCCTGATCCAACCCTTGACCCGCGTGAATGCGTCTTTTCTCTCTTCAGACTTCGGCTTCCAGCCTTCAAAGTTTGAAAAAGGCTGAAGCATCACGATCTTCAATCCTAGTCCTTCACATAATCTCCTGACCTCTTGCCCTGCATTGCAAAGCACGTCATAGTCATGTGAATCCACCTCCTTGCCAAGGTTTCGAGAAGCGAAGGACAACAAGTCTGGGAAGGCCAGCTCTATGCCCTGCCATCCTGCACTTGCTATGGCCTCAAGTTTTGATTGTAAGGGGGTCTGTGGGGTACCGATTGAGGCTGTAGCGTAACTGGTGGGAATTGAAGCGAGTGATTCAGCCGACATGGTATAGCTGGAGCTGGGGGATCGAGAGGATGATTAATTCGACTGCAGAATCGTGGCCATTCCTGTTTTCAATCGAAGAAGGATCGAGGTGAGGGTTTCCCATTGCCATAGGACACTGCTGCAATTTGCAGGCGGACATCAAAGTTGTCGTCATGGTTGTTGTCGACGTCATCGCAATACAAGGGACGCGACCAAATCTTATTATTTCGACTCGGAGAAGTCATCAGTCTTTCAAGTATGACATCCTGAAGGTCACATTGCTTGACAGCGTCACCATCGTAGACTGAGCGCATCGCTTGCCTGGTTATATGTTATTGTTCTTGATCCACGTCATGGGAAACTCCAACGCGGGTCCCAACAACGATCCTATTGCCGTTGAAGCAACAAGAAGTCAACCTATAGCTGTGCTGCGGAGATGGGATCATGGCCTCCGCAATTACCACCCGGGAGACCTGTGGTCTACAGTCCTCATCTTACACGATGTCTTCTGCATGCGGAAGGTTGAGACCTTAGTGCTGAGTCCACGCCTATTGCACTGCTTTCCCTTGCCTGGAAACATGCATTTTCATCTCATCTCGCCGTTTGCAGGAGATATGCGAATCAATTGTATCTGCATCATGACTCTCTTCTCACATTCAATGCTTCGCGGTCATTTCAATATGCTTTTGCGCGTCCATTTCCAACAGAGTGGAACGCATTCCAGTCATCTCAAGGTTCCACAGCGGGTCTCATACCTTCCAGACCTTCGCAGAAAAAGCTTGAATCTTTTGACAGCTCGCCTCATGATCATTCAATAATGAAGCATGTGGTTCAGGAAGCCGGGGTCAATATTTTTGACGCGATTGTTGCAGAGCCTCGTCCTTGTCATTGTTGCACTTTCTCTCATTACAGGCCTCGGGCATCATAGACCAGGCGGCAATCCCCCCGGTCAAAGGTACTCTGACCGTCTCCAGAGCTATCTGTCCCAAAAGAAAGACACTTTTCCTTATATCCAAAAGAATGGACAGAATCATCCCTCAACTATCGAGGCAAAGCGTGTCTCTCCACGACAACTCCTCAAACGCGATCTCCCAGTCGATGTGACACGAGCGCCCAAGCTTCTGCATCAGAGTTGGAAAGATGCCAAACTCCCGCCCAAGATGCAGCGCTGGAGCACGACGTGCCGCAGAATTAATCCAGACTGGGAATATGTGCTTTGGACCGATGCAGACAATTTAAAACTGATCAAGACCCATGTACCTTGGTTCTTGCAAACGTACAAGGACCTGCAATCGGAGATCTTTCGAGTGGATGCCATACGAAATGTCTACATGCATGTGTTTGGAGGGTATGTTCCCGATCCTTTCTTTGGACGCATCAGTGCTGAAGTTGGAAAGTGTTTACATGGATCTTGACACGGAATGCTTGAAGCCGTACACAGACTTGTTCGAAAAATACAATGTCAGCACCGCGTCCTATGACGATCTTGGCACCACACTACCTTTCAATGCTACTAGACCAGCCGCTCGTAAAGCATTCCTAGGTCGTATGGGCACAGATGAAGGCAGCGAACACAGCATTCCAAATGCATGGATGGCTTCGACTCCAGGTCACCCGTTCTGGCTTCTACCGCTCGAGAAAATCAAGACCGGCTCCAATAGTGGAGGACAGGCAGAGTATGTCACCGGTCCAGCGGCTCTATACAAGGAGGTAGAGACATACAGGGTGAAATACCATAATGAGGAGAACGCGATCGATGAGCGATATGCTAAGAGCGGATGGGGGAAGCTGTACCCTGGTCATGCTACAGAAGGTATGGAGGTTCTACCATTTTGGGCGATCTACCCATATTCGTGGCAACGAGATGGCGACCCCTACAAAGAGTACTGCCTAGTAGGTCAGAATGCCTTTAATTCGACTAGATGCAAGGAGGTCGTTGGCACACAGGCATGGGGTAGTTGGAGTATTACCTATTGGAGTCATAGTTGGGACAATGAAGGTGGGCAGCACCTTGAAGGCCTAGGTGGCAAAAAAGATGATGAGAAAGATGGAGAAGGAGACAAAGATAAAGCAGAAAATATGTTGAAAGAGGAGAAGCAGATGGCCGATTTTCTCCACAAGGATTTGAGTGATGCGGAACAAGGTGGCAATGGAGAGGAAATTGTCCTGACCGATGCACATCCTTTGGATCCCGAAGAGGAAATACCAGACAAAACTGACGATGAAATTGAACGTGAGGTTGCTCAAGCCGAAATCGAGGCCAAGGAGAAAATTTTGTTATCCTCAGATGAAGCCTATCGCAATACCGTCCTGAACAAAGACCTCAAGGACCCGATGATGAAAGAAGCCGATGCCATCAGACTAAAAGACGAAAAGCTGCAGAAGTGGGTCGCGGTTCAGAAAGCCAAAGAAGGTCAGGGTAAAATATGGCAAGATCCTATCGCAGACAAGATGCTACATGATGAGGCTATGAGGAAGCAAGAGGAGCTTGACTCGAAAGAGAAAGCGCATATGGAGGAGCAAGCGAAGGAAGATAAGCAGAAGGAGGAAGAAAAGAAGAAAAGCGGTGGTAAGGAAGGTGACGATGAGAAGACGGTGCTTGATGAAAAGAAAGAGGATGGTGAGAAGGAGAAGGATGATGCGAAGAATGAGGGCGAAAAGGGGAAGGACGAGAAGAAAGAAGGCGAGAAGAAGGAAGATGAGAAGAAGGAAGACGGGAAGAAGGAAGACAAGAAAAAGGAAGACGGTGACAAGAACGGAGAGGAGGAGAAGAAGAAGGGAGACGGCGAGAAGGATGGGAGTGACGAGAAGAAGGAGAATGATACGGAAAAGAGTGACGAGAAGGAGGGAAACGATGAAAAGAAGGACGATACGAAAAAAGAGGAACATAATAAGGGTGAGGCAAGTGATGAGAAGGAGAAGAAGAAAGACGAAGAAAGAAAAGGTGATGGGGGGCAGATTAAGGAGGGATCGAAGGATTCGGGTAGTAAAGCTGAAGAAAACAAAACGGAAGAGAAGAAAGTGGATGAAAACGAAAAGAGCAGCAAGGACGAAACGAAAGAGGACGACAAAGGCAATATCAAGAGCAAAGAGCAGCAGAGCGAAAATGGAAACAACGACGAGCACAAGGAGCAGGCTAGAAAAGCAGATCAAAAGGATGAAAAAGAGGCTGAAGAGGGCAAGCAAGATCGAAAAGTTGAGGACCAGAAGAGCCACAATAAAGATGAGGCGAGCAGTAGGAAGACAGATCAATCGGACGAACCAAAAGAACCCAAGAACGACCACGAGCAGGAACAGTCGAAACCCGGCCACAAGAATGATGCTGAATCGGACAAGGAAGATCAAGGGAAATCAGCGGGAAATAACCAAGATGCAGAGCCCGAGGATGCAAAGCAGGAGCACGACAAGGAAGAAAAGAATCCAATTCATGTTCAAGGCAACGATAAAAACAAGGCTGAAACCGAAAACGAGCATGATAAGCCTGGCCGGAGTGGTGGCAAGGAAGTAGAAGAAGAAGAGGGGAATGCAGTCTCTGACTTGGCAGACCGTTCAGAAGATCAAGAGCTTTTTGAAGACGACGAAACGGATACTGGAGAACAAAAAGATGGGAAAGAGATCTTCTCTTCTCAAACTTCTCCTGGAAATAGGCCCCCGGACAATGAGCCAAAAAGAGGCGAGGAGAATAGAAAGATGCAGCAGAAATTGTACCAAGATGCTGTGAAAGCGGAGCAAGATAAAGTCATACACTACAAAGAAGGACTCAAGAAGGAAGCGGCAGATGAAGAGAAAGCTGCAAGAGCAAGTAAAGTTCAATCAGCTGAGAAAGCTGAGCAGACCAGGATGAATGAGGCGGCGAAGGCCAACTCAAAAGCCAGAAAGGAGAAGGCCAAGGCTAAAGCAAAGACCAAGCCCGCAAACCCAATCGAGGAACCCAATCAGTCAACCGGAAGCAGCAATGAAACAATTTCGGATGTGGATGAAGGGGAGAAGGAGAACAAGCAGTTGACGAAGCCTTCACGACCATCAGCCAAGAAGGAGAAGCAACAGCACTCCTCTGAGCCTCAATATGATAGTAGCGGCTTTCTCACAGAAATCCTAGGTACCGATCAACCAGAAGAAGAAACCGAGACTTTTCTGTACAAGTATCAGCGACCAGGGGAGCCAGATCCGAAGGACGCAGACGAAGCATGGGCAGCAGCTGTAGCCGCGGCATTCGATCACGGCAAAGCTCCACCAACGAAGAAGCCGCACGTGGAGGACGAACTGTATGTGGATCCGGATGATCCGTGGGGGCCGGAAGATATCGAGAGAACGAATGGGTATGGTGCTGGTGGGTGATTATTAGGAGACTGCGTCTAATGTTGGGATATGTTGGGTTAGGTGATTTCTTATTTCATCCGTTGTAAAGTAATTGGGCTTGATTTCAATGCATTAGGGATATTTTCGGCGACAAGCATGTAGAACCATCATTATCGATTCGATATCAATCACTTCTTGAGTCTTGCTCTGATAGAGGTTTGCTTCTGACTCTAGTAATGGCTACAGACAGATATATAATTAATTCCGAGAGGCCGTTCTAGTCGACCGGAGAGTCACGAATACGTCCTTGCGTGCCAAACTTCACACTTGCTTGCTTCATTACAAAGCGAAGCAGCGCACACCCAATGACGAGCCGCTCACCGCTACATGCTTTTTCTCAACCGTGAGATGTGACGCCATACTAGTGCTGCACCATTGGAGTGCTACACGGAAAGGTCCGAAGATGTACCCTCTTCAATTGACATATGAGGGGCTTGCGAACCCTCCCTCCGTAACAATGATCGAGAACGATTGACCAGCACGAGGACCCACATCTCGTCCCTCATCATGGTCTCTGGTACAACCACCATCGAGCTACAGCCAAGGGCACCTGAAAATGCTGTTCTCCAGCACTCTAAAGAGCAATTGCCTCTACATGAGCCGCCAAAAGAAGACCACAGACTTTCTGAAACCCAAACCCACGATCCAGAGAACGCAGTCGAAGCTCTCCCAAGGTGGAACTATCCCCGCCAGAACATCTGGCGACTGGCATCGATCTTCTTCGCCTTCATCAACTTCGGCATGAACGATGCCTCTCTTGGCCCTCTCCTACCCTATGTAAACCCCCTCAGTCCCACTAAACCAATTGGCAGCTAACAACCCCTAGATCCAGGAAGACTACTCTCTCAACTACACCGTCGCCTCCCTCGTCTTCCTCTCTCCCTTCGTCGGCTACATTGTCGCCTCCTTAGTCGCCGACCGCCTGCACCTCCGTTTTGGCAAGAGGGGCATGGCCATCTTCTCCCCCATTTCCCGCCTCCTCGCCTACGTGGTCATCGACGCCCACCCGCCCTTTCCCGTAATCATTGTCTTCCTCTCCTTCGCAGGATTCGGCAATGGGCTGCTTGATGGGGCGTGGAACACTTATCTCTCGGAAATGGATAAAGCCAACGAGCTCCTCGGATTATTGCACGGGTGCTACGGGGCGGGTGCGGTGATTGCCCCGTCGATTGCGACGGCCATGGTAGTGAAGTATGGGCTGGGCTGGTGGCAGTTCTTTTATATCATGACGGCCTTGATGGTAGTGGAGTTGGTGGTCTGTACGGCTGCGTTTTGGGAAGAGACGAGTAGGGTTTACAAATTGAAGAGTCGGAATGATACGGATGAGAAGGGGATGACGAGACGAGCGATGAAACAGAAGACTACGTGGGTGGCGGCAATCTTCTTGTTTGCATATATGGGGGTTGAAGGTCGGTTGACCATCTCAGCGAGTGCATGTTGACAGAGCTGATGTGTGCAGTCTCCACTGGAGGATACATCGTCATTTTCATGACTCAGGTCAGACATGGGCAACCGTTCTCGTCCGGCCTCACAGCGACTGGGTTCTGGCTTGGCTTCACCGTCGGCCGTGTCGTCTTAGGTTTCGTCACCCCCAAGATTGGTGAACGCCTCGCCGTTGTCATCTATCTCATCATCGCTATCGGTCTTGAACTACTCTTCTGGTTGGTCCCGCAGTTCATCATCTCCGCTGTTGCAATTGCTCTCGTCGGCTTCTTCATCGGACCTTTCTTCCCTGCCGCAGTCCTGATGGCCTCGAGGCTACTGCCAAAGGAACTTCATGTGGCAGCCGTCGGGTTCGCTGCTGCATTTGGTGGTGGTGGAGCCGCTTTGTATGTCTTGCCCCTCGTCACTCCCACGCAGCTCTACAGGTTACATTCGCTTGAATTACTAACCCACGTAGACTTCCTTTCATGGTCGGCGCAATCGTCCAGGGATCAGGTGTGAAAACCTTACAGCCTATCATCCTCGCCTTCCTTGTAGTGCTCTTAGGCATTTGGTTGCTCTTCCCGAAGTTACCAAAGCACTCGCATGAACGATGATTGATAGAACCACCATGACAGTCCTCGCAATACACGAAGACATCCCAGAAGCTTTGCATCGAATTCTCAAACCTCACGTCTTTCGTTTCTCTCAGCGAAGAAGATTCGATGCTGTTTCTACTCCCATTTCTGCATCGCTCGGTTACTTAAAACCCCCTTTTCAAACGCCCCTTCCTTATTCAACTTCGTTGTATGAGACCACGGTTTGGTCTCGCACTCTTGTTTCACCACCTCGGCGAAGCAAGTACTCCAGACCTTTCCCCCAATCTTTCTGGGAAACTTCTCACAGACTTCAGCCACGAACTCGTCGTGCAGTAACTCCTTCCTACAAGAAGGCTCACAGTCAGTCCCAATCCAGAAATCCCATCAACGCCACCAGTCGGCAACGAGACTCTCGAGCGGTGCAACGACTATGACGAATGTGTGACGAAGCGGGGACTCGACAAACTCACCGCAAGCCCAGATTATCAAGCACGGTAGCAATCTGCAGCAATGCACCCACTAGACTCAAATTTCCCTCCTGCACAATGATTTGAATGTCAGCAATACCCTCAGGCGAACAAGCGGAGGATTGACAGCCGATATGATCTCTCAATTCCGAGCCATAAGTAGCATAGTGGAACGGATACGAACCTCCCCAATATCCTGATGCCTCATCACAGCCTCAGCCACACTCTCCGCGCAATCCGTGTCTACGTCTAATTCTTTCAATACCTCCAACACGATGACCCCGCCCCGGAATTCAAAGCTCAGCCGCGTGGACGTTAGATTCTTGGGCGTGGTCCCAATATCATGAAGAAGGGCGGCAATAATAAAATTTGTCTGTGCTTGAGGAGGCAAGGCAAGGTGCGTGAGATAGAGGTGGTGGATCGCTAATCCTATCGATTATAAGGATAGGCTCTAGAGGGTTGATTGAGAGGAATTACCCCAGTGAATCACGCGCATGGAATGATTGAACGTTTCTTCCGGCAGCTCTTTCTTTGCGTACGCAAGAACCGAGGACACTAGTGGTTCTGAGAAGGGAAGCGCGAGGGCAGAGGGGGATAATGAGGGCGGAGAGCTCTTAGGGTCCAGGTGAGTAAAAAGGGAGGAGAGATCGCGAGAGACCGCGGTCAGACCCCAGGCTGTCAATTGGTCTGAGGGAGTTGAGGACATGGTAGTGATGTGATAGGAGGATGTTGAAGGCTATGGAAGTGGAGCCAACGAGTATAAGAGGATTGAACAGGGAACGTGAAGGAGGGACGAAAAGTTTCGTCATGGCAGCGGAATTATTAAGCGTGAGAGGAAATGGTACAGTAATCAAGGCCAAAGGCAAAGTCAGACGATAATTCATCTCCGAGGGGTTACTTGTCAAGAGGGCCGGGCAAAGCCTGTTGCTTGATGTTAAGCTTCAAATGCTGTTCACCTAATCGGCTTCTTCCAACCAGGAGAAAACCCAGGCCATTACTTCGCGGTGGATATATTTTCCGGAGCATAATTTTCCCGGAGCCAGTTCGCGAGCATTGCTGATGATTTTTCGTGGATCAATGGCAACAGCGACGAAGCTCGCACCCGTCCCAAAAAAGAATGAAGAAGACGAGTCATCCCTACAACGGACGCTTGGAGCCTCACAACGGCCACCAGGAGGTCGTCCGCCTGCCTACGTCGATGTCTCTTTAGCCTTCTCCTCGTCCTTCCTTGCTTTGTCAAAATTCCTCTTCAGAGCAGTTCGCACAAGCCAAGCTGCAAAACCCTCTAAATGAAGCGCGTCGCGGATCCTTTGTCGAGTTTCGTCATCTTCAGGATCCTGGTTCTGGTCGAAATATTCTCTGAGCTGTCGGATGGCAGGAGTTGCGTTGGCGGCTTTCACTGGAACACTGAATAACAATCCAGACACAGGGGATGAACATTGACTGCTTTCCAAGCATCATAGTAGTCCGCCGTCAACTCCGTCTTGCTTCTTACCACATGGACTTTGTCACCAAGTTTGACATTCATTATTGTATGAACATATAGGGTAGAGTCGGCTTGGATGTCAGAGCAATATCTACGCGGTCGCAGCCTCATGGATACAGCTTGATGGGGGCATCTAAAAATAGCTGATTGGCATCCTCTTGCCCCAATTGCGAAATGGCCATTCCTCTTTTGGAGGTAGACTGCCACACCAGATGCCAAGCGATTGTCCTTGACTGGTCTCGGTGGCGTGCCATGAGAGGCTGTGACAGATTTACGATCACGAACGGGCTCGGGTTCCAAAGCCTTGCCGTAAACATCAGTCACTTCAACATTTGATAGACAAAGACATTGTTGGCGGAGAAAGAAACAAATTTTGCATTGCGACCGTAAAAAAGTAAACAAATGCCGCTAGAACCCCTGAAAAACAACGTCATTCGTTGATCGCAGTTTCACGGCCCAGAACGCTATCGACTTTTACCTTGAAGAACCTCCATCTACTTCCTACTATTCCTATAATCCATTCAAGCACCTTCATTGCGCCCAAAGACCAAAGACCACATCCTCAAGCCATCACGGCCCGCATTACATCCGCTGACTTCCCCACCATCTGTCATCCATCCATTCAAGGCGAGTGCGGCTTAGACCGATTACGCGGAGGAAGAGCTAGTCCTCCCAAACAATCGACTTCCTCCATGATACCTCGATAACAGCCCTTGAAAGCTCACCCGAACGAACCCACCGTCCTCCACATCCTCCCCTTTCACTCCTACCCTTGCGCGCCATGGCAAAGATATAGGACTCGCCATCAGCCGCTCCGCCACGACCCGAGTCCTTTCACCCTCTCCATTCCGCCCTCAATCCTCCTACAACCACAATCATGGACTTCAGAAACCCTCATCCCTCTGACCCTCAACTCCTCTACGCCCGCGCCGACGTTCACGGCACTGGCGACAGCCGCCCTCCTGTCTACAAAGCCATCGGCATCTCTCTCGCAATAGCCTCTGGCCTCTTCATTGGCACGTCCTTCGTCCTGAAGAAGACGGGCCTCCTAAGAGCCAACATCAAATACAACGAAGAAGCGGGCGAGGGCTATGGCTATCTCAAGAATGCCTTCTGGTGGTCCGGCATGACCCTTATGATAATCGGCGAAATCTGCAATTTCGTCGCTTATGCTTTCGTGGATGCCATCCTGGTGACGCCGCTGGGGGCGCTGAGTGTGGTGATCACGACTATTTTGAGCGCGATCTTCTTGAAGGAGAGATTGAGTTTTGTGGGGAAGGTGGGCTGTTTTTGCTGTATTATTGGGAGTGTGGTCATTGTCATGAATGCGCCCGCGCAGGCTAGTGCGGCGAATATTCAGGAGATGAAGCACTTTGTGATTGCGCCGGGATTCTTGAGCTATGCGGGTCTCGTGATAGTAGCGAGTACGTTCGTGGCGCTTTGGGTGGGGCCAAGGTATGGGAAAAAGAGCATGCTGGTATACCTCACGATTTGCAGCTTGATCGGGGGTTTGAGCGTGGTCAGTACGCAGGGTTTGGGTGCAGCGATTGTTGCGCAGGCTGCTGGAAAACCGCAGTTCAACCAGTGGTTCTTATATGTGCTGCTGGTGTTCGTGATCACGACTCTGGTTACGGAGATCATATACCTGAATGTGAGTACCAAAGGAGAGAATGCTTTGATGATGAAGCTGACGCTTGAACAGAAAGCTCTCAATCTTTTCAACGCGGCAGTCGTCACGCCTACATACTATGTCTACTTTACCAGCGCTACAATCGTCACATCAGCCATCCTTTTCCAAGGCTTCAAAGGCTCGCCGACTTCCATCATCACAGTCGTCATGGGCTTCTTTGTCATATGCTCAGGAGTGGTGCTGTTGCAGCTATCGAAATCAGCAAAAGACGTACCAGATACAGCAGTGCTCAAGGGCGACATTGATCAAATTCGAACAGTCGCTGAGCAAGCAGAACCAGAATCAGAACCCAAAGCGGACGCAATCCGCGGCGCTGCAGCAATCATCCGCCGCTTCTCTCAATCGCGCCAAAAGATGGAAGCAGCAGAAGCCAAGCGTGTGCACGAAGACCGCATGCGCGACCAGATGGAACCCATCGGCGAAAACGAGACTGTTGAATGGGATGGTCTTCGGCGGCGAAAAACCGTCGTAGAAGGTCCAGGCAGTCTTCGCCGACAAAAAACCATCCACCCTCCCCTTGGCATGACACATTTCCCCGACGACGACTCGAACGATGACCCAGAATCCCGGCCCTCCTCCACCGACGTCCATGGTGGCGGTGTCTTTCACGGTGGCATATTCGACTCTTTCCGGCGGCACAAGAATCCCCGCAAAGACTCTCTTCCCGCCCACACACGCACCGTCCACTCCACCCAAACCTCCTCCCAAAAACGCTCCTCCCTTCCTCAGCGCCCCCTCACCGAAATCGTGGTCTCCCCAAAAATGGAAGACACAGCCTACCACCCGCAAGGCACAGACAACATGGAAATGACAGGCCATGTCTACGGCCTCCCAGGCACCCTCCGCCACGTCGACGACACCCCCAACGTCTCCCCTGGCACTGCTGCACGAAATAATCGCCCGATCCAGTGGGCTGAGCAGTCGAAACCTATTTCCTCCTCAGCGAGCACCCTGGCTCCTGTACCACCCCCGCATCAGGCTGCAAAACGCCAATTTTCTTTCCAGAACGTGTTCCATAGGAACCGTGGGCCTTCGACCGACGGGGCGGATGAAGTTACCACGACTGTGTCGCCGCCACGAAGTCCGCCCAGCACGAGCCATTCGCACATGTCCTTCAATTTCGGGAATAGACTGCGCAGCCCGACGGTGGGGAGTGGGGGGAGTACTAAATACCCTGTCAAGACTGTTACCGAGGAGGAGCAGATGGGGTTGGTGAAGGGTGACTCGAATATTTTGGGGGAGGAAGAGAGGACGAGGGGCAGTTATAGGGATGGGTATGAGGATGAAGGGGAGGATAGTGATTTAGGTGCGGGTGGGGCTGGGGGTGGGGTTGGGGTGGGGCGAGGCCGTATTGCGGAAGAGACGGAAACGGAGGATAGCGAGAGCAGCGAGGGGAAAGAGGAGGAGGCGAGGGCGGGTGGGTATAGGAGGGAGTATGACTACGCTTACAGAGGGAGAGAGGATGGCGATGATAAGGGTGGAGGTAGTGGCGGAGCAGGAGGGGGAGGGGGGAGTGGAAGGCCGGCGTTCATATGAGCTGGGGAAAGACGCCGGGCGTAGAGGTGGAGTAGTAATGAAGTCGATGATGCATTTTTGGGCGGAAGCACCTCGTTCGAGTGCACAGTTGGATTAGCGGGCGATGAATATACTTACATATACGTATGGAAACTAGATTCGGTTCGAGGAACGTGTTCAGATCATTGTTTGAATACGAGTGGTATCTAACTTGCTCGAAACGGGCGAGGAAGCATATACATGCCATACATATCATGAGGTTCTGTGCTCATTGTTATGTTCCACTTCTCGAAATGAAGCACAGCACAACCTAACGCCGCGGACTGTAGCCCCTCGTATCATATCATATCGTATGCAAGGCATATCGTCCCTCATTACATATCCATATCATGACACCGCCCGTCCCACCCCATCCCACCCCATCCCGTCCCATCCCATGCAATCCTCCCAAACAACAATCCACCAAATTACGCCATGCGATCAAAACCCCTCCCCAACCCCACCTCATCCCACCTCATCACCGCCCCATCTGCGGTTTCCGCGCCATATTAACCGCAGGCGGCGGGCCATCGTTATCCGGATACGGCAACACCGTTTGCTGCTGGTGTACGGGATGGGAATGGTATCTTCTAGGCCCCTGTCCGCCATGCCCTCCCTGCTGCATATTGATCGGCGTCTTGGGCGGTAAAGGTGGTGCTTCCGTCCCCGCCCCCACCCCTGCACCTACACCTGCACCTACCCTGCCACTGTCGTATTCGTTGCTACTTCGAGGGGGAGGCGGTTGGTATAGATATTTATCGTCGCCGGATTGGGGTTGGGGTTGAGGGTGCGGGTGGGGGTACTGGTCCGAGGCTTCGATCACGTATTTATCGTCTTGGGCGAAACCCTGCGGGTAGGTGAGAGGGCGGGGGGAGGGGGTGGTGGCCTCCTGGGCGGGGTGGAGCGGAGGGAGGGACGTCGTCGGTGGGGAGTTCGACTGCGAATGCTGATGGGGGCGTGTAGCCTGTGTTGGTGTTCTGGGGAGGCGGGGGATTGTTATTGTCGAAGCTCTGATTCGCGCGCTGAATTTTCGCTGCGATTTGGCGCCGCATGGCCTCTACTTTCGCCATCTGGATGGCGCCGTTGTTAAGCATAACTTTTGTGGCGGGCGTGTTGAGGTAGGCTTGCGTGTTGTTGCTTATGTCTGCTAATCGGTTCCATTCGTTCATGCCGAATTCGCCCACGCCTACTTCGACATTTAGGCGGAGGTAGTTGTCGGGATTCACGCTGCGTCTGGGGAGGTGGATCGAAAGCATTTCTTTGTGGGTCTTTTCGCAGCCTTCGATTTTGGCGATGAGTTTTCGCTTTGCTTCGGCGAAGGAGCCGAGTCCGCCGGCGAAGCCTTCCCACCATTCAGATTGCTGGAGATGGGTGCCGCCTGGTCTTTTACCGGTGCCGATGCTGAGGAGTAGGCCTACTGACTGTCCCGGCCATTCGTTTGAGGTAGCTTCTTCGAGCATCTGAGGTGCAGGGTTGTAGGTGGGCGATTTGTCTGAGTTGAGCAGGCCGTAGCCTTCATCTTGGAATGTTGAGGTGCCGACCCTGATTTCTTTGAAAGCAAGCTTCGTTGCGCATGTTGCTCGACCAGCTTGCCATATCGTACAGTCTGGCTCGACCGCTGGTTGTGTCCGAGAAGGGTATGACCGGAGGAGGATGCTTGTACCGTGCCTTTCTGATTGCCCTTTCAGCACGGCTGTGACAGCTCTATCATACTGTCAGATAAATTACTCCTTCAAGTCCATTCGGATACTCACGTCTTGCATCTCCTCTCTCTCCTCGTGTCTTCCAATGAAGCATTCGGATTCCCCAACGACGAGAACGCCTCCGAAGAGAAACCGCTAAAGTGTCTTGAATTCGCTGTCGTAGCACTCGTCGGACTCCGCTCCATCCCACTTCTCACGCTCATCGGCCTATCATAGCTTGCAGGTGTCATCGGCATATCTTTGTCTTCATACTCCTCAGCATCCTTCTCATGCTCGAATGTCCTGACACAAGCCCTAATCGCATCTTCCAAGAGCGACGCCTTGAACAACGTAGACCGATACGGTATCCCTGCTATTGTCTTGTCTGTTTCAAATACCTTCCGCGTCATTTGTACGTACACCCTCATACAGTCTTTCGTATTCATCCGTAATCTTCCCAGCATTATGGCTATCAACCCCCCCGTCCCGGTGCCGCCTATCAAGTCGAAGTAATCGCATGGTTTCGGTATTCTGTCTGGTTCTGGAGGTTCGCCGTCGTGGCTCTCGGTATAGACTTTGTGCATGAAGTCATGGAGGAGGATGAGCATGGAATAGCCTCTGACCCCGCCGCCATCTGTACGGCGTCAGCCATGTCCTCCATCGATTCTTGAGCATCGTGCCTACCTAAAGATAATATGCGCAACGGTGTTCCTTTGGTTGTGTCTCTTCTTCTCAGGCTTGAGCCGTCCATGATGTGTTTGCGCTGTGATTTGGCGATCCGAAGCGCAACCTCCTCAAGGGTGGGGTGTGCTCATACGCTGTGTCGAGATCGCAGCCGATCGCCGAGATGGGGTGATACAAGTCGTACAAAGTGCGTTTGTATCTCTTTCTGTACTTATTGCGAGGCTCTGCTTATGTGTGATCTCTAATCCAAAAGCAATTCACGTGGTGCGGGTGTAGGCAGCTGATTAAGTACCGATTCCCTTCTTATCGATAAGGCGCAATTCTTGTGATGTATTGAGGCCTTCTCACTCATGAAGTATTCATCAACTTAGGAGGTGATATTCAGCAGGCATCTACAAGCAATAAGTATGGGCGTCTTCAGATGAAATTAGGCCCAAGAGTGATGTCCGATCATTCGCAATGATCGATGGCGCTTGCCAAGCCACGATTTTCGCGGGGACTCGTCGTCCGGTGTGGCTATGCTGAAGGACGTTGATGATTCGATAGTTCGGGATGGTAATGCTTTTGTACCTGATTGACATTCGACAGCTCGGAACTGACGCAGCAAAGAGCGGATATCAGGAGGGAGTCCCTGCCGATCTTTCTATTTGTGTAATATCTTTCCAAGCAGCCGGGACGGTGAACGTCCACAGGTCCTTGCTTCGGATCGAATTAGTGATGGCGAGGCTTGAAGAGTAGGTTGATATGATGTTGAAAATTAGCATTACTTCTATCCGTCTATATTCTCGACTTTAGGAAGCCTCTATGATTCTATCTCGATTCATTCCCACTCCCAACATTTTATTCATCAACGAATCTTGCCGTACCTGACACTACGACCCAATGACAGTGAAAGCACAACTAGCTATATGCCCGTCCCACGCCACAGCTCCAATCGTCTGTCTGACACTGGTCTGCCCCTCCTTCGCCAACAGCGCAAGGGTCGTCATTGCCTGCTCTCCCAACGATCCAGGGCAAGCCTTCTGACCGGCGGTCAACTCAAAGTCGGTATTAACATATATAGTCGCACCGTTCGAAGCCTGAGTGAACCCATCCTTGACGTTTGCAGACCCGGGAAGCTTGAATTGGTTTCGGAGTGACGAAGCAGCACTGTTCATGCCCGTCTGCTGAGTCTCCGTCGCAACTTTTTTGCTCAGGTAGTAGATGATCAGCGCACCTCCCGTGAGCTGGCCGATGTTCAATTCTTGGTTGGGGAATTTGGCATCGAGAGAGGCATAATTTTCGTAGCCTAGTGGGTAAAAGAGTGGCGTGAAGCCTGAGGCTACGGTCGAAGACGGAAGGGTAAATTCTGAGGTGTCTTGTGGCCCAGCGGAAATCTTCGAGAGCTGTAGGGATGAAGCTGATGAGCGGGCGGAGGTGAAGTCTGCGTCTGGAAATTGTTTGGGATCAGGGTTGTGGGCGGGGATCAAATCGGTGAGCAGAGAGTTGGCTGTAATAAGCTTGGGAGTAGATAATGGTTGTTGCGGTGCTGGGAGGGCGTGGGTTTGTGAAATGAGGGTGGTGAGGAGGGATAGGAGGGTCATCGGGAGGGCGTGCATTTTTTCAATTGATTCAAGAAGATTGAAATGATGTGGTGCTTAGATTGCTAGAGGTTTGCTGCTCGCTTTGCACGTTGTTGGTATGGTGGTTGGCTTTGAATAGTCTCACTGCTTGAGCAAGACAAAAGGTAGGTGTCGGAGGGTACATATACCACTCCATCTCCCCAGATGCTCAGACTCACGTACGAGGTCATCGATTGTTGTCTCATGGGCTTCCAATTTCTCCTTTTCGCGAAACGTCAAAGCCGAAAGGCGCAGTGCCTCAGCGCAAGTGTTGGGAGAAAACACCAGGATACTCGTACCTGGGCATCTGGCCATCATTTTCGTGGTTGTTTACTTACGTTATTCTTGAGCCATTGTGTCATTAGTCTCAATTTTGGCTCTTTTCCGCGATTCGCCAAAGCGCAAAGGCGCAAGCATCAATTGCCTTGGAAGCTTTGGCGCATATCCACCAATGAGAGAGCCTGACCAACAAAGGCATATCAATATGCGACTGGCTTAGACAGTGGTAATTTGCGCCAAAGCCGTGGACACTTGTTACTGCCAGTTGCAAAAATAGAAATAAGACTGTTTGACATAGGACAGAAATTTAAGAGGTGGGCGGTGCGAAAGCCAAAAAAGATTATGCAACGAACGCCAAAGCGTGGAGAAGTGTCTCACCTAATTTTGTAGGGTCCAGCCAGGTCGGTCGCATGAATATGTCAATTCTCAGCCTCCCCCTGTGGATCTGGCCAAATGTGTTAACTGACAAAGGCCCAGTGTTGCGCTTTCCCACGGTTGGTGTTGTTGAGTACTGATTAGGCATCGCCTATTCGTTTGGCCTACATGGTCCTTGCTCATTCCCCTGATACTATAATCGGGATGACGGCTCGGGAGGTAGAAGCTTGTCAGTCCTTTCTTAGAATGACGAAGACCAGATCGATCGCCCAGCTGGGCTGTTAACGACGTGAGAGTGACTATATCCTCACACTGTCCGACATGAAGATCTACTCGGAGGATGGAAATGCTTGGAGGTCAAAGAAATCAAGCAATAAATAGACTGAGACTGTTGCGATAATGAAGTGTAGTATTATGCAAAAGGCATAGCTGTGCAGGACACAGGAACGTACAAAAGAATTGAAGACCTATACCTCCCTAACGTACAAGCATACATATTTGCCGCCCAATTCGTGAATTACCCAACAAGTGTCCATAGGTTTCGTCAATGGAGGTCGTAAATTTGTCATGAATCCTGGCCGTAACATCATGGATGTAGCCGTTCAGAGAATTGGGGATGCCGAAGCCCCAACGGCTTAGCGGAAAATAAGAGAAGGTTGTAAGACCTTTATGCTTGGGTATTGAGAAATCGCAGGCTGGGTATATGGGATGTTGTTGTCGTAGAAAATCAACCTCCAGTCTCTCCCTTGCAGACGTCCCCTGACTGGCTTCAAAGGCAAAGGCAGGCAAGCAGACGACTGCGCAAGACTTGCAGGCCTAGATAGCGTCCAGTCCACTTAGTAGCTCCATCAGGCCAGCAGCAGCGGCACCAATTCCGATGCCTCTCTTGATGTTCCGGCTTGCATCCTTCTTGTCTCGGACGCGATCGGAAGGTCGATCCCTGCGACCTCCTGTGCTCTCGTAACTACTCCGATTGCTTCGATCATGCTTAGGCCTCCCCGATCGTCCATCAGCTGAGGGTACGTGAGAAGGAGGAGGCCCAGGCTGACGTGCCTGCTGCTGAGGAAAGAATTGGCCTTTCTGCATTGTGGGGCTAGTTGCTGGACTATATGGGCCTGGATAGTATTGTTGCGGTACATATGGCCCTCCCTGAGGCGGTCGCTGGGCTGGACCTGCTGGGCTGGTGTAATAGTGATGGGGTGGTGGAGGCCTCAGACTTGGACCTGGAGGATGGTGACCTTGTTGGGGATGACCCTGCCAACCTTGAGTGTATACAGGAGCCGCGGCTTGTCTTGGAGGATATGGCACTCCACGGACGGAGGCTTGCCGTACAAATTCCTTCTCCGGTGGGCTGTTCCTGGGTCCGGATGGACCTCCGACAGGACCTCCAGCATATGGACGCCTTTTCCGATCATACGAGCTATGAGAAGGGGCTTCAGGACTGCTATTACTGCTGGATTGTCGATGCCCTTTATGACGTGATGCAACAGGCGAAGGCAGCTCGGAAGAGTCGGAGGAGTCATCGTCAACATTGCGAAGAATGTGACGGCCATCTGTAGATCGTCGCGGGCGATGATCATCTTCATCATCATCAGATTCGACTTTGGCTTGTTGCTCTTTGAAGCGGAGCTTCTTCTTAACTCCATTGAGTTTTGGGCCCTCGATGTATTTTCCTCGTGGATGTTCATCAGAGTCATCAAATTCAGATTCAGTTGTATCATCCTCGTCATCAGATACGCGAGCTCCGTACTTCCTGGGCTTATGGTGGCCATGTCCATTGGTGATGGCACGCGCGCCAGGATGGTTCATCTGTTGTGGATATTCTGGGATTGTCCACTGGGTTAGGAGGTGATTCACAATATCTGGGACGTGTGCCTCCAAGGTCCGGTTCTCTTTGCTAAGTGCTTGATGTAGAGATTCATCAAGCTCGTGCAATGGCTGTTCCTGGTATTGTACCAGGGCTTTGGATGTGTCCTCCTCCTTTGGTGGCCTTGGTGGAGCTGTAATTGCCAGCCGAACTTCGTCTGGTGGGTGGTCATCGTACTTCGGAGGAGGATCTTCGCCGATGGAGCCGACCGAGTCTTTTCTGTCATCATCATTGGCAGCGACATATAGATTCTTCAGATCTTCAGATGACCAGTGTTGAAGGACGATCATATTCTGGATCTCTGCCCTTTCTTGCATCATGAACTTGTCCGAAACGCGGGGCCTGCAATGTGTCAGTGATTGATAGTCTGAGGATCTGGATGTATCAACTTACCTCAATGGTGAAATAGTCTTGGCCAGCTGGAGTATCTGTAGCATAATTGATAGATTCAACTTGAGATAGTCCAACTGACCAACTAGATATGGAATCTTCTGCTGTTTGAAGCACCAAACGATCCTCTTGCTCATTCCAATCTCTGTGAGGTGTCCGCTTTCATCCCTGATCTGGGCGAGTTCTGTCATGCTTTTGATCTCCTGGAAGATGTGTTCGCTGTGCTCTTTAATGTCGAAGACAGTCTCGACAGCTAAAGACGTGGGGTGTACACCACCCTCTTGCATGGTTCTAGCGACCTGTTTGAGCATAAGAGAAAAGTCAGACACGCCCCTTGAAATGTTCTGAATCTCCACGTCTGCATTCTGCATGTTGATCTTGACAGCATTGAGGACGAGGGAAAGACGAAAGCCGGCGCCGGCAGCTGCAGCGACTGAAGCTAGCCTGTCCATCTCATCAGTACTCGAGTCTGTAGTAGAGAGAGGGTGTCTGGGTACCGGTCCTGGGTCATATTGATGGGCGTCATGATGGCGCCCGTTTGATGACGTTACTGGGGGTTCAACGCGTGTCGATGAGACAGAGAACACCTAAGCATGATTATGGGGGGAGGGGAAATGCGACGAGCTCTAGATTGTTATGCGAGGCTGAAGAGGTAAGAGGAGGAGGGTGTGGTTAGGGGTCGAAAGAGTGGATGAAGACTGGGTCCATGCAACGCCATGCATGAAAATTGTTAGGGCACTCCACTGTTTCTGTGACACGAGCACGACGAGATAGAGTACCGAGTACTAGTACGTACTTTATGCATTAGTCCTCGGGGAGGCAAAAGTGCGCAAAAAACGTGTCAGCCCAGGAGGCACCAACGAAGAGCATTTCAGAGGTGGAGGTCGATGATGTGATTGGCGTCTCCGGCCCCTAAGTCCTTACATAAGCCAGTATTTAGGGTTTCCGGGGCCGGTCTTGGCTTAGTGACTGCTTAAAACCGGCAAAGCCGGCCCCTAAAGCCCCCTAAAGCCCCCTAAATGCTCCTCCCTCGTCCCGAACAGAAAATGACTTGCATGAACGCCTGCTTCGCCTTCTTTCCAACCCTTCTTCCCTGCTCTTGCAACGAGGCAGACTGTTCGCCAGACTTGTGCCTGACTCACGCATACTCGTCCGTCAGCATTTAGACTCGATATTCGACCGAGAGTGGAGCGCACTTGCTACCGAAACAGGCATTCCAAATGTCCCTTGCAGTTTTCGTTGTTTGGGTGACCAACATCAGCACGGACCGTACGCCTGCTGTTGAGCATTTATATTCGGATCAATTCCTGCGTCGGTGAGCTCGGCCTGGCTCCAGAGCTGTCACCAGGCTGTTGGATGTAGATACCCGAAAAAGCTCTGTCCTCGAAAATAAGGCAACCAGTTTTGCATGCCGAGTCTCGAGAAAACTCACGTGCTGCTTCAGAATCCACCGCGACGTTCTATTTTTCTCGCTATTACGTTTTGACAGCTGCAAGAGTCTTCGTTGGTTCCCTTATGATAAGACCATCAATCAATGATGCTTCGCTGCCTGCTTTCTTGTCTGTTATTCGATTCTCTACGCTCGGAAGCAAAGCTTGGCGGACAGGATGAGCAAGGAGACTCTGAAATGTTGAGGCCTCAACTCCTGACTGTTCGACCGGTTTTCAAATTCTCTACATTATTCGGCATGTTGGGGATGCATGCTCAAGTGACACATCCAATGCGCTTCCTGTTTCACTACACGAAGTTGCGAGAATGACTCTCGCAGGTCAGCTTCTTGACTCATCTTTGTACAGGTTGAGCCGGCAGCACAATATAATGATTGGCCATATGGGCTGCAAAATTAAGGCGGCACCTTCAAGATTTGACATCGCGACTACAGTGAGTTTCGAATGGGCACCGTGCTATCATTCGTCCGAAGTTCGTCTGCTTTGAATGCGACATGGGGCTCAATCCTGACTATCTATTCATGTTATATGGATGAATGGTTCTAAAGACGAGCGACGACTACACCCGGCTACATACCACCGTTTCGTGACTCAAACTGTCCCCTTGTCTCGTCAACGAGGGTATGTGTGCCCCCACCACCCCTAGTCGAGAGCGAGAGATCGCTGTTGATGAAAGCAAAGCGCTCTCTGCTTCCAATCCATACCCCCTCATTGGATGCAAAGCCCCAAACTCGCGGATAAAGCATTGATTACGACGCTGTTCACGCTGAGGAACGGATTGAGTCTAGGTGCAGTGTCTACCGTTGTGATATATTTGCCTGCTTTAAGGAGCGAGATCTGTTTTGCTGGTTTGCGTTGAAGCACATTGAAGTGCTGTTGCCTCGGGATCTGGGCTCGAGAAATACTGATGGTTTAGGCTTCCTCGAAGCATTCATCATGCAGTCTTGGTCTCCGGATTACCCTCTATGAAATGCCACGGTCCCCTAGCAGCGCTAGACTGCTCGGACGCTAAAAATATACAGAAAACAAGACTGAAGACAAGCGCACACGCGACATCTCAAGCTCATCATCTGAAACGTGCGTAAATCCCCACCAAACGCGGTAGCTTCCTGCTGGAATAGTACTGAATAGAGCACTCGTTGTATCAATCGGAACTCAACATGTCACAGACGCGGCAGCTTGGTGGAGAGACACAGCTTCACCTTGAAAAAGGGTTCGAATTGGCGCCGGTCTCATATATCAGCCTCTTCATCCAACAATGTTGAATCTGGCTGTCAATCACTACAAGAGTCTCCTCTTGCGTCTAAAGCCCCTCAACAAGCCCTTACCATGCGTAACCAGCTCATCGCCCTCGTAGCGGGCACTCTCCTCACTTCAGTCCTCTCCCTTCCCCGTCCTGAGCCTGTCAACGACCCAGCAATATACAGTGACGGTATTCTCAGCTCCTACCTGCCCTCCACAAATCCCGACCCCAATCAACCCAACCCTGCCAAACTCACTGCCGCGTTATCATCCACCTCCCAAGTCGACATTCGTTCCCTAACAAGTGCCAAAAATCCATCGCAATTGCCTATTTCTGCGCCTCCAGTAGTCACCTATCCACTCTCCCTTGGCACCCCAAGCTTTTCCACAGTCGCAAAACTAGCTCTCTGGTACTACCACCCATCTATAGCCGACTCCAATCACTATCATGCCTTCCTCAATGCCGTCACCCTCCAAGTCACCAAACTCAAAGCTCTCCCAGGTACCACAGTGATTAACGGCACCCGAACGACCCTCGGCCGTGGTCCAGCACCAAAACCTGGCCCTGCGCCCGACGGACCCGTCAACAGTACCAAGAACGAACAAGCTACCGTCGCCACATTGATCCTTGATGGCAATAGTCGTTCTCCCGAGGGCTGCACGGTCACACTAGCGATCCAGGGATTAGAGGCAATACAAAACTTGGTGCAAAACAGTCATTTAGGAGTAGCAGAGGGAAGTGCGTGGACAGCGCTTCGCCCGTCACGGGGTTCCGAGGCTGGGGGTGCCGATGGTGCTGAGGCTCAAGGGCAAGCTGTGGTCAAGGCGGCAAGCTGTACGTGGTGGGGCAATGCTGACGTCCCGTTGAGTGAGCTGCAGAAGCCGGTCCAGAAGTGGCCCGAGGAGGGAGGCGGAGTGGAGACTGGGGGCTTGACCTAAGAGGGCGCGGGCGTGCAGGGGACGGACACGAGAAGCCCGAATCTGGTTGGACAGGAGCATAATCAGTAGGGGGTGAGTGATGTGAGCGGAGAGGGGGGTTGGTACTCGAGAATAAGGTAGGAGAAGGGTTGTTGGAGTGGATATGTGGTATGGTGGGAGGAAGTACGATGTACTCACGGCGTGTGTCACAGAAATACGTTAGAATGCAAGAATTGCAACATCCTTCGTTGAAGTCATGAATCGAGCGTGCTGCGTGGTCGTAGCTTTGCATTGCCATCACGACCATAGGGGAGCCTCTAGGGCCCAAATGCTCTACTTTAGGCTCCTCATCGGCCGCACCAGGCCGTGCCGGAGCAGATTTCCAGCAATCAGCGGGACCCTCCTTACCGTCAACACAGCGTTTCTCCTCCCGACTTTCATCACCACGTCAAGTCAATTCATCTCAAGCACCTTTCGATTTGATGTCATTTACGCATTCAATGGGATTGCAACAACGGGCAAGTGTTGCTGTCCTTAGCAATCAGCCGCCATGGTCTCGAAACTCGCCGTCGCAGAAAAGTAGGCGGGTCGGCTATGGTGAGAAGCTATCTCAGCCCTCGTCGACTTGAACGTCGCAGATCTAGATTAACTATGGTAGCGAAGTCGGAACACTAGGTAACGGAAGATGTGATCAGGGATACAGGAAGCTGCTCGGCAGGTCACAACCAGATCAAACCCGAATCTTTCGTGGGCCTTATCCAACCTTCCTTGCCCTCCTAGCCTCGTTATCTGGCCTTCAACACGACCCGAGGACAAGCCAAATAGTGTTGGCTTCTTGGAGTCCTTACGAATCTGACGCCTTGTCTAGAGTACCTTGAATTTCAACCCAAAGATTTCAACCAACCCAGAATAAACCATCCATGGGGTTGAAATGAACTCAGGGGTGCGGCCGAAGGAAAGGGGTTCCTAAGAGATACTGCTATAACCAAAATGAATGGTTGGAAGATGCAGTCAACGTACAGTTTACGTCAAATAAATGGACAAGAGGCCAAAAGATGGCCGTCCTACAGCCAAGTCCGCTACGGTGTTACATGTACATCAAGGAATGAGGGTGATTTAAATGGTCCAATAAGAGGAAGCCAATTGGTCGCGGTACGGAGCATGTTGTTACATCCGGACTCTACTACGACACTATCGATATTATCGAGGCTGCAATAGCTGGGCGCTCATTGGTGCAAAGGCACATGAGGGCAGATCGATAGATCTCGATTGTCACTATTTACGTCACGAGGCGGAGGAGACAGCAGAAAAATGGAATAAGATTGACCATCGTATGGCGCCTTTAGAACTAGGGAGCTTTAGGCGACATTACCACCCGGAGCCCGGGAAACCGGATCGGTTCACCAACAGGTCGAATATATGAGCGGCATCTTCGACCCCATTACCGTAGGCCATCCATACTACGATTGAGACTGACAGCAATGCTTCCACATGCCTCGCATCTTCGGAAGAGAATCGTCATATGAAAGGAGAGGAAAGGAAAGGGAAAAGCAAGATTTTGCTCACGGCGAACGTCCGCACTAGAACTACTGCTAAGCACCGACCAACCACTGGATCGAATGAAACTAAGCTTTCCTCCAACAAAGCACAAGCTGGCGCACCAATGCACGCTGCAAGCTTGGATGTGCCCGTCTTGGGCCCGTGCCGCCCTCCACTACAGGGTGATCATATGGATCTCATGCTGTGCCGTCTTAAGCGTGTGCGGCGTTCCTGCAGCAAGCTGAGAAGCTCTTGTTGTAGGTTAGCTATCTTTCTTTAGTGACCTACGCCCCACGCCACGAGCAGAAACAAGAAGAGCTTATTCATCGCTGCTGGGGGATCTCTCTGCTTTTGTTACCTGCTTGTCTTTTGGTTTATGTACCATGTGAGTTTTAATGTGAAGAAAGAAAAGATGTCGGATTCTGCTGGCGGTATCCCCTTAGGCATTGATCTCCATGCCGACCAACGTGGGCGTATCATTGGGAGTTGCGTCGCCATATTCGTTATTACCGATATTTTCGTGATCTTAAGACTTGTGTCGAGGAAGCTCGCGAGAGCTGGGTATTGGGTGAGCTTCAATACGACCTAGAGGGATTCAAAATGGAATGCCAAAGTGCTGACGGGTCTGGGGCTATAGTGGGATGATGTTCTCGCTGTGATTGCAATGGTGAGTTGGCTTCGAAGTTGACCCAAGACTTTGGCCTAACGGAATCAAGATCTTCGCGAACATCCTCTGCATCATATGGTTCTGCGGTATGTGTCACGATCCAATGGGATCTCGGGCCAAGAGCTGACGAGGAATCTGGCTTGAAGAATTGGGCAATGGTTACGGACGCCACATCTACATCTGGCCGGTAAATGAGCGCATGCAGAAAGAGAGGCACTGGCGAAGGGACTTTTTCGTCTTCGAGCTCTTCTTCCATACTGCGATCACCATCTGCAAATTCTCTGTGTAGGAAACCACTCGAATGGTTATGCAGAAGGTCGGACACTGACATATGTAGTCTCGCATTCTACTATCGCATCTTCCCCTTCCGCGGGTTCAGGAACATCCTGTTAGGGGTAGCGGCCCTCTCCCTCGCGTACGGTATCTCAATTGATGTCTCCATCTTGTTTCAATGGTAATCGACCTGTGTAAACTTGATTGCCATCGACTAACGCATGCATCCAGCCGTCCACTTCATTATCAATGGGACTTACCAGACCCGACCGCGAAAGGGACGTGCGTCAACTTCCACAAATTCTTTGTGGGGAAGGGCATTGCGAACGTGCTTCTCAACGCTATAATATTCATATTGGTGAGCCTGTTCTCCATGGCTCGCCGCTCTGGTCACGCGATTGCTAAATTGGATAGCCGATTCCCCTTCTTTGGCGTCTTCGGGTCACTCTCAGACAGCAGGTCATCCTGACATCTATCTTCACGCTTGCCGGCTTGTATGTCACGTGTTTCCCATCTAGTGGGCTATCTGCTCACATAGAAACAGTGTGATCATAATCAGCATCGTCTGGATCATTGTCGTCCCCGATGTAACTCAGCGAGACATCACTTGTACGTATCATCCTGCCATTCGCCTAAAAGTAAAATATTGGGAAAGACAAACCACTAAACCTCGGCCTTAGGGGGCGCCGTTGACTTCGGCATTTGGTCCACTCTCGAGCCCAACATCGCCGTCATCTGCGCCTGCATCCCCTCCCTCCGCCCTCTCGTCACAATCCTCCGAAACGGCGTCTTCCAGCACCCTCTCATCCAAAAGAACCTAAAATCTCACATTACAAGCGTCATGTCCTCGAAACCGAAATGGGGAGCGGAAAAATCCACTGGGTCGGAAAATGATGGCAGATTCAGCAGGCTGGAGGAGATGGATGATCTAAGACCGTTTGGGCATGGGGTGGAAGTAAGGACGGGAACCCCAGGGCCAGGCATGGCTGGGGGAAATGGGAAAGGCGGAGAGGATGAGGAGGCGGGAGTGGGGATGGCGGTGCCGAGCAAGAGGATTGGAGTGAAGACTGATGTGGTGGTTGAGACGTCGGAGAGGTTGACATATAATGATCGGTTGTATTGAGGAGACGGATGCTGGACAACAATATACATAAAAATACATATGAAACACAAAATAATCGTACACGAATCGCATGAAGAAAGAGGCAACGAGGAGCTCCTAAACCGCCTTTTTCTATCGGATGAAGAGATGGATAGACTGAGTCTTGGGCATTAGTGCAGTGGTGAGACAGGCGCACGCCAAGGAGGGGAGGATGATCGGATGCTTCATCTATGAATTGTGCCGGTTATTGCGGCTCATGAACTTGATCTCAGGATACCGCCTACAAAGGCTTGCTACAGCATTATCACCCCTTCGATGGATCTTCCACACCCCCGCCAGAGGTACAATGCCGTCCCTCACTTCCATCCACTGCCTCGACGCCCTCACCTTCTCAGCGAACCCATCTTCCAGCCGCACAGCACGCCCCTGCCTCCCTTTCACACAGTCCATGAGAATGACGGCTTGTACCATGTCGAGCCGATGGTACACGTTGTAAACGCAGATTCGGAGCTTCCAGTCCTCGGATAGAGTTTCCCATTTGACGATGATGGGGGTCTTGTTCTTGAATGCTGCGGAGCGGGTGGTGGTGTCCCATATCAGTTGAGGACATTCTGTTTTGTGGGCTTTGTGAATGGAGGAGGGGATGGGGCCCGTGCCGTTTGTGTCCCACACACGCATTTCTTGGAATTCGGGGGAATCGATGGCTTTGTCAATTAAGTCGGGTTCGGCGCGTACGTATCGAGGGAGGTCTTCCATGAAGATGTTGAAGAGGATGGCGAATTGTTGGGAATTTATTCCTGTGCCCGAGATGCCGTATTCGTGAATGCAGCCACAGAGCAGTAGCTTTGAGGCGTGACTTAGGTTCTCCCACTCGATATTGTGCCATTTAAAAGGATTGTCTGACATGGTCAATTATCTGGACTGCTATCAGCACTGACTGTACGTGATCTCTTAGAGATCAGCAAAAGCGTACTCCGCTTGCAAAACTTCTGAAGGGAGTTTGCTTGTTGCTTCCGAAGTAGAGGTTAATGTTCGAGGGAATATGAAAGATTTTTAGAGAAAGACAAGAGAGTGGAATTGGAGAGGCTTTATAATGGAAGACAATTATCTTTTTGCATGAAGAATAAAAACTTCGGTATCCTGTGGCACCTCACCTTCTCAGTCGAGTTGTACGTGTCGGCCGTACACCGCCTTATCTTTGTCATCCGTTGTGCAAGCTTCGAGGGACGAATTACTGGTGTCGCTCATCCCGCTCTCGATGCTCCTTGTGCTGCCATTGAGTCGATGGAGCTTCGAGCCCAATCAAAGGGAGTTGCGAATGTTGTCCGACTAGTTGTCTCACTGGCCGAGTCCGGGGTAGTCCCACACTCCTGCTCATAGTCAGAGGGTACGGCGGTCGCACCTTGTTAAGCATAAACCAATGGTCGGTTTTCAGTGATAATTGGCAATGTAATCTTCACAAGGCTTTAGGCCTCTGGAATGTTCACCACTTTCTTCACTACGAGATCGGCACATGCTTCAGATCGAACTGAAACAAGATGCTGTAGATGGTCCACTTCCTGCGGACAATCTGACGTGCCATAATGGTATCACTATAAGGGCTATTTCTCTGTCTCTCGAGGTGATTGATGAGATAAAATTCTCGTACGTTTGACAGCATTCGTCGAGCACAAAAGTCCTCGTCTCATCACGGTAGAACCGACAATTGATTCTCTGCTTCCATGCCTCTGTTACAACTAGAGAGTGCTGCCTACACCTGAATTGGTAAAGATCATCCGTTATGTGAGAGTAAATGGTATGGGTGGGGCTTCATGGAAGGATTGTCGAGAAGAACAGGCGAGGCTGTACTTTCCATCAGCGCTTCGTACGTGTCAGCATGCTTAGCCTAATGCGCTCTAGAAGGATTTACCCCTAATTTGGATCTAACCCCAGTTCGGATTCCTTAGCGCATTGCCCAGCTTGGCAGTGCAGTTTTGGGGAGAACCCAAACTATGGGTAGATGCAACGGTCTGGATCGCTCCCTGAACTTTCCACTGACAATCGATTTCATCAAGCTACGACTCACTCCTATATATCTACGAGAGACTCGACTATTTCCTTCGGTGCCCGCCATCATCTGCATAGAGCTCGGCCCTCCCGCCCTTATTCAACACGATGTGCTCTCTTCCCTCCTTGCTCCTCACCTTCATCAGCACATCACCACTGGCAATCTTCAGGCGATGTAATAAACTTGAGCTTGAAGACTTTCGACGCTCTTAGCATGTACCTCTCCTCTGATGGCTGGAGCTATGGACTGGAGAAAGCGGGCGAGGGTCTGGAGGATTGCCATTCGGCATCTGGATTTGCAGGCCAGGCAGCTCATCTGTGGGATCAAGAGTGAGGGCAACACCGAAGCCAGTCCTCCGTGCTGTCATACAATCAGCTATGTTCACGCTGTGAGATATTGATTTGCTACATGGCTGCCTGGGGCTTTTGTGCTTAGAGCAAGACCACTTCACGAGTTCATAAAAGCTTTTGATGAGGAATATGAACACAATGAAAATGACGATGCGGGTAACAGCCACGATGTATTGATTCGAAGTCCAGGCGGACTTATTGTCCTCGGAGAGTGGTGCCATCTGATGTGAGCACCAAGGAATCCTGCGGACGGATTGTCTAGTGATTGAGTGCAAGTGAGGGCAAGTAGAAAGCTGGAACGAATTTGGGGGAGCCAGCGAGGACGTCACATCAAAAGAATCAACCAAGATCACAAGAGGGACTTTATAGAAAAGAGTCCCATAGATCACAGCTTAGGCTTACCTGATAGCATCTCTAGGTAGATAATCATTAGCAAATTCGAAAATAGTAGCACGAACACACAACACACAAAATTGCCGTACCTCCACGCGCAACATTGATCATTGATCAACTGAGTCTCTACGCTAATGTGAAGGATCAGGTTGACGCTACTGAGCTCTCTGAAAGTCCGACATAAGGCTGAAGCTCCAATTCAGATCAGCCAACGAATTTGTTGGGTGCATCCAAGGCATTTGTCGACTCTGACACTCCCTTGATGCACGGGTGCGCCTTGAATGAGAGTTCTAAACCAGATCGAGCCGTAAGCTAAACACGTATCGACTCGATCCATACAACTCTCCCAGGCTCGTCTGACGCGGCCGGCTGTGCACCGGGTGCCCGCGAGATGGCGTCCCACTTAGACACTTACTAATTGGTTCTAAGGTCTCTAAGTGCATTTGGCGGTCCCCGCTCCCCCTGCTCATACGTTAGGTATCTTTGCCGTTCTCCCTCACCTCCCCCACCTCACCATAATCTCTCAGGGTTTCATTCAAGGGCATTCCTTTCCTAAGCCCGAGTAACTTCTTTCGGTCTAGCTTACCGAACGATCGATAGAGGTCCTCACCCATGCCAATGATGTCAAATTCGAGAACATCGGCAAATTGACCGTCTTTACCTAGACTGAACAAAATTGATTTCAAAATGTGAAGACAGCCATTTGACAGTATATCGTGATGACCAAACCTCACCAAGCTAATATTGATCGAATGTCTTAAGGCAAGCATGACTGCGCCAAGCCGCTCATCCTCCCAGGAAACCCAAGGTGATCAAGTACTTGAGTTGTTCCAGGGTGGAATCGCGATATCAGTATTGGCTATGCACATAAATATGCAATTCATCTGAGATTTGCCATTGCTCTTGAAGAACTAACAACACATGTATCGAAACAGAGCAGAATATCAATTTGTCCTCGGCAGTCGTGAAATCACGTCTTAAGGTTTTTCGACAGAGGACTCTCTTGTTAAACAAGCGACCAAAGAAAAGGTTGGACCAGACGCGGACAATGAATCGATGCTGTAGTCGAAGGAGTAGACCTAATGAATACAAAAATGCTACGTGCCTTTCATCACAATCTCAACGCCCATCCAAGTAATGCTATGACAAGCCAACACAACGCAAGCTCAAGCACAGATGTCTACCGCTGCGCATCTGTTTTTCACAATTCTTCTCTCTTCTCTTCGCGTAAGCCTCTCTTCTTCCATATGGCCGCCTAAGCAGCAACTCCAACTTGCCCTGCCGGCGGCGAATTCATGACTTGTTCGATCTCTACCTTCGGCATCGGGGCGCTCGTTCCTCCCAAATCTGTCGCCTTCGCCTTCGGGTTCTTGGTGTAGTAGTTTGAGATCGCAGATTTAATCGCGTCCTCAGCGAGCATAGAACAATGCACTATCAAACCACCAACGTCAGCACCTCTTTCATCACACCAAACACTCCTCCCTCATCGATACCACCACAAGAAACAAATAGAGCTGGACTCACACTTCACAGGCGGCAAACACAACTCCCTCGCAATCTCCGTATTCCTCACCTTCCCGGCTTCCTCAAGCGTCATCCCCTGCACCAACTCCGTCAAATAACTCGAACTCGCAATCGCACTCCCGCACCCAAACGTCTTAAATTTCACCTCCTCAATCCTGTCTTCCCCCGTCTTATCATCTTTGTTCACGCGAATCTGCAGTTTCATCACGTCTCCGCACGCCGGCGCCCCGACGAGCCCTGTGCCGATGTTCTGGGCGTTCTTGGGGAGAGAGCCGACGTTGCGCGGGGAGGAGTAGTGGTCGAGCACTTTTTCGTGGTAGAAGCGGGTTGAGGAGGGGGTTGGGTTTGGGTTGGGGTAGGCGAGGGGAAGGATGGAGGAGCCCATGCAGGGGGCGATGTGAGGGCGGACTGAGGTTGTGAGAGCGCGCGCGGCGGCGCGAGAGGCTGGACGGACTATTCGCTGTATTGTGGCCATTGTGGTTGATGGGGGTTGCTTTGTAGGTGGGTGAGTGGTGGAGAGGAGTTGAAGTAAGATGGAAATGCGATGACGGAATGGGTTTTGCCCGATGGCGGTTTGGGGGATGTGATTGGTTCGGCTGGGGACCGAATCGGAGGAGGCTCGGAGGTCGGAAATAAGGGGTATTTAATAAAATAAGGCGAAGAGCAGTTCTGGTGGACGAATGATGGATGGAAGATGGAATGATAGAGCTACGAAAGCAGTCTCCGCTATGAGTCTGCTTCCTAGCCAACGCCTCGCTATGCAAATAGCCGCACTACATTGCCGAGAGAATGCAATAAATCTTGCTCATCTTTCTCAATGGATCATCGAAGATCTGCCATCATATCTTCGTCGTTCTCAAATGCCTCTGTGGGTGTAGCCCAGGTTAACTCTTCTCCCCCCATCCCACCCCCTTTTTCAGCCGCTTCTGCTCCGAGATGTACTCCTTGCTGAGCCCGAATTTCCGGTCGGTTTCTCTCACGTGAGACATGAGTGTCTGGACCTTTGCAACCTGTCGCTGCAAGTCATCAAACTGTTGCTCTCCTGACCGCGCTTTTGGACCCTCGTTTGAGGAGCTGAAGAACCGCAAGACCCAGGTAGATGGATCTTCAGAAGGTTCCGAAATTGTCGCATTGAGCTGGCCAGCGCTGATAAGCTTGATAATGTATTGGCCCGTTTCCACGTGATCGTTCGGATCCCACGAAGTCCGTTTCGATATTTCTGGTATGGGAAGCGCAGCGAATGTCTTCCCCAACCGTTGCACGGAGAACTGTCGGTAGGCATCCAAAACTTGCCGTACTAGACCCAAATTACACTCCTCTTGCCAAAACTTGTTCCCCTCTTGCGCCTCTGCTATCAACTTTGTCGCAGGCTCTTCTTTGTCAATACCATACTTGAAGACCTCAGCAAGGCCGGTGTGAGGTTTACTTAAATTTTGGCACATTCGGACTGTCTGAACATTTGCCGTCTTCGGTAATGGCACTAGCTACAACATCTCGTCAGTAACGACCAGGAAGAGCGAGGAGTGTACGAACCTTTCCGTAGAGGAGAAGCGAAACCAGAACATATTTCTTGTAAGCCTCAACCTGTATTCGGCTCGCCGTATTTGTGGTAGGGGAAGTGAGACAGAGCTCAAGGAATAGCATGCCTCGATCCCAATCTTTCAATGCCATGTAGCACATTGCGCCAAGTAAAAAATATTCTAAATGATCTTGATAGTCTAATTTTCGAGTGAGTCCAGATGCAGTGTTTATGAAAGTTGAGCTTGTTTCATGGAAAGAGCAAGGGAAAGGAGCAAGGCTGTCAGCAACAGCTTCAGCTCCTTTGTTCGTCATGGCCGGAAAGTGATAAATGTCGGAGTCAAGGACTTGTAGTGGAGCAGCGTATGCTCGAGCGTATAAGCACAAGCGTATCAGGAGAACGTGTGAGGATGTGAAGGTAGCGCCGGAAGGGTCGATGCGCAAGATGGCGGTTCTTATTGGGTTGATAGCTGATGCTGGCTGGTTTCTGTCAGTACGCGAGAATGATATGGGAGGGCTTCGGATGTACCTCTTGAGCCAGTAAGGCTTTGTGATTAGTCGTTTCGATGATAGTACGAACATCGCTTCCAGCGTAACGTATTTGAACAGGATCGAAGTGTGACATGAAGTCTAACATCTTTTGCCATAACGGCGTCCCAGGAGCAAAAGCGTCATGTATTGCAGGCGCATTCTTTCCTTTTACACTCGGATCGATTATGTGAGCCAGCAGGACATGTGAGTAGGAGATCGAGTTAATGGCAGGATTCAAAATCTGAGCAGCAATCAGCACTTTGCAGCTATGGGACGGTTTAGGCAATCTCACGTCGAGCAAGCTGCCCCCGGAAACAGAACCTGTCAATTTGGAGAGCGGGATCTTCTGTATTGAATGGGTGAAGTTTCTGGCTTGCTTATCATATTCTGCGTCTGTGAGAGGAGGATTTGGAGGTGGGTGCGGGGGAAAGCTGAAGAGCAGAGTCACATGGGCGTCCATTATGTGGGATGTAGATGTGGCTTCTAGGAAAATGGAGAGGGAGAGAGGGCTTCGTGAGAGGCTGCTAGCTACATGGATAACACAGTATGAGCTATGACCATGCTTGAGCTAGCTATTGTGGACGGTCCGAGTGGTGTCGAAATGGGTGTGATATCCATTCCTCGAGGACTTTAGGCGCCAACGGTCTAAGGCGCGGTAGGCGCCCTAAACCCCGCGAACTCCGGGGTCGCAGCCGTTCAACCCTAATCATCTAGCCCTAAGATTCTCCCTCAATCCTCCAGCTTTCAGGCCACTACATCGCTCTTCCAGTAGATTTCATCCTACTTTCCGTTCTGTTCTGGATACAGTTCTATTTGCACAAGATGTACTGCAGATTCATCGGAGCTCGCCATGGACTGCGAACCGCCTGAATTGGCATTCGCATGACACATCATGGTGCATGCAGGTTGTAGTGCAGATGTACACAATGACACCTGCGAGGCGCATCCAGGTCCCCTCCAACCCCACCTGTCAATCAACTTTCTCCCAAGTGCGTTGTACCTTCGTCGCTTGCATTTTGCATTACTTCAGTCGAGCCATTTGAGGACTGAACGTTCCGTCACTCATCCTCTTCTCTCTACTCTACAAATTGCGTTTGACCGTTCGAGCCACTTCGCAGCACACTTTGTTATTCTCCCTCAATTCTGTTGTGTCTCCGCTTGACGAGCGTTTGTACTTTTCCTGAAAGACTATCGTTATGGCCATCCTAGGTGTTGACCTAAGCGGCACACTCCCCATGCTTCTGACGATAAGTTTCGCATCACTGCTTTTGGTAAGTGGTGAATGAGCGAAATCTTGCTCCGTCGGTCCTTTGAAGACGCTAACATCGGTACGAAGCTTTTTGTCTACCAGCTTGTTTACAACCTCTACTTTCATGAATTTGCCAACGTCCCGGGACCGAAGTTTTGGGCTGCCACACGACTAAGGTTTATCATGTCGCTCGCCAGTGGCCAGATATCGCACGACGTCAAGAGGATTCACGAGAAGTATGGGACGATCGTTCGCTTGGCACCAGATGAAATCTCTTTTGCGAAGGAAGAAGCATGGAATGAGGTTCTTGGTGTCCGGCCAGGCTACAATCAGTGCCTGAAAGATATGGTTTACTTCACGCCCCCGCCGTATATGCCCCATAATGTCGTTGGTACACCAGTGATAGAAGATCACGCTCGTATGCGACGGGCGCTCAACCATTCATTTACTCCAGCAGCCTTGAAAGGCCAGGAACCGATTGTTGAGTCTTACGTCCATTTGTTGGTTTCACAGCTAGTGGAGAAGGCAGAGTTATCGGGATCAGAGAGAATGGAGGTCACCACCGACGTAGTGGACCGATTCAATTACACGACTGTTGACATCATTGGTGACCTGGTATTGGGTGAATCTTTTGACTGCCTCAAAAATAATGCCTTACATCCTTGGATCACTCTGATATTCTCATTTGTCAAGGCCGCAATATTCGCGGCCGCCCCCCGCTTCTACCCATGGTTCTCGTTTCTTGTTGAAACATTCCTCGTCCCCAAGAGTCTACTCAAATTTGCAGAGAATCACTATCAAGAAGCCGTCGCGAAGATCCACCGGCGGATGAGCATCGAGAAACAACGAGCTGACCTAATGACGCCTTTACTGAAACAAGGCATCCTCCCGGAAAATCAAGCAGGGAAAGGAATGACCCTTGGTGAGATCGAGGCATCATTTTTCATGTTAGTGGTGGCAGGCAGCGAAACGATAGCGACGACAATGACCGGCCTCACTACCTACTTCCTCCGCGAACACCGAGTTGTGGAATTATTAGCGTCAGAAGTTCGCTCCACTTTCTCCTCGCCATCCGAAATAACCATTGCTGCACTCAATGATCTGCCATATCTCAACGCCGTCATCCACGAAGCCCTCCGCTTATGCAACCCCATCCCCTCGGGCCTACCTCGCGTTGCCCCGAAAGGCGGTACAACAGTCTGCGGTCTTCATCTTCCTGCCGGCACTCATGTCAGTGTCTCTCCTGCAGCAATCTACAGATCTTCATCTCTGTTCCATAAGCCGGAAGAATTCATTCCAGAACGATGGTTCCCAGAAGCAACCCGCCCAGCCGAACACATCAACGATCACCTCAGCGCCGTTCGTACCTTCGGCCATGGCCCTAGAAGCTGTATTGGGAAGCAACTGGCGATGGGTGAGATGAGACTTATTCTTGCGAAGCTGGTATGGCATTTCGACTTTTTGGCACCCGAGGAACATGGCTCGATCCTGGATTGGCAGACACTGAAAGTGTTCCTCACGATTGAGAAAGAGCCTGTCTGGGTCAAACTAAGACTGAGGAACGAGATCACAGTGAGGAAAGGGTCATTTTAACTTTGCGTACGTCGTATTGTGGTCTTTCGCTAGCAGTCGTCGCGTCTAAGTGCCGTTTATAGTATATTATGCGCTTCAACGAATCCTTTTCTTCTGAACAATTCTCCTTGGCACAGCCGTCTTAGGACGCGCATGAGGATGCAATAGTCAAAATCCCATGCTTCGGAGTTTCTTAGCTCCTTCTCTCGACGAAGCTCCACGACAGAGATGCCCCACTCCCATCCTTCTCTCCGCTACCTGCTCCTCTTGCTATGTTTATATCTATCTCTGTCTTCTGCGACGATACAAGAAACAAACACCACAGGGCTCCCTACTCCACAATGCCGTAAGTCCCGCCCCGCCATGAATCTCCTAAACTAACGAGCCATCTTCTACAGAAGATCACGAGCCCGCCTGCCCTGCCTCCCACGTCTCCGCAATCCCCTGGCTCACAGCCCTAGCTGACGGCGTAATGCCAGACACGTCGCAATACGACCCCGGCAGTAAGCACCCTCCCCCCCCGTTCCTCAATCGCCCAACCCTCAACCCTCCCCGCTACTCCCTCCTCATTCCTGCAACTGAAGCCACCCGTAGCAAAAATTCTCTGCATCCCCTCCATAGCATCCTACCTCCCCTTCCTCAAGAAAAGCGGATACTGCGTCTTCAATTCCTCCCCCTCCCCACCGCCACCACCATCCCCACCACCACCGCCGCCTCCTGAGACGGGCGGAATCAAGATGGGCGCCATGGTGGTTAGATACGGCTTACATGCGCTCGAAGATGATGGGTGTAGGCTTTGTGGCACGTGGGGCTGGTTGGTGGTGAGGTTTGTGGAGGATAGAAGGGGGTGTGATGGGTTGTGTGATCAGGGGAGTGGGGTTGGGGATGGTGGTGCGGTGGTGGGTGAGGGCGTTGGGAGTATGGTTTAGCAGGAAGAAGAAGATGCAGGAGAAGGGAGTTTCTAGGGCCGTTTGACAGCGCCGAAGCGGAATGTGCATGGGATTGGGTAGATGGGAACATCGGTTCCTAAAGGTCATGTCTATCTTCAAACCTTTTCATCTCACTTGAATTCACCAAGATGAGGTCACATCGAAGCTTTTCCAATTAGCACGATGACAGATTCCACCCCCGATCATTTCACACAACCTTCTCATGCCTCCATTTCCTCCCCGCCTCACCAGCATAATCACCAACGCCCTGTCCCCGCCCACTAACCAGATACTTATAGATCGTCAGCCCCTCCAACCCCACCGGCCCTCTCGCATGGATCTTATTCGTCGAGATCCCCACCTCAGTGCCGAATCCAAAGCGCATCCCATCCGACATCCTCGTGCTCGTATTCCAGAATACGCACGCTGAGTCCACGCCGCGCTGGAATTGTCGTGCGATCTTCTCATCAGTGGAGTCAGAGGACGATGGGACTGCGGTGATGATCGCGTCGGTGTGATGCGAAGAATTTGCGTTAATGTGCGCGATCGCTAGGGTGCAGGCGGCGGTGGCGATGTTGTCTGCGCTGGATGCTGTTGGGGTAGGAACAGTCTTGATGGCGATGGTAGGGCCCAGAAACTCGGTTGAGAAATCTTTGTCTTCGGCGTCTTGGAGAAGAACGGATTGAGACCTTGGCAGTGAAGATGAGAGGGCAGTCTTGCTGCTTGCGTCGCAGCGGAGGCTGACGCCCTTCTCTATCAGGGCTGTGGCTACAGGTGGCAGGACGGTGGTGAGGGCTGCTTCGTCGATCAAGAGTATGTCGAGTGCGTTACAGGCAGCCAAGTAGTCTAATTTGGCGTCCAGGACGAGCTTGACGGCCATCGATGGGTCGGCGGAGGCGGTTACGTACGTATTGCAGATGCCGTCGGCGTGACCTAGGACAGGGATGCGGGTGTGTGTTTTGATGTACCGAACAAGGTCACTGCTGCCTCGAGGAATGACAAGATCGATGTATTGGTCTAAGTCGAGGAGAGAGGCGATATCGGCGTGGGTGGTGACGAGTTGGATGCTGGAATTGGGGATCTGCGTTGTTGACAAGGCGGATGATATGACTTTGGAGATGGCGAGGAAGGAGAGAGTCGTTTCTTTGCCGCCTATGACAGAGGTGAGGAGTCTGCGTAAGAGGGCAGAGGAGGATATTCTGATGGGAGAATGCTATGAATTGCAGAATGAAGAAAACCGAGTCAATCATACCTTTCAAGATCGCTGAATTACCGGACTTGATAGCCAGAGCCGAGATATTGGCGATGACTTCAGGGCGTGCCTCGAAGATGATGAGTAGCACCCCAATCGGACACGATACACGTTCGAGCACCAGTTCATCGTCTAGGATCGTTTTCAAAGTGGTCTGATTGACTGAGTCGTACAGGGTCTCAAAGGACATGCATCACACCTCCATGAGAGGCCCGCCAGACCAACAGTGTGGATGTGCCATGAAAGTCAGATGATGCATATCCTCTAAGACCCATCGTACGATACGTTAGTTCTCATGGAGTGCAGTATCACATATTTCGTGGTGGCTTACGAGGATCCTCAAGTTTTCTCACATCCAAAATTCCTTTCAACATATCATCGTACTTGCCCGGTCGACTCAGATCTAGTCGTTTGATGACGCTCTGGCTCAACTTGCCATCCTCAGCTGCTTTGTTCGCGGCTTTGAGGTCTTCAGCGTTGGCTGCCAGGATTGTCTCTCTGGCTTCGGAGAGTGCGCCATGTATTGCCGTCAACGCATCGTTTCGGGATGAAGTGTCTGTGATTGCAAGGTTTCGGGATGATATCGATGCTGCTTTGGCTATCTCAAGAGGAGACGAATCTGTTACTGACATGATTTTTTGGATATACAAAGGAACGTTCACGAAAATGTGGGGAATGCGAATCAACTTTGATTGAGGTCAAATGCAAGTCAAATTAAAAGAAAACGGGACTGCAAGATGACCAGGTTCAAGATGACTCGTGGTATGAAGAGCCGCCTATTTGGACAGGAATTTGTAAAAGAATGTGATGATTTGAATGATGTGTGAGTCAAGTCACCGAATTCGCTTGGGCCAGGGGCAAAGTGGCACTAAAGCTTACTAATCACTTTACATATCGCCTCCGGCAATAGGTACATAATTTACTGGTTGCAAACGAGAGAGTGAACGGCAGTAGTCTTTTACATGCCTCCTTGATTGTCTATGAGCATTGTCTATCCGAAAACACTTTGTACCCAAGAATTGGAAACTATGAGTATGTACAAGGATCGATGGAGGCCGGTCAGTATATTCACTCAAGGTGAGAATAAAGGATTGGGTATCAATGCCACTCGTCAACGCCTTTCAGATCCAACGCATAACAGCATCCACTCATTATGGTCACCATCCCTTATGCGACCTTCTGTTTCTCGCCCTCGTCATCCAGGCTCCGTAGCATATCTCTTGTCAACTCGAAAGTGAGCCAATTGCTGGCCATACTGGGGGCAACCTTGAGGAGATTCGGCAGGATGCCCTTGTACATCCCACGTACACCTTCATGCTTGACTATGGTCGCCACTGCTTCCCACATTGAGTTGTACTTGTATCCCATTCCACTCATTGTGTTGATCTGGAATCTTCTTCTTAAAACATCGAATGGATATGTGCAGGTTTGCGCAAAGCCTCCCGAGATAGCACCAGCGCATAGCTTTCTCCATGCACTCGGATCTTTGTCGCCTTCGGGCGTGAAGTATTTCCGCACAAGCTCATAGGTCATGAAGTTCAACCCAACGTAAGGCGCTACACCTGCCACGGTTGGTATGATGCCTCGATAAAGAGCTCGTAAGCCACCCTCTGTTTTGTACATGTTGACCAGCGTGCGACCCATCCCTGGTAGTTGCTGCTTCTGAAGTTCACTGAGAGAAGAGAAGGAGGCTGATTGGATTGACAATCGCGTGCGGACGATGTCGAGTGGGTAGGTGAAGCAGACGGCCGTGATACCAGCGCATGCCCCGCAGAAAAGTCCTTCGAGTGGTGGTAGGCCTGCGCCTGGTGAGGCTTCAAGATGCTGGGAAGTAGGTGTCAGCAAGTCACACCACTCGCAGATCAGAAAATAGAATGTGTAAAATTCATACCCTCTTGTAAAACCCGTAGCTCGAGAACTGCACAGCAGAATATGGTACAATCCGTATGCAATTCGAGCCGTTTCCTCTCATGAACCCTTTGAAGCCTTCTTCTCTCCACATTTTCTGCAGACCTTGTGATATCGAGAGCTTGTACTCTGTCCGTCCAACGCTTTGGACTTGTAAGAGTATCTTTAGCCTCTCGAGAGGAGAAACAAGCGTTCGCGAGACTGCCCCAGCCATGCCTCCAGCAATGAAGGATGACGTGAATGGTTGAGACACAAAATGTCGTATGCGAATTATGCGTGTCAACTCTTCAGGCAGCTTCGCAATTGGATTCGGCGTTTCCCCTTTGACCTTAGCCGAAGGGGTCTGGCGATCGACACTCATTTTGAAAGACTCAGGTGTATATTCTCCGTTTAGTGGAAATTGTTATGGTGCAATTTTTATCTCGATTCTGGAGGAAGTAGTGTAATGTTTAGGAGATCGAATCTCGTTCTCAGATGTCTTTGGCTATGATGTTGACTCCGGCAAGGCTGTGTGCCAAAGGACGTCGATAAGTGGAGACAAGGAATACTGAGTCGCGGCAACGAGGTGTAGGAGAAGAAAAGGGGATCTCCGCTCTGACGGTTGAGGTCACAGGCCATAGAATGCAGGTGATCGTTGGTGTTTCGATGGTGAAATGCTACGAGGCTGTTGAAGCGTCGGTGTGCCTAAAAGGGCTGAGATGTTTTGGAGGAAGTGATACGACGTTATAATGATTGTTGATGCTTATCTAGCATCCTGTGTGGCGATCGAGACTCTCGATAGCGCAGGGGCGAGTGCGAGAGAGGCAATAGGAGACGAATGGAGAAGCTCGATTCACCCTTCGGCGCCGCATCCAAATTTGGTGCCAAGAGATTGCTGACTCATCTACTTAGCGTTGCCAATTTGCCGAGTGCCGACGCCTGTGGTGCCTTTTCCGGGTGGCGTCAAAAGTTCTGACCCTACCTATCAGGCTACCGTACTTAGCGTGAAATATTAGCCCAGCCAATACTCCAGGGGGTGGGTCCCCTAGAAGGGTCCCCTGGAGCGATCTTATAAGTGAAGCTTATAAAGGTTTATCGGGGTTCCTTATGGGACCAGTTTTCACAGGGTCAGAACTTTTGACGGCACCTTCCGTACAGACTGACTTCAAGTCAACACGGACAATGGCCCATTCCGTGAATTCCCATCTTCTTCATCGTAATGGTAGCATTGTCTCTTTATGATTCGGGTGCTGGCAGGATACTCTGGGCTTTTCGGAACGATACATATTTCTAACCCTTTTGGGAGAGGCTCAAAATAGATTCTTAAGTATTTCAACCATCAGATGACGCTCAATGAGTTTGAAAATTTATATGCTTTATGTTCTTGATACGAAGACTACATCGTACCAACAGAAGCCGACCAAGCTCTAACGCACCCAACTCCCGCAAATTCCCTTAGTGAGCAACGTTCAAAAGTCATTAACGTCCGACGCTTCGACAACTTTTCGTTTCCAAACCAAACACCGAGATAAGATTGGCGTAACCAGCTCGAAGGCTTTGAAGACCCTCTAGCAACTGAATCCACAATTGCCGTCCCTAAAACATCAATGCGTCAGCCCCTCTTCCTCTCAACCAGATTCGATAGCATGGGATCAACACATACCTGTTCCCACTGTCATAAGCTCCAAAATCACAATGATGATCCTGGTCATTACTCCCCCAAGACTGATCTGCGTACTTGAATAGCACAGCATCAGCATCTACGTTTTGCGCCGTAACGATAAGGACGAAAGGCAGCGCGCTGTCGACATTGACGCCCTGTCCCGAGGGCGCGTCTTGGTTCGTCACTTGGCCGATCTGCTTCTGCGCGCCGTCGTAGATGGTGACGTCGAGGTGGTAGTGTGAGGATGGGTCGCTGGGGTTTGCTTTCTGGTATTGGATAACGTGCACGCCGCACCAGCCGGGGGTGTAGCCCAACGTTTTGCTGTCTTTGCCTGGGTAGAAGGTCAGCGGGTTGGGTATAAGGGTGGGGAAAGAGGAGAAGGAAAGAGAGGCAAACCAGGCACAGGTCCATTCTCGAGATCGCAACTCGATAAATCATTGTCCGCAGATCCTGAGAGTACACACTTCTTCGTGAAATCATCTGGGTCCACCTTGACGATCCTCTCAACAGCTGAATTGCTTGTAAGTTTGTCTTTCTCGATCTTCGTCCACACTTTCTTGCTAATATCCGTCTTGTCCGTCGGCAACAAGACATAAACTATCCCAGAACTTTTCTCCGCAAAAGCCTGGCTGGCACGCTCAAGGAACTTCTTGTAGCCAGTCCAGTCATCGTTCTTATCTGTAAAACCACTGGGATATGCTTCACGTAAAAGGACGCCATTAGGAAGCTGATCGGCGAAACTTTGAGGCTTGTCCTCGTGCTTGCCAACACCGGAGTAGAAGACGGACTTATCCTTGGCGACGGAGACCTTCTCGCGGCATTTGGTGAGATCTGGATAGTTGTCAACGGTAGGTGAAAATGGGGAGCCGGTGTCTTGGTCATCGTTGTCGGAGTCTGGATCGTCAGGCTCGATGTCATCATCACGCTTGGCCAGGGGAGATCCTAAGGCGACGTTCTGGTGCAGGATGCCGATCAGGAGTAGAAGGGACAAGATGTAGCCAAGACGGCCGAAGAGCGAATTGGAGCCTCCTTTGTTTAGATACATGGTCAATCAATACTGGCTGGAGACCAGAATGTGCACGAATGTGGTTTTAAGATCGAAGGCTCAGGAGTCTGTTGATGTGGTCGAACGAGCTGAGAGGTGATGCAGAGAGATGCCATAATATTTGTATCTTTCAGGAAGCACAGTTTAGCCTCATAGTGGAAGAGCTGATGAAACCCAGTCATTTGGGGCCCATCCTCGCCTCCCGTGATATTGACGGAGGCGGCGCAGTAGGAGGTGGAGTATTGGGAAATGGGACTGCTCGGCGAGCTGGACACTTGTTGTGCTTACAGTGCTCTTCACTGCCATGATGATAGTACTGAAATAGTGTGAGGAGAGTGACGCCTTAGCCTTGTAGGATCTTGGAAAAATAGTACGCTAGCAGGGCATATTGAGCACCAGCTGTCATTTCACTGCGATTTTCGCCGACAATCATCACCCAGGAGGCGGCGTCACAGTGACCAAGAGCCACGCGCTACCATGTCGAGCCAGGCTACGATGACCCAAGAGGCTGGAGGAACCCATGTGCGAGTGAGAGATGCAAATATCACGCCTTATGATTGGATCCAGTCAGCAGACGCCGTCAGAGGCTCGAAACGTCCTTGGGCTGATGAAAAGCACGGTCGCCCGGGCGCTAAATTCTTAGAGCGCCGTACCTGCGAGCGCTACGGACCGGTAATGACATGAAGGACATCAGATACCCAGCCCAGCCCCCAATGCTGAAATGGCGGAGGAATAGAACGCGAGCTCTCACAGATGAGTAGGGATACCCAACTCATGTTGATGAGCGGCCTCAATCACTAAGGTAACTAGAAGACAAATCTTCCGAGCAGGGTATCCTATGGCGAGATGGCAAAGGTGCAGAGCAACGAGTAGTATCAAATGAAGACCATGGCCACTACACCCACCCGAATGTTTGGAAACGTGATTCTTCGGCTGTGCCGCAGCCTCAGGGTCAAAATATCCTTCTTAGCGTTGCTAACGATTGGGTGGACCGCCAGCTGTTTGAGCAGACCGACTAGTCGCTTGCCTAGAGAGTCGGTCCAATTTGGACTACGGACAGTTTGGTTTGAGCTTTAGGTAGTCAAACGATTTCAACGGTTGGCATCGCTGACCCTCGTCCTGTCAGGCAGCCACTACGAGACCTCCATTTGAATAAGTCAGGATATGCATATACAAAGTCCCCATAGACTGCACCGCAAGGTTAAGGTAGTGATCTGAGACATCGGGAACGGGCCGATTTGAGACATGCTCAGCCAGACTGTCAGTGGCAGCATATCTCCTAACAATCTTATCCTCGGAGCTTTTGGATCGTCATCCTCCAGCGATGGGGCGTAGGGCAAACCTGGAGATATCTTAATCGGTCTGAAACACGTGGGGTTCAGCTGACATGCCAATAATAGGGCCTAGTCTTTTCTTCTTCCTGTAGCATCATGAGGCGGAGCGGCGCAGCTTGCCCTTGTTGGGTCAAGCGGCAGGCACCAGCAGGTAGCGGAATCCGGCTCCGCTCGCGAGAAACAGGCTAGTATTGTGGCGGCGCTCTTGGCAAGGCCAGCCCCTGCTGTAGGTACTTGAGGATACAGCTCGCCGAGACGACGCTGATTCGCAGATATACTCGGAGACTGTCAGCCCTAACGCACCGGACCCCAAAACTCTGTTGATTTTGCGCAGCATCACGATCATCATCCATGACAATAGATCCGAGTCGTCAACAATGCCTGTTTCGTGTTGAATGCTGGGCCATATCCGAATTTGCATTTGGGGCCCAGTACGCCTCGGGCGAAGTTTCCAGCTGCTCCATACCCAACCAGCAAGGTTTCGAAATTTGTCGAGCAAATTACTTGGTCTGCAGGGACAGCTTGGAAGGATCTCTGTGCTACTCTCCCCCATAGCTCCTCAGAGCCAGAACTCAAGTCATAAATGACCATCACCATCCACGCCAATGAATTAGAGCCGTAAGTTTCCAGTCTTGTGCGCGTGACGTAGCAAACGTATCTGACAAGCCTGCCCTCATAGCACACAAGTGCTGCGAATAGTGATAAGGATGTCAACTTCCATGACTCAAGAAGAAAACAGCCCGCTCAGTCGCGCCATTAGGACAGGCGATGTAGACACCCTCCGCCGGTTATTGGATGGAGGTGCGAAACCCAGTGACGACGATATCAGCGAAGCCCAGAACGGAGAATTTCCAGAAGTCTGCAAGGTCCTCATCACAGCCGGCTTTCTGGACATCAACGATGACTTCGAGTCCGCCGGTGACTTACTGATCAACATGGTCTGGGAGCTCAAGGTCAGCAGCAGCGTCCTCCTTCCCCAACCAGCGCGTGTATCGTGATCGGTCGTCGTATTAACACTGGCAGTAGGTTGATTTTGTCCGCTGGCTACTCGAACATGGCGCAGATCCCAACTCTGGCCATCTGATGGCCGATAGTACAAGCGCCCTCTGTGCTGCCGCCGAGCGAGGCCACCTCCCCCTCGCGACCATGCTTCTCGAGCACGGCGCACACGTGTCCGGAACGGCGGCACTCCCCGGAGCTGCAGGCCGCGGTCATCTGGAAATGGTACGCTTCCTGCTCGAGCGGGGAGCAGCTATCGACGAGGTTGGGGTGCACGATTTTGGAGACCGGCGGAAGAAGATCCAAGAGGGTACGGCGCTGCATAAGGCTGCTGAGAGGGGAGATATTGAAATAGCGCGAGTGTTACTGGATCAGGGTGCTGGGATTGAGGTTCGAGATCCATTTGATAGGACACCTTTGATGAGGGCGAGTGAGAAGGGGCGGGATGAGATGATTGAGTTCTTGAAGTCTAGGGGTGCAAAAGTCTAAGATTTAAGGGTTGGGGACGAGGAGCTCTGCCCTCTCATACGCTTGATCTTCCTCTTGTATTGCATTATTAGTAGTCTTTTTTATAACCTTGTCAGACATAGGTAGGTTGCACGAATGTTTTTATCAAATGTTAGTGTAACAAAGCTCAACGTCGTCAAAAATTACTGCTATGTTCCCTCCCTTTGGCACTAACTCGAAGCGGATTTCGATGTCCTATTGTGCCAAGATATTGCTGACTCAGCTCCTTAGCGTTGCCAATTTCGATCCTCTGCCGATGCCTGTTTCTCTATTCAATTCTGTTACCTTGTCCTGCCTTTTCATTCACACTGACTTCAAATTGAATTGAAATCGAGTATGGGTTCTCGCGGCGGAACAACGCTTTACGTGACCGGCTTCGGTCAAGGCACACGCGCTCGTGATCTTGCCTACGAATTCGAACGGTACGAAATCCCTCGATCACGCTCCTCCGAGCCCTCCTCCCCATCCTCCCCCCGAGCTTCAGCGAATCGATCAAAAGCCTTCGGACGAGAACAGAGAGCGAAATAGCGAAATTTCTGTCTTCATAGTGTCCTGGTGTGGTGGACGGCGATAATGGAGACAAAGAATGGCTGGACCAAATGCTGACTTGAGGTAGCTACGGACGCCTTGTGCGCTGCGACATTCCAGCTCCTAGGAGTGCCTCTAGCCGACTGTAAGGAAACACGTCTAATGGAGAACTCTTGACTGATATATTTAGTAGTTTCGCCTTTGTCGAATATGAGAGTCGTCGCGATGCAGATGATGCCTATCATGAGATGCACAACGTGAGAATCGGCCGTGATGATCTATTGAAGATTGAAGTCAGTATTCTGCACGCACAATGTTTGAACCAGGGACTGACAGTATTCAGTGGGCACGAACCCCTCCTTCAGCCTCCTGGCGCTTCGATTCTGGTCGTGAAGAGCGTCGTCCTCCCAGACGCGAGCGCTCCCCACGTCGCCGCTCATACTCTCCTGGCCGCCGCCGAGATGAGCATTCCCCTCGCAAAGATGACCGTCGCGAGCGTGACTATGATGACCGCGACCGTGACCGTGGCCGTGATCGTGATGATCGTCGGGACCGCGATTATGATCGCCGCGATGGTGCTCGTTCTCGTAGCCCAGAGGACCGTGATCGAGAGATGAAAGATGTTGACCGTCGTCGCGATGACGAAGAACCTCCACTTGAAGAGGTTGACAATCGCAAAGGTGAGATCACTTGGCACATCGCCTTGTGCTGCATTGCTAAAACCATTAGACGAGATGAGGTCCCCGGTTCCCATAACCCACGACGAACTCGACACTGCGGAATAAGCTCCTAATTCGAATGTCGTTCGCTATCGTCAAAGCGGCAATAGAATTGCGGAGGAATACTGAGAAGGTGAAAAGGAAATTTACAGGCAGGTCTGCTTGCGGAGACTCTCCCTTGCTTATTGAAGTGCTTTTATCATTGGAAGTAGGAGGATCTCGGTTTCACAGATAACTCAGAAGCTTTCTCCTACAGTCCGGTCGATCTCCACGTCGAGACGGTGTCGAGTCCTCGAATACGGCGAACATTTCCTTTTTCACAAATCGCGTACCTCGAGTCGAACGATCAGCCCCGAACGATCGATCCCAATTCACACTGTCACTGAACCCCAGCATTCTCCTTCGCCCTCCTCCTTTCCCAACTCTACGAATGCCGCCATCGATCCCTACCCTTACGATTGCCCCTCTGTAATCTCCTAGCGTTTAGTACTTCTAACCACGTTAGACCCCATCAGCGCATGCCGACGACTCATCCCAAGCACTAACAACCTCCCAACGTCCTTTTTTACCCTCCGTACCCCTTTTCCCTCGAAACTTGCCATGCTGAACCATCCGTCAGCTCCGAAGCACCGACAAGGCTCACAACTCGACAAGAGCCATCCACCATGTCATGTCAATAGTGTCGGAAACAAGCATCCCCTGGCCGATCGATAAAGCACGCGTGCAAGAAGAGTCAGAATCTCTTGGCGAAAACAACAGGTAGGCTATCGGTCCATCCAACTATTTTGTAGAGTACATAGCAATGGAATGAATGCAGCAGCCTCTAGATACATTCCGAGACTTGCAGGTGCACTATGTTTCAAAACTTTCTAGACGTCAGTCATATCTACATCATTACCGTCCAAACCTGCACTGGTATCTGCATCCTGACCATCACGTTCTTCTTCAGCCACATCCGCAATACTGTCCTCCATCCCATCGCTACCCTTGGGCTCTAAATTCTCGTCCTCCCTCGTTCGCTCATCACCGCCTTCCAATTCCTCCCACGCCTTCGGCGTCACAGCCGCCTCCCCCTTCCCATCCCCAGCCAACGCCCTTCCCCACCAACTTCCCCCTCCTCCTCCCCTGCCCCTTCCGCGTCCCCTACCTCCACTCCCACCCCTACCACTTCCCCTCCGTCTCGGCCTTCCCTTCCTCCCACCACGTCCACGGATCAAGTTCCCCTCATCATCGAACTTCCGATTTGGCGCCGGTAAGCTAGTGATCACGCGGTCTGTCTCCCCCTTCCCTTGTTTGCTCTTCATTATGCGCTCGAGAAAGGCGGCTTGGTTTGTGCGGGCTTTGGAGGCGTTGGGGCCCGGGTCGAGATGCTTGACTGTGCTGGTATGGTTGGCTGGTGGGAGTGTGGGCTGGTGTGGTAGCGAGATGGTGGAGGCCGGGAGAGAGGTGGGGAGAGGAGTGGGAGCTGAGGGTGCTTCGGGGCGGGGAATAGCCTCTATGGGGCGCCCGGAGAGGCGGATATTGGTTGTTGCTAGGACTGTGGCTTCGGGTCTCGTTGGGTCGTGGGCATCTGCGAGTGGACGGGTGATGGGGGTTTCAGGGGAGGGATATTTGGGTGCGAGGATGATGTCCGTTCCCAGAGCCGTGCCCCACGAACAGGTGTAGAGCTGGTTCTGGTAGGATATCATGGGGTTTGTGGTGTGTAGGTCGAGAATTTGTATTTGGTTTGCTCGTAGATTGGTCTTGGGGGCGCGAGAGGTGGATTTTGAGCTCTCAGGCCGCGTTTGAGGCTCTTGAGCTTCATCTTGGGATAGAGCGCCGGCGGACTCATCATTGACAGTATTTGGGGGCTCTTGTGACTTTGCTGGAGCTGCTTTGTGGGGTTTGTTCCGGGCTCGCAAGGGAGCAGCAGACGAGAGGTCGACGGTGACGTAGAATGTCTTACGGAGTCAGAAAGAGCTCTGAGAGACTGACGTCTTGCTTACCTCGGTCTCATGTTCATCATACCCGTACTCAGATCCTGTGTCTTCGCTCCCTACTGAGTCCATCTGCATGTTCGGCTCGCCCATGATGAACTTGGATCAAGGAGGCAATGTAGGAAGAGTCTTTCTTGTCCTACCGCTCTTCTTCTTGGATACTCCCATGCTGCCAAATTGATGAGCGTGTGGCTATATTAGAGTTGAGTGCGTTCCGAAGAGAAGCATGGGCTTGATCATTCTTGTCGTTTCGTTGAGTGTATGTGAGTGAGTCTGAGGCTCTTCGATATCTTGGCATGATGCGATTACCTCAGCAAGATGAGACTGGGTCACTAGACCTGATTCGACTTAGCGCTTCTGCAGGCTTCCGCCTTGAGTTTTGGGGCTTTCTAATGTGGCTTGTCTTCTTGGCACTGAACACTTTACGGTATATCATCCCCTCAAAATGTCACATCTTTTCCCACTTCCCACAGAGTCGACATCACTAAAAACGTACGAAAATGCTTGACACACTCGTCAGTAGCGTCATCGCAAGCCTTCTATACGTCTTCGCCGATCACATAGCCAATAATCAGCTCAACCCTCTTCGCCCTGCTACGATTGACAATTTCGTCATCAACATTGGCGAAAAGCTTCAATTCGTTTTCGCTGAACAAATAGTCAACAACCAGCTCAACCCATTTCACCTTGCCGTTGGAATTACCGGGTACCGCATTCAATCTCGTACATTACGAATCCCCGATCGGTTTGGCTACTTTTCACCAGGCCCTCCCCGACTACAGGTGCACCAGGGGTGTTGCTTTGTCATCATAGGTGGCTATATCTGCATCAACCTTATTTTCGGTGCCTTTTTAGTCCTCATTGGTGTAAGATATGGGCAAACTCGTTGCCGGAAATTCGGAGAGGCGTTCTCGGTGCTCATGATCTTCTTGGCATTATGTTTCTGGGTTTTAGCGTTATTCCAACGTCAACGTAAACCTGGGTATGAATGGGAAGACTGGAAGTTGCGGAGGGATTGATTGCAATGATCGTCGGTGACAATACACTTCATGATTGACATCACTTCAATTTGAATATCCTAACATGAAACATAGGCTTCGTACTCCCGATTGAAGCTTGTGAGGTACACGTACCTATCGGTTGTTGCATTTGAGGATGCACTGATTTTGCGCCAATCCGATTAGTAGAGCTGAGTCGAACATACCTTGATTAGAGGCCTCTTACCTGAAGCAGTATCTTGCCGGTATGCTGGAAAGGGTGCAAGGATTATGTGTCCCCAACTTGCAAAATTCAGCGGCAGAGTCACACGATAGAAATCTTTGTTGGAAAGCTTGCCATTACCGGCTGTCTTGATTAGCGGGTGTGGTTTGTGATGACTCGAGTGTAAAGCGCGAAGCACGATATTTACCTGCATCTCGACCTGTATTCAGCTACATATAGGGCAGTCGTTGCCGAAGACCTAGAGACATGAGCTGATGTTAGATGGGTTGGAGACGTAGATACATTCTATGATATTGTATGCTTTGGCACAATTTGTTGTGTAACGCTAGTTCGCACTATTTCATGCAAGAATTATAGAGCCCGACGTTTTGTACTTTCAGATTGCCAAGAAATGAGTTTGGGACAGGACATTCCATTATTGGACAAATCGTTAGAGCTCATTTCTTCTTCCTATCAGTGCACTAGGCGCTGGATAGGATGAAAAAAAGTCCCATATAGGGTCAATAGCCCTCTGTGATCAACAGCCCAGCTACTGTGTGATCAAAAGCCCTCTGAGATCGACAGCCCAGCTACTGTGTGATCAAAAGCCCTCTGAGATCAATAGCCCAGCTACTGTGTGATCAAAAGCCCTCAGTGATCAACAGCCCAGCTACTGTGACCAAAAACCCTCTTGAGATGAAAAGCCCTCTGTGATCAACAGCCCAGCTACTGTGTGACCAAAAGCCCTCTTGAGTTATAATGGGCCCCAGGCCGTGACAGCCCGGGGTGATATACCCCTCCCAGTCCATCCCGGTCTACGAGTATCCCGGTCTTTTCCGGTGGTGGTTCTAGGTACTCAGCGTTGCCCCGGCCGCGAGTACAGGCCTACACACCCCGAACCTTGAGACCAAAGCCTTTGCTGCACAGCAGGCAGCTTCAGTGCCCCCCCTTCGGCCGTGACAGCCTCGGGAGATACTCCTTCCTCGGCATCAAAAGATACGTCATCAGTTGTAGTCTGATTCTCCCCTTTAGCCATGACAGCTTTCAGGGACCCCCTTCCTCGGCATCAAAAGATACGTCATCAGTTGGGGTCGGTGTTGCCTACATCAACACTTTGATTAAAAGGCAGACGAGAGCAACGATCATTCCTTTGGTTGTATCTATGGCCAAAGCCAAGAAGAATTGTGGCCCCACCGCTGATAGAACGACACGTCAGCAAGGCCACATGTGACGTGCGTCACGAGGTAGAGATGTGCTGATGGGTTGGGAAGAGCTTGTGGGGACGAAGAGGGCTTACCTTGCACGGTGGCAACACCGGCGAGCTTTTTAAACCACAAACCTATGAAATACGCAATCAGTGGTACGCAGATTATGCTCAGGAAATTCTTTAGGTCCAAATTAGGGACCAAGGATGTGTAAAGCTGCATTATCCACGACATATTCTGAAAAGGTTGGGGAGAAAAGAAGGAAGGAAAATTTCGAGTCTGTTTTCTGTCACTACTAGCGTCCTTTTTGGCCATTCTGGGAAGGCACGGTGCACGATGGGTCACGCGTCCGCTACCCCGGACAACATTATGCATTTATCCCTCTAATGCAAGTATTGAAAGACATGAACTGAGAGAAATTAAGAAAGATACTATATTCGGAGGACTAGTCAATCACAAGTATCTGCACAACCCTCCAGCATTAGTTGTACATTCTCATACAATCCATTAAGGCGATCGTACTCACAAGACTCTCATACCCAACCTCAACGCCATCGCCATTCCTGTCATTGCAGCTCTACCATCATGTTCGGCTGGTTGGAGTTGCCATCAACTTCATGCATGGGCCTACTGTCCATCTCGTGAGGCCTTTGAGTATTGTGCAATTCGCTCATGTAAGCCTGATCTTCTGGTTTTAGCGGCAAGGCATCTTTTTCGGCAACATTGTTGCGTCGCTGCCGACGCCGCCGAAGCAGCCTTTTAACGCCAATTATAAGCGCAAGAGCAGCGATACCGCCGACAACGCCACCTGCTATAGCGCCTTTGTTGGTAGTCTTACTATCAGACTTGGCGGATGTGGTAGATGTAGATGTTGAGTTGGTGACTGCAAGGCGGGACAATGATTAGAGTGAAGTGCGAAAGCCAAGCGATCAACTTACCATGATCGAAATGTGCCTTTTGCATGAGTGAAGAGATTTCCGGAAGGAGACCTTGTTTGTAAGAACTGCCGTTTCGTCAGCTAAATCGAGAAATGGTAACGACGGGGAACCCACTCTCCAGCTGCGTCATAAAACGTTTTGACCTGTTCTGCCTGTTTATAGGCTGACGCTGAGGCCGAATAGCGGTCATTCCATTGAAGCGTCGTCATATCGAATATACCTAAACCTTGTTTGTTGGGATCTTTCGTACTGATTTGCGCCTTTTCAGTCTGTGAGGTGTAGTCTGCTTTGTCGGCAGTGGTAGCAGCCGGATCACCACCACCCACTACTAAGATCTGGCTTCCCCCACAGCATGACAGGAATGGCCTATGCGCGGGTGTTCTGCCGTATACTGTACACTGATCCAATGGAATGCGGGTAGAGTCAAGATTGAGATTGTATCATATGCCACTGTTTCGTTCCCCAAGTCACCACGGAACCCGCCATAAACAAAGATCTCATAAGTTTGCTGGCTTGAAGCTACCCCAGTAACACAATGATCCTTTCGAGGGATTGGCAAGTCTCCTGTCGTTGTTTGGTTGTACCATGCCTGTGTCGTCACGTCATAGACCTCCACGGTGCTGAAATCGATGAGTCCGTATCTGCTGTCTCCTGGGAAGGCTATTAGAATACCGTCCGTACCGTAGACAGGCACGTAGTCTAGTTTTCCATGCCATACTGAGTCAAATTTCGTCGTCACATTGTTGAATTGTTGGTTCTCCATGTCAAATTGCAGCATATTTGCCAAGGAACTGCCATCGAGACCACCACCGCCTAGGAACCAAGTTTCCCTCGGTCCTGCTGCGATTGCCGCATCTACTGGCCTAGTCACACTCTTCAAGACGGGAGCATCTGAGTCTAATATTTGGGACCATGTGCCGCCACCCTGATTGTCTGGTTTCAAAGCCCACAGATTGGGTGGGTTTGGGTATGTTCCATTGAAGTCATTTTCATAGTCGTCAGGTCTTCCTGCAAGGCCGGAGTAGATCACGTTGTTGGGAGCATAGTAGGATAAGGATCCGCCGAAGAGGGATGGTGCGCCTGATGGCTTGTCGATGGAACCGAAAGAGACGGTAGAATTCGTCCAATCCTTGGACATATCGAGGGAGAGGGTGTTTGAAGCTGGCTCAACAGTCATTCATATGTTGTAGTGTAAGGGTAGGTAGAGCGGAACTCACCCCAGTCATAGACGGGGCTGCCATCTTGCATGTATGAGAATTGCCCTCCATCAATGTACAGAAATGTGTTTGCGATCACAGCTATGTTACAGTCAGTCGACATGTATGCTTATGGAACGGAACGCAAGGGCTTACCTGCGTGGAAAAACCGACGTATAAAGTCGTCAGGCGATTTGTTAGCTGGTGCTTGTCTGGTCTTGAACCTCATCCTTCATGGAAGTAGGGGGAAACGAAAGGGAACGATGAAGGACAAGGTAGAGGCAGGCAAAAGAGAAGAGAGCATCTGCATGGCGTGAATACGAGGACATAGCAGAAGCTTGAAGGATCACCGAAGGCAAAGTCAAATCCTTCGCTCTTCGAGCTAAGATTGAAGCAACATGCACATGAAACTGTGGGCTGGACGTGGGGATATGAGCCTTCTGGGCTATTAAGCGACCGTATACGCGGAGCGATCAATGTCCGCTTGACAAGGCAGCCTCTGTGAATGCGTGGCTGTGCCATATACATAGCAAAACGGTATGGCAATGATCCAGAAACATCGCGTTTGATACGATGAGAGCCGCATATTGAGCTCTTGGCGCGTCAGGGGGCGGCACGGGTAAACCGCCCCCCGAATGGAACTCAGTATTCAAATGCACCACTCTTCCTACAGTATTAACCGCCCGTTTTCAGAGCCACAGTTTCTCGATTTCTACGGATCTAAAACATCTTCAAAGATTTCCTCATGGCCCCATCAAAGCTCTCAAATTCTGCCTACCTCGGCTATGCGGCCACACTCTTCGCCTTGATCTGGACCGGCTTCGGTCTCAATGCCATCTTCCGACCGCGAAATGCGTTTGAAGTCTTCGAGTTCGACCTACCAGCAGCAGCTGTTGACCAGAAGCTCGTCGATAGCTTGATGATTCTGTACGGAGCAAGGGATTTATTCATGGGAGTAGCCGTCTATTCCGCAACATATTTCGGGAAACCTAAGTCGCTAGGAGGAATTCTAATCGCAGGAGGTCTCGTCGCCCTCGTGGACGGTGCTGTTTGTAAGGCTCAAATTGGCAGAGGAGAGTGGAACCATTGGGGTTATGCACCGGTCGTGATGATCGTTGGGATGTTGTTGACAGGTGTATTCGATCAAAGCTGAGGGCGCAGACTGTATACTACGTTCAGAGTCGGAAGAACATCTATCATCATCAGCAGCTCACGTCAAACCGAACACTTTCAAGGTGTTTGTAGGGAGCTTTTCGACACGTTCAACAGTAATGCTCCAAATTATGTGCGATCTAGTCATGATTCTATGGGGCTTTCAAACAATATTTCATCGCGGTCCATGAAGAAGACATGAATTCTTGAGCACTAGACGTCTTAGTTATGTAGATGGTGCCTGAACCATTACATCGGATCTCGCGGAGGCTTGGCATTTCGGATCAATCCGAAAGTCTATTCCTATCGATTACCCTATCGATTGCCCTCCGAAAAACGCCGGTCAAAGGGCGCAGTGACTGAGACAGTCAGCTTCTTACAGCCATCAGACGTCGCCATTCAATTCTTCATTCTGCATCATCAACATATTTTGTCGAAGAAGGTCGATATGAAAAGAAGACGCTGAACCCACCTCTTCCAAAGACGCGAGGTAATTGGCGATGGTGGCGACACCGACCGTCCTCGAGAATGGGCCCAGGCCAGATGAAAAGACGGGTCTGCTGAGCAGGGTGAGAAATTCGGGTAGAGGAAGAATAAGTACACGCACGTCGGATGGGCTTGCACGCGTAACATTGAGGGAGCAATCGAGAAAGAGCTATTGGCGATTATACAAATATCTCATCCTCTTGGTCCTGATCTACCTCGTTTGCCGGCGCTACGTCGTCTACAGCCCATTGTGGTTCTTTTCCATAGCATCAAAATGGCTGTTCCCATTCTCAATGAATGGGGGACAACCGCCCTGGTACGACGCACCACCAGGCGACAACGGGACTTCGCGCACATCTCAGGAAATCCCAGACTACGTCTTCGAATACGCCCCATTCGTCCACCTCTTCTCCGACGAAGAGTACTGGCCCACTGACATGTCCGACCACATCCCACATACTCACCCAGCCATTGGCTACGACCCAATCACCAATTCAAACCCCATTCTCAACATCTCTAACCTCAATCTGCTCAATCAATACGAGCACGGCCGACATGTCTTCCTCACCAGCAACGACGACGTCGAAGACCACCCACCCTGGATCAAAGGCGAGCAAAACATCCCCACCAAATTCACCTACCCACCCAAACACTCTCGGAATCTAAAAGACTACAATAAACCCAAAACAAACGGCAGCAAACCCACCCACGGCGGCTACTCCCCCGCCCCCGCCATCCTCATCACCGTCCCCAAAGGCAACAACACTCTCGACGCCTTCTGGTTCTTCTTCTACAGCTTCAACCGCGGCAACTCCGTCTTCAACATCCGCTTCGGCAACCACGTCGGCGACTGGGAGCACACGCTGATCCGCTTCCAACATGGTCGTCCCGCCGCCGTGTTCTTCTCCGAGCACAATTTCGGCTCTGCATACTCCTACCATGCCGTCGAGAAGATTGGAAAGAGGCCGGTCTTGTACAGCGCAGTGGGCACGCATGCCATGTATGCCACTTCGGGCTTGCATCCTTATATCCTCCCGCTAGGGCTGCTGCACGATGAGACCGACCGTGGACCCCTCTGGGACCCGGCGTTGAATACGAAAAGTTACACCTTCGACCATGTCGCTTGCACTGTGCGGCCTTCTATGCGTAATCCGGATGCTGAGACAGGCTGGTTCTACTACAATGGCCACTGGGGGGATAAACACTACCCGCTGGACGACGGGCGGCAGTACGGATTCGTGGGGGAGTACCACTACGTGAATGGGCCGTTGGGACCGAGATTCAAGCATCTTGGGAGACGGAAGATGTGTCAGGGCGCGTTTGAAGATCCTTGCGAGATCAAAGAGTGGCTTGGTGGCGATCTGGAGGTCAAGATGGGGAAGGAGGTTGGTGTAGGGGAAGAATGGCCGGAGGGGGAGACGATGCCGCCGGGGTTGATCGGTGATGAGAGAAGTAAGCCGTGATGTGGAAGTGGTGGGCCACAGTGGTTTGGTCATGGGTAGGGAGTGATGCGTAACGAATTGAAAATGATGCGATGAAAAGGAGGATTTGGGAAAATGGTTGGGTAAATGGAGTCGTTGGTCATGAGGGAGGAAATGGATCGGGTACGTGCTTTGGGGCTTTTGCATTCCTTTCAGATATCCTACTTGCAGTTTAGAACGATGGATGCAGTGACGTAAAGGGGGAAAGGGCCGGTTAGATTTAGACGAGATGGAAGTGAGCCTGTTGGCCTAGACATACACGAATAGAGCGGCATTCTTAGTGACTGATCTACCTCGTCACGTCAGTCATCCGAATCGACGTCTTCCGCTCATAGAAGAGTCCTTCGGGACATCGCTATCTGTTGCGCAGAAGTGGCCTGAATTGCCAGGTATTTCGTTGCTCGGCAATGTGACAGCAGAGAAACTTGTCATGACTCTCCTTCCCCCAACTTACCAGTATCAACATCAACGAACCCTACCATACGAAGCCAAGAAACAATTGAACAAACATCACAAGTCAATGCAAGAGCGCGAGCGAGGGTATGAAGCTGCTTCCATTCATCCATGATACATGCATAAATCGAGAATCAAAAGTCCCGGAATAATCATGCCACAGTCTGGCCGACATGCTATCAGAAACCTCAACCCTCCTTCTTCTCCTCACCTTCATCCTCACCAAGCAGCGCCTGCCTCTTCTGCGTCTGTCTCTCCACCTTCCTCTCTCTCGCCGCCTTGTTCTTGTCACGCTTGACTTGCATCTCTTCCTTGAGGATACGCTCGCGCTGTTTCTCGGCTTTGGCTTTATGGATCTGTGGATTTCGTTGTATTAACAAAAGTTCCGTTTACAGTCTTATCATTTCCATGACGATGATGAGATGACATTCTTGCGATAAATAGGAGTGATAAGTGTCGGGTAGACTCACATGCTCGATGAGCGCCCGCTTATGCTTGAACGTGTTACCCTTCGATAGGTGATACAGTTCGTGGTAGAGATGTTTGTCGATCTTGCCCGCAGCACGATATTTCACCAACAAACGGCGGAGGACTCGGAGACGGCGCATCCAGAGCACCTGGCTATATTCACACTGCATCAGCCCTAACCTTCCTCCCTCTCTCAACCTCAACCAGGATAGCAGCTCACTAACCTTGGCATCCTAGCATCAGCTGTACCCTTCCTCTTCCCGAAGCCTCTGTGCCGCCCAATTCGTCGTGCAGCAGTCAATTCCCTGGCTCTAGCACGCGAGTGCATGGTGACCTGTTTACGGATGATAAGGCCATCGGAGACGAGCTTGCGGATGGTTTGGCGGGAATTGGCATTGGAGATCTCGTTCATCTCGTTAGGGTCGAGCCATATCTTGCGTTGGCCGCATCCGATCACGGATGATGCGAGACGCTTTTGTGTGCGGAGATTGACCCTGTCAGGAACGTGTTAGCTCAGGGTTCGTCAAGAGGATGGTGGAGAGGGGAGGGGTTGTGTGTGGCAAAGCAGGAGAGACTGGGGACCGAAAAGCTGGGTGGTAGAAAGATTCAAAGTGGGAGAGTACGACTTACATCTTGACTTGTCCCTAATCGCCGTGGATGGGGAATGGTTGATGGTGAGGGACACGAGATGTCGTGGTCGTCGACTCATACAAAGTGGGAGTGCACTAGCGCGAACTAAGCGATTATTCCTTGGCATTCCAGCCCTACGCACTAAGCGAAAATCACACCTGATGTCTACAACATCATCCTCAGTCTTTCACCGCGAAGTCGACAGCCAGACGCGATACTGCAGCAATGGGTGAGTCTACATAGACCCTGACTGAGTCCACACATCTCGAATCCATAACGCCGACTGAAATGCCCACCGTCCACTCCCAGGACAGCAATTGCTAACAACTGTGACCCTCCTAGGTATCGACCTCGACAAGCACCATGTGCGATCCTCGCACCGCAAAGCGCCCAAGAGCGACAACCCCTACCTCAAGCTCCTTGTCAAGCTGTACAAATTCCTAGCCCGTGAGTCCTTCCCTCCATTTCTTCACCTACTCCAACCACCCCCCTCAAAACCCAAGCCCATATCTTCCAACCACCAACTAACACCCCCCTCCGCCCAGGCCGCACCGACGCCAACTTCAACCGCGTAATCCTAAAACGCCTCTTCATGTCGCGCATCAACAAACGCCCCATCTCCCTGTCCCGACTCTCCTCCCACCTCGCGCACGCTCCCGAAAACACAGAAATCCTCGTCAACGTGGGTACCATCACAGACGACGTGCGCGCTTTGGAGATCCCAAAACTCACCATCGCGGCGCTCCGCTTCACGCGCACCGCACGTGCGAGAATTGAGAAGGCGGGAGGCGAGTGTTTGACGATCGATCAGTTGGCGTTGAGGGCGCCCACGGGGTCTCATTGTGTGCTGCTCAGGGGACCAGCGAGTCGGGAGGCGATCAAGCATTTTGGGTTTGGGCCGCATAGTCGTAAGAAGCCCTATGTGGAGAGTAAGGGGCGGAAGTTTGAGAAGGCGAGGGGGAGGAGGAGGAGTCGGGGGTTCAAGGTCTAGATGATGGGGCTAGGTTCTGAACTGGCTTCGTGGCGTGAGGCTTGAGGAAAAGCAGACAGCGGAGTAGCTGGACAATTTGAGGAAGGAGGAAAGCAATCTGGTCGTACGTGCTGTAGTATGGCTCTGCTCACATGAGATGATCAAGCATGATTCAAGCAAATTACTCGGAGCCATGCCAGAAAACTTTGTTCGCTCGTCTGAAGTTTTGGAACATTTCTAATTTTCTTAAAAATCTTCCCACAAACATCATGTAGCACCTAAAGCCATCCACTGAGCATCAAATCTTGCTCTTCACGCCCACCGCCCCGGTGCCTTTACTCACTTTCTTATCAATCCCCAATTCATCCAACTCTTTCCTATTATGATAATGCGGTGCAGCCTCAACCAACCACTCCGGCTTGATCGGCAGCACACCCCGCATGTATTCCTTACTCGTCAATACCAACTCATAGTAAACAACCCACTTCGGCTTGATTCCCGCACTGCCCCTCTCCCCTCCCTGGCCCGCCCTTTCGTTGACCGTAGAGCTCGGATGAACGTACACGCTCAGCCCATTTTTGATCGTCCTGTAAGAGTCTCCACCTTTCTGCAAGCGAGCGGAATTCGGGAAGAACCCCGCCGTCATGGCTTTCGCGATCGCCACTATGTCGTTAGCGCCGGAAGAGGAGAGGGTGACTTCCACCCTATCGCAAAGGCGCGCCAACTGGTCGCGGACGTCTCTAGCTCGAGTGAGCGAACGCTGCTGTAGGAAATTCTCGCGTGACCAGACGTAGCTGAAGTCGCTGTCAAGCCACTGATTCCAGATGTTGAGAAGCGTGAGATGGTCACCGCCTTCCTTCACAGTGAAGCGGTTTCTTGCGCTATCGGCGAGCAATTTCTTGTCTTTTGGCCGGTAGAAGAGTGAGGAGCTCTCGCCTAGCATGGAGATGACAGAAAGGACTTCTTCGACGCAGCCGAATTCGTCTGCGGCGAGGATGGCGCGGGCAAGCATTGGGTCTGTTGGGAATTCGGCCATCTGTCGTCCCAACTTGGTGAGCTCGCCACGGTCGTTGAGGGCGCCGAGGGCGTACAGGTTTTCGAGAGCGCGGATCAGTGTTTCTGCGGGTGGTGGGTCCATGAAATCGAAAGAGACGAGGTCGTTGATGCCGAGCGATTTGAGGAGTAGGACTACAGAGTTCAGATTCGTACGTTGAATCTCAGGCATCGTGCTAGCATCAAGCTCGTTATGGAAAGCGAATTTGGTGTACAATCGGAAGCATTTCCCAGGTGCGACACGTCCAGCACGACCAGAGCGTTGATTAGCTGAAGCACGGGAGCAGGGAGCGACGACAAGCGACTCCATGCCTGTTCGGGCATTGTAGACATTTTCTTTGACGAAGCCGGGATCGATGACGTAGACAATATTGTCGATGGTGAGGGAGGTTTCGGCGATGTTGGTTGCGAGGACAACTTTCCGGGACTTTAGGGGTGTGGGCTCGAAGATTTTGGCTTGAAGCTCGGAAGGGAGATTGGCGTAGATTGGGCAGATGATCATTTCAGGTATTCTGGAGCCTAGCTTACGAGCTGTCTCCTGCAGGTTCTGCTCGGCAGCTTCTATTTCTTCTTGGCCAGTGAGGAAGACGAGAATGTCACCTCTGCCTTGAGAACTATGGATTTGGAAGACGGTGGTGATGGCTGCGGCGAGGTAATTGGCTTCAGGCTGTTGTGTGTAGTGGATGTCTACGGGATAACGTCGGCCAGGGATGTTGAATATTGGAGCATCATCGAAGTATTGGGCGAATTTCTGAGCGTCCATTGTCGCAGAGGAAATGAGGAGTTTGAGTTCAGGTCGAAATCGGGCAATGTCTTTAACCAAGCCGAAGAGAATGTCTGTATGAAGCGTACGTTCGTGAGCTTCATCGATCATGAGTGCTGAATATGCTCCAAGATCCGGCTCTGTCAAGAACTCTCGAAGGAGCATGCCGTCAGTCATGTATTTCAAGATCGTCTTGTCGGACGTATTGTCTTCGAAACGGATGGAATAACCGACTTCATTGCCAACTTTCTTGCCCATCTCCTCAGCTACACGAGCTGCAACACTCATAGCAGCGACTCGCCGTGGCTGCGTACAGCCAACTTTCATTCCGTCCTTGGTATATCCAGCCTCGTGAAGGTATTGGGGTATTTGAGTGGTCTTCCCGCTTCCCGTCTCTCCCACAATGATCAGCACTTGATAATCGTTGATAGCTTGAAGCAGATCGTCTCTGAATTGGTATATCGGTAGGCTCTTCCTAGTGTCCTCAATCTTCTCAGCTTTCCCCTCAGCAACTCTCAGTTGTTCCTGGAATTGCCGTTGCTCTTTAGTCATAGGCTTAGCATCGCTTTCAAGTCTTGTGTCCATGATAAAGTTGATCTTTTGTGCCTCATCGAACACAAACTCGTAATTGCCCTCGTCCACTCGTTCTTGAGAAACAATTTGTGCTTTGGCCTTTGCTGTCTGCTCTTGCTCCCATTCCTCCTGCTCAGTGACGAATCGCTCCTGACCACGCTCGTCCTTGTCCACATACCGTTTATAGAGAGCGTCTTCTTTCTTCTTCCGATCAATCTTGCCCTTCTCTGTGATGTAGTCCTCCGGTAGCATATATCCATCCCTGTAGTCGTCAATTTGCTGCCGTTCCTCCGCAAGACGTAGTAGCTCTCTGTTCTTGGCAAATTCTGCCTTTTCAGCTTTGCTTAGGTCCGGATCTGACTCGAGCTCGTCCGTCTCTTCGTTCACCTGCTTTCGTAGCAGGGCGAGCTGCTCAGTCTCTCGCTTGCCCAAATATTCCTGCCTGGATCGGATCCGCAAAGCTTCCATAGCTGCTTCCTTGTTGGCTGCATCCTCGGCCATGGCACGCCGTCTCTGAGCCTCCTTCTCACTCTTCCTGCCGGACCTATCTTCGGTGATCTTCTTACTCTTTTCCGCATCTTTAAGGTTCAACCTTCGAGCGAATTCGTCTCTTTCTGCAATGTCCTTCTCCTCCTCCAAACGCCTTCTAGTCTCCTCATCCATCTCCGGCTCGGGAGTTTTCGGTGAGAAAGAGCCATTGTTCAAGCGGACACGTTTGTTTGGTGATTCCTCGAAGGTCTCTTCTTCCTCTAAGGCCTCCTCATCACCCCATCTTTCTTCGAAGTCGTCATTCCTTCGGCGTATTTTCCGACTATTGGATTTCTTGCTTGGCTGCTTGTTGTCTTCATTTGGGTGACGATTGTCACGAGACTCTGGAAGAGCCATTATGCAGTTTGCTGTAAGATGCTGAACTTGTGCAATTTTGCTCATTGAAATGACGCAGGCTCTTTGGTATAGGACTTAGCTCTATGGACGCGACGCCATCCCGTCAACCCAAGTGATTCTCTTCCTAATTCCATCAATCTTCCAAGACCCAATGAGACCGCTTTCTTTGCACATGGGATATTCGAGATGATGCGTACATCATGTTTTCTTTCGAACGAGTCTCAGGTTGAGAAGTCCTCACGTGCGTTCTCTGTTGTCGCCGGTACAGACTTTTTGGTATGGCAGCCTTGCACCAGCTGAAAGTGATGGTAATCTATGTTGTAACGAGTACAACTTTCTTCGAGCAAGCAACATCTGCCTCATGGGTTCCTTGATGCAGGATCTGAATTTTCTGTGTTGAAGCCAGCCTAGAGCCAAACACACAAAGTATATGTTCGCTGTACAGTCTGGATATGAGAATGCTCTTGAGAGAGAAAGATTGAGCCATCATGCGTCTCATTCATACCGAAAATCTGACGCTTCATGATTTCCTTGGACAAGATATTCCCAAATATGTGATCTTGTCTCACACTTGGTGGACAGAAGAGATCCTGTTCCGGCATGTATCAGACAATCAAATTCGTCCTTCTTCGCAACAAGGGTTCCACAAGATACAGGCTGCATGTCACCAGGCGGTGAAAGACGAATACTCTTATCTCTGGGTCGATACCTGCTGTATCAACAGTGACAGTAGTGCTGAGTTATCTGAGGCTATCAACTCGATGTTCCAATGGTACAAAGGGGCTGCAGAGTGTTATGCCTTTCTTGCTGACGTAGATGTCGAGAGAAAAGAAGAGTCTCGAAAAAATGTGAAGTTTGAAAATAGTCGCTGGTTTACCAGGGGCTGGACTTTGCAGGAGCTACTGGCGCCTGCAAATGTGTATTTCTTCGACCAGTATTGGAATGTGATTGGAACGAAGCACGAACTTGAGGCGGAGATATCTGCTGCAACTGGTATAGCTTCCCACTTCTTGACGTTTCCTGGATATGCCAGTATTGCCCAGAAAATGTCGTGGATGTCTAAAAGGCAGACTTCAAGAAGCGAAGATATAGCTTATTGCCTACTGGGTCTATTCGACGTCAATATGCCACTTCTCTATGGCGAAGGCGAAAAGAAAGCCTTTCTGAGGTTGCAGCATGCGATCATCGAGGACTCAAACGACGAGTCCATCTTCGCCTGGACCGATAAGACGCTATGGCATAGTGGCATGCTGGCTCGCTCCCCAAAAGCTTTCAAGGAATCTGGGAATGTAGTGACAACCTTGTCCGACAGACCATGGGGGCATTTCCGACCACCTTATACAAGAACGAATCTTGGATTGAAAATGAAATTCCGAATCCATCAAAGCGAAAGCTGGGTCAATTCAAAGGTGCCCGAGCCGAACTTCACGAAACCGTTGAATTGCAAATCTTCAACTACTGGCCGGTCACTTTTCGTCAAATTCAAGCTATTGAATTTTGATGAGGACCATGCGAAAGATTACAATCTGAATATGAATGTAGTCAGGTTAGCCATGCGTACGCATCTCGATGTATTTCACTACGCCGAGGAAGCGCTAGACTATCATCCCATACCAGACGGAGAGCTACTAGCTTTCTACTTTTCAGACAAATACTCTGAGAAACCTCGCTGGGAGGAAGAAATACTTCTATATGGCTTGTGGCGCCCGTTGAGTGATCCAAAGGGAACAGTAACACCATATTTCATCCTTCGACTAGCCCCGAACATGTTTTCAGGGCTGGTACTTCTACCCGATTTCGAAGGGCCACATGCTCAAATACGGCTATTCTATGACTCGGAGCAAGCCAGCCTACCTGTCCCTCTTCTCCGAGAAGCATCTTCGGCTCTGATTATCCGATTTATTGATGAGCACGCTATGGTTCTCATATCCTGGGGTCTGGATTCTGACAACAAGATACAATTGAGGATTCGCTATATTTTTGCGACAAAGTTCCTGAAAGACCCTCGAGGGGGAGACAAGCCCCCCAAAGGTCTGCTAACATCTGCTCCTTCTTGTTACGCGCTTGGGCTCTCTTATCCTGAAGGAGCTATCGATTGTGTAGCCTGGTCTGTAGATCATGACTTCTCGTTGAATGATTGTCACTCAGTCCGGTGCGGGCTGGATCAACATATGTGGGTGACGGTGAGGGAGACTCGTGAAGTCACAGGGAGGACGACATGGTTCATTGATACAGATGTAACGACTGATAATATGATCGGCTGAGTCAAATGAGATCTGGCTTTCGTGCCAGAAATGAGAAACACAATCCCCGTGTCTGACCAGCCACCTCTCATCGAAGCCTGGTCTCGGACTACTCAGGAGCACAATCCCAAAGAAAATCTTTTTGCGCAAAGAATCAATTCTACACAACAACCTCAGCAATCGAATAAGCCGACCAGACAAGAAGGAAACAACTTCAACGTCTCCCAATGTCAGAAGTGGCTATAAATTACGCTGTGCTACCTAAGCCAGGATCAGCCAGCATCCAGCATCCAGCATCTACACAATCCTTCGCTTATTCTTCAAATCATCCACCCCCCACTCTCCTCTCCTCTCCTCTTTTAACAAAACACAACACAACTGGACCATCTCCACCAGTCCCTTCCAGTCAAGAATACTCTCCAAATTCTTTCAATCGAAAAAAGTCACCTGCTTCAAGTCCCAGCAATTGCGCCCCCCACACCGGGAGTCCTCCGCTGGACAGACGCTCTGGGCGTCGTGCTCAAGGGAGCCGTGAAATACGTGAACTTTATCTATCACTCAAGAAAATTGGGCCCGGGGGAGGCAAGGGAAAGGCAATGGACAGAAAGAGATAGGGCGATGGAGAAAGCAGGTGGGATATCCAGACCAATACGGCAGCTGGAGAACATGACTGCAGATTAGCGACGAGATGGGTGTCTCCTTGTAACCGCAGGATCATATGGGTAGAAGGGAGGCATAGACGAGAGCAGTTAAGAGCGAGTCGGAATTATGGGTAGATATTTCGTATGTACACATATCTGAGGCGGGCTCTCCCAAATTATTTTCGGATCTGATATACCATATTTCATTGCCAGTATTGGTAGCTCATTCATCTTTCCAGCCATTCGTCCATCATTCATCCATTACGCTCCCCAATGATCTCATCATCTCTAGCATCACAGCCCACCCCACCTTCTCACAGCAATCACTCAATACCTCAAACACACGATCCCAGCCCTATCCCCATCCACGCACCCGACCACCTTCCCCATACTCCTCGGCGCATTGATAGCCCCATTCATAACCATCTGCACGCCCTTCCCAAGCAACCTCTCGAACACCCCTGGCACCTTCACCTGCTCCAACAACCCATTCCTATCCACCAATCCCAATATGTAGCTACTAATTTCCTCATGATGTCTCTGCGGACTATAATTCCCTTTAGCGCCAGGCGTCATGGCATTTTGCATCTGATTGACCGTCCACGGACTCCAGGCCATGACGGGCGTCTTCTCCTTGAGGCAAGGGACAACGATGGATGGGCAGCCGTTGAGGAGATGGATGCGTAAGCTGCCGCAGCCTGGACGGCGGGATGACGACCACATCCCCGCGGACTCGCCTCGGAGGGGGAGATGCCAATGAAGGTGATGAGGAGGCGGGTATAGGGAAGGTTTACGGCGTGAGGGTTGGGGTCGCAGAGAGGGATGGTGGAAGGGGATTCGGATAGGAGTTTGTGGGTGAGTGCTGTATCGGCTGCAGAGGTATTAGTGAGGGGGTTGACAGGGGGGTGCTGGAGTAAGGGGGTAAGGAGAGGGAAACGTGGAGACGGAGTGGAAGAGACCTACCAGCGAGGTATGGGCGGAAGAACTGCGCCATTGCCCAATCCTGATTCCGCGGTATCATCGGTGTGCGTGAGGAGGCGAAGAGGTAGGGGCTGAACCAGCCTTTGTCGCAAGCCATCATGTTTGTTGTCGGGTACGTTCGTACGAATTGGATGTCCGCGTCGACACCCATAAGTTTATGCTTAATGGAGACCTGGAGGGTTTTGGCTGAGGTTGTTCGCATTGTCTTTTCGACTTCAGGGAGAACCTTCTCCAGGACGCCTTTGTCGATTGCTTGCTCGACGACTTGGAATACGCCGTATTTGACGATGGTGTTGCCGGTGATGAATCCGCCACCTGAGCTTACGATCTCTGAGATGAAATGATCGGCGCCGAAACTGCTGGCAACGCCATCGACGACGCCATCGACGAGTGGGGCTCCTATTACGGCAAATGTGCCGAAGAGGACGGCATCTCGGTAGCGGACGTTAGGGAGGGTGACGGGATTGTTGTCACCCCATGGAGACAGCACTGATGGCATCTTGATGGTAGTAGTAACCGTTGAAACAGACGAGCGAGCAAATCTTCCCACCAGCGTGTCACCAAAGAAGCGCTTAGCTTTGCCCGTTTGGTGTTCGTCTTTGCCTGGCTGATGTTGTTGAGGTGGAGTTTGTTGGACTGGGATGCCATATTGTTGGCCCAATTGCTGAACGGATGTCTGCTGCTGTTGTTGAGAGACGACCTGCATGCCTGGCGGATGAGAGTATAGCGGAGGTTGGACCTGGTTTTGAGCTTCAACTGGGTGCTGAATCTGGTTTTGGTATTGCTGCTTCTGGTCTTGAATGCCGTATCCTTGTGGTGGTGGAGGTGGAGGTTGTCCATAGGGTTGTGGAGCTTGAGGCGGGACACCGTATGGCTGAGGTATTGGAGGTGACTGTGGTAGCGGCTGCGTTTGGCCGTAAGGGCTCTGAGGTTGATATTCATGCTTGAATTGTGGTGGGTTCTGGAGAGGTTGCGTGGGAGGAGAGTAGGGGGGAGGTGGAGGTGGCTGCTGTCCAATAGAATTGTACCCATAAATGGTCGATTGTGCTGGCTGATATGTAGTCTCTGGCGCGCACTGAGGCTGGATGAATTGAGTTGAGTCTCTATTCTGCGGTGGTGCTGAGTTTGGGGGAGGAGGAACAGGTCTTTGATAAGTGCCTGGTTGTCCGTAAAGGGTTGGGGGTGGTCCTGGATTGCCAATCTGCGGTGGGGCTGTATTTGGAGGTGGCGTAAATTGTGGTTGTGAGCTTGGTGGCTGGCCGTACGGTGTAGGAGGTGGTTGAGCAAAGGCTGACTGGGCAGTGACTGAAGGCTGAATAGGCTGTGGCTGTTGTATCTGAGGAGCTTGTCTGTCCTGCGTAGGGGTAGCCCCTTGAGTTGGCGAGGTAACCGGGATTTGTTGTAGGTCCTGGACTGGTGTAATTACGTTCTCTTGAACCGGCGGCTGAGACGGTGGCTGGAATGCGCTGACACCTTGGCCCTTGTTCTCGGCTGCAGAGACAGGGGTTCCGACCGCCGGCAACTCAATGTGTAACCCTTCAACCCCATGTACAAGCTGATCTGGACCTGGTGCGGTTTGAGGAGCTAGTGGAGATGGCGGGGATGGTGGGTCGCCGAAAGAGCTTATAGTGGCTCCTGTGCTCTGAGGTGTCAGAATTGGCTGCCCGTAAGGCGCTTGTGTAATCGAATTGGCTCGATATGGCTGTTGAGGAGCGATTGGCGGGTTTTGAGGTTGTCGTGGAAAATAGGAGGAGCCCGTACTCTGAGGGCTTAGGGCCGGTTGACCGTATGATGTTGGGGTGTACTGTGGAGTTGGAGGAACGTTGGCGGGAGGTGGAAAGTAGGAAGACTGCCTCCGCCCTGGTGGTGGTGGAAAGAACGGCGTCCCAATGACTGAAACAGGCCTGCTTGCGCTTGTGGGGGTGTACTGTGGAGTAGGAGGAGCATTGGGTGGCGGAGCAAATGCTTGCTGCTGTTGCTGTTGCTTGTTCATCGGATTGCCGTAAGGTTGAGGTGGGCCAGCAAAGGCAGAGGGATTGTAGGCATTGTAAGGAGGATTGACGGACTGATTGAAGGCGGGAGAAGTCATCGGAGAGACAGTGTAGGGTTGAGGGGTGGCCGAGGGCGGAGGTTGAGTGGGAGGAGGAGGATAAGACGTATTCTGGCCATATGGTAAGTTCTGGCCATATGAGGCAGGTTGAGACTGATTCTGCTGTGGGCCCTCATATTTGTAGGGAGGGATGAGGTTCGTGTTGGCAGCCATTGGGTGAAGCGTCTGCAATATAAACAACGACAGGCAAGACGTGGTATTAATGAGTAAGTGAGCAATTGGGCTTGAAGTGACTTATGAGTCCAACGTCGGTGTAAGGTGACACAAGGCTGTGGACAAGACGTCGCAGCTGGACCTCCAGCCTGTCAGCCGAGAAGGGTAACACGATGTCGCCGTTTTCTCCATTGGGACATGGCGTGATGCATCCCCGGCCAGCCCCAAGCGACAAGCTTGTGCTGAGAGGTGACCGTGGGATCTGGACCGTTGCTTGACATGTTAGGGGTATCATGCTGGTCAATGTTCTAGATCTTCCTAGCGTGATAGCAGCTCTTGGCGTGGCGTTCAATTGGTGGAATTAGTCATTACTCGGCTCCGCCATCATGCGACGACGTGATTGGTGGGGAGCAGAACTGTACGTGCGATACGCAGATCTGACTGACAAGCTTATCAATTGAGACACTTCATTCGTCGAGAGCATATCAAGGGCCTTAAGGGTACTTCGCTAACTCTCGGTCATCGATGAGGAACCTGCTGCTTGGCGGTGTGGAGGCATCTGGTGGTTGATAAGAAGGTGATTCATCCCGCCGCATAAAGGAGGCTATATCAATCATCCATCACGTTATCGCTCATTAGGATTTTGACATTATTGAACAGGAGATGAACACCGTCAATGCTGTGGGCGCCCGCCATATGTCGAGCCTGAAAGAAGCCCAGAATATTATGACTTATACCCACTTCCCTCCGTTCAATACAAACAAACCATCCACTTTTGAGCGCCTCGCTATGCAATTCCGCAACTTCCTCACACCAGCAGACTCTCTAACCACTGCAGGCAAAGATGCCTCTTCGCCTCTCTCCAACAATCACACCAGTTGATGTGTATCACGCAGCTCAGTCCACGCTGAATGTCTTATCCTCCAATTCCATCTTCCCCACGCTCCAGATCTCCCGCTCATCTTCTACCTCATCGTTCGACAGCCCCAAGCCGCCTTGACCGCCCTCGGCTTCCCTCCTCTCCCGGGCTTGAGTGCCTAGCCTCATTGCTACTCGTTTGAAGTAATCCTGCATACTCCGCTTTGGTCCGGCGCCCACTGACCCACCATGCTCGGCCATATACGCCTCAAATACTTCGCCCTCGTTCTCTTCGACACTGAAGATTGAGAGGAATGCTGCCTCGGCTGCCAGCTTGACTGGGATGACGGTGTCGCGAACACTGGCAAAGACCGGAGGGGTAAGGACCGGAAGATGAGGGGAGATGAGTTCCGGGTCAGCCCGGGAGACGGTGCGGATCACTACAAGCGCAAGTCGGCGAGTGTCGATGGGTCCGCCTGGAGATATGAGATTGGTAAGAGCTGGGATAATGGATTCGCTGGCTTTGTTGCGATTAGAGGACGGAGTGAGGAGATATTTGCCGGATGCCAAGATACAATTGTCGACGATGAAGAGATTGCGATGCTGCATGCCTGCGGTGATGATACTCGGTGTCTCTTGAGAGAAGCCTTCCGTCAGTGACTCGGGCGAGTGCACAAGCACGGCATTCAGGTTGAGAACGGTGGACGGAGTGAGGTGCTGTGCAAGCGCTCTGGTCTTAAGCAGGCTTGATGGGCTGCTGCCAGCTGGGAATGATCTGATCAGCGCTCCGAAAAGCCGCGCATGGGTTATGGCTGTCGTGTCGTTGTCACCCCCAATATCGCTATCGATCAACCCTAGGATCGAGGTTCGAGATGCTTCGCTCATATTGCCGCCAGCTTTACTGACGACTTCGAACAATGCTTTCATCATCGCATTCTGCACGCCGCTATCAGCTGTTTTCGAGCCGGTGACTAGCTCGGCTATGAGAGGGTCTACTCTTGGCGTAAGGGTGATGAGAGTACCAAGAGCCTTTGCTGCTCGTGATCGGAGAAGCTCGCTGGAGGGATCTGCAAGACACTTCGCGAATGTCCGCTGTAGCTGGGGAAGGAAAGGCTTCAGGAGGATAGAGATCTTCTCAAGTAAATTGTTCAGTGTCAATAGAATGGCTGCTTTCACATCAATTGATCGTTCAGACACCACTCTGATCAAAGGGCCCGTAATTTGAGTGACAGAAGGTTTCAATGAATCCACACTTGTGCGATCGACCATGTCGGAGATTGCGAGCGCTGCATTGACCTTTTGATCCGATGTTCCGTTCATCAAGCCTTGTAGAAAGATTGGTAGGATCGCATTGATGCCCTTGGGTAGTAGGAAGCCTGGAAGGTTGGCCCCTGCGACACCGATTTGGAGAAGGACCTGGCGTGTAGACAAAACAAGTGATTCCATCTCTTCTTTCTTCAACCTTGAAGTCAGTCCAGATAATGCCGTCCACGCTGCTCTCACGACCTCTTTGTCCGAGTCATCGAATGAAATTAGCAAGACACGTATCAGATCTTGATAGTACCGCGAGAAGTCGACGGTGGCTTTTGCAAAGAAGTTGCCCAATCGAGAATCGATGCTGGCGCGCTTGCGGTGATCCGAGTCCTTGACTAGAGTGAGCACAACGCTCATCATGGTATTCAGTCCGTCATATTCGTCAACAGAAAGCAAGATCGACTCGAAAGATTCCTCGAGGGTCTGTCGCTGGTCTTCATCCTTACATACGATGATGTTGTCCATTAGAGTGTTCAGTATGTTCGGTAGTCTTCGATTCATAGACGAACCCGCGACTTGCGCCAGTGATGCGACTGCTCTAGCGTTGAAAGTACTGATTGGCGAAACAAGTAATGTAGGAACGAGATTTGGTAGAATGATATTGGACCGCGTGTTGTCAGTGAGCAGTGTCAATAGTGCAGATAGTGCAGTATCGGCGCCGTCCTCGGATCGAAGTAGATTGAGTAGATGTGGAAGTACTTGATCAACAGCCTTCTTGCCGAGCACCTGCTGCAGCGAGTCGAATGCTTCAGCAGCAGATTCACGGACCTCACTATCGTTGTCCACTAACGCCGTCCGAACAACAGAGATAAGAACTTTCTGGTAATCTTCGAGAGCTTCGGATGAAGCAGCAGATGTAACTTCGCGTAGTGCCATACAGATACCTTGCCTGTGGTCGGTGTCTGTAGACGTCTGAAGCCCTTCTTCCAATGTAGGCAGGAGACTAGATAGTACGCCTTCACCAGCCTTTCGTATCAGCTCGCCCAGTGCGTTGCCGGCGATCACTTTTTGCTCCATATTGGAGCTCGCAAGTCGCCTAATGATCAGCTGCGTGAGAGTAGGCACAAGCTCTTTCAGTGTGCGTGGCGTAGCAACAAGCGCTTTCCAGACATCGATAGCTGCACCTCGAACCAAGCTAGATGTGTCGCAACGGCAGATGTAGAGCGATGAAAGAATTTTGTTACGTTTCTCCTCACCGAGAACTTCGATCAGAGACTGACCTGCTTCGGCGGCACCCTCCACTTCGTTCTCATCTTGTTCCGTCTTGCCACTGATTCCTGTCAGATTGAAGAGTAGGTCACCAACCAGCTCGACGGAGCTAAGTCGAATACGATAGTTGATGTCAGCAAGTCCGCGATCCAATTCCGGCAACAGTAGATCGATAGACCTGGAGGCGAAGTTTTTGACTAGGAGACGGCCTGCTCTGAGGGCCGTTTCACGGATAGTTTCGAGCTCGTCTGCCAAACCTGAAAGGATGGGAGGAATGACCTTGCTGAGATAATTGGCGAAGCTGTTTCCGAAACAGGCAGGCAGGTAGATGAACAGCGTCATGAAACCTTCACGGACCGTCGCTTTGACGCTTGATATGTTCTGCAAAATGGTAGGCAGGGTCTCCTCGAGCCTGCTGGTTCCAAGCCCAGCAAGAACTTCGCTGAGAGCTTGGGCGGAACCTAATCGATCGCTTGCGCCAGTATCCGACTTCAATGTTGTCATGAGGCTAGGTATAAGGTCTGGTAATGCGTCTTCTCCAAGCTTTTCAACTAGCGAGCCTAATGCTTTCGATGCCGTTGCTCGTGTTGCTGGCACTGGATCGATTACGGCAGATCTGAGGCCTGCGACCAAGATTGGGAGGTGAAATATGACATCCTTCCTCTCGGTCATATGTGCCAAGCTGCCAATGATTTGAGCTGACTTCCGCTTCGTTGCAGACCGATCATTCAGGCCTCGTTGAAGGATACGCACGATTAGCGCCAAGGATGGTGAATCAAGGTAGTGCACAAAGGAGACCTTGATCAGTGCCTCAAGGGCATCCTCGGTGTACTTTGTCGGATCACTGAGAGCTTTAAGGAGGATGCTCACGAGGCTCTTGACTTCAGGATTGCTGATGACGTCACCGAAGCGCTGTAAGCTACGGTTTGCAGCCAACCGGACCTCCTTGTGGCTGTCGTTCAGTACTCCTGTTAGGGGAGGAATGATGTCTGGCAGGCTGACTGCAAGCTGCTGAGGATCGAGATATGCCATTGCGCCAAGCAAATCACATGCACCTTTCTTGCTTCTCCATTGATTTTCCTCCAGGCCTTCCAAGAGTGTCGGTAAGATAACCTTGACTCCGTATGAGCTTAAATGTGAGAAGCATGTCTTCGAGGCGTCAAGACACGCTTCTCGCACATCCGCATTTGCGTCACCAAAGCTTCCAAGTAGCTGAGGGACGATCTGGATGATATAGGGCTCAAACGTATCACCGAGGAGTAATGCAAGGAGCTCGTAAGCGAAGAGTGCGCCCTGCCTCTGATTTTGGTCTTTCTTGTTCTCCGTGGCGGTCTTCAGAGCCGACAGAATACGATACTCTTTCAAGGCGGAGACACCTTTTCCTGCAACAATGCCAGCAATCCCGTATGCAGCCCCTCGTCTAGCGGCGTACTTCTTCGATTGGAGTAAAGTATCCAACGTCGTCTGAACGAACTCGGACGTCTTTCGCCCACACTTTCGAATCAATGGAGGTAGACAGCCTGCGACTGCATACTGAACGCTTTCGGAAGGAGTTGCGAGGGTCTGTAAAAGCTTCTGCACGACTTCATGCGCGCGTTCGTCACCTTCCGGCAGATGTCGTGCAATGGCGCCGTAGAGAATGACAACTGCTTCGCTAACAAGGTCAGAGACTCCTGAGTTGCTTTTCGACGCTTCGAGAGCCAACTCAAACTTTTGCATTAGTGCCTCTAATTCGGCCGCTCCATGAAGCGTGATGACAGTAGTTGCGCTCTCCACCATTTCGTCTCGAACGGTTGTGTTGCGATCACCGAGGGGACCATCATTCACCATGAAATCAACAAAGCCGACCAACTCTGAAGTTTCGAAAGCTGGCGCCATCTCTTTGAAGGCCAATGCAATTCCACTTCTTGCTTGCCAAGGGTCGGAAAGATCCATCTTCTTGGGCATCCCATACGCGTCTTTCTCAGGCATTCTTGGCTTCGCAAGCTGGCGGTATTGTTCCTCGAGGTCGTGTATAGCCTTGGTGAATGACTCGCGGTCGACCTGAACACATTCTGCGAGTGCCCGTGAAGCTGCGCTTCGGATCGTTCGTTCAATAGATTCAAGATAAGGCATGACCTGGGCGGCATTCGTCGGCTCTACTTCTAAAGCATTTTCCTGCCATATTGCTTGACCTAGTGCAGCGTTCTCTTCCACATCATCATGAGCAATTATCCAAATTTGTTCGCAGAACTCGAGATCGGTCAAGTCTACATGATCTTTGATTGCTTGCAAAAGTGCTGTACGGACATTATGTTCTGGCGTGATAAGACCCTTGAGTAGAGTGTCGGTCTCTGACTCGGTGATGTTCGAGGTAACAGCTTCACAGATGCCATTAATGCAATCTTTGATGAGCCTGTGGTGTTGACCGAAGCGTTTTATGCTCGTTATCAGCGTGTCGAGAGCCTCTTGTCGCGGTAAGGTGGTTTCGGCGAATTCATTGGTGTGGAATTCCAGAAACTCCAACGCAAGTGTAATTTGTTCATCAGCCTCGTCAGCATCGCAATCGCCAAGCCCGCCCTTGTTCAACACCGCAAATACTAGCGGGAGCAAGTACATGAGAGACAGAGAATCGAAATTCCGTTGGCCGCCGAGGAAGTGGATCCGATGCAGCAACCGAGTAACGAGCTCGCGAAGTGGCTCCTCTACAAGCTCGTTTGATAAAGAAGATGACCCTTCGGATCTTAGAGTCGCGATGCCGATGAATTTCCTCTGCATACCAAGTCTGATTGTCACTAGATCTGCACACGCAAGGTATGCGTCGTCTAGAACAGACCCGGCCAATCTACCAGCACCACCTCTTATCACCTGAATTAGTAGACTCAACGAAGACCCGAGCCATAGCAGAGCATCAGTCGGTGGTCCGGTGGCCAGGGCATGGATCAGGCCTGCGCCCAGCTTTAGCTTGTTGCCCACAACTTGAACGTCTTGCCGAATAGCAGACTCTTTCTGGAGCTGAGCCTCCACCTTTGCCTTTTCGTCAGATGTCAACTTCTTTGTCTGACCTTTCTTCTGAGCAATCTGACTTCTCATCTCCTCTTCCCATTTTGCGATTTCATAGTCTGGAGAGCTTTTGTGCACTGAATTACGCTGCGTCTGTGAGCTGAGGACGTCGACGAACGCAGTACCTTCCGGAGTCCGCGCGATGGCTATTTCGGTAGGTCCAAATTTAGAAATATCGTCTCCTGGAAGATTGTCTCTGATCCGGTCGATGAGCAGCGGGGTGATGATGTCGGGGGCTACAAACGCCAATTCCGCAGCCGCACGCAGGGCAGCACCCTGAACTGGCAAGGCTGCATTGGCGGTCTGATTAGATCCGAGAATAGTGTCAATACGTTCTAAACAGTCCAGAGATTTTGTCTTCGCAATCTCGCCGGGGTCTTCGCCCATTCGCAGGCATATTTCAATCCAATGAGCTCTAGGAATGATCTCTGGACGACACAGGACCAGCAGCTGTACAAGCTGCCACTGGGTCACGGTTGACTGCTCTGCTCCCAAAGAATTGGAACTCAAAACTTCTCTTGGAGGACAAATGCATTGAAGGACCAAGATTAGCTTCTCATGGTCTGCTTTTGGCAGTGTAGCAGGCGTATCTTTCTTGTCAACTAATCCATCTTTTCGCCACTTCCACAATGCTTGGATGATGCTGCCCGATACAGTAGCTCTATGCGCGAGGTACACATTTTTCAAGGACTTTATAGCTGTGCGCCTGATCTGAGGAGGGATGTTTGTACAAAGGATAGTGTAAATGTAAGTCTCGCCCCAGGCTGTTGAAGTTGCTGTTGGCACTTTAGGAATAGTCTCACTGCAGGCCGCCAGTGCGCGGACCAGCCATGAAATATCCATGGGATCGACCTTCGAGAAGTATTTAGGATTCAAGAGGAATGATGAAAGGATTTCGGAGTCCATTGCGGCCGAAACTGGTGATTTCGCCTTGCTGACGCCGTTTGTCGGAGGCTGGTTTGATTTGAGCTTGGGCCAAAGTGCTGTGAAGATGTAGGCAGCGACCAATGATCCATTCTGGGCAGCGCTCAAAGGGTTTTGCGATGCTTCTTCGTACGCATTATGCAGGACACTCGACAGATTTTGAATAAGCTTGACATTTGATGCCATCTCTCTTTCTCGAGAATCATAAGCATCCCAGAGAAAGTCTCCAAAGGCGAGGATCCACAATCTGCGTACACTAAGCTTCTTGTCTTTAGCCCCTTTACTCGCTACGTCATTGACTGTCGATAGAATGCTGTCATCGAGAGAGCCTTTTCGGACATTCACAAAAAGAGCCTTAATCTCAGCTCCGAGCACAGCCTCACTTGTCTCTTTCGAGATGATCTTGCACATAGCGATACATGTAGATGATACTTGTGATGACATTGACGGAGTGCTTTCAAGCATCTGTGACAAGCACTGCCGTTCCACCGGCGCTTTGGTGACGGAAAGCATTTCCAGTAGTTGCTTCGAGATCTTTTGGATGGCGTCATCTGCGAAAGTGTGTCCTGCTATTACTTTGTAGGCTGACACAGCGCCGTTACGAATGATCTCATTTTGCGATTTGATATTCATTGTAATTGGTTTGAGAAGATGATCATGTAAAATAGGTCCAAGGTCTTGTGAGGAGGGCAAAGCCTCCACAAGGGAAGAGAAAACATTGCTGAGAATGACCTCGGGAGCTCTCAAAAGTGCCTTTTCTAACGCAGGTACAATGCTTTGGCGGAGATCTGTAGTGTCCACGAAGAAGCTAAAGAACGGTTGTAGCCCGACAACAATGTGGAGAGGAATCTGAGACCGTGAGCCAAGAATCTCGCGTGTGTAGAAGTCGAAGATTGGCAACATTTGCTCTTTGAACTCCCCACGTCGACTATGCGGCCAGGCACAAGCATCAGCCAAGGCGCCCAAGAACGGACTTGCCCTAGGCCCAAGGCCATGACCTTTAGCTGTCAGTGAACCCACCAGCCATTCGATCGGGCGTCCTCGGCGAGAATCGACGATCTTGAGGATGGCACGTTCTATCAATCTTCGAGAGCTGTACTTTAAGTTCTTCCTGGCCTTGCCTGATGGTCTGTGGCATATTTCCAACGCCTGAGCAATCGCAGCTACGATTGAAGGGCCGTACTCTGGGAATTTGTCTTTGTCGGCAGCCGAGTGTTGGAGAATCACCGAACCCCATTCGACAAGCACTAAGGCATTTGAGGAGGCTAGCCCTTGCTTTGCACATTCCGAAGTGTAGAAATCCACGAGTGATGAGGTGTGAGGAAGATAGAATCGATCATTTTGTAGGATGCGTTGTACAGCTCTTCTGGAGGCTCGATCCTGGTAATATGCGTATGTACGGAAGAGGAGGGGGAGAATTGACTCATTGAGCCCCTGCGGAGTATCTAACAGAATGTCAGTCTTGTTCTGGGATCTGCATCGAGCGTCAGACCCTCACTGTCGAACAGGTCACTGAGCTCTGCGAGCTTTGGCAGACGCCGTTTGGGGGAACTTGATACAAGCCCTAGAGCGAGAGCCTCTAGACGCGTTGCACGCCCAAGCTCTTCGTCACTCTGGGCCATGGTAGCCGTGCATTGTCATGTGAGTTAGACAGTTGATTATTTTTCGAGTCGAAAGTCGGGCAATCCCAGAATGGTCTAGCTTAGGGCTGGAAACTTCCAAAGCCAACGCCCCGCTCTCGGACCCCAATCAATCGATACATAACCCACAACTCTGCCTCCATCTGCACCAAACGATAGATGATGGACTCCCGGGACAGACAGAGCCTTTGACGGTTGAAGGTCGGAATCGTCTGACCAATGGAAATTTTCCCCTATTTTAAGATTTTTTTCGAAAAATACTCGACAGCCTCGTTGCTATGGGTCTCTTGCAGCCCAACATTGTTTTCCGTGGCCAATGGCGAAAAGCTATGTACACAGCGCTTCGAATGATCAGAGAAGGCTGTCCAAGTGTTTGGCTTGGACAATGGTACCAATTGAGCTCAGTCGAGCACAGCTCTAACCCTTTGACTTTGTTGTACTCACTGCGACAGTCATGATCGACAGCGTGTGATTCTTAAGGAAGCACGCGATGATGATGCTTTTGATCGTGAATTCAATCTCCTTAATGGGTGCCTTCGCAGCCACGCCTCATTTCGACAAATGGTTGACGTTATTCCTGATCAGAAGATCACAGTACATGAATATCTCGACGAAAATCTTCACCATGTTTTGTACTCGCGGCCGCAAGAAAAGCTCGAAGAACAAGAAGTCAAAAGGGTGGCCAAAATCGTGCTTAAGGGACTAGTGACAATGCATGAGAGAAATTTTGCGCATACAGGTATATCCAAGAGCTTACCAATCCGGAGTCTTACTGAAGTGAGAGTAAAGATATCAGGTCTGACAATATCGTCGTCGACTTCGACCAGCACGGCTCATTTAGCAGGATCAAAGTGATAGACTTGGGTGATTCTCTCGAATTGACGCCAACTACGCACCATGAATTCAGTCATCCTTCTTACCGCCCATCTGAGAGTCTGTTCGGAATGCCATGGACAACGAATGTGGATCTGTGGGCTCTTGGTACGTTGGTAAGCGCCAATCAAAGTAATTGAAAGATACACGCCGCATTTCCTCTGACGCTGTGCTTAGATAATGTGGGGACTTACCGGAGCAAGGATGTTCAGTCCGCCAGAGCTAGATGAAAAGGACGAGATGTATACCATCATGGTTCTTGCGCTCCAATGTGCATACTTTGGACCTTTCCCTGACAAGTATGTGGAACTCGCTGAGCAACTCACGATGGAACATCTTCATTCTATGGAGGGATATGTCACGCAGCGAGGAGGTAGAAGGAGACATAGACATACACTTGCTGTCAATATGAGTAAAGAGACCATAACTTTCCTCGACAAGTTCATGAAGCTCGACCCGAGAGATCGCCCCTCAGCTAAAGAGCTTCTTCAGGACCAATGGTTTTCGGGGGTGGTGGGCTGACACTTCGCTTGTTTTCCATCCCAGAACTTGCGTAAAGGAAAGATAGAGATTCCCAAATGATCCATTCATCACTACCTCACTGTATGTAAATTGTCTGGCACAGTTCTGCAGGCGCTTCACCCTCAATGTCTTGCCAAGATCGTTTACAAGCTATTTCACCGCCCCTTCGTTCTGCCCTTTATTCTCCAGGCGCACCAAGATCCGTGCCCCTTGTTTCGACTAGGTAGGCGTGCTGTCGACAACGCCTACGATAGATATTAATCAATGCAGCCTTGAAATCTTTGTTGTTCATGCCGACCTGCGACCGTTTTCAATTGAACGTCAGTTTCTAGCGGGATGTGCACTGTTTCGATGAATTTGCCATCCTTGTCAAAGCAAACCACATTGATGTGCTTATCGTCCCCATGTTCGAAATCGCTTATGCAAGGTCAGTGATGTCTCTATCTGGTGTGGTTGGGACACACTTACCGGATGATGGCTTTCGCGGTATTCGCTGGCAGTAGCTTGTCATGTTTCTGCATAATCTCGATCAACCTAGGCGCAGGGATGTTGACCGTTTCATTGGTGCGTTCGAAGGATTGTGTCTCAGTAGGTGCCTTCAATGTAGATTTCTGAGCCCCCTTTGACATTTGGGTAAGTAGAGATCCCTTAATGATTCGGTTGGTAGTAGCCATTCTAGCAGAGAAGGGTTTCAAGAATTGGCTTGAAAATCCAATTTGTTTGTAGTGATTTGAGAGGGGAAGATGGATGGAAGGAAGGTGGATATATCTTTCATTTTTGAGGGGTTCCAAGGCAAACATAGGCTTGGAGAAAGTGAATGATGGTGACTTTTTTCGCAAGCGTGGATGAGACCGCCTGCTTGGCATGATGGATTCACAACTTGTAGATCTTTGGTACGGGACGTAAGAAAAGGACGTTCATTGAATGACGGCGTAGCAAGACCACTGCGCTCGCAGAATAGCTTAATAGCCATGGAGGCATTTGCTTTGAAACAGCGAAGCGGTCTTCCGAAGGAACAAGAAGGCAGAATGAAGAGGGCGAGCACCGACAAAAGTCAGATGTGAGTCTTGACATAAGGAAGGAAGGCCCCGCTAACCACTCACGTAGATTGATTGGGGAGAAGCATTATACAGCTGAAGATTTTCAGGAGGATCTCCATCTCTCAAAGAAGACTAGCTTGAGGGCTAATTGTATCTTGGCAGGGCTCTAAGCTCACAATTGTTTTGATGAATCATATTGCTCCTTCTCCTAAATTCATCGATTGACTGCCTCGGAGACCACCCATCGGGCTCTCACGTGCAAAAGTATTTGCTACCCCTAATAATGGCTCATGGCAAGAAAAAGAAAAAGTCTGCGCCGAATCCCGCTCGTGCTGTTGCCACAACGTCTGTGGCGTCTAAGAAGCATGATCAGGGGGAAGCGGACCCTGAATCAGATCCTCAAGTAGGGATTGAGGCGAAGAGCAAGCTACCGTCGAGAAATGACTCGTCTAATCCAGATGGCCCAACTACTGCAAATGATCAAGCGCCGGAGAGGCCGCTGCATGAGCTGAGTCCAGAAGAATTAGAAGCTCACCTTGAGGAAGCAGACCTTCAAAATCTTGTCGATAAGCATGCTGAAAAGATCAAACGAGAAGCATCAAGGCAAGTGTCAAGATTGGAAACGGAGAAGCGCCTTCTTCGCACGCACTCTGATCGACTGACGACCAAGCCGTGGTTACCAGACGAGGTTGTGCAACTAGTGCTTGATTTTGTGCACTCCGAACGGGCTACTTCAGACTCGAATTCATACAAATCCAGGATTTCATCCATTCAAGAACTCTCCAGTGACGAGATTGTATTAAGGATGTGGCAACTTCATCTCATGTTACCGCACTTATCGTTCCCCAAGGAAGACATCTCGGAGGTTCTAAGGCACACGTTGCACAGATACTCTGATGACCCCTCGTCATTGGCTTTAGATACCAGAGATGATGTTTGGGGTCTTGAAACATGCCTTGATTGGTTGGCCCGAAAGACAGCAGGGCAAAACGAGTCAGATTACAGCTTCTCCAGGCAAGAAGTAACGACGATAGAGCAAACGCCTGTGAATTTCGGCGAAGGTAAATTACAGCCAATGCATATTGACAGACCGGCACTGACATTCGTCTACAAGAGAAGCTAGATACTGCGAACGCGCACGGTACTGGAACATCAACTCCGACATCGTGGGAATTTGTTACCAACCAGGAAACGAATGACGATAAAATGGCCGAAATTAGCGATTTACCGAGTGATATGGAGCCGGAACAACTAGTGGATAGGTATCTGCAACTGCAGCGAAGACTGTTCGAAATTGATGCAAAGGTTGTAGAGTCGAGGCCTGGAAAAATAAATAAGAATAGAGTGCCTAATTCAACGCGGAATAGTCACAACAATGTCAGGCCGATAAGCCCCAAAATTAAACGACTCCAGGCTCAGATAGCAAAAATCACCTCAGATATCTTATTTGATTCCGAACGGGCTCAAATGCTATGGGAATCACATTACATTGAATTATGTCAGGAAAAGGCTGCAAGACAACGACTGGATATTGATGACCATACTCAGCCGGACTCGCCTGTCAAGTCTCGTTTGCCAGATGAGCCTGTAACGACAGAGGACACCGAGAGTGGCGTGGGAGACTTCTTCTCCTCTCTTCCCGAATTGTCCGCAAATCCCGAGGATGGCAGTGCTCTACAGACTACAGACGACGGAGGTAGGCCAATTCAGATTCGTGATTTTGGTACATGGAACGGCATGGCACCTCGCAGAGTCTTGGAAGACGCCTGCAAAGCTAGAGATCCTTCTGCCAAAGTTACCTTTAGTGTGATATCGAAAGCGTCATTTAGTTGTCGACACGCCGTTCAGATACAATGGTCGAAGCCGCAACAACAGGATATTGTATCTTCTCCGCTAGACTCGATGAGCACCGAGGGCTCTAATTCGCGACAAGCAAGACTCGCGATGATCTCGGTGTCTTGTCCCAATTCGATTCAGTCCGAAACATTCGTCGCAACTGTGGCCCTTTTCTCGATAGTGGCACATTCTCCTAGAGAGGAGAAAGCTTCATTTCGGCTACCAGGGGTATGGAGAGACCTCTGGGCGGAAATGACGAGAAGAAGGCAGGAGCAGGAAGATACGGTCGATCGAGAAACCCTTCGTACCCTTCGGAAACTAGTAGCAGACGCGCAAATCTCTAGTGAGATCGATTTGACGCCGTCGAAAGATACGAGACTTGAGTATTCTGAAAGTACTCTTCGAGGACGATCTACGCTTGCGACTGGAACACCAACTGATCTTCAACAAATGTGGCATCGCAAAGCCTCTTCGGCGAAGTACAAGGCGATGCTCACTTCTCGAGCAAGGCTGCCGGTCTGGCAGTATCGGGAGCAAATACTCGAAGCCATAACAAGCAACCAAGTGGTCATCATTTGTGGCGCAACAGGTTGTGGTAAAAGTACTCAAGTCCCTGCTTACATCCTTGAGTATGAACTTTCCAACCAACGTCATTGCAAGATCTACTGCTCGGAGCCCCGTAGGATTTCTGCAATATCATTGGCTCGACGTGTGAGTGAAGAGTTAGGCGAGCAGAAGAACGATGTCGGGACTGCCCGGTCACTCGTCGGCTTTGCAGTAAGACTTGATAGCCAGATGACAGCGCAGACAAGACTTGTATATGCTACGACTGGAGTCATCATGAGAATGCTTGAAGGTTCCGAAACGCTTGAAGATATAACGCATCTCCTCCTGGATGAAGTACATGAACGTAGGTTGGCGATTCTCAATCTGTGTCACTGACATACTTACGTTGTCAGGCTCAATTGATAGTGATTTCCTTCTGATTGTCTTGCGGAAGCTCCTCGTGAAGCGCCCATCCCTCAAAGTCGTCTTGATGTCTGCCACCGTCGATGCTCAAAAGTTCTCCGCTTACCTGGGAGATGCGCCAATCTTCGAAGTCCCCGGGCGAACCTTTCCCGTTGAGACAAGATATCTGGAAGATGCTATCGAACTTACCCATTTCAAGCTCGGCGACGTGGGTGCAATACCCATCGAGGACAACGATGCAGATCAAGAAGATGATAGCGAACCTGCTAGTACGAAAGAATCCCACTCATCCAAAGAGTTGGCCAATTACAGCCTGCAGACACGAAAGACGCTAGCGCAGCTTAATGAATATCGCATACCTTTTGATCTCATAATTAAACTCCTTGAGAAGATTTTGTCTGGACAATTGTCCGACTACAACAAGGCCACTCTGATATTTTTACCTGGTATTGCAGAAATACGGCGGCTGCATGATATGTTGACTAGCCACCCGACGATTCGACAAAGCTGCGAGATCTTTGCAATGCACTCTTCGATTGCCACCGAGGACCAAGAAAGGGCTTTCCTGGTACCTCCCAAGGGCATGCGTAAAATTGTCCTCGCTACAAACATCGCCGAGACTGGTATCACGATTCCAGACATCACTTGCGTCATTGACACCGGAAAGCACAAAGAAATGAGATTTGACGAACGTCGCCAATTATCACGTCTCTTGGAAGTTTTCATCTCGCAAGCGAATGCTACTCAACGGCGTGGACGTGCTGGACGGGTCCAAAATGGCCTCTGCTTTCATCTCTTTTCCAAACAAAGATTCGAGAGAATGGCAAAGGAACAAACGCCGGAGATACTGCGCCTATCACTTCAAGATTTGGTACTGCGTGTAAAAATCTACAAAATGGGTGGTATTGAGGAGACACTATCCGAAGCACTTGACCCACCTTCAGCCAAGAACATACGCCGAGCAGTGGATGCCCTTCAAGATGTCAAGGCCTTGACTGTCATGCAGAATCTTACCTCACTAGGCCGACAGCTTGCCCGCTTACCTCTAGATGTGTTTCTCGGCAAATTGCTGCTTCTCGGCACGATATTTGGGTGTCTTGATGCTACATTGACCATCGCCGCTACTTTCTCAGCTAAATCGCCATTCAATTCGACGATGGATTCTAGGACACAGGTCGATCAAGCGCGACTATCATTCAAAAGAGGTGACTCGGATCTGCTGACAGCGTACAACGCCTATTCAGCGTGGCGGCGAGTCTGCAATATAACTGGCGTTTCAGAGCAGCAGTTCTGTCGGAAGAGCTTCTTGAGTGTTCAGACGCTCCTGAACATTGAGGACATCAAAGGCCAGCTTTTCAATTCGCTCATAGATGCAGGTTTGCTTACGCTGACAGCTGAGGAGCGAGGAAGAGTTAGGGGCAGCCGTCCATCCTTCGGCCATCGAAACTTTGTAGACGTACCTGCAAGATACAACATCAACGGTGCCAACGACACGATCCTCAATACCACCATCGCAATGTCTTTCTATCCCAAGCTCCTGAAGAGAGAAGGCCGAGCATGGCGCAATGTTGCCAACAACCAATCCATTACCCTCCATCCTACGTCTGTCAACAAGCGATCAGAAAATCCACCTAGCTGGGTCTCATTCTACCACGTCATGCAATCTGGCAACAAGAGTCTCAATGCACATGAGACCAGTGCTGTCGACGACCTTGCAGTAGCATTGTGCTGCGGCGATGCGGATTTCAAGATGCACGCCGGAGTTCTTGTGGTGGATGGGAATCGTATTAAATTCTCGGTCAAGGATCGAGCGATGATGCTCGTGTTGAAGACTCTCAGAAGTGGAATTAAGGCAATAGTCGAGAAGCAGATCAAGCAGCCTGGCAGCAAGCTTGATGAGAAAGAGCAACATCTCATGGATATATGGCAAAGAGTGTTCACGGCAGAAGAGACGAGAACAGGTTGAAGAACAGGGACTCCATACAATAATCGGCCTCTAACTTTGGGTCAAAGTCCTGGTAAAATCTGTAAGGGGCGACCACTGGATGAGCCCCTACAATGAACAATCGGCTCTAAGGGTGTTAGGCTCCTTGTAAACGAGTCCGATTGACTGCCCCGCACAGACCTTTTGGCGGCAACCAGAACCGACCTCCGCTGCAACGGCGCTGATCAGAAGTAATACTTTGCCAACAGACAGTAACCTGGTTGCATCTTCCTACCATTGCTAAGAAATGCACTACCAAGTGTCACAATGACCCTCACTTGAAATATCAACGGCCCCTCTTTGGATGCGGGTTCTGTACTTGAACCATGGCTATCGAGTCAAATCCTTCAGACGGGCGAAATTTCAAAGATCTCTCTGGTGTAGACACGGCTGCGTTCGCGAATCCGTACAATGCTCTACTCCAATCATGTAACCAAGACCCAGTACGCACTCAGCTCCAATGTCTTTGGTCGTTGAGGTCTGACGTACTTGCAGAGTCAGATTCAAGCCCGCTATTCGACTCATCGAGAGACTAGGAACGAGCAGCAAAAAGCGAAGATCTTGTCACCCGACTTTGCAGGCTTCAACACAGATCCCATTCTTTCCAAGCTCATCGACAATGTGAATCATCCTGCATACGAAGACCCCAGAAACTGTTTGGTATTCTGGGCCCGACCAACGGAAAGGATACGGCAGTTGATCGGAGACATCCAGACGAGGCTAGCACACCAGTTTCCATGTATGTAGCTCATAGACGTTTGGTGAGATGCCAGCTGACGCCAAAAGCACTCTGGTTCATGCCAACAGAAGATCTGCACTTGACAGTGATGGAGATGGCTCATTCGAAAACTTGGCATGAGATCCAGCAGATGATCGATATCATGGAGCCAAAGATACCAGAGATCACAGCCTACACGACCATGTACCACCCTACCCTTGTGAAGCCCATGGTCAGCTATGATAGCGCAGCACTCGCCCTGAGCTTTTTGCCAGTGTCGACTGAGTCCTACACCTACCATCACTTGCGACGGGATGCGTACGAGCTCTGCCGGAGTACTGGCGTTGAGGTAGGCTCGAGATATGTAGTGCCATCATCGCATCTCACGATTGCCCGTTTCGTGAATCAAGACATCTTCGAGAAGAAGCAGATGAAGGACCTCGTAGAAGAGATTGAGGGTATCAATGAAGGATTGCAAGAGTATTGGTCTGAGGAATCGTTAGAATGGATTGTTGGCGAGGAGAAGGGACTGGTTTGCAGGAAGGGTAAGGTCTGGTATGGAGGCGGTGAGAGTCATCATGAGGGCAGAGCTGTATCCCAATAGCTGGTGGAGATGGAGTCCTTTTTTCCATAGGTGACTTGGATATTGGATAGTCGTAATGGAGGAATGAAACTTCGTCTTGAATCCAGCATAGAGCTCGATACGAATAGGACTATGATTCGGACAGGGCGCCTATACATAGCGCCTTGGCATTTCTTGGCTTGAAGCGAGCCCGCACTTTACGAAAGAGTAATCACGACAGCGGCAACAAGTCCACGCACACTATTTGAACAATCGTCACCAACGATTCAAGATGGTAAGCCCCTATCTCTGACTCTCCCTCAACTCGCGAGAGCTGCGACAGGCAGCTTGGAAAGATGGTTAGCTGGAGGACAAAGCCGAAGAGATTATCAGCCCAAGAAGAGGAGGATCACACGATTCTGGAGGGAGGCATCAACAACGAGAGAACCGGGTCGTCATACGCCCTACAAGCTCCATTATCGTTCGCAACGGCTTCATCAAGAGGAGGACGAGCTCCGGGCATTCGGGTCGCCACCGCAACATTGCCCGGCTTGTCGCAAGAGAAGGACTACAGCACACAGCGTACTTTTGCGACCTCAATCCACCGGCTGACACATATTCGTGAATTAGGTTAACGTCCCAAAAACCCGGCGCACATACTGCAAGGGCCAGAAATGCAGGAAACACACACAGCATAAGGTCACGCAATACAAGACTGGCAAAGTACGTTCTCCAGATACACCAAACCCCTGACCTTGAACTGCACCCTCCATACCACGAGCCTCCTCGGCAGATGAGATCAAATGCTGATATCGATGTCCCCAGGCCTCAACAGTCGCACAAGGAAAGCGCCGTTACGACCGCAAGCAGTCCGGATACGGTGGACAGACGAAACCGGTGTTCCACAAGAAAGCGAAGACAACGAAGAAAGTGGTGCTGCGGTTAGAATGCACAGAATGCAAATACAAGGCTCAGCTTTCGTTGAAGAGATGCAAGCACTTTGAGTTGGGGTATGTGTTCCTTTCCTCTGGATAGGGATGGTGAGCAGCGGCTGATATGCTTTGCAGTGGTGATAAGAAGACGAAGGGAGCGGCTCTTGTGTTCTAGAAACGTGGTTGATGGCCATTCAGACGAGCGGTATTTGACTGGGTGGGAATGCATGACGGTCTTTGCAATCTGGGCGGAGAGAGCCTGAGCAAGAAAGGGATCACGTACATCAATGCAGGAAGGCTAGGTAGCAAAGTGAACGTGAATGAGGCCTCTACTCGAAGCAATTGAGGCATGACACGAACTTTTGAGGAAACTCTACCAAAGCTCTCGCATATAAAATCTCGGTATTGCTTCTAATGCAGCCTTTCGTAGCGTAGACAGACGCCGTAGCGATAGATATGCGTTGGACCCGCCCCATTTATATGTTCGTCCGTCTTCCCTTTTCACTGATTTCGAAGGATTTCCTGCGAACGTCATCGTAACCGCTTTGCCGCACGGCCAACTCCATCCACCACCACCACCAAAAATTCTCAATATCAGAAATAACTCCAAGAACAAGGGATCATGACCCAGAAGTACGATCTCAAAACCTGCTCGCGGGATGAACGAAAGCCACGGCGATTCTCTACAACGTATGCGCTGTCTAGCATGTCGTACACAAGCACAGGAGCATTAAAATAGCACGAATGCAGCGAGTATCATTGACTTGACTACAGTGCAATTTTCGACATATCTCTCTCGCGATGCGCTCCACAATCAGTCTTAGGGACTGAAGAAAGTCCAACCTTGAACGGCCTCGCAGCCTCCAATAATAATGGATCCACTATCCCTCGCCCCCTTCATCCTCAGCGTAATCGTCATCTCCGAGAAAACGGGCTTCTTAATCAAAGACCTGATCTCACGCTACAAGTCCGCGCCCATAACCCTAACATTAATCCAGACCGAAATCATTACCATCCTAGACGCGCTGCGACGATTGGAGCGATTATGTCAAAACGACCCAGACTCTATCAGCACGCGGTTCAGCTCGCAGGCCGACTTGGTCGATACGTTCGACAGTGCGCTCACGGGCTGCGTGACTGTGATTTCTTGTATCGAGCATGAACTGTGCAAGGTGTCGAAACGGCGGCCGTTTCAATCGATTAAATGGACGGGCAATATCAAATTCATGTTTACGGAGAATGCGATAAAGGCGCTGTTGCAGCATCTGGGCGGGCAGAGGGGTGCGATTCAGCTACTTCTACAGAGCCTGCAGGTCGAGACGATGGCGAGCATGCACCAGAAGCAGGACGAATTGGCTAAGATCTTGAGAGCTAGGATGGCGGATAGTCGGAGCTTGCGAGAACGGTACCCACAAGTCCGACCTCCGGAGTCTATTATTCAGGGGACTAAGGACGGCGGCAATGGGTCGAGTACTTTGAGCGGAAATGACGCAGAGTCTTTAGGCAGCACGACGGAGAGGGCGTTTGATCAGGAAGTCATCGACTCCAAAGTATATCGGAGAACATTCTCCCAATACGAGAAGATCATATCAAGAGCGAAAACGTCCGAAACGAAAGCCGGACGCACGCAAACCTTTGCAAAGGACGAGCCCAAAGTCCAACTCCCTGGCGAACAGGATGCAAGACATCCGGACGATAGCGAGTCTCTTTCCAGTCGACCAAGCTCAATATCAGTCGAGAATTCCGCAAACTCTGCCCCTAGGCATTTCGAGCCTCTGGAAGGCGTCATAGTCGAGCTTCCCGCAGATACCGCCTCAGGCAAGCCCCTCGATATCAACAGCGTCTTCTCAACTGTTCGATCTGCCTCACGGTACAATCCAACGGTCCAGCCTCCCACGGGAGAAACCTATGCCGGGGTAGATCGCGAGGCAGTCATAGCCAGCAGCAGTGCTCGTTTCCATCTCTCTATGTACGAGAGGGACATCTTGGACAGTGAGCTGTTTTCGGCAGTCTCAGATCAAACCAAACTAAGGCCTAATATGCAAAAAATCGCAACCCTCCTCGACCGTGGCGCATACATCAATGCCCAGCATTCTGACAGCCAATACGAATATGCCCTCCAAGCCCTATGCTCGTGGAGCCGTGACGCGAGCGTGGTCGAACTACTGCTTCGAAGGGGCGCTGATGTGAACGCCACTGGAGGCTGCTTCGGCAATGCGCTTGCAGCGAGTTGTTCAATTGCTGCTGAGGATGTGGTGGAGTTACTACTCAGGGCCGGCGCAGATCCCAGCGTGACTGCCATCAGATCTCTTTTGCAATCAAGGCAGGTCGCTCAGAGACAGGCGGACGAGGCTGAGACAGTATCTGATGCGAGCTCTGACTACTCCATCACAGCTGAGATGAAAACGCTTCCTGGTGCATTTCTGCAGTCTTGGGATGAGTCTGCCCAGAGTAGGAGCGGCTGGTGAAGATCAAGATGAAATGACCGATTGGCATCTCAACGATACAGTCGTCCAGCGACTAGAGGCTCGACAGGTCCAGCACTGAACGAGCAGTGCCCAAAATCTCCATCATCGCTCACAACACCCCACTTGACAGGCTTAAGCGCACTGTCTTCATCTCCATGCAAGGCGTGACAGGCGGCTGCAATGGCCGCGCTATTCGTCCCTGCAAGAGGCATCGTATCCGGCAACTTTTTCAAGCCGATGACCAAGACGGCAAGACCAAGTACAGTACCAACGAGAATCGTTATAACGATCGCGCCTGGAGAATAGCCACACGCCAGGATGAAGTCATCCGGCTGGTTCACGCCGGAGCTGTCTCGGATCTGTACTCGCACAACGAACAATACCTGGGACGTGAGCCAGCTGATCAAACCTGAGATCGCCAGTAGAGGGATAGAGAAGCGGTATGGGAGTTGGAGGTAGTAGGTGCTAGATTGTTGCCCCTTGGGGTTTGTGACGCGGAGGGGCTTTCTGCGCTGAGAATAGCTGATCCATTCCCTCCCGGCAAACATGCTGGTGAGGATGTAGTTGAAGCCGATGAAAATGTAGGAGGAGAATATCTGAGGGAAATTGGCGAGAAGTACGGCGCTGACCAGTGTCTGCTTGTTCGCGATGTTGTTCTTCCCGGCTTGAGTGCCGATGCCGATCTGGAATTGCCCGTCCTTCTCTTGTATGACGCCCAGGGATACGGCGGACATTGTGAGCCCGAGGAACAATCTATACAGAAGTAGATTAGATTCATAGTACTGGGAAGCAAGAAACTTCAGAGTGATAGAGCTTACAGAAGGAAGGTGTGTAGCCGCATTGGACTGACAGTGCTCCACCACCTCCTAACTCTAGGTCGCCATGGTCGCGTCACTTGCTCGCGTGCTACTGATTTCCATTGAGCACCAAAGACCGGCCAAGCATGTGCGACTTTCTCTAAGCTCCAGATCTCGCGAAGTCGATCTGCTGGAAAAGTGCACAATCCAGCTGTGTGGGAGTCCGCGCAATTGAGATACGACTCGATGGCGTCTCCTATCGTCATTAAACCTGGTCTTCTGATCCAAAGCAGTGTCAAGCACATGCAACATGCTTCCACGAAGTTGCATGCGATGACTGCCATGCATATACCCACGTTCAAGGTTAGCGAGCATTCCTCCTCGACTATCTCGCTCCAGCAGTGTTTCACTTCATGTCCGAATGGTTTCCATTTATCAACGCCGTTCAAGATGGTCGCTAATGTGGTGCGATTACAGTCACTTGAAGCGGATGACTCGTAGTCAATCAGACCTAGGCATTGCCAGTAGGCCGTAGGAAACATGCGTGGATCCGCTGTCAAGGGGAAATTTCTCAACAGAGTGACGTTCGTCCTCCCAGGGTAATTGTACTCCAAGAAATCAAGACCGCCATGAGCCAGGGCGGTCCATTGATCATCTTCAACAATGTTACTTGCTTGGTAGTCTGCTTGGTAGTCGTAGTCAACGTAGAGCGTCGACCCGTGAGGGAGCAGATAGGTACCGTTGTCAGGAAAGTCTTGTTCGTCGGACTCAACTACCACGAGAGCATTGTGATCGTAAGGTATCTTTTTCCCATCCCAAATTTGACCGAGGCCGTCCTCACCGGCGAGGTCTCCATCCTGAATCACCATCAAGTCTCCCCATTTGGAGACATACTGTTGGACATAATTGTCGATGCAGTCTTTGGCTTCCATTTGCTGAAACTCGCCAGAGCTGATGCGATGTCTAACTTCGTAGGCTTTCTCCCTAAGATGGGTGTGATTTCCCGTTCCATAGAAATTAGTGGCGTTGAATTCGGGTTCTAGAAGGTTTTCAGGCCCTGCCATGACCTGGTACTTATTCGCTTGCGTCGTCAAGATGAGGACGGAATTGTATCTGTAGTGGAAGTCAGCAAAGGTTTCTGGGAGACACAGTGACACGACTTACAAGAAATGTATTGGTAGCGCAGTAATACCTAGAATAACCCAAACGATAGCCCGATACCGACTAATCCACTTCAAGTTCCTCAACGCCGGTATCCCAATATGCAGAAACTTCTTCCTCGCATGGGCACGGTCGACTTCTTCCCTATTCGGAGCGGCAAGGCAGTGCATACAGTAATTGCTTGCTCCCAGAATCAATGTACTTAGAACATTGATTCCGATCTGCACCACGGCGTTGCCGCTCTTTGCATCTTTGCATCCACCCCGGAAGAGCGTCTTGGAGCCACCAACGGTCTTGTATTTTGACATGGCCCAGATAAAGACGCAGAGATTGGCGAGGAGGACAGTGAAGGCGATCGAGCAGCTGTAAATTACCCCCGTTCGACAACCATCTGGTAGTATCTGCCACCAGCATCTTTTCGACGTTTTCGCGGGAGTCTTGGGATACTCAAAGTCGTTCTTTGAGTCCTCGTTTGCGTCGTAGGTTTCCGTACTGTGAGCCCGTTTGGTTGATATCGAGGCCCAAAATTGGGCCGTAGTTCGACGTAGGTCGACATAAACCCTCTCCATTACCTCTGACATTCGTATATTTCTCGACAACCACCATTTCATACGTTTCGCCTCCATAAGTTTATTCGACCGGTATTCCAGCTCAAGGGCAACATTAGGACACACAGTGGGGCGTCATAGCATAGCCCCATCGGCAACCCTCTGTGTAAGGCTGGCAATCGCGCAGTAAGGTTCGGTACGTTCGCCTGTCTCTTGCGCAAGAAGACCCAAACGCGACCAATCGAGACCCGACGTATGACCAAGCCACCACCTGTCGGCGCTGTAGAAGTCCAGAGCCAGTGATGTGAGACGATCTGAAACCGCATGTAAGGCAGACTCATGATGAGTTTAGAATGGTTATTGTCTGCCTTGGCATAGCCTCCACATTATTCCGTATCTTGTTGTTTTGTGATTCCATGATTCTTCGAGTGATGATGCCGTGCTGCATGCTTGATGGCAGTGGAATGCTGAGTTCTGTGCTTAGACATGCGTTCGCCTCTGGCCTGACCTAGAGAACAGTTTCATTCGCATGCTCCACCCCACCCTCGCTTCCAATCACGCTGACATCAGCAGGGACATGATAGAGCCCTCCCTTCGCCAATCTATGCCCAAAGTTTTTCTCGGTGACGTAGAATGTCAGCGTCTTGCACCTGTCAATGCCGTTCCCAATCCAAAACTCAAGCGTCATGATTACGTCTGCAGCAGCCTGGCTACTGATGTACGGCGGCGCATCGTTCGCCGGTCCAATGGCTAGACTACCAACCCCAGGTAAGATCCGCAGTCTAGTCCGATCGAGATCATTTCCTTGATGCACGAGTTGTTCTGCAAGTATGTTGAAAAGGTTTGATTGAAGGACTAAGGGGAGGTTGCGAGGGTAGCGATCGAAGTAGGGTTCTAGGACGAGGATTGGCTGATTCCGAACGGGGACTCCACCGTCGTGATTGGTAGTATTGATACTCGGAATGGTGCCATTTATGATTTCAATGTTATTAGTCATGGTAGGTAATGTCAAGTCTTCATTTGGTGGTAGCATCAAGGCCGTGGCGAGGAGTGCGCAAAGGTTGGTCGATATCCAGTAAAAGGATGCCTGGTTAGAGAACATCATGCGAGATGTGGGTCAAGAAGCTGCAGTGTCGATGAGGAGAGTAACCAAATTGGTTTTAAGAAAGTCGTTCTCGAAAGTCTGCCGATTCGAGACATTTAGCGACAATTGCAAGTCATAAATGAGACCGGCGGTTCATGCGGCGGAAATAGATATTGAGGGCCGAGACTGAGGCGCGCATAATTAGTCTATCATCGTGTCAAGAATCGATTGATTCAGTTCCAGTGTCCGACTTTGACAACAGGTTTTGCTGCAGGCCGAAGACGATGTACTCTTGCGTGAGGCTACCTTTGGCTGGGAGACCCTGTTCAGTACTTCATTCCGACAACGTTCTCCAGAAAGAGTACATGACCGAGATGATATGGTCTGCATGACTGGTGATACATTGTTGGTATAGGTAAGGCAGGTGTAAAGTATGTGGGTTATGATGTTGTGGCCACGGCTTCCAGCAGACTGTCCTGCAGGTCTCCAGATGAGCAAACAATGTTTTGCTAGGCAAGACGAAAGCCCTTCCTTCTCAAGAACCGTTGTTTCTTCTCTGTACTCTCTTCTATCTTCACCAACGTAATCCCTCGCATTGCAGACCTTTCATGTCCCTGTGCGTCTTCAGATGCCTATCCAAATCGCAGATGACCTCCATGAGGTCAAGCAGATCCCAGGAAAGGCCTAAGCGTCATCGCACGAGGAAGCATCAGGAGAGGTACCAGAATCATCTCCGAGGAGCCCTTGATGACTGTTCCGCTTGAATCACTGCCAAATCGCCCAGACTTGATCCCTTCGCCAGCAGCCGGAATCCTCCACGGCTTCCTCTCCTTAGACTTCGAGCAACAAGCGACATACCTCAGTCTTCACATCGGAGACAACACGGCTCGAGATATGGACACGATAAAAGCATTGGTGGAATTAGGCGATAGTGTTTTCCCTGACTTGGCTCCCGAAGTAAAGATTGGAGTACTCAGGATCTTTGACACCAATGCCTTCGCGCAAGGAAACACCAGCGGCATTTTCCCCAAAGCGTCCAAAATCAATCATTCTTGTCTTCCTAATGCTCATTGCTGCTGGAACGACCGTGTCGGGCTCTTCACGGTTTCGGCAGTGCGAAATATTGCGGCGGGTGAGGAAATCGAAATTTGCTACAAGGCGATGTGTCGCACACGCGAGGAGCGCGCCGAGGATTTGAGCGTCCAGAACTTCATCTGTGGCTGTAAAGCGTGTGATGCAACGACGACCTTTGGTCGTAAAAGTGATGAGCGGCGGAAGCAGCTCGCTGAGATCGAGCAAGCTTTGTCGATGTATTTGAACGTTCCTGCACAGATTCTTGATGTAGTCCCAGGCTTCGACAAGAGGGAGCTTCTTCGTGTGTTGAATGTCATGGAAGAGCTGCTGAAGGCGGAGGGTATCAACGACATATATAGGTTTGATCCGTGAGTTTTCATGATTACTGTGATGGTCGTTCGATGGCTTTGCTTCAAAGCTGATGCTCGATGTCTTGGCCTCGCCGCACTCAATGCCAAAGCTGGACATTTCGAGGCTGCTGTCGCGTGGCAAAAGCGAGCATTGAAGGTTTTAGAGATATGTGTCGGTATGCCACTTCTTCTGCTTGAATGCTGAAGTGCGTTAGGGTTAATGAGAAATGTGTGCAGGTACTGATCATGAGGACTATGAGACAAGTCAGAAGGTCTTGCGAGATTATGAGAACGGTGTCGTTTCAGCTTTGCCATTCATGGCATCAGGCTCACCTCTGTCATCGTTGAAGGCTCAAAGAGGAGACTTGATTGCGTATTCTCTTCAATCAAGTCAATAAATGGATGGGTCATGCTTGTGTTATTTCCTTGGTCGTGACGTCTGCCTTGGTGTACACATCTTAGCCAAAGGCTGTCCTTTCTGTGGCTATGTCATTGACTTGGCTGTTCGGAGTCTTAAAAGCGTTTCATTGAGCCTGCACCGTCTTGCTGCACATGTAAATAATGCATTCGAACTTCCCCTCGTGCCTTTCGATGCCGGTACTGAAATGTCAGCGTTCGCGAGTTGGTGTCGTTCAATCTAGATTGCTCAATAGGGCACGCTAGTGACGTAAGCAAATAACGGACCCAACATGAGCTGGTCTAGTAAATGATCCTTCGTATTCATACAATTACCTACTGACGTGCCTATATTTCGTGAAGGCCTGCCACCAGCTTCATTGCATGCTCAACCATCATCATCGTCATCATCTTCGCGCCTGATCCACCACCAACCCACCAATCCACCCCGCCTCAGAAAGCCGAATCCCTACAGAGCCTCCACCCCTTCCTCACCAGCAACAGGCACAAATACCACGCCTCCAACAGATACTCCCTGCCTCTCTGGCGTCCTCCCACGAACAACACTGGCCTTGAACCCTCTCCCCCATCTCCGATCTGCCGTCCACTCCCACGCTCCCCTCACAGCATGAAATGCCTCTTCATACGTCATACTATCGCTCGTAAACGGACTTGGTAAGATGTTGACATTAACGTTGCCGAAATCGAAGGCTTGCCGGGGCGAGTTGACCTTCTGGAGACGACGGTGGTTATACGCGTAGTTCATGGTTATCATGACGGCGCCGGGGGTATTCATGATAGTGAGGGGAGGGGAAGCGGGGTCTACATTGATGGAGAGGCCGATGGTTACGTATGAAGGTGTGCGTTCGATGGCGTAGTATTCGCGTGCTGAGAGGGCCGTTGTTGATGTGGAATCACTGCTCACAGGGTAAGTGCTTTCCTACGAACGAAGTGTCTTCCCTTTGAGCGGTACGTAATAAGAATAGGCTGACCTGCTGTTTTGCTGAGATATACTATCGCTTGAAAGCGGTGTTCCATCAGCATCGGAGCCTGCCGGCAGCTTGCCAAAATGCACAGTCCCACACAGCAAGCCAGTCGAGCTTCCAGGGCGAGTTTCATACACTCGAGCTACGACCTCCCTAGTGAATTGATTTTGGAGCATCCAAATGCCCAAAGCCCTGAAACCATAAAATGCATACTTGTACGTCATGCATCCTTCTTGGCTGACGAAAGTGAAGTAAGGATGGACTCTCACAACTGACCCGCCAATACTACGATCTTGGTCTGGTACCTGTCCCACGGCATTCATCGATCTGAGCGCCAACCGGTTTCTCGCGACGACCGGGATCGGCTGCGAAGCGACATCTTCACAGATTTCGAGCTCGAGAGTGACAATTTGGCCGCTGGGGGTACGAATTACTGTATCATGGATGATGAAATGTGGTCTTGCCACTTGCGTCAATTGCCAAGGCCCTTAGTGGGAGCTGCAGATTGAAATAGCTGAGCTCACCTGTTAGTATCCTCGCGCTTGATGACCTTTGAAAAGCAATCTAGCTGTGCGGCAATCCGGATCGAACTTGCGTTGGACGGCCCCGATGCCCTCACCCCATATGAGCAGGACAGGAAGTACCATGCGAGAAGCAGATACCAGGAAAGCATGATGACTGTGCGCAGATGAGGAGTGAGGATGTAGCATTCTGAAGGCGAAAGCGAGCACGCCGGAGATTGAGAGATAAAGCAGCCATCAGGGTGTCTTCTGTAAGGGTCCTTGTCTTCATGCATAGGCTTGTCGCGAGTGATACATTCGCGCAAGCCACACATGCCTTGAATAGCACATCGGAGAGAATTCTTCCAAGCGATGAGCCACGTCTCTTGGGAAAAGTATGATCTCTAGTTATCCAAGCCACTCGTCGAGATCGCGTACTGCCGCATGTTTTGGTTTTCTGAACTGGGTTGACGGCTAAATCCTTATTCCCATCGAGCCAGTCTCAAGCCCGCATCACTCTCTTGAAGCCTCACGTCCATCTGACTCGCTACCTTCTCCATCTCCCTAACCTTGTTAGTCATGAGTGGTTCCGCTTCGTTAGTCACCGGCTCCTGAAGTCGATTGAACATCAATGGTAGCGGCGAAGATTTCCAGACAGCTAGCTTATTCCTGATTGTACCCAGAACCGTCAATGTAAAGAATATAATTGTCAGTAGCAGAAGTACGATGGGAAATGATAGCCATCCCCATCGCACAGCAACATAAACATCCGCCGAAGTCGCTGTTCCTCCGGCAGGGCTGATATCAGGAACCGCCCAAATCGACGCGTTCATGCCCGACCTCTGAAGGTCCGAGGACGCGCTGCGGATGTTGCGAGTCATACTCTTGGCTATGTTGGCGAATGTCAAGGTCATATTTGCGTCTCGAAGAAGCCTGATCATCTCCCTGTTTGGGGTGTCTCTCGGAATCGAGGCATCAAGGTTAAATCCTCCATTATAGACAGCCAAGCTTGTGGAAAGAGTCATTTTCTGGCTCAACCAGTCAGATACGCCTCTGTGAGCAAACCAGGCGACTGGAAAACTCGATGCACTTGTATTAGGCTCCATGGCAGGCGGCCTTAAGTCGGTGCGAGCTGTTGACTGATTTTGAAAGTCGTAAAACGCGTCTCCAAGATCATTCTGAAGACCTCCGGCAGTCCCATTCCACCATTGAGTAGTGTTATCATGCCATGTGTCCCGTTGAATCTCCAGTAGTTGCCCATTGCGCACCGATGCTTCAATTGTGTTCACACACCAATGAAGGAAGCACTGCGTAGCAGTCACATTGTCTACCAGAGATTGACCATTGCTAGGGCCTCCAGACCAGATCCTGGTGAAATTCAAGATAGTGTGGCCCAAGTTCACATTCCCAACTGGCTTTCTAGCACAACTCGAAGCTACCTCGCCTAGTTCACTGTCGTTGGAAGTCTTATTTAATTTGAAACCGTTCGGTAATCCATGCGAGCAGTACGCTTCAGGTACAGACATTGAGCCGTCACCATTTCTTTCTCTTTTTTGCTTCCTGTTATTTGGGTCTGAGTCATCTTCTTCTCCTTCTCCTGTTCCTCCATTATCTTGGGAGTCATCATCTGTAGGATCCTTCGGCCTTGTCAACGAGCAATTATGACTCAATTGGCTGGTGATATCATCGCAGGAGGAGCATACTGCAAGCGTTTGAAAGGCTGGGTACGTGCAATTGCCTGTTGAGCATGCAGCGTCTACTTGAAAGAATGACCCGTTGGTGTCAGGACCGACTGCAAACATGCCTGCAAACATGGCACCCAGCATGTCGGATAAAGGTAAAGTCATTACTTCAGCGCCGTTATAGGGATCAAAGACTTTGGAAGGAGAATCATCGTAACTTAGGAAGCTCTGCGCGCGACCAATATGTGCAGGCGTCGTAACATTGACTTCACGAGTCTTGATTGATATGGTTTGTTGAATAATTGGATCGATGCCAAGCGCTAAGACTGTAATGAGGGCACCTATACTAGCGACATATCTTGATATCAAGCCATTAGTTGCCCCGTAGCGCTCAAGACGATACGATATACTCACTGAGCACGAAAACTCCACAGCAGCAACAAAGAGCCCAACGGTCCACGGCTTGCGGCATCGTAAACTACCATGTCCGTCAAAGCGTGAGACTTTGAACGAAAATGGATCCAACTTGCTTGGCTGAGACAAGCAGTAATAGGAACAAGCAAGTTGGCTTTGAATAGCGTGGTGAACCAGGATATGACGGAGTTGAGTGTGATATTATGCGGCCAATTTGGTTGTGGACGCCCATCGTAGCGTCTCAGGATGACGATGATAATGATGAGAGATATCAAGCTGCCAAGATAGCAGAGGAGCTCCGCTAACCACCATCTATAGATGCTTTGATCAAGCTTGAGTCTGAAAGAATATGGCTGGGAATGGTGGATTGGGCCCTTATCAAAGGGCATGTCGTATCCGTGCTTCTCTGGTGTAGGATGTGGCATATACTGGTTCGGAGGGTCAGTCGGCGTTTTCAGCTCAAGAGATCCAATCGAAGATCTGAATGAGACCATCCGCCGAATATCTCTATCAGGGCTATCTGCGCGTCTTTGGTGTAGTACTGAGTCCACTGGCAGCTCCGACGCAGACAACAGGCGAGTATCTTCGGGGCTCTGTGGCGCAGTTGCCATTGGTATAAGCCTGTCGAGAGTAAACCTGAGTCGGTATGGCAGGAGGGAGAAAGAGGCGAAACGAAGTCTACTCTGTACATCCTCAAAACTTTGCGTGTCACTAAGTGGGAGCGAGGGAGGCTGAGAAAGGTACGCGAAGGATGAAGGATTCTGCTAGTCTGGCGCTAGTCGCTTTTTCTTGACAGGCTCACATGGAGATGTTTTGATGAGTAGAGACGATATTGATATCTGGTGAAATTGTTCCCTGGGGGTGTATTAGCTCGCAAGTCTCTACCCGCTATGTGTTGGATTTGAAGGCTGAATGCACCTGTACAATGCGAACAAATTCGTGCGTCTTCGCGGCGCCAATTTAACTTCGCCAGGGCCAGCATGAAGCTACTGCAGAATCTAATTGCAGCCAGGACCAGGAATGATCCTTCCCAGCCGTTTCATCCTTTCAGATCAGCCTCACGAGTGGCGCTGTCCTGTGAATGTCAGCGAGAATCATTTTTCCACCGGTTCAAATCCGTGCTCCTAAAACCCGATTTAGCAAAGGAAAGTGAAGAACAATGTCCAACAAATCACAATGGGCGAGAATTTGTAGTCCATCGTTCCTTTCATTGAGCTCAGGAAAGCCGTATACCCCATAGCTTCATGTTCGTCCTGCACGCTAACTTACAATCGTCACGACCTCGCTCATGTCTTCGTCCTGTCATACTTTGCCTCTTCACATCTTCTCAGCTGTTGCCATCAAAGAACCTGTCTCTCAGTCAGTATCATTGCAATGGCGGCTAGGAACACTTACCAATGAATGTCACAACCAGTCTCGTCCTGACCTGACAAATATCCTCCGGAACAAGCCAAATCGTCGCTCCCATCTTCCTCGCAATCGAAATGGCCAGTTTCGCATTCATGTATGACTCTTCCTCGGAGCGTCCAGACGTGACCAAGTCGTAGTCAACATAGCTGCTCTTCATGCCATTGAGAACATCTAGCAAAAATACGCCGCTTCCAATCGCTTGATCCTTGAAGCTACGAATGCTGGAGCTCTTTCCACCGGCTCGTGCCTTGTCGTTTGCCCATTTAATCATCTCGTTGTCTGATATTTCGCTTTTGCCGAGACGATGGGCGAGCGCTGAAAGTGTTTCGCTGATGTCTCGTCGCATGAGCTGCCAGACGAGGCCAAGTGTGAGCGTCCGCTGGCCATCCGTGATGTCGGCCCCCTGAACACCTACAAGCGAGAATCTCATCTGCTTGCCCAGCTCGATCGCGTAGTTGGTGTTCTCCATTGCTTTGAACCGCATAATTTGCCCTCCAGATGGCGGAGGCTTATTCACGTGTTTCCAATTGACCGAACCCTTGACTACTTTATCGTAGGCTTGAAGCAGAACCCACCCGTCACGCAGGTCATCGTAAAAGCTTTGTACGTTTGGTTGGACGTCAAGACTATTCAGCCATAGAGTGAAGACGCGTGCTTCGCGTTCCCCTTCAGCGTCGAAATCATCAACTTGTGCCTTCTCCTCTTCCGTGATCGGGTCTAGGCCAGGGTGGGTGTTAAAGAGGTTGGCAACGAAAGCGAGGTTGAGCTTAGGATTTCCGGCGACGAGAGATGTGGGAGTAAGGAATTTGCGGCAGTCCAGCTTCTCAGCGTTCTGAAGTACTTGCTCTGCTCGATTGAGGAGGTCGTGTGTCTGCAGAGGTTGTCGGGAGCAAGTTTCTGGGGCGAGCTGATTGAGGAGTACCGTATAATTATCGCCTTCTTTCACGTCACCCGAAAAGTTCGATACTCTGCTTCAACGTTAGCAATGGTACTTCACAAGTCCTCGGCCCCGTACCTCTTGTCCCATTTGGCATTCTTGAGATGATAGTTGAACCATCGCAGTAAAATTTGCTCTGGAGGCAACCTCAAGAATTGCTCCAGTGTTTCATCATCTTCCAGAAGCCGATAGAGCTCCGGATGTAATTTGATGTCAATCTTGCCCAGCAATCCTCGTCGAATGACCTGCCATATCAAGCCAAGTATGAGATGTTCCCGGACTTCCATAATGTCACCGCTACCTATATTGACCACCGAGCATCCGATACCCTTCGCTGAATTGATGACGATGTTGTTATTTTCAGTCATATGAAAGGCATTCAACGTTTTGATCTTCTTTCCTGGCCGATTGAGCACTCGCTCGTCGATAGTGTCAGGTACGCTGTCGTTGATGAGTTTTGCAAGTACCAAGCCATCTTTGCACTCGTCAAACATCTGGAAGGTATCGGTGGGGAATGGGAGCTTGTGGCCAATGTCTGGATCGCCCGCCAGAACGGCATTGATGTGTCTTGTAAATTCTGTTCGCTCATCTTCATTTATGGTGTGCGTTGTATTGGATGATTTGCCTTGCATCTGAATTTTGCCCGACAGACTACCTGTTGGCTTGTGCCCTGGTACTGTTGGGGGGCCAACTTTTGAAGGTGCAAGGCCGGCTTGAGGCTGTTGCGCGGAGGAGGGTTGGCGGACTTTGGAGATGAGCTGCATGAAGTGTCGTCAGCGTTGATCATTCAATGTATGCAACATGAAGATGATCGGGGCATCACATACGTCGACATAATCATCTAATTCAACCCTTCTTGAGCTGTCTAATTCCACCTCTTTAAGTGCCTGCCGGACGACATCGTATGGCTGTCGTTCCGAGCTTTGTGTAGCCTTTATGACCGTAGCCTCATCAATGTATCCTTTGTCATCGACGTCTAGCTTGCGAAATGCATCCTGCAAGCCGAAGATGTCTTGCTGCTGGAATTGAGGATACTTTCTGCGAGAGGTTCATGTCAGCAATTGGCGTTGGGGGAGTGCAGCTACTGAGAGCTTGTCGGCTCGTACTTGGGACATATTCATACCTTTGTAGTTTTATAACATTCATCCTGTAGTCTGTAACTAATGCAAGATGAAGTGATGGTGGGGGCGGGGATGATTTTGGTTGCGAACGCGCGGGAGTGACAAAATTTGTACCCGCCGAGAATTTGGGTGCCTGGTTGCTCAGCCACACGTACGCAAGCTGACGAAAAATCGCCTCAATGGAGAAAGTGAGATCAAGGTGTAAGCGACGATCTCTGGTTTCCTATGGCAAATCAGGGAATCGATTCAAGGTACGTTAATGTCATATGCTAGGTCACAAGTGCGCTACATGTACATTCATTTCAAGCCACTCAGGCCACTTTACATCAATATGCTTGGAATGGACATCCTTTTTCCACCGAGTCCTTATACGTCTTCTCCTTAATGACATCGATAGTGAGCTTCATCAACTGCTCCCCCAATTGCTCGTCCTGCGCCAAGCTATTCCCACTCTCCGGTACCGCTGGCGGGCAAATGTACTGGCCGCTCTCCTTGGTCGCCGTTGCAGCAAACACAATAGAAACAGCCCCTTGCATGATATTCTTCTTCAACGGTGCCATCCCAACTGACATGGCGTACCCACCCAGCGGATACGGCTCATGGATGTCTTGTGTGCTCATCTTCGTGTCTACAAACCCGGGATGTGTTGCATTGACCAAGATATTCGGGTGCTCCTTCGTAAGATGCCTTGCTAGGTAGCGGGAATAGAGAATGCTGGCTAGTTTGGATCGACCGTATTGCCCGTTTGGTCCAAGGTCTTGATTGAGTTCGTCCAGAGAGGCAAACTTTGTATCGCCGGGTGCGGCTTGGTGAGCATTTGACGCCTGGTTGGCTATCCGGACTGTGTCTCCTTTCCTCGCCGTCGACTTCAGGAGACCAAGGAGATGCGAGGTCAAAATGACATGCCCCATGTGATTGACTGCCATCTGCGACCGCTATTAGCAATATGAATGTCAAGATTTAGACGTACATACATGGCGATCGACCCCATAGTCAGTCACTTGGTATGACATGATGCCTCTTGCTGCATTATTGATCAAGATATCTAGTCTGTCCGTCTGTTTCTGGATGATATTGCCGGTTTCTACCACCTGAGACCAGTTGCTCATGTCGCATTGTAACCAGACGACCTTTTTGGCCGCGGCTTCCCCCATCTCTTGCTTGATAGCGTCGACAGCCCCGTCAATGACATCTTTCGAGACAGATAGGATGAAGACCTTGGCGATATTATGAGTGAGCAGTGTATGAGTTGCACCGTAGCCAATACCCTCAGAGCCTCCTTTTTGAAGGTCAGCGATCATTCAGATCGACATTTGAAGTGGACTGACCTGTCACTACCGCGACTTTGCCAGAGAGGTCGGGCGTTTGTTCGAGTGCAAACTGCTGCGATTCAGGGACAAGGGTATGAGCTTTGTCGCCGAAGCCCATATTCTGAGCCACCGTCTGCTTGATTGCTTCCATTGCTTCGGTAGGGGTTGAATCTCGGAACGAGGAGTATGAACGACGTGAATGCAGTAGATGAGAATGAGGCACTGGCAAGGTAGTAGAAGTTCTCGCGAAAAAGAGGATCGTAGACTTTGGCAATAATGACGGCGTAGAGATGTAATGCAATCGCACTGATTGGCTGATGCGGTACGTCATCACAGAGGATGAAGCAGACTAAAGAAAGGCACCGTCAACGCTCAATACACAATGCATGTAAAGCCAGAGTGTAGAATCGGTCCTGTAAAGAGGATTCAAGTGCGTCTGCAGAAGGCACGCGTGTCATCGCGGGACTTGCAAGGATTGTAAACGCATCATAGATATACAGATGCGGCGACCTCCAGTTTCGTCATATTCGTGGATGGTAGGTATCTCTTCAGAGAGATTGGTATGGACGTGCTCGCCAAAGCGACATTGCGGTCAACCCATCTTTCATATTGGATGAAGTTGATGTGTTGCGAATGCCAGGAAATGGGAAAAGGTGAAAGAACCGTGGCCGCGCCAAGGACTTAAGATCTTAAACCCGAGCCGTTCTGCAATATTAGTTAGTCTAGAGGTGGCGCCGCCAACCTCCATAGATTGAGATAAGGGGCTGCGCTTAGGCGTAAAGACCAGCTTATAGGGCGAGCTTCAAGGCGCCCCATCTTATAATAGCCCCTAGAGATAAGGCGGTAGAATTTTAGCGTCCGACTAACCAACCAACCCTCGCTTGATACATAAGGTAGACTGGCCTTCCATCGCCCATTTACTTCTATGGGTCTATCCATCTCTACCCAAAAGCATTGCAGTTATGAGAACAGAACATACGACGGGCATGCGGGACGGACTATGGCTGAAGATTGTTTTACTGGGCCCAAATTGAAGCTTTGTCAATGAATGAATGAATGATGGACGAGCTCAACCCCGTTTATTCTCCGCCCTGCCTCCACCCTCGCATCTTTAAGATCAAACGCGCAAAGCGACCTCGACTTCGTTTACTTCCTAGAGTGAATCCATCTGCTCGTAGCAATAGGTACGGGACCATTTCTAGCATAGATCCATCCTTTCGAACGCAGCTCAGCCAAGGCAATCGAATCGTGCGCTTCTCCCCCGGCTTTTGGGAGGCCAGTACCTGATGTATCAAGTAAGATATTCTCGCATGCGGCGCCCGCTCCTCCATCAGCAGTAAATGTATCTATAACAGCCCGGCCGCCGGTGCAATCGTCTCCTGAAAATGCAGTGACAGACGGCTTTTTGCCGGCAGGACAAGGATAGTCCACCGCTGCCTTGAAGGCGGTGAAAGCTGGACTAATGGGTTTGCAAACACCCTTCTCAAGATCAATCGTCTTGAATTGGACGCCAGGTTCAGCGGCATTGATACACTCGACAAGAGTGAAAACAAGTATACGACCTTCTGGCGCTGGAGTGGCAGCCGGGGCGGGAACGGCATTCGCAGTTGATGCTGCTACTAAGACGGCTGATAGAAGCTGTTCGATAGCAAGGTCAGCAGCACGTTAATGAGATGCATGGGTATGTCGTTAGAAAGGAGAAACGTCAGGGTGAGAAATCAATTGCTAATGAACCTCGAAGGAGTTCTCACCTGCACGATTGATGCCTTCATGATTCCTTGAGTGAGGGGATAATTTGATCAATTAAGGATTTAATGTCTGAGATGATGAAAGAAGTTGTGAAGAAATGTGGAAGAATGAAGCAAGAGGACTTCATGGGCCCTATTTATGGCCGCATTCAGAGCCTGCTACCACCACCACAAGATGACGGATATATTCGGGACCGTTGGTCACCTCGTATCGGGTTCACGATCCGAGTCACACCACAACCCAAAGTTCTTGACACAGAGCTGCTGATGCGACACACCATCCTCGCAAGAGTGAAAACAATAGGTTTCGAATTATTTCGGTCGACTTCGGAAGTGGGAGCATGGTGACGACTTTTTTCTTCTGGAGTCGAGTGCCTCCACCTCGATTTGCTCCAATGGTTGATTCATGAGAACCTCGAGCCAGACGGGGCTTGAGTTTAGCTGATGAATCACAGAACTGACCGGCATAGCAAGGTTCTAGTCTCTTTGATGATTGCAAATTATCCTTGCAGATCTCTCGAGGACCCATCGGCGTAAGAATCCTTTTGGACTCGCGTCCTTTCGGTCTCGACTTGATTTGCTCTGCCCCTCAATATCTCCATCCAAAGCTCGCAATGAGGTTCATTTCAGTATTCTGTAGGTGCTGGATAGGGGCAGACTGGGTTTGGCTCGGCATACTGGGGACTCGTGGCAAATTGACACACCCCAAATCTGTGTCTTTTGCAAAGTATCCTCCTGGCTTCTGGGTCTCTCTCGTCGATATCCTTTTTGCCGAAGCCGTATAAGTATTAACTAGACTCATCAAACTGGGCTTAAGGTTGACGATGTCTCGTCTAGAACGACACCAAGGTGGCAATGCTGGGGATGGTTGCGCTACAAAATGACTCATACCCTCCTTGAAAGTTTCCGTAGCCTGAATCAGGAATGTGACTTTGTGAGATACATCTAGGTCTCGGAAGATTCTCACATCATCATACTTACGCCTCGGCCAATTATTTCTGGATCGTCCAGCTCCAACGAGGATCTTTTGATGTCCATACTCGAACTCAAATCGGACAGGCTGGTGTTCTGGGAATTTGAGATGATCCTTGGTGCGAAGGAGTGGATCGTCGATGATTTCATCTTTGAGCTGGTTGGTTTTCAGTCTGTTGGACAGGATGTGATCCCTGGCTGGCACAGTTTCCCTTGATACTTGTACTTCTGGTCTGGTTTCCTCCTGCTTGGAGGTTCCCCAATCAGTACTACAGCTTGAATATTCAGGGTGGGGAGGGTTGCACCTTCAACGTATCAGCTCGCAAAATCTCTTCCGTAGGTGGGCCACCTATAGCCAGTCCTGAAGTCAGCGAAGTCTAAATTAGCGAGGCCGTGTTGAATTTAAGTTTTCTTCAGTCAGATGAGGTCTGTCAACACGGCAGCACCTCACGCGTATGGTGGTCCCGCCGGGTTCTTCGAATTCATCAATTCCTGTGGAAGGCATGAATACAGCCGGCCAGACCCAAGGATGTCGCGGATTGTGAGACCAAAGTCTTCTGTAGCCATGAGTCACCAACCCTTGTCGGATGAGACGTCCTATCAACACGACACGCCAGCCAGAGATACCTTGTCCATAGCCTATCAATGAGTAGATATCTCCCAAGCCTAAGCCCCTCTATCACCATCGCGTTGACCGTGGCCATTTACTCCAAGTACAACGCCAGGTTATGTAGAGACCTAACCGCCTTCCTACTCTTGCACCCCTCAGACTTCAATCACTTTTAATACGACACCCAAAGATTGCACGCTCATCCCCGCATCACCGAGACTGTGCACCTGATCTGCATCGTCGACCTCCTCCTACCTATGAGACGAGCTTAGCTCGAAATTCTCCAGCACCACCGAGGCTATGCGCCTGACCTGCACCATCACATCAACCACCACCTCCTCCTACCCACAAGAAGAGTATAGCCCGACTTTCTCATGCCCATCGCTTTGCACTGTGCCACAACTCAATTCAGCTGACAGATGCGCCCAAAAAAGTTGTAGGCTGGGCTTCACCGACAAGAAAGGTGAGATGGCACAACAACAAGGATCAGAAGACAAGGGAAATATATGCTGCGATGAAAAAGCGTGCGCGAAATTCTTAGCTTGGTTGGTGATAGGAGATGGTGGCATTGCTTAGTGCGTCATTTCTGCTGACTAGAATGGGGATTGCGACAATGGCTCATGGATAGACTTGTGTATCAGTCTTCCCGGAGTGAATAAGAGTCTTTAGAAAGAGTTCTTTCCGCAAGCATTGATGTTGGAACGGAGACCAGCTGCGTGTGGTATGAAGAGAATGGCCTGGCACAGTTTATAACACTGTCCTGGGTGGGGGGGTGAAAAGGGGCCGGAGCCCGGGGGGATGCCTTAGATCTGACGACAGAGATTTGGCGTGGCCATCTCCAACGTCGACTCTTGACATTTGCAGCCTTCTCCGACTCTAGCACTATCTCTTGCGCCTGTTCTCTACACTTGTACGGCTCGACCCTGGCGCATCTCCCTTCCCCCGCTATTTCCTCTATCGATCCTGGGCGAACCATCCTTGAAGAGGACAATCTATGGCGTGATCTCCGGTATTTGCCCCTCAAGCACCACCTTTTTGACCAGCTCATCCACATCCTGTGAATGCCGCCTGCTGATCGTAAGGGTCGACAGCATGGTAAAGACCTCGCTGAACACGGGGCGCAGTAGTGGCAAACAAGCGCAGAGCAGGGCGACCGCTGCTTCTGCTGTACTCCACAGCGCGAATGTGACACCGCCGGTTGCTTGAAGGATATTAGCGTAACGGAATCAGGATCTCGGGTTGGGCGCTTACGAGACTGAATGGTGGAGGTGAAAGCAGCAGCGCGGGATATGCTGACAGCCACGCCACTGCAGGACCAGTCAGCGGAGCTTCTCATCCTCAAGAGTCAACAGACATTAAGCCTAGCCCAAAAATACCACAGACCGCCAGTCGTCGCTTGACAGGCATCTGAAGTGCCCAAGCCATTCGTATCGGAAGCAGCAGGATCAAGAAATCTATGAAAGCATTCACAAAGCCCATGGCAACCGGACCAGCGGCACTTGTACGACATTCCTCAGGATGCGTCCACAGGGAGGATAGTGGCGCAGGCTGGCACTGGAACGCAAGGCTCACAAGTAAGGCGATACAGAAACCAAAGGACATAAATGATATTATGTACCACGCAGTCCGAAAAGAGCGACATCCCAGTCCGAAAATGCGGCGATAGAGAAAGAGCAAGGATGCGCGACACGCAGTGATGAGGAGGATGTATAAGATTTGTGAGACAATTTCAAGCTGTACCTATTAGATTCCACGCCCTTCAATACTTGGCAGCGTGACTCACCCTTCCAAGAGTCTGCATCAAACTTAGAGATGGGACCCCTGCGTCGCCGATGGAAAGGAGATAATGGGAGACTTCCTCTTCGTTAGTCCATGAATCTATCTCATACATAACAGGGCTCTTACGGAGGAATTGTTGAATCGAGAGTGCAATCAAGAGTCCCTAGATATTCACCACAATCAGAGCTCGCACCGACGTGGAAATCTCGACCTGGTGGCTTACAAGAGCAGCAAAAGTAAGGTAGTCATCAAGCAACAAGCTCGCCCGAACAAGGCGTCGAGAAGCCGTGCGGCCACCGACTGCACATATGCATAGGAACAGGAGAAGACATGTTACTCCGATGAGCGTATGGCCTTGCTGCCGTGTGAGTTGCAAAGATCTCGATGTTTCTTCCGCAGTTTTAGAAGTTGTAATATTCATGACATTGGAGGGAAGCTCTGGGGGAGCTTGAGGCGCCATTAGTCAAGCGCCGTGTCCGACAAGCGCGAGGATGTATTATCCTTTGTCAAAGAAGAGAGGCAGCATTGTACCACCGTTCAAATGCTCCGCAAACCGTTGAATTGAGTGATTTTTGAAACAGATGAGGAATGACTGGTACTTTGAGGCTGCAAATTGCCGATCATTTCCTAGATCTCCTTCACCAAGCACAGGTGGCTAAGTAAGCTGAGGTACAGCATGAGCCGTTGCTTAGGGTTGCTTTGTAGGTCCACAAGAAGGAAAAGTCCTCCACTGCAGGAATGAATGTTTTGTCATCATAGCCCTACTCTGGGCCTATGCAGCTGCCCGACAGCAACGCCGCTCGGTATTTGTACGGCATGCGAAGGCTGCAGACCTTGAAACCTCTAAGATTACAAGGTGTGAAGCGATGTGACTGCCTGGCAAGTCGTCCTATGGTTTGAGAGAGTCGATCGACAAGAAGCATCTTTTTCTAAGCATCGGACGTTTGTCTGACATAAGAACCACTTGCTATCAGGTTGACGCAACGTTCCTAGTTCCTCCGGGATCCTATGGGCGGGGAGCACGAGGATGCGAGCCGTTCCCCACAGCCCGAATGGGAGAAGTCAAATGCGAGAAACTGGACGTGGCGTGCAGCCTAGACGCTAGATCATCTCTCTTCAGGACCTAGACTGCCAACGAGCCACACCTTGCAGCCCGCTAATCCAGCGTAGCATCATCGTGTGTCGAGGGGAACCAGTGCAGGTCGAGCCGTCATCCAAAGATGATTGGCCGAAAATTTGAATTGATTGCCACACCTTATGCAGGTAGCTTAGCCCAACGAAATCTTTCGAACTTGCTGTTCTCTTTCTTGAGATTTGTTAATCATCCCCTGGTCTTGATCCACACCTAGGGCCAGAAGTATCGATTCTTCAAAGCATATTGATTGACGCTGTAGATAGGACGTGAAGGATCGTAACGACCTTGTGCTATAAGATTGATAGACTCAGGCTTGTCGAAACCGTTCAGGTTAAGCTTTTCATTTGCTGCGTCAATGTTTGGCAGATGCAACTCAAGAATTATTCGTCCGTACGTTGATTGGTTCGGCGTTTCATTCTCGATGGCGTGGCATACAAAGTCCCATTCTCGATTGTGTTCCCTAAAGCGTAGAGACCCACCGATAAATTGTGGAGGTGTGGCAGCCTCTAAGCCGCCAGCTTCAATCTCCACGACTTGGGGCCACCGGAGGTTGCCGGATCCTAGCTTTGAGGGCATTTGGCATCAACCCATTGACGCTGGCAGGTTGTCGAAGCACATGCTCAACTTGAAAGCTTCAGCACGTGCCTCAAGCTAGCCTGTGGGTAGTAACGGGTTGATTGGCATTTTGCTTAATCATGTCGCGTGGAGCATCTGCATAAGTGCTGGGCTGCTCCTAATGACTCTGCCCATGGTCAGAGTCGTGTCAGATTGCCATGACACCCTTTCGCGATGAACTCACCGTTTCGAAGTCGAATCCGAACCTGAAGCAAGCGAAGGTGATTACGTTGCACCGCTAGGCAGCAGTTCAATGAATTGCAGGCTGTGACGTTGAAACGAGCTTCACTCTGTTGTCAAGGGCCCGAATTAGTGTACCGTAAGAATCGAACTCGGCACGATGGGCAAATGCTCTTCTCCATACCTGGATGGACCCAGCGTCTGGTTGCACATCTGAGGCCCGTTTTGGTCGAGTCAAGCGTGGCGTATGAAGAAGAAGAGAATGGTGATATGGACCATTCGAGTGACATGCAGGTGTGATATGTATCCTGTGGATGATTCTTCGGGCAATATGATGACAGAAGGAAAATTTATTCTGCACCAGATCTCAGAGCAGTGGCATATCTCCGAGTGCCGGGTAGCGAATGTGTGATTGCCTCGCCTCTGACGATATGGAGCATTGAAAGCAAATACACTGCGTGTGAGGTGACAAACAATCTCCCATTTGATGTTTTCTACAAAGACTGTAATGTTCATCTAGACACCCATGACTAGTAGCTTCCCGTACTGACCAATCCGCCAAACTCCACGCCGCTATAATATTATGTTCTCGCGAGATGTATGTACACGCTGAAATGCAAGGAGGTATCGCCCGAATTCTGCTTCTGAGGATCACGAGGTCGCAGGTGGGTTTGAAGTCACATTCAAGCCCCCTGCCTAGGGAGTTCAGGAGTATCTGGCATCTCTCCTGGTTTCCCAATCTTGAGCACCATCCGATTATTCTGCCCAATACCCCTCAACGCCCCTCCCGTCCTCATAATTCGACCGGTGTCCGCTTCTGATCTTAGACAGCCTCCAGCCATTTGCATGACCGTGAGGACGATGTCTAAATATGACGCCCGCTCTTGACCGTCAGTCACTAGCTCTATTGAGACCTGGCACTTTTCGTTGTCGTAGTGGAACGGAAAATCCCCTGGTTGTGTGAAGGTTCTCGTGTCTGCGTCTTTCGGTATTTTCTGGACTGCAGAAATGCAGAGATCCGCTTCAGGGAGTGCTTTGCGTTTGTAGTCAGTGCACTCTACAATGACTGGATCACTGTAGTCGTTGTCGCCTTCGGTATCCGTGGTGTTGGTGGTGGTGTTAAATGCAGAAGCACCATTGACGCTACCGACTCCTTGATTGGTTGAGCCCACAACGAATTGTGCCTGCGAAGCTTGGAGGATGAGGGAGAAGCAGGCGAAGAGAATGTGGATTGGTGGCATTGTGTTGCAACATAGGCTGATTGGAAAGAGAGGACGGAGACATAATTGCCACCCGAGGTAGATATATACTGAGCGCGGGACCAAGCTCTCAAGCGCCTGTCAGGAAGCTTGAGATGTTGTGAAGGGGTCCAAAACAAGACCACTGCAGGATTTAGGCTCATTTATCCGAGATCGCGCGGCGAAACACCACGAATAAAACGGGTTTGAATTAGCACGTTTAGGGGAGAAACACCAACGTTTGAACAGTGCGTATCGCCAGTCGCCAATCGCGGCAAGAACGACTTCAAGTCGGGGATGAGATAAGGCAATCTGCACCCCACAGAAAAGACGTTGGAATGGGCTATGATAACTCAATACAGGGCCAAGCCGAATGAGACAACACCACGGCCGGACCTTTGCAGAAGGTTCTTTCTGTGCTCGGGCTTTAATTGTGAGACTTGCCAAGCAAAGAAGGCAGATTGTCGGGTGGGCGTCAGCACAGGTATCCCAAGGTGGACGAGCCAAGTTGGCGTCGGCGGAAGATAAGAGTCGTGCACGAGAGAGCTGAACATTGGTACGGGCGGGCCAGTTTGAGAATGCAACATCAGTATGTGAGACAATGACCCAAGCCCGTCTCAGCCTCATGGTGTTTGTTCTATTCTTGTCAAGGGCACGCTCGTGATGATGATTGCCAGAGTACACTGCCAACGAAGTTAGGACCCTGTCCCAGATATACGCTTCCTACGCCTTTTGGGGTGAGTATCCCTTCTCCATTGGATGAGCGACTTGCGTCATGATTGGGCCGTTGGGGATGTCCCTTGTAACGATAGCTGGACGATTGCGTAATATCCAATTCCATAACTATCATTGAGACGCAATGGCAACGGTGCAAAAAGTAGAGAATGCTCGATTGGGGCATGCAATCCCAAGTTCGCTTTTTTGACAATGCATACGCTCGTCTATGTATTCATCATATCTTGACTAGTGGAGATGCTGTCCACAAATAGACTACCACTTCTTTGAGCTAGCAAAGAACTCCTCGAGAGTTGTTGGCTTATCGTCGAGCAACTATTGTCATTAGCAACGTTTTCTTCGCAGCAGAGGTCATATGACGTACGCTATGACTCCAGTCCAAGCTTTGCTTCCCATAGTACCCAAACTCATTCATGAATGCCATGTTCTCATACAATTCTTCGGCAGCGAATTCTGGCATGCCTGCACCCGTCAAGTATCCCTTATATGTGTCTTTATCTGGAGGGTAGAATTGAGCCGCTGGCTCTGGCTTCTTCACCTCGTTGAAGATCTTGATAACCTCTTCTGCAGTGTAGTATTTGGTTGCAGCAAACACATTCTTGCCCAATACCTGATCAGGCTTGGTCACCATTGCCTTCACAAACTTGCCGCTGTCGACGGCGGCGTCAAAGAAGGGGATGGGAGTAGTCGGTGGCATTGGCAGAGCGAGTGTGAGGGCCTTCGATTGAGGGTTGGGATTGATCATAGTCTCAAGGTTGGACATGTAGAAACCAGGCATGAAGAACGAAGCTGGTATGCCAGTCCCTCGAATATACTGTTCGATCTCGGCTTTGCTGTCAAAGTGAAAGACATTCTTGTATTTGCCATTGCTCAATTTGGTGACATTGATGAGGGTAGAGAAGATGAGATGCTTCACTCCGGCTTCCTGTGGCACATGAGTATTGATCATGTAAGAGCCTGTGTTACGTACTTTTGCGACATCGGCAACATTCTTTCCTTGCTGAACCTCGAGCCTATCATCCATCTTTTCCCAGTAGTTGGTGACTGCAAAGACACTGTGGGCGCCTTTGAAGGCATTTGAGAGGGAGGCTTTGTCATTGATGTCGCCCTAAACCGTCAGTACGAGAAGGATCGGAACTGAGGGTGGCGGTACTGTAACGCATTCGACACCCTTCGCAGCCAATGCCTTTGCTTTTCCACTATTGGGATCACGAGTGATGCCTCGAAGGGCGAACTCTTGGGACGCTTTGGGATCATCGAGGATAGCGTTGATGACCCCGCCGCCTTGGTTGCCAGTGGCTCCAAAGACAACAAAGATCTTCTTGGCAGACATGATAGAGGTATGAAGTAGTCGAGACAGTATGATGATAATGGAGGGTTGGTGTGAATATGGAGGTTGTATTTCAAGCAGGATGTCAGGGACGAGGGTTGTTCTTATGTTCCTCTGATGTCTTGCCGCCCCACAACCCCGCCATGTCAATGGCGTAGACTGGTCCAGGCGGATGTGGATGGGGTTCGTCCTTCGGGCTTTCCATTGCGCTCTTGATTATGTATCCCACGACTGAATATTCGAAATAGCTCGTGCCTGTTGCGTGCATTGCATCACTTTTCTTCTGATTGGCCAGAATATCATTGAGTGCATGTTGATGCGATTGGCGTGGGTGGCCTGGCCCGCCTGAATGCCATTTGTAAGGGTTAAGTAAGTAATTGGAAGGATCGCGCTAGAGTCGTCTGCGGTCTAGCGGCTCGGATAAACCATAGCCCGTGCGGCTCATCTTGGCATATTTCTGTCGATCGAGGTGACAATTTCCATCTCCAAGGTGTGCATGTTCACCAAGCTGAATCAGCGTGCCTTCTTTATGTCAACTCGGAGCACGTTAAGTCCGGTTGCAAGGCCAGCGAGGTTATTCCTGCTGATGAAGGCGCATTGATTTGACCAAAGGCTGAGCGGTGCAAGAGAATCTTGCCGTGAAAAGATGTTCGATCTACTTGCTGACGACTCATGTACTGACCTTGATCGTCAATCACTGTCGGCCTTTCTAGACCCTCCGCACATACATCTCGTGACCATGGGCCAATACGGACACCTTGGCGGCTGGGAGGTTGCACACCTCGGGTTCACGATGTCATAGTTGAAGCCACAAGGCCACTTTCACCTGATGGTTCCCAGAGTGAACAGTCTGTCTTTTTGAGGGGCTCTCTGAATGTCTCACATCAACAAGAGTGATGTGAATTGCTTGGCTCAAAAGCTTTTGATCTACCGTCAAAGGTCCCCCCGTCTAATACAGATTCAGATGCTATGGGCTAATAACAGATCCGAAGTTCATGTTCGAGTTCGCTTTGTTTGGCTCCGAACCATCGGCTGGCTCTCGTTACATGTGCCAGGCTCGATTGCCCTCTCTTTCTGGATGGAGCGATGAGAATGAAACACACGCAAGACAAAAGCAAGGAATGATGAAAACAGTTTATTGAGCCTGAAAATTCATTGGATTGCTGTAGACGACTTACTCCGACAGGTACCTTGGATAGATGCGAACGACTCTAAATTCAGACGGTCATTACGTCTTCATGACCCGTATCTTTTCTGCATTCTCAATCGACTACGCGCGAGCTACCTACACTCAAATAAATCAAGGCAAAAAGCGCCCAAAGCCCCTCACAAGAGCAATTCATTTCTGTCGAAAACATTTAACATCATGCTTTCATTCAAGCTCTTCCCATCTTTCCTGCTCCTACGCGGTTCATCAGCTAGCTTCATCAACGTCCTGCGGGATACTACGACCGTCGCACCACAAGTCGTCCCTCCTTCGCCGTCATATTTCATGCCCAATATCACAGTTCCCGACACACAAATGCACCTCGACATCCGTTTCAGTACCCCTCTGAACGCCATGTGAGCCGAAAAGCTATTGCCAGAAGCTATTGCCATCGTCAAAGCACAACATCAAGAGAAGGCCGTGCTTGACGAAGACCTAGTTCACTGTTACCCTAGCCCGGGCGCCAACGCGGCATGCTTTTACATTAAGAAGGTGCCGGGTCAGACGCTTACCTTTGGTGAAATCAATAATGTCTTGTTGGTGCTGTATCACTTGGTGGATGCGGAAGAAGTGTATAGAAGTGCTATTGTGAATGTTTTTGAGGCCGACGTTAGCGTGGCGAAGGCGGCGTTAGGAACGAAGGAATTTGCACAGCAAGCTTTGGGCATGCACTGAGAGCCAAGGCTGTAGATGGAGACGGCGGTAATAGCCCTCCCAACTCATTACATTTTCCGAAGTAAGTCGGGTCTGGATCTTCGTATTGAAGTTAGTATGACTGACTCGGAAATATTCATAGTCTAAAGGGTGATCATTAGGTGGAGGAGTTCTCCGTACATGTCCGAGAAAAGCTCATTCAGACTGGCCAACGACGAAGTCTTTCAATCGTCTGTATGCTGCGAAAGAGCGAAATGTGAGGACCACAATGAACTCCTTCGTATTTGACAGTGCACTTTTGTGTCATGATGCAGGTACCATCTCATCTTATGACCTCAAATCGTTCCTCATTTCTAGGCCATGAGACTCTCTCCGCAACAATATCTCCTTATGAGGAACGCCATCAGCTCGGCCGAAGCGCCCGAGTTCGTCCGCTACACGCGCCTGAAAATGGTTGGCCGAGCAAATTGTCGGACCTGCAGCTTCGTACAGTTCCATGCAAGATGAAGATCTTTATGGGGTTCAATACGGGGACCACCAAGCTGTTTAGGGGCCAAGGTTCGTCATACAGTAACTATCAAGCTATATATCCCCCATCGTTCCCAGCTGAATCCATCCACAGAGACCCCAAGATTTTCACCATGGCATTTCTTCTCCTCTCGACGACCTTCGCCCTCAGCATCACCTTCTCAGCAGCACAGACCATAACAGTACCAGGCCTTCCCACGAGTCTTGCACCCACTGCAACCCCCGTCACGGCCATCATCTCTGCGGTCTCATCTGCCTTACCATCTCCCGAACTTGGCGACCCCTTCTCCCTCTCCACATATCCTGCATGCGCGCTCTCCTGCAACACCGACGTCAACAACACTGTCTCCTACGACACGAGCAACATCCAATACCTCTGCAGCGCCGACTACCGGAGCCGCACATCAGCGTGCCAGAAAGTGACGTGCAGTTCCAGCGACTATGACAGTATGCTTTGCCCTTCTGCCTACTCCAGCCCAAAAATGATCTGACCATGCGTGTTTGTGACAGAAAGCACACTCCTCGGCGCAGAAGTTTGCGGCGCGCTTTACAACAATGACACCGCACTAGGCTCCTCAGTATCTTCAGCCATCGCCTCAGCGACCGCGTTCGCCGCGAATGCGGTGGCGAACAAAGACCCAACAAAACAGGCAGACTATCCCCCATGCGCCGTAAGTACCACGTTCCCTCCCCTCCCTTCCTCTCCCTCCAAACCACCAAGAACAGCTCGACATGCACACCACGCTAACAAGACCCCACTTCAGTCAGCCTGCCAATCCACCGCCATCGCCCTCTCAGGCTGCAGCAGCCTCTCCAACCGCGCCTGCATCTGCCACAATGCCGCATTCCTCGAACCCGTCGGAAAATGCGAGTTGGCGAATTGCACCAAGACCGAGAATGAGAGTACGTTTTTTGCTCTCTCTACTTGCCAGGAACAGACAGAAAGAAGTCGAGGGCGTGAATTGCTGACCGGAAAATCCTAGTCACCTCATACCTCGGCGACCAGCTCTGTTCGTCTGTCGGTGGAGCGAACATCACGACTAATTCTTCGAGCGCGACGAATGGGACGGTGGCGTCTTCGACGCCTGTACCCTTCACGGGCGCGGGATGTGTGAAGGACGTGCCATGGGTGACGTTTGGGGCGGTTTCACTCGCTGCGTTGGTTGGGGGGCTGGTTGTTTTGTGAAGTATGAAAGAGGGGTTAGGTGAAGGAAGTTGAGTTTGGAGGTTACGATAGGTTTGCAAAAGCCATATCATGATACCTTAATAATGGAAATTTGTGTGGAGAACGAGATTTAAAATGGTGCCCTGTTCGAAGGGCGTCGCGTACTTGTGACGCATGATTGTATGCATGAAGATAAACATAGCAATCATGCCGTGGAAGACGCGCGATTCTGACTCTGGAGATCATTTGCGCCTCTATGTCTCGATTGAGGTCATTTTCATTGGTTTTCGCGTGGGGGTTAATTCACTTCATGTCGAGGGTCTTGATGACTCCTAAGCTTGGGAATCCTCCCTCTTTACCCAGTTGGCGATGCTGCAGACTTTGGTGAGTGTTTTGGCCTTGGTTGTCGCTTCACTAGCCGTCAGTGTGCTTTCGACAGGCCTGACTTGGTCTCGGGACGATTCGCCAGCGGAGTAGGTCCTTCATAATCGTCTTGATTGGGGCTGACAATTGCAGAGGATCAGACTTCACATGCCCTCCCGCTTCGGAAGTATCGTACGGAGATGGCAATTTCGCAGAACCGCAGCCTACAGACTTCATCTGTGCTTATAATTGGAAGCCTCGCGGGATCGCACTGACCAAGATCGATACCCTCATAGTCATGGTCGAAGCCTTGTCGTTACTCGCCCTGCAAGATTTCAATAAGGACCAAGAGACTTTCCGCTTCTCAAATCGCGAGTTGTTGATTCGCTTGTCCAGTACGAGGGTCCCAGACGTTCCAGGATTCACAATCAAAGAGATGCTGTGGGCAATCCGGACTACGGCTTGCTATTTTCAAACAGAAGATCGATATGGAGAGATCAATTGGGCAATCAAATACAGCGGCTATCCTCACATGGGCGTCGGGCAGCTCGCTTTCGATCCTACTCCCCCGCAGGATGGACCGAATATGACCTCTTTCTCGAACGCTACTGCCGGTGGCATTGCGATCACGGATGTCAAGGTCCTTCCTGACGGACCCACCTATCCTGCAGCTACCGTCTATTCCGTAATGATGAACCTGATCATTGCTGAAGCGGAGAAGCCCAACGGCGAGTCTTTCCTCGCAGTCACTGGTTACGATCGCGGTAGTGATGCCTCAATTGGCATTGGAGCCACCAGTGTTGCGGCCGCCAATCGTTTCACTCATGGGGCCGTTAAGTTGGCAATCGCCGACCTGGCGATAAAAATGTCACTAGTACCCCATCCATACAGGTGGAGGCAGTGCACTTTCTTGATTCGCATCAATGGCAGGATTATCGGGAGAGGCGCTTTTGGTCCTGGGCGTCCTGATGCTGATATGTTCAACAAGGTGGACAATACGACGGTAGCACCAGTGAACATCCAGTAATTGCCTTACTAGAGTCTGTTGCGAAGCATCGAGCTCTCTTCTTATTTGGCAAGACGTCGATCATTCGTATAGGCGTCCGAGTTCGATACCACATTACCGAGATGTTGACTTTCTAACAATCTCGACGACCATTTTGCCCACTTCCGCCAGATTTCTCCTGAGCGCCTTCCCTTGTTTTACAGACAGTCCAACGAGAAGCACCACAAACAAGATCGGCAGCAAGGACATCGGCATGGCCACCATATCAAGCGACGGTGTATTCAGATGGAAAGCCGGAAGCCTACCCCCAGTCTTGCTACCCAATATCTCAACGACCTTCTGCGGGCCAATAGCATCCGCAAACATCGTGAAGCGATACAGTTCCCCACGGAAGCCTGTGTCAAGATTGTCCCAATGCCGCGAATTCAACCATATCTCTTGCCCGATCTTCGGACTGTAAATAAGCGAAATATCTTCACCACCGGCATCTTCCCCGTCTAGGTATACAGCAACACTCCCATTGTCCCGTCGATCGAAGGAGATGGTGAGGTCATGGGCTGCTTCTGTAAGCGGTGCGAGTTTTGGGGCGGAGATCCAGGAGAAATCTTCATTTTTGTGGTATTTGTCTTGTTTCGTGCTTTCCCAGTGTATATCTAAAGCGGGGCCGTTGCTTTCTGTCCGGAGCTGGATGAGAAGCTCCTTCTCATCGTCCATACGGATCTTGATCAAGCCTGTGGCCTCTGTACTTTTGAGGCAAGAAGGGTCGACGCGGAGTTTGGTGTGAAGTGTCCAGACGCGTGCGTCCCAGCCGACAGGAACAGGCATGACAGCGAAAGAGTTCTCAGATATAGTTCGATAGCCTCTGTACAGCTGTGTGCCGTTGACAGCCCAACCATGATTGTTGTGCCCTGATTGGTCCAACATCTTGATGCCTTCCCGATCCCCTCGCGCCTGGTAGTCGAGAAACAGTCTCCCTTCCTTAATACTCAGATCTGGTATGATTGTGACGTTGCAATTTTCATCCTGATCCCACGGCAAGCTCTTCACCCCTCCAACCCCATCAAAAAGTCCTCTCAGCCTGCAAAACAATGGCGTATCAATCGTCCTCACCAACTCAGGCGTAATCAAGTTTCTAAAAGCCTCACTCCAATGCCACAGATGCGTGCCATAGACGTCGGCAATATCATACCAACTCTTGCCAAACCACAACTTCTTCAAACTGCTGTCCCCATCCAGACTGCTCGCCAACGGATAGAACCACGTCCGCCCGTCAAGCACCCGCAAGTCCGGATCTCGATTCTTCAGGAACTCGAATGGCGTCACGGTCGCCAGTGTAGCAAAGTCCTTCTCCTCCGCATATTCTTCCATCCAACGCATGAGAAAAGGACTCTGCGGTTTCGACATGATCATCCAGTTTGGCACACCCGCAGGCTGCAGCCGCTCCGCCATGATCGTGGCCCTGGTTGTCGAATCGAGCACGCCATCCGACGACCTCAGCGCAATCAAGTCGTTCTCAAGGTATATGCCTCCCTCTTCCCAGAGCACCTTCAATTTGACCAGATCTGCCGATTCGCCTGCGTTCTTGACTTTGGTGCTGTAGACATGTGTGGGGAGCACGATCCGCTCGACAGACACCTCTTTCATTTGTAGGACAAGCTTCCATAGCTCGCCTTCTAGCTGAGCTTCTGCTGGTATCCATAGCCTGACTTTCTCGACTTGTAGATTGACGATGGCGCCGCGAATTGCGAGCCATTGGATCCAGGTCAATGGATCGCCTGAGGTGCAAATGAAGTGGGCGACTTTGGGGATAGGGTCTCGGAGGTCGGGGTATTTGAGGGAAGTGTCGTCAAGCTGGTCGAAATGGGCATCAGAATCGGCGGGCTCAGAGTAGTGTGTTGACAGAGAGGTAGATTGTGGTTGGGGAGGCATAAGCGTTCGTTTGGATGCTTGATCTGGTGGGCCTCAAAGGACTGAAGAGCGGTAGGTTGCTTGGGGGACGTGAGGACGTGGGCGTGTCATCTCTCGTCAGGCTGTGACAGGTACCAAACATGTGTGCAAATAGAAGAGACAACGAAATGTTGGCCTCATGTTCACTGGCCTGTACTGGTGAAACTGGCGGCTCAATCTTCGCGTTGCGCTACCGCTAGACTTACGCCGCAATGTGAGCCGCTCGATGGCGTCACCGGCGTTGGACGTGTTTCTTCATGTCTAGCAGTACAATATACATGCATTCATGGATTTCGAGTAGATTGCATGGGAGAGATCTGTGGCCCTGGGGATGGTAAGGGCTGCTGTACAAAGTGGGGCCGAGAGGAATGTAGAGTATTCTGTTCTCACCCCTAAAAGGATTGGTCTAAGGGCTGTCGTCTTGGTGGCCAGAGCCCCGAGCGCCCCTGTAAGCCCCTGTGCGACCACAACGCCGCCTTGCCACTTCCACCGTATTATGGTATATATTTGTTCGATTTGCTTGTCCTGAGGGCCTGGAAACCTCTTCTATGCCTTTGTTAGACACACATCTGTGAAACCCAGAAAGAATCAATCCGAGAAATAGCACGCATTATTCCTTCGACAGGCTTTCCTTCGATCCCTCAGCCTTCCTACACACCATCTCGAACACCTTCATTAACCTCTCCTCCATACTCTCATCCACAGTCACAATACCCGCTGCCGTAGAAGTCAGAGCAATTCCTCCCGTTGCGCCAGCAGCAGCAATTCCATTCAAAGCCGCGCCCCCCATCGCCGCACTCTGACACCACGCAAATAGACTCCCGCCCTGCACGACCCCTATTGATGTCTGCCACGCAGCAGCCGACGAGCCTGCTATGGGACCCAGTGCCCCGAACCCTGCAAAACCAAGCACCGGCAGGGCCACAGCCGCTCCGATGCCGACGACGGTGCCAGCACACTGCATTCCGAAGAGGACCGGGTGGGCTGCAATGTATTTGCCGGTCAGACGTCCGAAGCGTTTGAAGGTGCCTTCGGAGCTGTCTAGAGGAGGAACAAAATGCTTAGATTTTCGCTCGTCAATGGTGGGCATGGGCATAAGTACTTACTCAAGATCGCGCCAAGCTCTCTGGCAAACTCTACGCTCCAGCAAGCTAGAATGATAGGCCACTGGGGGAGATGCGTCACTTTCGGAAATTCTGCACCTCGGTACCGCGTCTGGATTTCGTCGTCCTCTAGGCTCTCAAATGGTGCCTCACCGGCGTAAATCTCGTATATCAGACTTCCAAGGGCGAAGAGCTCCGCACGGCGAACCTTCTCCTTGGGTTGAAGGTCGGCGATTGTTGCTGGAGGAATGCGGTGCGTGGCGGGATAAGTGTCGGGGAGGTCAGAAGTTGTCGAAGTGGGGGCCTGGATATCAACGGAGCCGTCGAGGGCGAAGAGGAAGTCGAGCGGGCGGACATGTTCATGCTCTGACTCGCTTCCGACGTAATTTTTCATGCCATTGACCCAAGATGTGCGGATTTCGTCACTGGCGTCGGTGACATGGCGTGGTTTCAATAAAATCGGACTTTCTCGTCCTTCGGCAAATGTTGTAACAAGCATGCGGCAAGTCATTGTATTTTCCTCTTCAACCCGTGCAAACCTGATGCACACGTAAATATGGTACAAATAAGAATTAGGATACCATTGCCTGGTCGTGGAAGAGCACAACCGATATGCATGAGGTAGGGCGGGCCTTGCATGTAGCTAATGCGGCCACGCGCAACGGGTGATCTACCTTTAAAAAGGTACAATTTGATGTATTGTATTGCCACGGCGAAAATTCGACTACAAGGTATATACAAATTCGGGATTCTCCCTATCCGTCAAATCTAACCATTCCTGATTCTCCAGCTTAACATAGCCCGGCCGCGCCCTGAACGCTGCTTTCTTCTGATTCTGCCACCGGCAATAAATGTAGATGAATATGATGTCAACGAGACAAGCAGACCAGCACACGATGATGGTGATCTCAGCAGGCACGTATCGTGGAGCATCCCCTGGTCGGAATGTCTGGGGACCAATGATGTTGCCTGCGCAGTACGCAATCAGATAGAGCGCGGCGACCGTTGTCTTCTTGGTGTAGCCAGCGACGTTGGTGGCAATTAGTGACAGCAGAGCCACGAAAGGTGTCGGACTTGATTGTGTGAAGTAGTAGCCAGCGAGTCTGCCGCCGTGATTGGACAATGGTAAGCATACAATGAGAAGCATGCCCATAATGGCGATAAGGAGGCCTGAGGTGCAAACCAGAAGACGATTTCTGAACTTGTCTCCTAGATAGCCACAGACGATCAAGGCAACGACCTCAACTGCCCCACCAGGCGTGCCGTAGAGCAGACTCTGCTCCGGAGTGTAGCCGAAGGATACGATGAGCTCACTGAAGAAGTTGCTGATGCCTCCATTTGGAATATCGGCCGTGAGAGCGTAGAAGACAAAGGCCCAGGTCAATGGATCGGTCAAGGCGTCTTTGACTTGGTACATCTTGAAGTGCTTGTTTCCAATGCCCTGTTGATTGATCCGGACTCTCTCAATAGCAAGCCGCCTATCTTGCTTACTCAACCAGCGCGCATTGAGCTGATTGTCCGGGACGAAATAGAGGAACAGCATGCCCATGAAGGAGGTGATGAGGCCGCAGACTAGGAAAACGATCTTCCATGGAGCCATGGTATATCCGTACTTTTTCGCTCCGACCGCTATGCCATAAGCCACCAGACCGCCGAAGATCTGACCCATTCCGTTGAAGCTGAACCATATGCCTACTCTGGTTCCCTGCTCTTTTTGGTATACCATTGGCTGGAGAAAAGGGCGAAACCGGGTGTGACAGCAGATTCAAAGACACCGAGGAAGAATCGCACGGCTACCGCGCCCGAGAAGTTCTTAACGGCGGCCATGCAGCACAAGACTCCACCCCAGATTATGATGTTGAAAGAGGAGTATTTAGCCAGAGGAAGGCGCTGGAGGAGACGGTTGGTGGGATACTCCCAAGCAAGATAACCTGTTATCGTGAGATGCAGCTTCAGCATAGAAGTAGAGACTGACCGAAGTAGAACATGCTTCCAAGCCATTGGTAGTCATCGCCCTTCAATTTGAGATCCTTCTTCAATCCCATGACATTTGCATAGGACAGTGTCGTCTTGTCGAGGTAATTGAGACCATAGACAATGCACATCAATGGCATGATGTGAAGATCGATCCGCCTCAACAACCGCTTGTTTGTAGCTTCGTCGATGTGTAGGACCTCCCCGTCTCCGAATGCCTTCATGGCCTCGTCCACAGACGCGCCATAGGCTGGTGGGGGCATTACAGCCACATGCTCCTCTTCTTCGAAATCGTTTGTAGCCTCCTTTTCAATGGGCGACGTGACAGGGATCTTCTCAGGCATTGGCGCCACAGGAATCTTTTCAGGCATGGGAGCCCCAGGTATCTTCTCTTCAGGCATGTTGTCGGCGGAGACGTCTCAAGCTACACAAATCCAAGCTGGGGGGTGATGAAGCTCCTAATCATTGAATGTCAGGTGTGAAGAAAAGCTCAGTCCACAGCCTGAGAACTCAAGAATGGATGACGTGCGTCACGTGCCTCCCGCACGCCATCCATCCTGCATCCTTATCGCCAACGGTGACAAGCAAGAGACGGCAAGAGCTCGCTCGCGCGGGGAAGTAGATCTGATACGCTCATATTGCGAATGAAGATCACGTAAAGAACTAGGATGGAACGGGAAGGTGACAAGACACCCGTCGGAATAGTTCCGCAAATGATGTTCCCGGCAACGGCTGCGGCCTTCCGAGAGCCGCTGATGAGGGGCTACTTCTCTAATTAGCGAAATTCTTGACTTCAAATGCTGATTCTGCATGCGCAATAATCATGAGATGACAGGTATTGGCAGTTGGCGCTTGCAAGCCTGCCAGGTAGTGATGACGACTGAATGCAAGCTTCAGCTGCAATACTTTCGAGGCCGTAATTGAGACACATTTCGTCCGACATGTTGGATGGCTGTTGAAAACGTTGGAGGGCAATGCTTTGCTGGTAGTCTGATCACCACACCCTGACCTGAGAGACGACAACGATCTGGCGGTGGATCGGACGAGATCGTGCTTTGGAAGCTGGCGATCAGGGGTGGTTATTAAGTGTGTCTTTTTATCTGTATCCAGGTCGCTACCAATAATGCTACCAAGGGGTTCTGTACGCACAAAGGCTATAGCTTCGACGCACAGTCCGTGTCTTCCGTTCGTGATGATCAGAAAGAATCGCCGTTCCATGCTGTGCCGTTTGTGCCGTGGCTGTGGAAACTATCAACGAGCAAGACTTAAGGTCACGTTCTTTCTTTTTCGTCATCCTGAAGTAATGTGAACTTATTACAAACGGCATTGGCTCGTTGCGTTGCCAGCACGTCGTCGCTTGTTGACGATTTAATACCACCACGAATGTCCGTCTTCGATCCGCCTGTCAGGCATCGAATTTTGCTTTCTTCGGTTTCTTGCAGGCATCGTTGTCGCTCGTCATTCGATGCAAATTGGTTTCTCCCGTGAACCACTCAAGCCGGCTCTCGTAACGCATAAGGAGGTGTAAGTCCACGTTGTGATGTCATATGCATACAACACAAATATGACTTGGACGGTAGCGATATTGGTAAACTCTTCGGGCTCTGCTACGATATGGCGAAAGTGCAACGCTTTCGGCTTCGTCGTTGGTCGGGGTCACCTTTGAACATAATAAATCATTCATCTCTTGACAAAGCAATTGACAGACGCCGACTTTGCTTGACATCTGAACGCATGCTACGATGGTGGTAAATGCCGGGTCTTTTTATCTTTTGGGGTGGTATTTGGCACTTAGGTTTGCTCAAACACGCCACATTTGCTCATGACAAGCAATCATTGAAAAGTGCTTTGTGGTTACCACACAGCCACCGGTCTTTTTCAAGGGATACAAAACGCCCAAAAGACTATCTACTCTTCGCGCACTCGGTGCTCTGACATGCGTGGCGATCTCCTCAGGCGATTCCGCTGTGTTCACTTCTCACATGCTTTCACTTCAGAGACATCTTCACATGCTTTCACTTTAGAGACATCCTGTCATGCGGCTTCAGCATCACGTATCATGCTTGTCTCACCCGCAGAGTGTGAACTTCACCGTGTGGCAAACGAATCGTGTCACGTACATGCATGTTGTATCATTCCCTGCTTCATCATGGTGGCGAGGTTCACGGGTTTGCTGGCGTTATTGTGGTTGTTCAATGCATATGTGTTCACACACACAACAATCATGTGCTATGTCTCACACGATGAATCATGCAGCCTGTGTTCATTGAATGTATGGGGCAAAGGAAAGGAATGACGTCCCCTCGGCTCATGAATCGTTCCTCTTGAACACATATCGTTACGAGTTTATTCATGCATACCGTTTTCCTTACGGTGAAGAGGCGTGACCGCGGCAACTTGATTGTGGTACTTATCGTGGTAGGTGCGAGCGAGTGTATGAATGTTTGTGCTGTGTGGAAAGTCACCTACATGAGACATCAGAAGATCACCTGCGTGTTCATTGATTATTTCCGAATGAATAGCGAATGGAGGCGAGGAGTTGAATGAGAGAGTCACTAGGGAATCATACATCATTCCCTCCACATGTGGGTCTTTGGCGTGTCTGTGGCGTATCTGAGAGCGTCACTCCCTTTTCCTGTTCACATGTGGGTCTTTGGCGTGTCTGTGGCGTGTCTCAGAGCGTCATTCCCTTTCCCTCTTCACACGTAGGTTTGTGGCGTGTCTGAGTTCATGCCTCATTCCTGATCACACTTCCACCTTCCTATTGTCCGGCGGGTGTGGTGAATAGTCCCCGATTTGTAATTCGGGGGGCTGGGCTCGGGTATATAAACCCCCTCCTCCCCCGTCCTTCCTTCCTCTTTCTTTTTTCTTTTTCTCATGGGTCGACAAACTCAAGAGGCTCCAAGCCTCTTCCAGCACCCTACCGCTCTATACTTTCTTCTTCTCTTGTGTCTATCATCTTGAGATCTATATACATATATATATATAATACATACCGGCAAGATATGTCGGGCCTGGACCGCCAGCAAACCCGGTCTTACCGCCGCGTCTTCTATTGCTTGGACCGCCACCAAGCCTTATCGTTCCGCCGCGTCTTCTTCTGTTGCCCGAACCTCCGGATCTTCTCCTGATGCCTGCTCCGATTGTCGCGCTAGGCTCTCTGCCAAACTCTACTGATCCGTATGGCAATGATGAATTACGGAATGCGGTACTTGATCGGATAAACAAGGCACTTAGACCGAATCCCACTCGTGCTGCTTCGACTTCCTCGTCTGAATCAGAGGCTGAATTACCCGTAAGTTTGCTCTATAATGCCTTGAAGAAGAATAGCTAATTTAATGTTAGGAGCCTTTTAATATGGTTGTCGAGGATCCAGTGGAGTGGGAACCAGAAAACGCCTTTCTACGGGAGGGCTGGGCAGAGGTACTTGCAGCGGGTGAGGAGGCCAGGAGACTGGCCTCCTTACCCAAGGCAAAACCAAGAATGCCGCCTCGGAGCGAACAGGATATGACACTACCACCACACCTCCGTAGCTTTCCCAAGAGGGAGATGGAAGCAAATCCACCACCCGTCAAACACCAATCGCCTCTGGTATCGCCTCCTGCGACGCGCCCTGCCACGCCTCCAGTTTTGTCTCCACCGCCTACTGTGGTGCAGACCCCAGGGTCCAATAGATCAGCCTTGGGAACCAGACTCTGTATTTCAACGTCAGAACTACAAAAACGTTGTCGCCGTCGGCAATGAGCTCTTGAATGAACAGGCAGAAAACCCAAACCAACACTGCTACCTCAGCACAAATGGAATATGAAGCTCGCAACCCACAGCTGTGGTCCGAAGCTGAAGCAAAGCAAAAAGGAGCCAGTATCACACTTGACATCAGGTCACACACTTCGTGCTCATAGAAGAGCTAGTCTTTTCATTTCTAAATATATATAAAATGACGCGATATTAGTGTCTGGACAGACAAACGTACCTCCCAACATTGGACTGCACCACAATACTGGTCGAACTTGTGAAGTGCAAGTAAGGATTGAGGAAGGTGTACCGACGCCGCCTGAATTCGATACTGGAGTCAGGAGACTTCGGTCAATTCAGCGGCTCTGTCCACAGAACGCGGTTCACCTCTGCAATACTATGGTCTCAAGGGGCAAGGCTATCCACATCTGCACCAGCATGAACTCCTTCCGATGACCCTTAAGCAGAGCATGAAACAACATTTAGATTGAGAAAGATGCTTACCCGTAGGCCGCGACAATAGATCCACATCTACGCAAACGCCTGGACCCAGTAGCCCCCTCAACTCCCTTGCAGCGCCGGCATGGCGGACTTGACGAGGATTTTGGAGTCGGAGGAGCTCCCGACATACGTCTCTGGGGATGATTTCGACACCTTCGAAGCTAGGGATCGCGAGATACGACACTCAAGACGGCACGCCGGGCTGGCGGAGCGAGATCGACCCCTGGAGCTAAAGCGGACAACGTAGGATGCTTTCCTCTAGGATGAACCACCCTTGAGAAATTGAACACCCTAGCCGCGAGAAATAGTATCGCGATGAAGGTGACGGGGGCCTTGGTAGAACTTCTGGAAGGCTTACAAGCGCGTCTATGTGACCTTACCTACTATCCCCTCCAACTCGTTGCATCGAATTCCAAGGCGGCCGCTCTCGCAAACCACATCGCCTTACGATACCTCAACCACCGACCCGTCCCACCTCAAGCAACAAAGCATCATGCCTCCGCCATCCTCACGCATAAATGACAATCAAGCACAGGATGCGGCGGTCCCCTCCCCCTTTTTCCCAAGTCAAGACAGACGCTATTGAGAATATGAGCCACTTGAAACTCCATTCTCGCTCCACTGTCTTTCACACCTGGCTCAGACCTTGAGCTTTCCGCTCACATCGCCGTCGCATGCACTTTCAGAAAGGCGGACACGAGCAGACTTCTGCAAGGTTACTCAGCGAAAGATATTCCACGAGTTGTGCGACCTTATTGCTGAAAAATCATGCGGACGGAGGCGGCATCATGAGTCACATTTCTCAATGGCCTTGCAAGGCAAATAAAAACCACTTAAGGGCTGTGCTGGCATTCTCGCTCTGCTTCATGGCCGGGAGGTAATCTATGGACGCTTGTGATGGCTCTTCATGGGCTGACCTCCGTCGACGAGATTGAAAGGTATGTCGTTGTGCATAGTCGAATGGCAGCTAGGATGGTAGGATGAGGATGGAAGTGGACGACAGATGTGTGAGTCCGAGAATGAGAGCGGTGGTGAGAGATATCAGTATTTTACAGTACTGGAGAATGGGGTGGTGTTTGAGGAGATGTGGGTTCGTTGAGGGGCATGCCTCACTACCAGTGGTACAGGAAGGATAATGTCTTGTGCCCATGTCCGCTCTCCTTCTCCCACCACTGCTTGTCTGACATTTTACTCTCGTGCTGCCCTGCACCGTGTTCCGTCCTGTATTGCCAACAACACCCTACCCCTCCAACCACCATATACCGCATCCTCCGGTTCCCGCTCTTCTCCGCCCACTCTACGAACTCAGCCACATGTGAACGAGACGTTCGATGGCCAGCTAGGTAAGCCTACCCACCCCTAGGCAGCCTTCGTAACGCTCTGGATGCTGTCTTTGCAAGACGATAGACATCGACAGTAGGGTTCGAGCGATGTCAATTTGTTTCTGCTCTTGTCTGGGTTGATTTTCACGATTGATTCGTGCACGAGTTGGAGGGTTCGTGGATGCGTTCGCCTAGATAGTGAATTCGTGAAGTGAGGTAATGGGGGAGAAGGTTGCTGTTGTGCAGCAACGACGTGGATAATGGTTCAGCCGTTGAGTGTTTCTCACCAGCCAACGGTCGTTCTTTGCCAACGTTGTGTGACTTACGTAGCCATCCTTCAAATGTCCCATCGTTTTTGATGACTCTCAGGCGCTGTAGTAGTTTCCTTGAGCCAACAGTCAGATGATTTGACATTCCAGAAGCATCGGCGTGGACCACCTCAAGTTGACTTCGACCAGGGGTTCAGGGGCAAGCTTGTAGCCCTACACTAATCGATTCTTGGACACGATTTAAAAAGGCTTAGCGTGGGGCTGCAGGATAATCCCCTGTGTTTTCTTAGCGGCTGCGATCATGGATTACCTTATGCAGCCAGTACGGTCCATCTACCTTACAGCGTCATAACAATATGTCCAGACAGATTTTGCGCTATCTCGAGTCAGTATTGACGAAAGTGGATGGATCATCTTCCTCACCTTTGCTGAATCCTAGAAACGATACCCAGGTCGTTAGGTCCGTATCTGCAACCCTGCCAGTTGGTGGAAAGAAGTATATGTACTATTCAAGACTATGGACTGTAACTGACATCTAAGCAAGAATCTCTTCACCAAAGCACCAGTCTTGCCTCCCTTGTCCGGCTCTCTGAATCCTAAACATAGAAAGAGCATGGACTACAAATGAAGCAAGAGGTGGAAAATTACAGAATGCCTTCACCTGGTGTGCTCGCACTTGGCATACTGATTCGGCGAACAACATCCGGCTGGGCTCTTTGACGAACTGAAAAACCTGCCGCTACCCCTAATAGTCAAGGCATGTTCTTGACAGCCGGAAGCCTCACCCTTCCTGGTGAAACTTTCGGCGTCAACGACCACATCGAAGTGTTTTGGTAAAGACCTAGTGGAACAAGAGTGGCGATATTCAGATGGCTACTTCTTGCTACAAGATGGCTGGACTCGAGTCGGAAGCGCTTGGGTCGGGCTCAATCTAGTTGGGAGCATCTTCTAGCCTAGTGCTTTCGAATTTGCCTAATATTTGATCATGCTATCGACTTGGGGAAATGGAGCATGAGAGAGGCGAGGAGGAAGAGTGGTCGGTGGAGAAGGACACCTCCTAGAATGAAAGCCTATCCTTCAACAATATAGTATTGCCGCTCGGCTGCTGGGTCTTCGGGTACTCGTCATGCTCCGCGACTTCTGTGTACGGAAGTAGGTGGATTGGGTTACGCTTTTTGTACATCTCTTGTCCTCCACACATAATTCAAGGCTCAACCGGCCTCTAGTTGGTGCTTTGAAGAGTTCAAGACTCTCCTTCCTGCTAACACTGAATCCTTCTTTCTGCTAATGACCCCAGTGTCTTCCAATCATCAACGTCCCTATATTTTGCTCTGCTTTGCGACTGTAGACTGGGTAGCGGCCGAGTGTCTGCCATAAAAGCGCTCATGATATCATTGTGGGAGATGCGTCCCGCCGCATGGATGCTTTCATGTGGCGGATTGAATCTAGGGTAGCTTTAGCTGATTGTTGGTTGCTTGGTCATTTTCTTTGCAGAAGCAGTATTGTTGTAACGTTATTGCACGGGAGATGAGCTATGGCCGTAATTTAACCCTGACTAGGCGTATGAGAAATCGCCCATTATGAGTCTGGCTTGCAAGGACTGTCGAGGTGATGATCGAGGCTCTTGACTCTGACAACCAACCAGTCTGCACTCTAGCTAGCATCTATGCCAATGGCCCTAAGATCGAGGGATAGACTAGACATCCAGAGTGCAAGCTACAAAAGGATATGTACACCATTAGTGTGATTTTTTTCAATTCTTGCGGGTCTGGCTGGTCGAGTGGCACGAGCGCAGCTTTTCAATTACCTACTTCGGCTAACAAAGTCTGATCAGTTCAGCATCAAACAAACCAATTCGGGAAAGCAAACCCCCTAAGACGCTCAAAAAAAAATCAAACCATGAAAATCAAACCCCCTACCCCGGCGAAAAAAAAAGGGCAAACCCCCAAGCCGGTGATATTGAAACCCAGTCGATTTCAATGCTCGGAACTTCAAACCCGAAAATGCAAACCCAATTGGGAAATCAAAAAAAACAAACTAGTAAGCCAGCCTACATCCTAAGCCAAAAAGCGCAAGTTCGAGCCACGACCCAGCTGGACCAAGAAGCAAGAATATGTTTTTTGTCCGTTTTCTTTCTGCTCTTTGAAGCTTGCTGTTTCTTTTTGGACTTGCGGTGACGTGGAAGGTGACTCGAGAAGTGTTGTCAAGTGGTGCTAGGATGGGAGTTTGGGCGGTTGGCGTTAGCGCGCTAGTGGCTACTTAAGTGATCTAGGAAAGTACGTGAACGACAGTGGTAGATATTTGAGAAAATTTGATTTGGTAACGACTTGGTTGGATACTACATTAATCTCTACTTGAAGGCACTTCTCGTGATTGAAGGCTAGCGAGGGTACAGCATGCAAGAGTCAGACATACATAAGCATGAATTGATGCTAGCTTTACAGGAAATGATGCACATGGCTTACATTCTTCATGTAATTATGTAACTAGAATCGATCATGTCACCTGGTTTCAAGACAGTATGCTTTTCATCGATCTTCGCTTCTACTAGACTATCTTCTCTCCCACCTATACCACTCGATCATCTTGAAGAGGACACTTGACTGCCTGCAAAATCCTCCTTGTAGCCATCTACGTAAGACTTCAGTGTTTTGTGCTGTACATGATCACTCATCTCCCCAGTCATGAGATCTTTGAGTAGGCATTCTTTCTCCTGTGTTCCCGGAGGCCCGATGAGGACTCAGCAGCCTTGGATCTCCTTGCCTTGACCCCGACGTTGAGGTCTTCTCCTTTTGTGCCTTTGACCTTCTACTTCCTAAGCGGAGCTCTTCAAGCCTTTCAGATCATGCTCTGCTTATTGTTTTTCCTAAACGCCAAACATTTGCTTTATGATCTGACCAAGCTCTTCTACGGTATATCAAGCCGTCCAATCGACAGGTCGGCCCCTGACTGACAGAGGTGTGTTCGGTCGTTATACGTCTTTGCCATGCTGCTTCTTGTATGAGACTCGACCCCGTGGTCTCAAGCCTGTCTTCAAAGAGGTATTGCCGTAGTGGGCCGATCACCCAATGGAGGATGACGGTGAAAGGCTAATGTAGGGGAGGGACGAGGTGAGAGACGGGCCCGAGTCGAGGTTTTTCTGAAGCGTTCATGGATGCGGGCTATTATCTAACAGCCAGGAAGGCCGTGTCTTTATCGTCAGCACCACGAAACAAGTTTTGAAGGAAATCTTCTCTATGAGCCTCCTTTGACTGGTTTTTCACAGTGGCCTTCCGCTGGTCGTAGGACCTAAGACCGGAAGCACGATTTCGTTCGCTAAGCTATAAGTCAAAGATGAAAGCTGTCGAGCCTTTTCTCGTGGGGGTTTTCCGCGCTGAGGTTGGACATTTTGGCGTCCAGAGACCTCAACGCGAAAGCAGTACCACAGCCCGACGTGCATTCAACACGCTGGTGATTCCCGAATAGACTCATGATCCAGAGGAGAAAAGAGGTGAACCTAGTTGAATGGTAGAATGTGCAAGTCGCTGACAGACGGGTAAGGAAGAAACTTGGCTTTCCCGCGGTCATCACGCAGCGGTGGTGCAGCATTGACGCATCGGATGCGCATTTATTGTTCCTTCTCACCTCTGTCTCGTGATATTTGTGCAGAGCTTGGGAGAAACGCAAGTCAAGTCAAGTCGACAGCACCGAACATCCCGCTTGCATCCCTAAGATCCGCAAAGCTAAGGGACTATTCTGCAAGGGCTTCGCGACGCCATACATCGGATCGGTTGCCGGTAGCACAAGCAAGGTATGTAAGTATCTGGAAGCAATCACCTGTGCCACGTACTCACTGTCCTGATCCAACGGAAACCGCAGGGATGCCCCCCAGGAAGCCACAGCGCGAGATTCCCTCAGAAAAAGTACCCACAACCTTGCACCTTGAAAGGCAGCAATCAGACCAACGGTGGCAATGGACAAGAGCTTGGGCGAATATAACGCACGATAGGATCCAGTAGCTGGGGGAATTGTGAGCATCATACATCGCAAATCCCTCATGTGGAGGCTCACTGGCTACTTCGAAAAACATAGGATGTCTGGTCCCTACCCAACAAGAAGTCTCTTCGAAAGACGAAACACAGTCCTCACTGCTGATGAAGAACATTCGACTATAAACGGTGATTTCCTATTTGGCTAGATAGTCTGGGACTGCGTGGGTAAGGCAAGCATCCATGCTGAGACGCCTGTCCGATACTGAATATGGGATTTCCAACCCTATCTCTAAAAATTCACGCTGATCCTCCCCCTTTGAGTCGGTCATGAACAACAGCGTCGATTACAAGCTGAAGCAAGGTTTTGGTCAGTACGAAAGAGCGAGGAATGACATGAACATTCGAGGGGATGAAGAAAAAAGCAAACCTCTTAGAGCCTATGTACATGACCCTCTATAGTCCCATTTCAGTGGCTATATCCTACCTTGATGGAAGAGGACAGAACTCAGCGTCAGTCTTAGAAAACGGATGGTACCTCTGCATGAACGAATTAGCGATGAAACGAGAGACTCAAGAGCCCTGGAACTGGCATGGGTCTGCAGCACGGCAGGATAGCGAGAGCTTCGGGATACGACGTAGCAGACTTTATAATACGATCGACGCATGACAGAATCTAGCCTTTTGTCATGGATACGAAAGAATTCAATTGAGATGCAGAAAGCCATGAAATTTAAGCCGAAGGATGTGTCAGGGAGAAGGCGTTGGCTATACGGGGTCGAGAATCAAAGCACTCCTGAGCTGTTCATCTGAGATCATGCGTGGAAGGTACGATATCTGTATTCCCCTCGAGAATGTCAACTTCAAGAGAGTAATGATACATTATGATTCTGGATATTGATTTTGTGCGGCCTTGCTCGTAAGCCATTTGAGAGACCCAATATCCCTGATGAGAATCCTATCTCTTTCCCAAGTATTGGAAACTGTGCATTGCGTTCCACTTTTGACTGTCTCCCTTCGCCCAAGATCGTAGATAATTGTTGCCGTAATTCGAGAAGATTGCTCAGCGTGAGTCGGTTCTATGAGTAGATAAGGCCTTTCAATGGCCCTAGAAATCACCGAGGGATGCTAATGACGCGAAAAACTCTTCCGTAGCGAAAAACCCTTTATATATGCAATTACTAATACAGTTCCTAATTCTTGCGGGTCCGGCTGGTCGAGTGGGCACAAGCGCAATTTCCAAAGTCCAACTTTCACTAATAGAAAACCACGCTAGTTCTCGCCGTCGACTGAAACCAAGCATATAGATACGTCAAACCCCCGAAACAAGCAATCAGATACGTTAGAGCAAACCCCCATTGAACCGGGATGGACCCCGCGAGGCATCGCATCAAATGACCCCCTTGACAAAAAAAACTGACCTAGAAGTCAGAAAAATAAATAACAACTAAGTAAAAAATTCAAAATTTGCCCATACCCGGGTAAGCTTACACCTCTCCTTTCGTTTCGGAAGCACAAGTTCGAGCCGGGCCCTGGAGCAAGAATTCTTTTTTTTTTCCTGTTCTTTATTAGGGTTTCTTTTTAGGAAGTTTGAGGATATTTATAAGGGGAGTGGAGCTGTGATATCGTGGATGGGAAGAGATTTATCGATTCTGTGCTATGCAATTCGTCAGCGATACAACGTAGCCTTTCTATTATCTCCTCTGTGGTGGATTGCTAAGATCAGAGAGACGTTTACGTAATGATGGTCGCTGTGGAAATAGTGCTTATCACATTCTAGAGATCGCTAGGAAGGCTTGGGCTTGTTTTACATCAGGCGGCGGAGAGGTGGAGTAGGGCTCATTTCTAGCATTCATGTACAGCATGGATATTTATTATTGTATTTGCTATGTAAATAGCTGAACTATTGGGTACGCCTTTGATTTTGCGCTGGAATTCTTCATTAATAGACATTATGTGTCGCCTTTGTCGTGGCTTTAACTGAGCCCTCAATATGACGTCCGATACGGAATACGCGAGAAGATGCGTTAGGCTGCCGATACTAGGAAAAGGTAAAATAATTAGTATCTACCGCAATCTGCCTTGTCGGCCAAGTGCAAGAGACTCAACGTGTCTTCTACTTACAAGCGTAGCCACGCCGACCCTGTGGTCCGCTGCAAACTATGCGACCATACCATCGTCGTTGTTGTGGTCGCCCGCTTGGTCGGTAGTACTGTAAGGCCGCGAGCTTCTAGGACGTGTTGAAGTTCTATCACCGTCGCGCGGTGACGACACGCCTAGATGACGTCTTAGGCTCACCAGCTTTGCGACTCCGCCATCTTTGCATCCAAATCTCTAGAGCAGGCACTTTGTGTAACGAGGGGCACTGTAAGCATGGCTTGTTGCAGAATCTTACGCTTTTATACTGACATCAACTTTAGGTCGAAGCACGCTCAGTCGCAAGGCGAGACTTGAAGCGTGGACCTGCCTCTTCTCCCTTCACGACCTACAATTTTGCCGCACAGGACGTCTGAGCTTTATTGCGTCTAGGTAATGTGTACAACACAGGTCGATCTCCGTCTCAGTCTAACGAGTTGTAGCGACATTCAGAGAGTCGCAGAAAACACTCCCGACCCACCATTTTCCTGCCGCAATTGGGTGACCATACGATGCCCATGCGCATCACAGAACTCACACTACCAAACCATTGGTCCGAAGCCCACTAGAGAGTTCACTCTCCCTCTGCTGAGTTCAAACCCAGTGGCAGAATTACAGCAGGACAGCGGAAGCTATGAGACCCAATCGGGAACTGAGGCACCACTATTCTCGGAAAGATCACCGAGAAGAGAAAGAGCAAAGGGCTTGGTGATAAAGAGAGGCGGGCTCGAGACTGGTCGCTAGGGATAGAAAGGCGGGGGTGTGAGGCGAAGACGGTCAATGCTCCAAGCGAGCTACTGCGAACAGGATCAGCCGGCAAGAGCGATAGGATACTTAACGTTCAATACCAGAAAATCAAAGTCGGAGGCTGCCTTCCAATACCTGACCACCACTACTTCATTCCTCCCTCTGCAGAATCTGTTAGCACTACTCGTCAAAAAGCTCAGGTTAGAAATGCTTTGCTAGCCAGATGCAGAACGTCAAGGGGAAGATGGTGTTGCTACAACAACAGGCTGGGCTAGCACGACCAGGACATCCATGTCGTACAGATGACATGGCCAGAAGATTGGGAGAGAAAGTAGGAGTAGTTGCAGGGTAAAAAGAAGCAAGAGATGATAATACATAAACTTCATTATGTACAGACCAGCACCCCTGAACATCGTGGAAGCAGAAACATCGTTCTTCCCGAAGCTCTTTAAAAATTCGCCTTTAGAACTTGATACCAGCCGTTCTACCATCGTTAGATGTGTTTTTTCTCCATGTTCCCCCTGCTGTGTCTCACCCAGCCACCAATATATTCTCGAATCACACAGCTTTCTATGTCATCAAATAGTACCGTAGACTTTCATTTTGAAATAGAGTGATTCTGCCTACTTTAATTGACAGAATGTATACGTTTCAAGAACATTGGCTGACATTGCGCTCCATCAATTAAGTCAGGGGTGGCGCTAATCTGAATAAGGTATAGGCTCGCGGGACTTTTCCGCGTGCAAGAAGTCAAAGTGTTGTTCTTACAACCTCACCTCATCTACTTCAACCAGATCACACAGAACCATCATCAAAATCGTAAGTCTGCTCATCTAAGTTGTATCCATCTAAGAGCCAAGGCTAATGGGTGTCAGAGAGTTTCAATCTCGCCTTCTCACTGTAGCAAACAATGGCGCTACCAACCCCGGTCCAAGGCCAACGCGCCACATGCGAAGCCCCCAACCCACAAACGGCCCTACATAATCCGGTCGACGCATCGAAAAAACCCCATGGCCAAGAGACAAACAATAAGCCTGTAACGGAGGTCAGAACCCGCAAACCAACACTGCTGCCTCTTAAAGACTGGGACATGAATCTACCACCCCACCTTCGCGGCTGGTTTGAAAAAGAAGCCAAGCCTGCATCACCACCCGTCAAACCCCAGTCGCCTCCAGTCTCGTCTCCTGCCTCGCCTCCGGTCTCGCCTCCGGACTTGCAGCAAACCCTGATCGTCGACTTCGATGTAGTGCTAGGTCCATACGAGACGCTCACGCCTGCGCAGTACGCTGAGCGTAGGTCTATGAGGTTGCCTCCAAATATGTCACCGCAAGAGGCTTGTCGTCGGATCATTGAATTTCGAGGTCTAGATTGAATGTAGTAGTCAAACCCAGCGAAAGGTAGCATATATTCGATAGTGAGATGCAAAGCAAGGGAGAGGGAAGTGTGTGTGTGAGATAGTAGTAAGCAAACCAAGCAGGTGAAAGCATGTATTCGATAGTGCTAGGCAAACCAATCACAGCTTCCCCCGTACTTTCATGGCTCCTTTGTTGTCGATGATGATCTCGATGATGAATACTGCGCGCGTTACCACCGCATCGGGAGAAGATGTTGCTCCAAAGTTCGTCTTGAGGAGTCCATCCAAGGAAATCATTCACCTAACACATTACCCACTAAGCAAGGTCAGCGAGACCGAAAGTACTTTTCCAGTAGTAGCATATCTCCGTCTGGCGATGCTCATCAGCTACAACAGCTACAACAGCTACAACAGCTACAACAGCTACAAAGAGCTACAACAACTACCGGCCATCTGATGTCGATCTTCAGCTCAGGAATTGATCCTCCGTCCACACATGAATAACGAATCGAGGATCTCGGATCCGTTCCACATGCTTTGAACCAGGCAAATTTGCTTATGCTTCTCTTAATACTTGCGTGTCCATGATTTGAATTCATACCAGTGATCGATGCCCGTTCCTATAGCTACGATGGGCTTGGCTACTTCGTGCTGGAGAAGGGAGTCGAGGGTTGTTTCATTGCCCGAGAGCATATCTATCTACACGAAGCAGCGAAAAGGCAAGCGTACTGAGTCTGGGTAGACACGCGCCGCGACTTGCCCTACCATCGCGGGGATGGTGTTGTGTTAACGAAAGGATGACGCACTCTGCATTCCCAAAGCGTTTTTGTTTTCATTGATACCGCGCTGCATCACGGGATGTCTCACTTCATTCTCCTCGCCTACAGTCCCGGTATCGAGCAGTGGATTATATGCAATGTCAAAGGCCGTTTACAGCAAGAACCGCCTTAGTCAGGTGTCACCCCAGCAGTGATTCACCTTCATGCTCAGTGTGGAAGGCAGCTGTTACTGGCTCTTTGGTTGAAGATGTGTTGTACTGACACCTATTCGGGGAGCTGACACTCGGCCCATCCCGAGACATGCTTTTTGATGGTCATAACAATCGGCACGTCACGCCTATTTACGTCTCTCCCATATCTCGGTACCATGAGAAGACTCCATCCTCCGGCAAAACCTTCCTTCCGGTGACCCTCGCCGCCTCCATGCAAGCGGTGTCCCAAAACGGACAATGCTCTCAGTTGAACGGTACGTGTCCGCTCACCCGTGACACACCGACATCTCCGACCGGACTCTACGGCTTCAAGAAATGTCCGTGACGCCTACATATATCGCCGCTCGCCCTTTCCCCTCTCCATCTCTCACCTCCATCACTCGCACACATCACACAGTCCTCCATACCTTCTGCCAAGAATCGCAACCAATGCACCATCCAATCTCGCAACCATCACCATGCCCGGCAAGAACATCACACCTGAAGACAAAAAGTACCCTTGGTCCGGCTGGGAGTTCGCCGACTCGGACGAAGAAGAAATCAACAACGTAGATAGGCTCTGGAATGGGCCCCTTCCGTCGCAACCTGCCGTGCCAGAATCGCAAGCTACAATTGCAAAAACCAAACCATCAAGCAATGACAGCGCGATGGCTTCCAAACCAGCGTCAAACCAAGACGTGACCAAAGAGAAGGACAAGAAGACGAATGAAAAAGAGGCAAAGGAAGCTGTTGAACGTGATGCGGTAAGTGTCGTTCTCTGAGAATCCTTGGGTGATACTGACGTGGAGATTAGGCATCCAGCAAACCCCCTACCGCCGAGAAGAAAGATGACAAGAAAGCAAAGGCATGAAGATGAGGGATGAAAATGGCTGGCGTGATCAAACCAGGTGGAATTTGCGATGCTTTGCAAAGTGTGGGACAAACCCCGTTATTAAAGATTGCTTGAGATCATGGGAGAAGGAAAGTGGATTGCTGTCGTTGCTTTGCGTTTTGTCGTGTAGTCTTTGAGAAACAGTGCTAGAGCAAACCAACAGTAGCTAGAGCAAACCATTAGTAGCTAGATCAAACCATTACTTCCACGCTCAACACATTCTCCCATGAATCAGTAAATCCGCTTTGAGCTTGCATCGCTTCCTTCCTACATTAACAGTGTTCGCATGCGACGTGCTCATCTCTCGTCCAACAAAGCGCAATTGACGAACCAGGTAGTGTTGGTGACGGAATAGAATAACAGTGTGTAAGACCGTAGCTAGCTCTCATTTTCATAAAAAAATAGCTGCCATTCCCCTGTTAACGGACCCGTGCTACCTCCTTCCCAAATATGATTGTAGCCGCTCGAATCTCTGAGAGAGATGACGACATTAATCATCTGGGCAGCGCATTTGGCTGGCATGTCTCTAGCTCCATCGATGACAGCCCCAACTACTGCACTGGAGAAGGTGGTTGATCACGAAGACTTCCGCGCTCCTTGGTAGTGACGATCATCGTTTGGCTTTCAACGGGAGAGCAGACTTGATTGAAAGCATGCAAGTCCTGTGATTCAAAGTCAGACTGTGATTGCATATTGACGCAAGCTCATGGGTATTAGCCACCACTCGCAAGACCATACTCTAGCGCAATGTAGATTCGCGTAATGTAGCCTCTCCTACCAGCCTTGTTCTAAACGACCAGATATGGCTCGAACCATCCAACAACATGTTCGATAGCATGCATATCAATCACTCGTTCTGATGCAATGGCCGAGCCAGGACACACAATCATCTGTCAGACATTCATGTAAAGACCCAAAACGCACCCTAGTGGTGCAGAGCAGACGGGTCATTGCAGACGAAGCCATGAAGAGCTCAAAATCGGTTTCGAATCCTGCGAAAGGCGAAAGTCAAGAAACGCCCACAAGCCACAAGTCAAGTTTTGCCATTACATTCCAACGAATGCGAAGTATTCTGAGATTAGCCGCACCTGATAGATACCCCAAGCTATGTATGTCCTAAAACACGCCACCGAAAGGTTTTGAGAAACTTGATGATAGTCATCTTTAGTGAAAAGATTCGGCTCTGGGCTGAGTGAGAGATGCGGTTTCGTCAAACGGATATGGCCTCAGGGAAAGGAAGACAGAAGCTCAAACATATGCCTATTTCATTGACCAAAAGCAGTTCAATGGTTGCTTTGGGGCTCACCGATCAGGAGACAGGTCTTATCGCACGCCTCCTCAACCAGGCCCTCAATCCATACATCACGAGCATTGGCACTCAAGCCAGATACTTTGGTCTGAAGTATTTCTACTTCGGGTGCTTGCTGGAGACTCTCGAGGGCACGGTAGACACCGCCGTGAGTTGCCCAGTGCAGGTGACTGGGTTCTTGGAAGGGAAGAAGGTGGCTTCTCAGGCTATAGTTGAATGCTTGCTAATGCAAAAGAGTGTTAGTTGAGGCTGACTTGGGCTACAGAGTTCGTGGTGGACGGGGCATTGCCGGTCAATACGTCCGCCACAATGAAGCACCAGGTTTTATCCAAAGATTTTGGTAAGGTGGATAATGTGACTTTCCAACAAGGCGATATAGTGACGCAGGTCTTTGAGCTTGATAATGTCGAGTATGTCCTTGTCAAGTAGAGAAGAGTAAGTCTGGCACTAGGAACGGCGGGAAAACTTCTTCGTGACTGACTTTAGCGGTAGTGATGTCATGACTGGCAGACTTCAAATCGCACTGGTCTGTCTGCACAATTTAGACGTCAGAGCTATGGGTATTGCGAGACTAGTATCCCTTGCTCTGATCAAACGATGGTGGCGCGTTTGCTATTCAGTTGGTTCCGTCCTCTCCTATCCCCTTAGCGTTTCCAGACCTTTCCAGCGTATCCTTGTATCCCACACTTCCTCCCCCTCAAACAAGCGCGATTGAGAAAAAATCTTACGCAGCGAGCGCACGGTGATACGAATGTATACTCAGACCGAACAAAGAATGTTTCCCCAAGGGAACCTTACCTATATTGGGTTTTCTCCTCCCAACAAATTCAGTCTCAAGGCTTTCGCCAATATTCACGGTTTATTCCCAAGCATCCACACCCTCTCGCGGTGTCTGTATTTGCCTTGCCACGTCCTTCCCTTGGAACAAATTGACTAGGATGGTTCGAAGCATAGTCGCGGACGTCTTATTGTTGATTGTTTGTAGGTAGCGTTGAACACTGGCAGGGCCTTATAACCTTGTCACCAGTGCCAGTAGGATCTATGGTAGTAGCGCAACTCTGGGTAGAGAGTTCGGAGGGTAGGCTCGCAGGGTCGTGGTCTTGGTGGTGGGCTGGAGAGCAGCTATATGAGGTTTGATTGGGGGGATCGCTGATGTGAAGGGATGGGGAGACGCTGGTGTTGAGGATTGGGGAGGAGCGGGAAAGGATGGAGATGGCGAGGAATGGTGTTGGCGGGGGTTAATTATCGGCGCAGTTTGGTTATGAGACGGTATTTTTACATAGCTTCCTGCTTCATGGTCAATCGTATCGCGTTTTGTGCCCAATTTGCTGCCAACAAGAGCGAATGCTAGAGCACTCTGCGGTACCGGCGGTAGGAAGTACACCTTTAAAAAAGCAATTGCTCGATATAATGACTTCCTTTCTGGCGCTTAGAATGTGTCTGGTAAGAATTAAGACCAGGTCCACGTCACAATAAGAGTCATTGGGGCGCAATAGGTCGATATCTTTGTGCTAAAGGCATTCTTTACTCCAGCGATCATTTTATCTTGACTTAAAAGACTTCGATTGTTCCTATAAAGCGATACTAGCCAAACTCCCACAATGTTAAAGAGGTCTTTATGTATGTCTTCAATCTTCGTCGTCCCTGCTTCCACTCGTGAAGCTAGAAAGTGGAGGTTCAGGCGGACAGGTCTGGATTATGCGCCAAAAAAATCCTTTTCATCTCTTTGTACACCTCGTAAGCCTCGTCCACTTCTCCTTTTACCTCTATAATTTGCCACAACCTTTCTGACTCTTCGTCACTAAGGTATGTACGCTTGCCACGAGAGAATTTTGAAGGCCTAGGCGTAAGTGACCTAGGAAATATGGAAATAATCCTTCTCTTTGGCTGCGAAAAGCTTGAGACACAATTCCCAATAATATCTCGCCATTCCAGAAAATCCCCAAAGATCATATCTAAGACATCACATGTATTTATTTTGAAGTCGAAGTCAAGGGCAACATATCTTCGGCTTATCGTACTACCTTTATCCTGAATTTCGTAGTCTAGATTGGCACCATGAGTCAATAAAGACTTAGTCAAGTCCCAATAGTAGATCGTCATCTCTTTCAAAAATATTTCATGTCCCCATTGGACTCGTACTAAAAGCATTTTCAAAAGCCAATGGTGCCAGAAACATGATTGAAATGGCGTTATCTCTGCTCCGCCTAGTCTAGCATTCGCACTTTGAATGAAGCTCATTTGTAACATAGGGTTTGCACCTGCACACAAAAGAGCCTTCATCAATTGTGCCTCTGTTTTGGACTCCTCAGTTTCAACCCAGTCTCGGGATAAGATTCTACGTATTGAAAGGCGACCAAGTATATAGGTCTCAGGGAGAATATCGTCGCAATCGCAGGTCGTCATTTGTCCTGTTGTGGGCGAAGTGTTCCCCCATTTCAGTCGTTTCTTCAGCCACGCACGATCTTGGTCATGCAGCCGTTGAACATCTTCTTCCAAGTCCCACCAAAAGTTATCGATTTTGTGATGAACAATGGCATCATATCGCTTGTAGCCTTCTCTGCACCTGTCGCATGACGGATCCCTGGAGAACGGTTTCCCAATGACTCTGAATACAAATACTGGCATGTTGAATTGAGCAGCCAATCCTACGAGGTCTACTGGGAATAAGAACCCCCAACCTTTTCTGCGCAATAAGTCGCCGATGCTGCGGAAGAAGCGGGCATCTGCGTATACAAGGTACTGGTGTAACGATTTTAGCAGACATGACTGAGCTACTTGAGCGTCTCTCTCAATGGAAGAGATCCGTGACATCGCTGCACCGAGGTCATCCTCGACCGCTGCCAGGTGTCGTTTATGATCTCTACCCGGGGACGTCGTAATAGCTCCAGAAGAAATATACATTAGGTGCGCTATGATGCCTCTGCTGTAGGAGAGCTGAAAATGTCTTTCAGTGATAGATTCATTCATCAGGGCTGACTGTGAGTTCTCGTGGCGCAAGAAGTCTACTGCAGTTCTGTGGAAGAACTGAACTTTGTCGTTGATCCCAGACTGGGCCACAGAAGGTCCGGTATTTGGAACTATGTCTAAAAGTCCCAAGGTGTGAGAAAGCAGTCGAATTTTCATGTTCTGGCACGACTCGAGATTAGGCAGCTGTTGGCTGTCTGGAATGAGCGGACAGTCTTCTGTTACAGTCTCATTATCAATGAGATAGAAATGCGACAGACTCAGATCCAAGTCATCATCAAGCGCAAACAAGGCCATCTGAAGATACTTAATTGCATTGCGCCGATATGCAGGCTTGATTCGCTTGAGCATCTGGCTGTAGAGACTTTCAATACCCTGTGGGAGGTCATCAACTTGCTTAGTCAAGTCACTGAGATCAGCAAAATCAATGAGCCCCTGACAGAGACCCCGCACAGCGAGGACAGCCCAAAGAAATACACCCTCCGACCGCCATGTAATCTCTTCCGCCCAATTTAAAATCTTTTGTTGGTCGTATTCGTCATAGAAGCTCTGATTTTGAAGACTATTGAGAAGTTTAGTCTTCGTATATCTCTTGATGCTACCGAAGCTTAGTTCTTGTAACCTCAGACTTGGTTTTGCATTAAATGCAGTCTCAAACTCATGCAGTGGTCGACTAGACAGGCAGACTTTTGTGTTTGTCTGAGAATCAAGACGATGTAAAATGTTGATTATGGAGCTGTAAGAACCATCAAACTCATCCAAGCCATCAATGAACATGCATATTGCGACCGGCAACAATATCTGGGTCAAAAGAGACGAAAGGGTATCAAGCAGCCTCTGTTCCGTCCAAGTGAACTGTGGATTCTAGGCGCGTTTATCAGTGAGACCCATAATTTGGACATTCTGCGCGGATGGTACCTTGACACATGACGCCAATTCAGGACACACCTCTATAATTTGGTAGATTAGCGAACGCAAGAGCCCTTGGACACTTCTTTGGAGAACACTGCCCGAGTTCCAGAAGAAGAAAGCTGGAGTCAGGAGTTTTCTTCTACCAGCCCAATCCCTCAATAGACCGTTCGTTCTTAGATGACTGTACAAGAAATTCATCAAAGTCGACTTCCCTGATCCAGCTTTGCCATTGATCCAGTAGACTCCACTTCCAGATCGAAGCCAGTCCGAAAAGTTGTCCCATTTAGGCGCGGTCGAGCGCTTAGATGGATGTTCCAGTGGAGAGTCGCCAAGGGATGATCCTTCGAATATCCAATCATTGCTGTCCTCGAAGCCGTCGAATTCGTGCTCAATCTGCTCTTGACGGTAGGAGATCTCGGAGAAGAAAAGGCTATCCTTCACATCTTGATAGAACTTATCATTCAATTGAATTTGCCTCAATCGTTCTATCTCCTGTGTCACATGCTGTCGAGTCTCGAGTGCCTCATACTGCACTAATTTTGTCAGACTGGTTTCTGAGTCACTAAGGCAGGCAACGAGGTGCTCGGCGGCATCATTCAATTCCTCGAATCTGTCGCTCGTTCTCAGGCTTTCGACGTCCCATCGCTGACTTTGCTGCCGTTAGCGTGCTCATCAAAGGCCGACGGCTTACCTAAGCCTAAGTAAGAGCCTTGATTCAAGGACTCTTCGAAATCCGTCCAGCTTCTCCTGCATCGTGGCTATACTGTCTTTCTTGAACAGTGTCCTCGCAACAACCTTGAGACGATCCGAAGTTTTCGCATCGTCGTTCAATTTGAGCTTGTTCAGCTGTTCCTGCAGCTTTCGGCTACATTCTTGACACTTGTTGCTGATCTCCAGAAGCTCTTTTTCCTCTCCGCTCAACGATCGATGAATACTCGACAGTTGGAGTGAGCTCTTGACACTTTCGGAGAGCGAAGAGAGATGCGATGCCACGTGATCTGTATCCTCCACATCAGTGCTTGACCCGCGGTCTCGCACCTCTTTGACCGTTTTCGCGGCCTTGATGCTGAAGTCAAGCAGCTGAACTACTGCAGCAGTCAAGCCTATGGCTGTGATGGGATCCATAGCTTGAGCGATAACGAGGAAATGAGGCAAGTGGACGAGATGATGTTGAAGCCGAAGATCGCCGTAAGGCTGGAGCTTGTTGTAAGCTGCATAGATATGCAGGAATAATTCACACTAAACGTGATTAGGTAAGTCAGCTTAGTCACCGCTTGAACCTGCCGCTGAATTCGTGACCCCCTTATTCTTTGTTCAACATGTTGTTACCTTTTATATATTTAAGCAGTAGATTTTTATCATGTAAGGAATCGGCGGCGTCTGGACAAATCAATGGTCATTGGGAAAACTTCCGTGTTCGGTCTGATTGGTCATTTGTATCATTATTTGTATCACCATGCGCTCGCTGCGTATAATTTTCTTAATCTGGAAAAATGCTAGAACTACGGCTTCCACAGGCGGTGCCCGGCGTTTGGATGACGTCACAAGGATCTATTCCGCCTCTTGGCAGACCGCTCGAATTTTCTCGCTGATTTTTGCAGTCTTTTATTTGATAAGGCATTGGTTTGACAATTCAATCCCCGTAGGCAACCACAAGCCTTCAGCCAGGCCGAAGCTCACATCCTTTCATGATCATCTGATGGACACACTCAATGCCAAAACGCCAGAAGCATCAGACTGCGCAGCATACTCTGCCGCCGGGCCGATTCAAAGCTTTGTACGAGAAGGCGCTTGAGCCTCCAAGAGCAGATGCAGGAACACCCTACGATGTCGATCAGAGCACTATCGATCAAGTAGCAAAGCCGCCGAAGCTGAGGCAGAAGCGACGCACGGTTGATGAGCGGGAGGCTGCCCTGGAGGTGTGCACACATAATGAGGTTCTGCGGAAAGTGCCCGACCATGGTCTCGAAGCAGAAGCCATCAGACGCTTGAATGACCTCTTCAATAGAGATATGGTGCATCTTGGGCCCGATCTCATCTTCAAAGCATTCCGTGACCTCGATACGGTATTCTTCGCCGGCCATCTTTTTCGCTACGTCGACGTGCGATGGTCGCCGAGCGTGACTCACATGGCAGTCTATGGTCACGTAGAGCACGGTGAAAACGGTACCGCTCATATTATCATGGACGCCAATAAATGTTTCTTGCAGTCGAGAGAGTTGAATCCCTACTTGGAGGTTTTTGAGACGCTGTTGCATGAGATGACGGTGAGCTTACCAAGACACGATCGATCTACGCTGCATGTGAAATGTTACTGATCAGTGCCTGTGGCAGCATACGCTCTCATACGTCAGATCTCACAATGGTCATGCTGAGTGTCACACAGACTGCGTTCATCTGCGCGGGAAATGTGGCCACGGTCAATGGTTTCGCTTGATGCTACATAGTATCCATCGGCGTGCTGCACGTCTGGCTTGGTTAAAGGAGGTCATCAAACCGGGCTATGCACCCGATTACAAAGAAGATCATCCGATGAGCGATGATTGGCGAGAAACGTGAAGGTGCTTTCTTTTTCTCACACAAAGAGAACCATACACATAGACTGGTTCCTCAGCAAGGGCCGTGATCTGTGGACGCTCGGGGCCTTTCTTCGCGTTTACGACAAGGAGACATCCTGGCGTTCCTCAGGTGGAGTCTCTTGAGCTAGGTCGGCAGAGACTTCACGCCAAACGAATTGGCGTTGCACGGATCGACCCATGCGGCGTAGCAAGGAGTTTGGCCAACAATGTCCCCACAACCATTGCGGCTGAAACATGTGCTTGGCGCGGCGTGGAAACTATCCATCGCAATCATCATAGTCACTAGTAGCAAACGATGATGCTTGTTGCTTCATGTCACGGAAGGCGATAGGTTCTCAGATGAAACGGAGTCTAACACCAACAATCAGAACACTGAGTACGCTACAAACGCCCCGAGCCTCGTCAAGCCCCCACACGTTTCACGCATGAGGTAATTGACCTTGAAAGTCGTTTACTGAAACTCATTCACGCAGACCCTTGAGACGGATCGTATCCATTGGACATCGAAAAACCTTGACTATTCAAGAATCTCTGTGGCAACTCGCTCACATCCGTAACTACTCAAATTCATTACTCAGTAACACCCAAATCCCTCTTTGTGGTCAATCTTCCTTGTGCTATATCTACGGTAGCCTTATGGCTGCATGCCCGATTGAAAACCCGCGACTACGTGCTCTGCCAGATGCCAAGGCGATAATAGCCACAGCCTCACGCCCAATGTGCTAAAGACCACAACCTTGAACCCGGATAAGGGGCTTCTCCTTACAAATCTGTCGAGACGATTGACCTCAAGTACGAGGATTTTGTGATGGCCTGATAGATGATGAAATATCGACACTAAACGCTAATCCCGTTGGCTTGGCATCAAGACCAACGGGTCAGCTGTTGGCCACCAGGCTAGCAATTTGCGGCTCCTTGAGTCGATACTAAGTCGTTAGTCGGTACTACTATTGAGTCCTATTGCAGCGGGGTGACGCTGCTAGGTCGAGCTACTGGACGAGACCATTGGCTTGATCAGCAGCCAAGACGTTTGGGTCATCAACATCCTTCTTGGTTGAATCTTAGAATATACACTACAGCACTGAAGCGACCGCACACTCTAGGCTTCTCCGCAGCAAGAGAAGCTGAATGGCTATTCCGCTCCAAATTTCGGCTCCGCCCGCAGTTAAATGTCATGCCTTTTGATCTGCCTTCTAACGCTTTGAATTCCAACAAACCTACCTTATCGGCCTCATCTTACTCTGATGGACTTATTTTGATAGACTACGGCGCTGGGCCGTTTCAATAATATCGCTCTAACCTTCTCGGATGACAGCTCATTGTTGGCATATCATCACATATTTTCTCCAAGCACTCTCGTCTTCTGAACAACAACCTGAACCACTCTGCCGCAAAGTCTTGGTACCTACCATAGGTGTTGAAATACCACTCGAAAGCTTGGTGTGCAGTCAATGCCGTTGGCAGAGCTTTTCCTTTCCTTCCGGATCTTTGGCTTCTTCATCAACTACGATCTTGGCCGTTTCGTCCTTGGGGCTCTCCTACAGTCCAACTGTTGGATGAGTGAAGATAAATACGATGAGTGCCGGTTCTGTCAGGCAACCAGCACCTGTCCACAGTCATATCTGGCGGTCCTAAAAGCTGTGAACCATTTCTGGCTTACCCACAAATACTTGAAGTCTCTACCAATTACGGCATTCCCACAACTTTGGCCGCCATGAGGATCCACTTGCGTCTACTGTGTGTTAGTCTGCTGGGTAAGATCCTCACAGAAGCGGTTATATTGTAATGCTAATCAATTCAGCATCACTCTCCCTGGGAATCCCCCTTTTGGAAGACATATCACTTCTTAGACGAGACTTGAAGGACGACGTCTGTGGTTCCGAAAGCGCCGATCATGTTGCAAGCGACGACCGGAATGCCGATACATGGAACAACAATGACATCGCGGGCTGGTTTTCTCAAGCGTAAGCTCTCCTGGTCTTTTCCGTCTCGAAATTATTGCTGACTTGATTCAGTCTCGAGCTTTACGAAGAAGCCAATTGGACATGGCCCGGAGGAACGCATCAACCAAATATCCAGAGCGTCATCCTGAACATGATGGGCAACGACGGTAGCGAACAGTGCGATGAAATCACAGTCTCTGTCTGCAGTGGGACAGGCCTGCCTTGGGAGAAATGCAAACAACACCCTGAAGCCACCTTCGTTTGGTTTGCGACCACACATTGGGCGCAATTCCTGAGCAAGATGCAGAGCTCTCTCACCATCACCCACAGTGCAGTTGAAGGTTTGACCTCAAACATCGTCAAGAAATTCTACACACCGCAAGATGACCCCACCAAGCTGATCGTCCCCATATCCGTCGTCTCCGGTATTGCAGGGGCAATTTCGGTGGTGTTTCCCCCTGCAGGTCTTGTTGCGGGCGCCGGATCGGTCGCAAACGGGATCTTGACCCAGGCTGGTTTGGACAAAGCAGAGTACGTCGACTCCCCCGCTTCCCAAGACACTCATTGTCGTCATGTCGCATATTCTTTGCTGATTGTAATTAAGCCCTCTAGAGCAATGGGCAGAAGTCACAGACGCGGTCGCAAACGCTTTCATAGCGCTCACTGATGGCTTTACCAAGACCTTTGACCATACCCTCAAGCAACTTCCCCCTCAAGGCGGGACAGTCGGAGACCTCAAACTCACAAAACATATCAGTCAAACCAAGTATACAGACGACCCGTTCCAGCTGCCTCAGATCCTTTCTCATGGTGGCTATGCAAAGACCCCCGCCGTCGGCACCATGAACGACGGCGTCTTTGGCGGCTTGGTCGCTACAGCTGTCAATGCGCTCTGGGCAACCGAGAAGGTCTTCATCATGATACTGACCGACGAAGCATGGGGCAAGGGGCCAGGCCAAGCATGTAAAGCCCTGGAAAGCATGACAGAATGTATCAACGGTGTCGCGCACATTCTCTTCCGCTGGATCGTCAGCGCCACAAAAGCACCCGTTGTGCCAAACGCGATGGCAAATCCGACAGAGCTAGTGGCACGAGACTGGTATGTGTGGGGAGCATACGAAGCCGGTCCATCACGCGGCGGTGATGCCAACGCCAACAACATGAACCAGTACCACCTCAGCAGAACTGACGTCATCCTCTCGGCCGTCAAGACCTTCAACGAGAAGGGCTTCCCCTTCAAGGATCAGAATGCGGCTACGGTGCAGCATCTGCAGGACAATCCGCTCGAGCTGAAGCAGAGTGATCTGATGTTCTTCAGCTTGCCGATTTGTGATCTGGGCGCTATCATGGGCGCGGGGAAGCATATCGATTGGGATGTTGGTGGGGAGGATAAGCATCCGATTGAGGTCTATGGGGCGTGTACGTGCATTCAGGGGAAAGGCTGGCCAGCGGATTATGGGCTGAGTGGGGGGTTGCCGAAGAATATTTGTAATTCGCATTGGAAGGATAATCCGTCTGCGTAGAGGGCAGGTGGTGTTATTGTTGGTTCGAGATGGTGGCATGGCCTGGTTCGGTGAATGATGCTTGTGGACTAGGGTTTAGCGCATATCAATCTCCGCGGGGAAGTCAATGCCTGCGCTTCTGGTTGATCGAGGAAGACATCTATGGTGTGTCTGAAACGAGATCCAAGGCTTTTCTCATCCTAATCACTGGCATATGCTGCCTCGATGATGCCCTCTCAAAAACTTCATGTTCCTTCCAACTCCATTTCTAGTGGAGAGATATTGTAAATCAGAGCTGAAAACTTTGACTAAAGACATGACATAGACCGATCTGACATTACCTCCTCAACTCCATCCTCTACCACATCCAACCCTACCGATCCCCCGATCCCACACTCCTCGCCATCCAAAGATCGTCTATATCTTGCTCAGCAGCGCCCGCGCCGTCTTATGCGAAAAGGCACCTCATCCAACGGGGGCAGCGACCCCATCGGAAAGAACCCTCCATTCATCCTCGGCTCCCATCCCGTCGTTGGAACTTTGCACTCGATATCGAAGTTCAGCGCGAACTCCACGAGCGTATTGATGGCTTCGTATCTTGCGAACTGTCGACCTGGGCAAGCCAGCGTGCCGCCGTTGAAGGGAACGTAGACGTTGTTCAGGCCTCTTGTTGAGAAGATGGGCTTTGCGGATGATTTTTCTGGAAGAACGGGTGTGCATGGCCTGGATTTTGGATGGGGGCGCTGTTCGTCCTTGAGTCCATCGGGATCAGAGCTGCGCGATTCGCTAGGCCTTGTCTCTTTGGGATATACAAGGAATCTTTCCGCCCAGAAGGCCTCCACTGGATGAGGATCATCAGCCGTCCCCGTCTTCCAGACGTCGCTATTCAGGCCTGCAGATCTTGAGTAAAGACCAATGAAGGAACCTTTGGGGATGCTCCATTTTCCAAGAGTAAGATCATTCCCAAGTACCTCTCGGCCAATGATGCCAGCGATTCGCAATCTTGTCGCCTCGGCGAAGATGGATTGGAGCAAGGGATCATTACCACGCGCGACTGTGTGCGATTCTTTTCCTTCTGATGATTCATGGATGAGGCGAGCGATCTCTCGTACCCGCGCGAGGAGGGCAGGTCGTGTGAAGACTTCGAAGAAGACCCAGAATGTTACTTTGATGGAGTTGACGGAAGCCCTGGGATTTTGTTAGATCTACAACGGTCGAGGACAAGCGAAGTACTCACGCGAAGATCAAGCCGACATCTTCGGCTGCTCGTGCATTGGCGTCCATCATCTTGATATCATGGAAGAATTTCTGCCTTGCTCTGACGTATTTTGTCCCAAAATATGGCTCCCAGTCTGGATCTTGCGGATCGATTTTGGTGAAATCAGAATGGGCTTTTGCGTGTTCATGCCACAGTTTGATATCATCGAGCATTTTGTCCCGAGCCTTATACGCTTTAGGTGCTAGCCAGCGGTATGGCGTTTTCATCAAAGTCGGCACATGGTCATCGTACGTCCAAAAATCTTGGGCTAGGTTTGGAATCAGCCGAAGGATTTCTGAGCCACATAGAGCTTCCGTTGATGCTGAGAACATCATGTCTCGAAGGAAGGCATAAAAATCTGGATAGTCTATCCAATCGTCTTGGACGGTATCGTTGGCGGATATATTGCGGCGAAGGATATCTGTGTACCGTTCGCTAAGCTGAATACCATTGTGAGACCCAGCGAGGAATTTGTGAGCCGCCTGCATGTGATGGAACCTGATGCGATTCTCGGGTTCCACACAACTCCCAGGAAACGGAGTCGGGTGCCCTCCTGAGTTGTCTTCAGCATATAAGGGAAGAGCGCGACGCGGTGTTCCGAGAACATTCTGCATGAAGTACAGTAGAACCGGATTAGCACCCATTTGTGGGCTGGGTTTGAAAAAGATGGGCGCGAATTGCGGATCGCTGACGAAATAGAGCGTCGTGGTGCCGAGTTTGAGTCCAGCTGGCACTTTGTATCCATACTTTTGCCTGGTTAATCATTCAGCTTCAGCTCTAGTACTTCCCATCCTATAATCTATCGATATAGTCTCAAGTACAAATAAATCACGCGGGGGGTATAATGTGACAATTACAATCCAGGAAAGTTGATAGCGACTTACATGAATCTCCTCATCAACGATAGACCGTCGCCGAGAAAAGGATAAATGCTGCCAGCGATAGGAATCCAATAAGGAAGCATTGGCGGCCGTTTTCCACTCTTCGAGCTCGACACCGCCAAAGCTGACTGGATTCCCGTGATCGATATAGTGATCAGAGAGGTCAGCATCGTCAAGCAGACCAGAAGAGCCAGCCATTCCAATGCTGTGCTTGGCTTCAATCCATTCAAAGCTCGTCCTATGAATGCATTTCCCTGCGAGAGACATAAGCACACAAGTTGGTAAAGGTTGACGGTATAAGTATTTGCCGCTCCATGAGGCAGGAACAGGCTTGCCGAGAGGATAGGAAGGTCTTTGGCACCAAGACCGCCCATGAGACCGCCCAGGTCTTTACCAGCGTAGGTTTTGAGATAGGTAAGAATGGAAGCCATTATTCGTGCGATGTGTAAAGATCAAAGACATCTTCGTGACATGTCAATCTCCCGGCGCAAGCGTGTTTAAATACCCGCCTTTATGTAGTTCGAGCTGAGATCCTGAAGGATAGCTCACAAAATCTTGGCCGGGCTGTGCCCAAACTACCAAGCTTCTTGACGTGAAACCAGGCTGATAAGACCGAGTACCTGAGGAGTGGTCAGGACGTTGTTGTTGCCTGTATCTGGTGTTCGCTCACGGGTTGTTCTCGATCCGGTAGTTGTGCTTTTGACGGGGCGGAGTACCACCTCCGCCGTGAGAGAGATCGCTTCTACGACTGCCCATCTCGATGTCTTAGAAACGAAACGCCGGGAGCCAATCGTGGTAGTCTCTCAGAGTGGCAGGGCACATAAGATTCACTTGTGTGGTCAAGGTGCAGACCAATCAGTACCACTTCCGCGACGGTTGACGATCCCCCTTTATTAATCCTTGGTGCATATGCATGACGTGCCCGTGGCACGCCCTTCACAAAGCGACGTAGCCTTGTTAAGTAAGATACATGAAAAGAGAAGGTCGGATCGACAAGCTCACTTCCCCAAAACAGGTCTCACTGCGTCTCGCAAATGCGCATCAACGCACGACGAACCTTGCATGGGCTGATGATCCTACGCTAGAGATATGCACGGATTCAGTGCCACATCTGTGCAGGGAGTAGGCAGTACCTATCGGGCAGTTTTGCAAATGGCCAAGTCTTTTTTTTGAAGCGCTTCCTTGAAAGTCCGCTTTCTGCCTGTCTAAGGCTCGTGTTCATCCCTTCGACTTCAATTACTGATTGAAGCCCCTAAGACTTCTGATTTGACTGCCCAAAGCTCCAGAAATCTCAAGTGCGCTCATCTCCACGATGGCTCAAGGTATCAGCCCGGCTGAGTATGCCAATCTGCCCGCTGGTACACCACCGGCAGGAGTGCAGCCGAATTTCCAAAACCCACACTCTCGCGCATATGCTGCTCATGTGGGTATGGGTGTCTGTATTGCAATAAGTTCGATCTTTCTTGCATTGAGGATCTACGTGAAAAGTACCATCTCGCGCAACTGGTATATTGAAGATTGTAGGTCTGTTGAATGCACGAATTTTGCAAGGCTCAAACAATTTAGGGAGTTGTGTTTTGGGCTTTGTACGCCTTACTTCATCGGCGAGAAGACGGCTAAGCTGATGTGCTGGCATATAAGGCCCTGATCTTGGGTCACGACATTCTTTCCTTCATCTGTAAGCGTGACTCGCAGCCGCCCGGCCGCCCAGCCTTTGCTGATGAAACAGTGATGCGTCCACATGGTGGAGGTTTAGGGAAGCATATTTGGGACGTGCGGATCGTTGATTTAACACCAGTCTACTTCGCGGTTGAGTGCCTTGATCTAATCAAGGATGCGAAAAGGGCTGACTAGAGTCGTAGATAACAATATCTTCGGTCAATCTCTATGCAGCAGCCGTTTGTTTTGTAAAGTTTTCTTTATTCCTCCTATACCTCCGACTCTTCAAACCGAGCAAGACCACACGTTGGCTCAATTACGCTGGAATCGTCACGTGCGCGGTCTTCTATACCGCGAGCATCATCGCTAATTGCGTCTTTTGCGTGCCACGGCCTGGTCATCCCAGCGACAGCACGGCTTGGCTGAAGCTTCAGCAAAAATGCTCCGTCTCGACGGAGCGATTAGCAGTCGCCCAGGGAGCATTTGGTACTATCAGCGATATCTACCTTCTCGTGATACCGATTCGAACGGTCTTCCAGTTACAGCTCTCTCTCCAGAAGAAGATGGGAGTTAGTGCAGTCTTTATGATAGGAATTATGTATGTCTAGTCTTCTACCAGCAACTTTTGGTTCGGGTCCGAGTCTATCTTAATAGAGGCTTGCTGACGAATTTAAACATCCAGAGCGGTCGCCTGTTCGTTAGGGAGCTTAGTATACAGGACAAAGCTACTATCTGTTCATGATCAAACCTGGTTCAGCATATCTGTCTACATGTTCAGGTAGGTGAAAACCACAAGAAGACACCTGAAAGTTCTCTCTCTGATCCATAATCCCAGTGCTGCAGAGACTTCCGCCGGTATCATCTGTAGTTGCATGCCAGTCATAACACCTTTGCTCCGGGGCCACTCCCCGAAACGAATACTTCAGGTCTCAGTTCTGGCGAACTATTTTTCATCGATCTTTCGCTCCTCAAAATCGTCGCAAAAGCCAGTATTGGGGGAAGATACATCGTCATCGAGCCGTTTGCACACGCGTGAGCCTGATATCAAGAACCTTCCGGTGATCAATGATGAATGGACGGAGGGAAGACCGTGGATTAAGCTAAGTGATAGAGCATTTCAGGGGAGTGGCTCCTTTCGAGAGGTTTGAGCAAAAAAGATATTCTTTCCGAATGATTTTTGTATTGATCAGCCCTGAGGTGGCAGACAAACAGTAGCGTTTAAGCAAAAAGCTTGTCAAAAAGGTTGGCGATGGTTTGAGAATTTTTATCTTGCACTCTTTTCTATTCCCTCTAAAACAGATGCTTTCTCTATTGATCAAGATAATTTGAAACCACCTGGAACCATCTTCTGGAATATCTGGTCACTGTCGTATTTCGCACTAGTCTCCCTCAGTCTTTTCTTCACTTCTGAGCCATAGCCTGCAATAGGATCTTGTGACTTATCTGCATAATTGAGATAGATCCAATCGTTGAGCAAGGAACGCTTTCGTGCCTCTGCGACAAGCCCATCGTGCAAAGTATTGACAACATTCCTGATGCGATAATCATCAGCGGCACTGTCCCAGGTTGCAGAAAGCAGACAAAGCACAAGGCTACCATCGGCAAGATTGAGGCCAAGTGAATTACCGCCCAGGGGACCCGATCTGGATGTTATGGCCGGTGGCATTGGCTGAATTGTGACTGATATGGCGAGATTTGGGATGGTGCCGAGTGGCGCAAATGGCATGGACTTGAATAGATCGTAGACGAAGTTCAGAAACGACAAGTCGTTACCGAACGTGGAGGTAAGATAGAGCTGTCTGCGGACGAAAGTCAGGTTACCGTTCTTGTGAACAAGGCTAGACGCTACACACCTACGGCCACTAGGCTGGCTTTGGACAAATTCCGTAGTAAAGTCTGTCTGATTGGAGATTCTCATGGTGTTCATAAGCTGAGGTTTAGCAGCGGTAAAGTCGTGAAAGGCTGGCGGATTGGGTGTGGCTTTAGTATATTCAATGTTTGCGGCAGTCAGGAAGCCATAGGCTGAGGTGTAAGAGAAGCTGAAAATGAGAGCTGCATATTCGTCAAAAGAATGAGCATCATTCAAGGTCGCAAAAGATTGGAGAAGCTGAGGCGTCACTGAGTCGGCATAGATTATCGATCCACCCCAGAAATCGCCCTGTTCAGAGGCGCGCATATCGAACCTCGTCACAACTCCGAAATTGTTCGAACCCCCTTTCAATGCAAGCCATAAATCTGGATTCGATTCAGCACTTGCGTCCACAATGCGACCATCCCCAAGGACAATTTCATAGTTGACGACATTGTCACATGCAAACCCTTTACGAGCGGAGAAGTATGAAATACCACCTGTCCGAAGTTTCAGCGTCGAGAACGATGCACAACATAGGACATGCAGTCTTCACCTCCAGTGAGAAGTCCCCCAACTCCAATGCTCGCACCCCGACCACCCACAACGGAAAGACCAAGCGAGTCCGTTTTCTTGTACACCTCCCCCCATATGGCTCCAGCGCCCACGGATACAATTGCCTGGTCTTTGTTGACATCGATCTCATTCATCTCCTTCATGTCAATAGTCACGCCACCCTCAATGTTCGCGCTACCGGCCCATGGGGTATGACCGCCCCCTCGTATCGCGAACGAGCATGGGTCTGAATTAGCATCGTTGCATTGTGTCAAAGTTTTGATAATGGTCGAAACATCCTGGGCGCTGTTCGGTCGCACAACACAACTGGGGCTGACGGATTCCTCCTGCTTTGACCAGTAGGAGCCGGAGAATGTGGCGTATGATGCATCCGAAGGAAAAATGACGGCGTTAGGAAGCACTTTGGAAAGTGCGGCGCACTGTGCGGATCTTGAGTCAGTCATTGGACGGGAGTAAGAGGCTGAGTTTGTTGGGAGCGAGAGCAAGGTGATGGAAAGGATGAGGTTCGGACTTACTGGATCCGACATCTGGAGGCTTGACGAGGCAAGGTGCCGCTGGACTATTTCTTGGGAGGCACAGGCTCTGTGGAATTCAGCTTAAGTCGTAGTCTAAATGGACGCACCAGAGTCAAGTACAGGATCCCAAGCGTGAAACATTGCACGAGTAAATAAGTCATAGGAACGCCTGTACAACGCGCGGCGGTTGCATACGGCGTGACGACCATAAGGCGTCACATGCGATGCAGACAAAGAAAGCCGGGAACCCACTTAAGTTCTCAGGTCAGACGCTTGTGCCTGCACGCCCACTCTTCCTCCACTACTGTGTCACCTGTGGTTGTTTCATGAATTTTGCGTGCCGATCAAAGACTCCAATGGTGCTGGCTCAGCTGCACGTCCGGACCTGCATGCTCATTTGATGGATTGAGTGGATGGTGGAAGTGGGGCTTGCATCGGCCATGCGGCAGAGTGCAGGGCCAAGCGAGGTCGATATGCGTGGGCGGTGAATCAAAATTGCGGAGAAATACCCACTCTTGCAGTACATGACATGGTATTCATCCATCGGGTGAAAGTCTTGCCAAGATCGATAATAGCATCATCGAATGGGCTGTAGGTACGTCGTGTCTGGGCAACAGACATGTGTCAATTTAGGCACGGGCGGGAGAGCGTGCCTCCCTTCCGGACAGCGGTTAAAGGTAGTTGCGCGGACTATTATTGTCAGACTTCGTCTTCGTGGTTTGTGTGGCAGATCCTAGAGTACCTGCACCGGTAAAAGGCTTAATGTGACGTAGAAGGCTCTCTGGCTCCGTACAAATTCGTGCATGAAATCGCGGTGCTGCGAAACAGGATCCACTCGCGAAGGATCCTCATCCTAGATGTAAATGCATTAGTTTATAGGCTGCGCACCACAGTCAAAATCTTACCTACGTCCAGCCTGCTTGGAAGGATCCTAAATTATGCGCCGCAAGCGAGCTGACCTGGAATCCTTCTCAGCCTGCTTGAAAGAGTTCGGCTAGAACAGCTAAACGAAATCACATTTTTCTCTGAGGATGCATCCAGTTTAGGCTTCATTGCAGGGGCCAGGCACCAGTTTATTTTTTCTTTTGTCTGATCATCGGCCACGTTTCTCGGCTCAATGATATTCTGCACTAATCCCCCTAGCAAGCCTGTTGAAAGGATTCATGAAGCAGAACGATAGCTTCGGACTAGTAAAAGAAAGGCGCGATCTTGGTTTCGCCAGCGCTATTCCCGGGTTCAGGAATAGGCAGACAATGAACACACTCCATTGAGGCACTTATGTCAACCCCTCCTGAGCTATCATCCCGCTTGTCTCATCACGAGTGCGTCATCTTGATGCTCGAAAGAAATTCAATTCCACGAAGTAATCTCAAAAATCCGAGGAAATGGCAGGGCTGATGCTGGTGATAGTAGAAGCTTTTTTTGTTTCTTGCCAAGAAAGCTCGATGCCGCTGCACCTTCTCGCTTAAGAGTGCAAGAGGGAATACAGCGCGGTGTCTTTAGCATCTGGTCCAGTCTTTTGAGTCTTCGTCTATCGATATTCTATACCTCCACGAATAGTCAACGAGGATAGTGGCATCACCTCGCGAGTTCTTCTTTCTCCCAGGCATGATCAAGGAAATTGCTAAAGCTGTCACGATGCTAGATCTCTGCCTCGACAAGCTATGTCGCCTTGAAGGCTTTGAGTCCTGGAAGCACGCATCTCATCCCAAGCATGTCCAGTCGAGATTTGAGGGCCAGGATGTTTGCTGCAGTTATGCTGGACTAAGCAATTGCACGAAGTGTCGTAGATGTCGATGTTCTCAAGTACCCCCTGTTCCTTTGCCACTAGGGCAAGACTAAGCCTAATCGGGACACCTTTCCGACACTTCGATATACATCTTATGCCTCTCTCATCCATCTGGATCTGCACAACTTTAATACCATGCACGATGCACAATAACGTCACGCTAGACCAGACAAAGCTCAAGAAACTGGGCTCGATTCGCGCAAGGACTTCCAGTATCGTTTTGAAGGCCTGCTCTTGTGACGATGACGATGAATGAGCACTGTCCGCTGTTACCACGAATTCGAGCAACCGATGTTTTCATTCGCAGGTAGCCATGTGCGGAGCCTAGCAATGTATGCCTCTTACTGCCCCCTTGACCATCGAAAGGGAGACAATGCTTGGAGGTCCGCTGGTAAAGGTGTATTCCTGCCTGGTGCCACAAACGAAGTTGTCGCTGCAGTTAAGGCTTTGTCGTCGCGAGATGTGAATATAAAGTTGTAAATCTGCATAAAAGTCTCTCGCTTGGACACAGGTCAACTACAAGAAGCCAACACCAGCGTCAATGACACCATGGCATACTGGACTCCCAGCTTACCAACTACAGCCATACTGCTGCCCATTATAGCGACATTTCTGTTTTCCTCGTGGATAAAGTCCCCCAAAGACTCTTGTGCTCCTCCGCCGCGCCTACTCCTATCCCGTTCGTTGGCCACATCATTAGCCTCATCCAACACGGCTTCGAGTATTACCCAACCCTGAGGTACGCAACTTCTCCTAGCGTGCCAGTCTCACTCCTACCTTCCAAGCCTTCTCTCTACACTATTCATCTGCTGACCTTTCTACGCATCCACTAGCAAGCGTCTTCGCGCGCCCATCTTCACCGTCAGTCTCCCCGGCAAACATCTTTACATCGTCTTCACTCCTACCCTATTCCAAGCCGTCCAAAAGCTCCCACGAGCGCTCGCTTTCCCGCCAGTGGCTGCGGACTTCATACAGAAAGTCTGCGGCATCAGCGATTGAGGCGCACCACATTCAGACAAGGAATATACACGGGTGAGTGGGGATCTACTTTTGAGGCACACGCGGCGATGAAGGCGGCATTGAGACCAGGCAGGGGGTTGGATGGGATGAACAGGATTATGGTGAGGGAGGTGGGTGAGTCGCTAGAGAGTCTAGCGAACAAGATGAAAAAGAACGGTGTGATGAGATTGGGTCTATTGGGGTGATTGGCGAGAGTAATTGTGAAAGCTACGGCGGAGAGTGTCTGTATGATGGCAACCCATTCCGAGTGCATGAAGTTTGCGATGCATCATTCATGTACGCACCCTTCTTGAACATTGTCTGTCAAAATATCCGGACTGACTCATCAACGGCAACCAGGTAATTTCAGCGTGAGTTCGGCACTCTCTTAGTCGGCCTTCTTCCATCCATCTTCGGACGCAAAATCCTTGCAGCACGCTCATCCCTAGCCGCAGGCTTCGATAAATACTACCGCAACGGCCACGCCTCGAGTGTCTTGGAGCTCAAGCAAGATAATTTGCTCGCCCACCAGCGCCACGGCGTACCCCTTGCCGACACCGCCAAATCCGAGACCGCGCTCACCATCGCCACGGTCGCGAACACCTCCCCAGCCGCGTTCTGGATGCTTCTGCACATATTTGCCCATCCTGACAATCATCTCCTCAACGACATCAGGGCAGAAATGAGCCATGTCCTCAAGACCATTATCGACGCGACAGACAAGCGCACTCACACCCTCGACATTCCCAAACTCAAAGCCACCTGTTTTCTCCTCAATCTCATTTCCCAAGAAGGCCTCCGCGTCCCCTCCATGGACTCCTCCGTCCGCGAAGCCATGGCCGACACCCTCCTCAACAACACCAATCTCCTGCGCAAAAGCGCGCGGTGCAGACGCCCAGCGCGTCATTCACCGCGATGCTGCAACTTGGGACGATGATTTCATACCGCGGCGCTCTATGCGCGACTACATCCCGCAAACAGAGAATGGGAAGAGAGCTGCAGCTGCAGCTGCTTTCCGTTTTTGGCGGTGGAAGTACGTTGTGTCCAGGCAGGTATTGTGCGACGAATGAAATTTTGGCGGAGGTCACGACGTTTGTCATGACGTTTGATCTTGTGCCAGTCCGAGGCTGGGTAGCGCGTATAATAGGGACGTAGAGAAAGGTTTAAAAAGTTCATTTTGCCTTTTATTCACTTTTGAGCGCTCGAATATCGGGGGAAAGTCTCACTACGCATTTTACCACCGGTCTGATGTATAACTCTATGCAGAGGTGAATAGTCCTGACCCTCTCAGTTGCGTCATCGCCCCCCGGCATTCTCAAATCACTAGGGTCTTATCTGCGGTATATAAACCCTCTCTGCCCCCGGCCTTCTTCTGACTTCCTCTCCTCTTCAAGGGCTGAGAAACCACTACAGAGACCAAGTCCCTCCCTAAGCCCTGTGCGCTGCAACATTACCTCATCTCTCTCTCCCTATCTATATATATTCATACTCGAGTCTCCGCACCCAGGATGGATTTCATTCTCACTCCACGGATTATCACCAGTATTCAGGTCAATATTCTAGCATCCTTTGCGAGTCTTCTGCAATTGCCTTCGTTGTTGGGATTGACACGAGAGATCCCAGTACTCCTGAAAGCGCCTTTTGGTCTGTCAGCCAACCAGTTTCCTTGCCTTTCCTCCTAACGCCGCGCGAGAACGGACCGGCCATATACGTGCTTTGTTGAAGTCATGTTGGTATGTGACTGAGCCCAAAGAGACTTGAGCGATACACCATGGACTTGCTGTGGGTTTTGCAGAGGAAATTAGACAGCGACATGATATATCGATTCGTCATCAGCTTTGATGGAGAGGAATCTTGACCGAAAGTCAAGAAGTGGTACATAGAGGCAACAAAGCGGGAAAAGTCGTTGATTGCCTTCATTCACCATGGCATCGTACATGAGGCTAAAACGGATTGACTGATCTCGGAAAATCTTTTCGACAGTTTAATGACATCTTTCCTACAGCAGCCTTAGAAGCGCCCAGGCAGGCTCTGTAACCACATTCAGAATTACCTATGCATCATCCAGGCAATCAACTCGTAAGACTTGAAACCCCCTCGCAACCTGAAACCTCATCTGCATACATATATTCGAACTACGTTCGCGGCAACCCTTCGTCTAACACTCAAACATCATACAGACCGAAAGAGAGCCAAAATCGGGCGTCTAGGGGCGAAGTGCGCGATGGAAGGTCGAAGATAGGCAATTTTGCAGAGAAAACTTGGCTTAAAATTAGGATGAATGCGTATATACTACTATTACATTGGGCCCTGGGCAACACTTTTTTCAGGAGCAACACATGAACGAGAGACGATAGAGGCGGGTAGGGAGAACGGGTCTGGGGAGCGAACGCGAAGAGCGAACACTTGATCAATAATTTGTCTTATCAGGTGGTTATGGAGATATGAATTGCCGCTAGGTTATATTTAGCGCATCATTCACAGAGTGATACTTTAGGGTCTGCGACAAACAGCAGTTAGGTATTCTATCATTTTACCCTTCTGCGGCATTTTGACGGACTTTGGAGAATATCTACACACAAAGCCGCCCGATAAGAAGTAGGACGAAAATCATATTACCGTGACGAGATCCTCGATGGGAGAGCCAGAAGTAACGAGACAGGGAAAAGGGGAAGGCGTGTGATGCTGAGTCTGTATCCTCTAGACTAGATGACAACCAGCAGATTAAACTATACGCACCATTTAATGGCGTCCACTCATCGATGTGATGGCCTGCCTTGCGCTCTCAAAACGTTTCCCCGAAACCACACCATATCCGCCCAATTTTCAAGAAAAACCGTGCCCCCCCCCAATGCCAATAATGCAAATACACACACACAATTACAGAAGCTCCTTACTCCCCCCTCCCCCCTCCCCCTCTCCCGTTCCTCAAAAACCATTCTCTGGTCCCAAAACATGCCCACCGCCCAGCGTTCATGGCGAAACGCCTTCCCTTCCCCATCCAGCACAGCGCGAACGTCAAACCGCCTCAGCACCTCCAAACACACCTTCCGCATCTGCATCTGCGCCAGATTCTTGCCTGCGCACACCCGCGTGCCGTACCCCCACCACATGCCGTACTTTTCCATTGTTTTGGTCCGGTGGAGAGCTTGGCGGCGAGTTTCGCTCTTCTGGGAATTGGGGTTGGGGTTGGGTGAGGTGGCTGCGTTTTCGAGTCGTGTGTTGTCGTCGTCGTCATCATCGGGTAGTAACCACCGCTCTGGCCGGAAACAATCCGCATCGTCCCCAAACACCGCGCGATTGCGGTGGATGATGAACGGACTAGCGCCCATCTCGGTCCCCGAGGGGATCAGGCGCCCTTTCCACATGAGCCCGCCCTGCGGCACGTAGCGGGGGAGAATCGTCTGCGCGGGCGCTTCGAAGCGCAGAGTTTCGGCTACGCAGGCCGAGAAGTAGGGGAGTGAAAGCGTTTCTTCGTAGGTGGCCACCGGGGAGGAGAGGTTTGCTGCTTGGGAGATTTCCGAGGTTAGGAGGTGGTAGATTCGAGGGGACGAGGTCGTGTGGTGGATGAATGGCGCGATGAAGGCCGCGAGGCCGTCGAGCGCCGCTGAGGTGAAGAGGATGTGTTCGGCGCGGAGAAGATCGGGGGATACGGATGGGTTGGAGCGGAGGGGGTCGAAGAGGCGCGGAGGTGGTGGCTTGGAGTCGTACCGGTTAGGGGGGGTTGGGTCTGGAGGGCGTAATTCTGGATGGCGGTCAGATGTTAGATGGCTGGGTGAAGACTTGATTGAGACTTGTACCTACATCAAAGTGTTTCTGGATTTCTCTAAACGGCTTGAGGTGCGGATTTATGAATCGTCTGCAAAAGCGGTTGTTGAAGATTGGGATGAATATCTGAGGCAACACAGCTACGGTGCCGACCATCGGGTAGATGGATTGGATCGCATCAATGAGTCCGCCGACATCACGCCCTTGATCGACGCAGCCGAGTGGCTTTCCGTAGGCGATGTGGCTGTATACATCCGCGAGCCAGTACCTGACCGACTTGTCAGAAACATACACGAAGAGATGGGACCTCGGATGGAGTGAATTGTGATGGCGGCTTGGGCGCAACACGTTCACCATGCACCCCACAAGCGTCTTCAGGAGAAGCGTAAGCTGAGCGGCTGACTCACCTCACATATTCCACAAAATCGACGGACTTCCCCGTCTTGCACTTCTGTCCAAGCTGAGCGCATAGACCATCTATTTGCTCATCAATCCTGCCTTCGAACTTGCTCAACGCTTTCAACGAGCACTAAGACTCATTGTCAGCTAACTCGGGAAACTGAAGAGTACGTGAACCTACACATGGGTTGATGATCTTGAACAACGCAGCATGTTTGCGATGGTCCAATGTCTGGAACATGCCAACCGTGTCTGAAAATAGCCATGAGCTGTAGAAGGGAGTCTTGTCTGCTTGTGTATGGTAGACTTCGGGTAAGAGTTTTGGATCGGAGAACGAAAGAAGATTTGGGGCAATGCGAATAATGTCCCCTACACGCTTAGTATTAGTATGATTGAAGCGGTGAAGACTCCAAGCTTAGGCCACGCACCGTATTTCTCATGAAGCGCTAGACCATTGGTGGGAATAGAGTTGATGGCGAGGAAGAGATGGAGATCGGTCACGCTTCCCCAGAAGGGTCCCGGAAACTTGGACAACGGATGGAAATACCGGTTATAGATGCCCTTGAGGATGAAGAAGAGCGGAGCCAGAGCACAGGCATAGACATAGTAAGCCGAAAGCATATTGAGAAATGAGGGTTCTCATCAAAATGGTCGCCTCCTGTATACGCGTCGGGTTCAAAGGAAGAGAGCGAAAATGCACTCCTGGCGGTAAAAGTTTGATGAAAGCGCAAAGCGGCTTCCGACGTTGAGAGTCCATTATATGAATAAAGGCCTGTGGCAGCCCGTCCCCTGATGGTTCCAGGCAGCCTGGCGTAGGTATGGCAAAGGCCACTGCCATAGAGCTGACCATCGCCTGATGTCATAGGCTCCTATTCGTTCTCCACCCTGGTTGGCTCCCCCGGAAGGTGGCTCAAGAAGGAGTTGTGACTGTGTTGCTTCGCCTTATCGTGATTATGAGTATGACAGTTCGCGTTCGATGACTTCTTCCACGTGCAACGATCGGGACGTCCAGGGGATCGAAAGCGTGGCTCGCCCGATGCCCGACAAGCCTTTTGGGGCCTAGGCGATAGTTTAAAGATAACGCAAGGGTCGTAGGGTATGGACCTTGAGCCAATAAGGTCTGTCAACGACCCATAATGGTAATGCCACCCCTGGAAGCCGTCCATGGCTGTGAGGTTCGACGGCTGAGTTTTGTCATGAAACTCACGTCTCAGTCAGTCTTATGCCTGAAAGCCTGCTCACACGGAGGATGCTTCTATTTTGATCCGTATGCCTCAAAGGAAATTATATATCCGAAGGATGCAGCCTAGAGGGAGGACCCTCCGGCCGAGACGCAGATCTCAGCCCCCTGGCACAGGTTCTAGCCTCCATCGATGCAGCTGCCTGTTTTCCACGCCAATCTTATCGTACATTTGCCAATTGAAGTGGGATGGCAGCTGTCAGCTTCGTTAACGCCAATCCTTTACCCATGTTGTGCATAAAGGAACCGGGAGCGGAGTAATGCTGACCGCAGATCGCAGGATCTGCGCCATTTGCGCACCAATCATCGTCCACGCCCTCTCGGACACCGACGCCGGGATCCTGAGCCTCCTGCATGATTCCCATTGGTATGTGGGATGTGGGGATTTTTGCCCTCGCCATGACCACACGAGCATCAGGTCCACACGCAGTCAGCAGCCGCAGACTCATGGTAGGATAACTTCAAAAAGACTGGACGTCCGATGCGATACCTTGCATAAGTCCACCGCAAGGGCGGTGACGGTTTGCTGATGCTTATCATGTGTGCCTCGCCGCTGGATTTTCGTCTGAGTTTGCTTCTTCTTGTGGTGTCGAGTGACTCGTGTGCGTGTGTCGTTTCGCAAAGCCTCAACCATCACAGCGTGTCTTTCGGAGCCTTGTTTGAGTGCACCCATATCGTTTATTCGAGTGTTGAAGATGGACGTTGCTGTGCCATTTGATGATAATAGCAGAGGCCCTGAGCTGGTGGCCATCACATGGATCTTCACGGCGATAGCCATTGTAGTGGTTGGCCTCAAGTTATTCACACGGGCGAGGATACTGAGAGAACTTGCCCTGGATGATGTGTTTACAGTCATCTCTCTGGTATTGAAGCTATTCAATTCGTCATTTGGATCGATTCATTGGATTCGGCTGACCATTTCTTGCTCGCCCAGACTCTGGTTATCATCTGTACCTCAATCATATCTGCTAGTGTAGGGGAGGGGATGGGGCGGCATGCGGTATTCCTGTCTCCGCATCAAAGAGTTAGAGCCACCAAGCTCAACTACATTTCCAATCCATTTGGCATAATGGCATACTCGCTTCCCAATATCTCGGTTGCAATCTTTCTTAACAGAATATTGTCTCTCCCCCGACTACAGAAATGGGCCCTCTTCAGTGTCGCTATTGCCCAGAGCATCATCACTGGGATAGCATGTGTACTGTTGTTTGCTCAATGCAACCCATCGCGCTTCTTGTGGGACCCAACTATTCCGGCTACGTGCCTCTCTCCAGATGTCATAACAGGTTACTCATACTTTGTTGGAGGTGAGAGGAGTGCCAATCAATGTATCTCTGCTTGCTCACGGGAGGTTGTAGCATACTCTGCCTTTACTGACGTCTTACTGGCGGTCATCCCTGCCTTCGCATTTTGGAAGCTTCAACTGAGGACGCAGAAGAAGCTTGGTCTGTGCTTGCTGATGAGCACCACCTTATTGTGTGTTCTGACTCAGCACCTTTTGCATTCTGTGTTGACTGGTTGTAGTGCCGCAATCTGTGCCATCGTTAAGACGTCCAAGTTGAATGAGCTTGCCAATCTGGCTGACTTCACCTGTATGTGAAAAAGTCTCCGCAAATGAGACATGCAGATTGCTGACTTTCATGACAGACGCCACCGTTGACCTTCTGATATGGGTTGTGTATGTACCTTGAATGTTTTTCACAAAGTCACAAGCTGATTTACGTGCGAATCGATAGTGTGGAGGCCAACGTAATCATCATTGCCGCCTGCATCCCAAGCTTGAGGCCTTTTGCGATCAGCATGACCCAAACGCTGAAAGAACACAGCCGAGGAAGTCGTCAACCGCGGTCGACAGATGTCATGGAGTATGGCAGCAAGACACCCTTGGCCTTGGGACAGATGCAGCCCGGAACTAGCACAGTAGAGTGTACCACCCGTGGAGATGATCGATCGAGTCAAAATAGCTCGAGGCCATCTCAAGGCGTCAAACAAACGACGGATGTAGTACTGGAGTGGGACGATGTGTAGTCAGTGGGCTTGATTGGATGACAGATCTGCCCTGTAGGCGGTAGATCAGCAGTGTCTCATCGCGATGACAGCCGCCTGAGTACTTACTTTCTAACGGATCATGCCTGAAAGTCTCCACCTATACATAGAGCCATAGATCTCGTTACAATCAGCCACTTGGCGCATGTAGTAGCATCCAGGCAATGGCTCAGCCCTCGTACGGCAGAGAGGCAGCCCACAGCTGCAGCCTGTAGGATGGAGAGGGGCTGACATAGCTGCAGCCATGATGCTGATGTAATACGGGCTGTGCCTCTCTCTTTCTGACGTGATCAACTTCACGCTGTATGATAATGCATGATGATGGATGATGATGTTGTGTTCCTGAACAGCCACGCGTCAAATGCGTGTGGAGTTCTTGGCACGAATTGGCGGAGATAAATTTTAACCCCGAAGTGACGTTGCCCAATGCTATTCCTCCTATGCTTTTGACGTCCACCATGTTGCTCCATAGCTTTTACCCTTCGTTGTCATCTGTGAAGGCTACCTACACATCACAATCATGACTTCATTATCGCAGCAGCAGCAAAAGGTCTTTCTTACAGAGATTTCGCATGAGATTGCTACAACCTTGCAAGATTTTCCATCTCAACAGGGCACGCGAGAGAAGCTGTTGTGGCTGTCTGAGCAGCTCAGATCTTCCCTCGAAACACCGAGCGACGCTATTCAGAGGATAGGCTGGACAGAAGTTCGTCTTTTCACTGCCCGTAAGCGATTGTAGAGCACCATGCTCATAAGGTGCAGCCTGCTCGATTCGCTTGCACGCAAATCGCCATTGATCTCAACATTTTCGGCATACTAGCACAAAGTGCTAGTGCTGTGACTCTTGCAGAAATCGTGCAGCAGACGGGAAAAGATGTTACACTTCTATGTATGTGCCACTCTACCATGCGGGTCTCGCTGAAAGGCATCTGAAAGTGCTGATCACATGACCAGCTCGGGTACTCAAGCATCTGGCCGCAACAAATATGATCTCCGAGAGTGCTGCAAACCAATACAAAGCCACGTCATTGAGCACCGCGTTGGTCGAGCCCAAGTACCGCGATGGCATCACGTATCTGTAAGTTGCCACCACACCGCTTTGGAGGCATTGACTCATGAGATTACTCCAAGTCGCAACGTCGCAGGACCCTCATTCCACGGCATTCCAGACTACTTGAAGCAGACAGACTATCAGCACCCAACGAATATCGCCGACGGACCATTCCAGTTCGCACATAAGACGCAAAAGCCCTTCTTCATATTTCTTGCAGAAAACCCTGAGCTGGCACAGCAATTTAATAACTACATGAGTGGGTACCGCCAAGGGAAAAAGAGCTGGTGCGATGCAGATTTCTATCCGCTGGAGACCCACCTAAGCGTGGACTCAGCATCCACCCTGCTCGTTGACGTCGGCGGCGGCCTTGGGCATGATCTTGAAGAGCTAAGATCAGAGTATCCCGCGCTTCCAGGTACTCTGGTGCTGCAAGATCTGCCGGATGTGATCAAGCAGGTCGGTAGCGACCAAAAGACATTCGAGCTGATGGCTCACGATTTTTTTACATCACAGCCAGTTCAGGGTAGACATCCTTCGCAACTTGACAAGAAAACTGCTAAGATGATGCAAATAGGAGCAAGAGCATACTACCTCCACTCAGTCCTCCACGACTGGGATGACGCCTCATGCCTCAAGATCCTCAAAAACCTCGTCCCGGCTCTCAAACCCGGCTTCTCAAAGATTCTCATCAACGAATACGTCGTACCTGATCAGGGCGCTGCATCTTCAATCACGTCAATGGATTGGCTCATGTTGGCACTGGGTGCCGTTAAAGAACGAACCGAGGCACAGTGGCGAGAGCTGCTGGCGCAGGCGGGATTGAAGATCACAAGGATCTATACGTACGAGCAGGGTACTGAAAGCCTTATCGAGGCAGAGCTGGACAACACGTGAGTACCTAATCACCGAAAAAGGCTCTTTGCAGAGGTTGATCAAAGGCTTTGCGGTGTTACTAGGTCGTCTTCTTCGATAAGTGCCGTCACATGATCATCTAGACGGTATGCCTAGCTCTAAATGGAGGAGTAATCAAGGAGGTGAAGAAACGGCAGATTGATGACCACTGCCACTCTTTTGCCTCTACGGGCTCAATCTACGGGCTCAATCCGCCTATCCGTCGAGGCATGCCTGATACGCCAGAAACTTGAGGAGGAAAGTGGATGATACTAGTATTCTAGTCACATTATGAGACCCACGATCCTGATATTCTCTCGCAATTCATTAGGTCACTTTCTTTTGGTAGACTCGCTAATGGTGCAAAAGAGACAACCAAAGCCGATGGGAGACCAGCAACGTCCACTAATGCCTCTGTACCTGCCAATCAACTTTACCACCATTTCATAAAAGCTTACTTCCGCCACACTATCAACATGGAAGCCCTCACAACACTCTCGCGATTGTCCCTGTGTCCCTTGAGCTTTGCAAGCTCGAGCGCTGCGTGCCGAGTATTTCAGTACCCTTCCCGGTAAGCACCACTTAGGAGCATTACTAACAGCGTAGTAGTCCAGCAATAATGTTACTGAAATTTCCATTCCGAGCTTTCTGACTTCTCGGATGTCTTCTGTTGACGTTAATGCCAACTGAGTTAACGGTAAAAATCCTGACCCGCCAATCGAAATATTGAGCGTGAGATTGCTTTAGCCTAGTTAGGTCGTAAGCTGCGACGAGGCCTGAAACTTGACTAGACTGGCGTCGACCTAGCGACACGATATCTTCAACTCAGCGCAGCATTCAGCTATATCTAGGAAGGTTCATAACACAAAGCTGGTGACTAAACACGAAAGATGGCATAAAAGTGTCCGAAAATTGGTCTGTAGAGCGTATTCTCAGAATATTGACTTTAGAATAGCCATGAAGTTACGTCGCATAAGCCGAGGTCATCCATGGCTTTGATGTATAAGGAGGGATCGTAAACGTCTCTTGAGAACTCAGGACAACACCCAATTCACTCTCATCGTCTTCCCAGAACAACCATCACACCCTCAAAACCCTACTCAACAAATTTCCCAACCTCCCCCATCCACCATGAAGAACATCCTCATCGCACTCCTCACCGGCACCAGCCTCATCACAGCAAGCCAAGCCTACGTCGCCGAACTGTACACCAAAAAAGGCTGCACGGGCGCCGTCGCCAAACGAAATGTCTACGACAACACGTGCGCCTACACCGGCGGTTTCCAATCTTTCAAACTCACGACCAAAGGAGGAGAGGGGCAGCGACTGAATGCCTATTCTCGGAACGCCTGCGCAGGGCCCGTGACGTATGATGCCTGTGCGGGAGGGGATGACTCCATGCCGTTGAATGTATGCCATCAAGCGACGGATGCTGATGGTGGCTCGAATGCGCTTAGCTCTTATTATAGCTTTGGGGAGACGGATTGTTTGTCGTAGATGAATGGAGTGAGGGAAGCGAAATCATGGAATTTCAAACGTGGGTTGCACACGACGCGGGATGTGAAAGTATGACACGGTACATGAAGGCGAGGTAGCCCAGTTGGATTCATACAGCATATATGACTCCGAGGATATTGATACAGCGTCTCCCTGCCCGGATAACTCCTTCTCCGCCGAACGGATTCTGTCTTATGTACACCCTTCTCTACCCTCCTTTTCACATTCCAACCATGCTCCCCCTTTCCCTTACTGCTTCTGCTCCTCAAAGAAATCTCCTACCCACTTAACACCATTTCCAAAAACAGAAGGCATGCAACCAGCATAACGCCCGTCCCCCTCTTCCCCTCCCCCCCCCTCTCCCCATCCGATCAACTCAGCAAACACATATCCTGCGCATCAACCGCCATCGCAATTAGTAGTCGCGCTCCCCCAACCCTCCCTCCCTTTCCTCAAATCGGCCCGATCCACATTCATACCGCCAGCCGTACTCTCGACTCCCCTACCAAGTGGCTATTGCGAAATTGCAAAGCACAAGGCCCAAGAAGGCAGAAATAAACAAACAAATCAAGCTTCCATTGTCGTCCCAGTTGCGCAAAGGCCGGCCGGTCGACATGGCAGCGGAACTTCTCGCTAGGTGGGGAGAGGGGGGGCGGGGGGAGTTCCGGGGTATCAGCGGCGGAGGACGTGGGTGACGTGGGTGATGCATGAGAGGGAGAGAGCGCTGGGGCTTGGTGGAGCGGGGCGTGGTTGGAAGTGGTTGGAGCTACGGTGATGCGGCCGAGCGTTGTCGGAGGTGGAGAGAGGTTGGGAAGATTCAAGAGGTAAATATTCTTTTATTTGGGTATCATGCAAGACAAGTGCATATTCGTAATACTATAGAAAATCACTTTTGAAAGCATGATACACGAGAGATCGCTTGCGTCGTCTCCTCCGTCCGCTGTATCCCCCCTTTGTTACCGCGAGCTCTGTTTATTGCTCGACCATTCCCTCGGCTTCTCCCGAATGCCTTATTACATCCTCTTCTCTGCTCCGGCTAGTCCTCCTCGTTCTTTCCATATCTTTCCCCCTTATATCATCTCCTCCGTCCACCATGTATCCAGTCTTCGTTACCATACCTATTCCTTCGGCTTCTTTCGAATGCCTGCCTCATCACATCGTCTTCTCCAACCCACCTACTCCTCCCCTTCCTCCCCTTCCTCCCCATCCTATCCATGCCTTCCCCCTTTAACCGTTCCCCCTTGCCCACATCGATTCACTCCAAAGACCCCTCTCCCCCCTCACCCATCTACCCACCAAATCATCAGGAGCCGACATCGCGCGGCAGCTTAGCATAAGCAGAGAGCCAGCGCGGAAACGAGCTGCGACTGAGATAGGGGGTGAGAAGGGTGATTGGGGACATCTTTCGATGTGATGGGTCGGCGGTGGGATTGGGGTGGTATTGGGGTGGTTGATGGAGTTGTGTGGAAGTTGGCTTGGACCTGGAGGTGTGGGGTTGGATGTTGAGGGGTTGGTGGGTGGGTTGATGGGTGATGGGGATAGCGAGGATGTCGGTAGGGAGGTGGAGATGGTGAATAGGGGAATATATGAGGTGGTTTCTCTGCTCGATGCCCTTGGCCATGTGAAGGGATGGGAGGTGCCTTTTTGGCTCGATGCGCCTGGCTGCCAACCATTTCGATAGGATCCTTGGGATCGTGATTCGTCTGTGTTCCTAAAATATAACTCCTCCCCTCGCCCGCCTGTATTGAATCGTTAGCAAGTCTGACTCACTTTACCTATTCACGATGTGTAATTCGCCTCTGGCTCAAACACCCAGACACTGTCGTCACCAGCAGACCGTCGGTGAAGGGACTGTGCAGTGTTGGTAACACATTCGGGGCAGATGTGGGAGTAAAGGTCGCTGGAGATATGATATGCTGCGTCAAGTCCATCACTAGGTAGGAGTAATGGGTGGTGAAATAAGGTCTGCTAGGTCAAGTCCACCAGAGGTTCAGAGGGTGAGGCTGTAAGGTAGAGAGAGATGTACGACCTGAGATAGTGACTTGATGTGATGGCTTTCAAAGGTCTCAGGTGGTAATCTTCGTGCGGATAGCGAGACGTGAGTGGTTGGGATTCGTTCGCGTTCCTGAAAAACCTCTCGGCCCCTCCCTATATGGACCCGTGATCATTTCTAACACTTTGCCCTTTCACGATCTGTAATTCGCCTCCTTCTCAATCACCCAGACACTGCTATTACCAACAGACTATCGGTGAAGCGACTGTGCAATGTTGGTAAGCGCATCCGAGGTAGATATGGGGAAATTGGTCGCTGAACGAGGCTGTGAGGCGGTGAAGGATGTACGACCTGAGATAATGAGTTGGTGAGATGGAGAGGTCTTAGGTGGTGACATCGGGGAGGATAGCGAGCCGTGGGCGCGGTCGGGATTCGTAGGCGTAGTCAGAGTAAGCTTGGTGCTGTATGCGTATCGGAGTTTTCAACACTTTGGTGATGAAAATGAGGCAAGTTGAGCAGGAGAAGATGTCGCTAGGTGTCGGAGTTGTAAGAAAGTAGCAGTGATATGGTCGTGCATGTCACTTGGCTTCATTGGCCATGAAGTAGATGAAGGAGGTTGAGCGACTCGATAGTGACCTCAAGAGATATCGAATGATGATATCGGTGAGAATAGCCAGGCGTGAGCGGTTGAGATTCGTGAGTAGGGTGAAAGTGAGCTCAATGCTGATGAGGAGGCCTATCGTTGGTCAAGGAAGTAATTTGAGTCGGTCAGGAGATGGTGTCGTGAGAAGGCGGACTTTTGGAAGAGCAAAGTATCACCCAAAGTGGTGGAGTGAACCAGTGGTGAGGTAAAGATCGGCAGGCATGCGAAAGAAAACGGTATCTATCAACTTCTCTCAGCCCTTTGATTGTTCGAGCGCGGAGGCGCATATTCGCCATCGACGCGTCCCTGTTGGCATCTAGAGGAAGTTTTGTAGAGCGTGGTGAAGCGGAGATATTGCTGATCGTTGAGGATTCGATGTAGCATTTGGTAAGAGAGCTTTGCCAGATGATGTGTGTATGAAAGAAGCGAGCAACGAGAAGTGCCGAGACGAAGTGAACAAGAGATGATTGGTGTGAGATGATAGAAGCAGTGAATTTGGTCGTGCATGTCACTTTGCGTGCATGTCACTTTGCTTCGTTGGCAGGGCAGGAGAGGAGGTTGAGCAACTCGACCGTGACCTCCTCTTGCCCTTTTGGGTCCCCGGGGCCTTCTTAACGTATGCCGTCGTCATCGTTGGCGGCCGAGCTTTTCTTCGGCTTGAACATCTTCTTCATCTTCCGGGTCACTTCGTCGGCTTTATAATCGTCAAGCTCACGCTTGAGACCGCGAGTGGCCACATTGGTCGCCTGGAGTGCCCCTTGAGCAGACTTGAGCTGAGTACTCAGCCCATTGCGCTGGTTTCTCAGAATTGTGTTGTCAGCCTCTGCATTCGGCACGGTCTTCGGCTTCACTGGCAAGATGACGCGGTTTCTGACCGCCGCCACGGCCGCGTCAATTTTGCCCTGAACCTGGTCCTCCAGGCGACGATACCTCGTTTTGAGGTGATCCTTCTGCTCCTTGTGGAGGCTTTGGGCCTTCTCAAACTTGCCGATCTGTTCTCTCGTCTCCGAGAGTTGTCGGTCGCATGTGCTATGGTCGCACCTATGGACGGTGTAATCGCCATTGATGCAAACCACTGGGCCAAGACGAAGTTTGTCAACAAACTTTCCAAATTGTCCGAAGAGAGTTCCCACTTGCTGTTCAAGCTCGCCTATCTTGTTCTTGCACGCCGAATGGTCAATGGGAGCACTCAAGCTCGCTTGCATATTTTCAATTATGCCATCTTTGTGTGAAATATCCTGAGCAAGTTTGGCGTTCTCCTCCTCTTGATTCTTGACAGTTAGAGCCAATGCAAGATTCTGGTTCATCAAACGAGCATTTTCAGTTGCGAGCTCAGTTACCCGAGTCTCTAAAGTCTCCACCTTCTCCTCGTGTTGCTTCAACATTGGCTTGACTTGGTCATTGTCTTGGTCACATTGAAATTTGCGACCCTGCTTGTAGGCTTCCTCTTTGATTCGATGCCCCGTAACCTCGTCACTTCGCCGCTGGGCTTCGCAGCCCTCGCTGTACGCTTGTTGCCTGATTTCCCGTTCCTTGCTCTTCAGTTGCTCAATATCAGCCTCGTGTTGGTACTTTCGACCCTGCTCATAAGCCTCCTGCTTGATCTTTCTCGCTGCCACCTCGCAGCTTTGTAGTTGGGCTTCTGCCCCCGCGTCATACGCTTCCTTTCGACTGTTCTCTTCCTTGGTTCGATTCATACAAACTGCCATCATCGCATCTATGATGGTGTTTTCATCGGGCAGAGGGTACGGCCCAGCCCCCCGAATACGACTCACGACTGTCTCCAGCTGTAACGACAGTCAGCATTGCACCATCACAATGACATTCTGACTCACTGTCAGATACGCCTGATCCGTGTACTCCATTGCGTATTGTCTTTTGCAAAAGAAGGAAAAGAAGACGTGTGGCTCTAGCACTAGACTGATGATGGTAGCAGTGGTAAGATGAAAGGAGCAGTGGAATGGTGACAGTAGCAAAAGGGTGATGTTCGTCTGAAAGTTGAAAGGAAGAAGACAAGAGGAAATTGCAAAAAGAAGGAGGCAGGGGAGATAAGCAGCAGAGCGGGGAAGTCTGCCATGACACCTCAACATTTCAGTATTTGCCTAAAAGGGTAATACACACTCGACTCGTTTGCCACCCGTGAAAATGCCATCCCCTCTGCCCATCATCAGAATCGTCGCCGACGATAGATATCGAATACCACCTTGAGAGTATGAAATCGTTATGATGGGGGTGCTGTATGGTCGAAAACATGTTCATGCCATGGGTTCGTGCACTGGTGGAGAATCAACACAGTCTCTTGATCGGCCCGCTCTTATCCGCCTCAAATTTGGACGTGTCAGGCAGAGTACCATTGGTCTAGATCTGCATTTTACCCCTCACATGATTCAACGCTGTGGGGCTTCTTGGATTTGAGCAAGGTAATGTTTGCCACTTCGACAGTTCATCAGCCATTGAGCCTCAACACGCGATGCGGTGGTAGCATCAATGATGCAATAAAGTAGGAAACTGACTATGCCCTCAACTCATTAGTCAAATTTCGCGCGCCATAGGCGTACAGTTGGTGTCATGTATAAAATCGCCAAACCGGACCGCCAACTGCATAAGCACATGCTGAGGTAAGCGACCATAACATGAGACAAACAAAATCCCGTTCTCTTCAAGCCATGATGCCTCGGAACAAGCCCGCCTCTGGGGCTGACACCAAGAAGGTTCGAGATACCTGCAAAAAGAAGTCAAAGATCATCTTCCAAGGAATTACTATCGAGCGAGAGTCTTGTGAAGAAGCTGCAATGGACCACAGTCCTCCGGACCACGATCAAACACCAGCCCAAGAAGGTTGAATCGACAGTCGCCGTAAACTCGATAAAGAAATTCATTTCTTGCAGCATTAGTCTTGTGACAATTTGAAGAAGAAGAAATACGTACAAGTACCTACCTTCGTTTTTACGTTACCCGCAGCTATACTATTCTTGCAATAAAAAGAGTGGGGAATACATGAGAAGACAAGAGCCGATAACTCATTCTACCCTTACTCTTTCTACCGAATCTCCCTCCACCTCTCAACGCCACTAGCACCACCGCGTAAACCCTTCCTCCTCCCGTTTCAAGACAGTTCCAATCACATACCCCTACTATTACTCCTTCCAACCCTTCTCTGCACCCTTCTCCTCCCCCTCCTGCACCCCCCTACGCTTTCTCCTCCTCAGCACTCTCAACGACAACCTCCACACCCTCCCCCAAATCCCTCACAATCAATCCTCCATCCTTACTCCGTTCCGTCACGGCGACCTTTTCCCCTTCGAAGGCGGACAGCTCGCCTACGCCCCACCATTCGATTCTGCCGTATGCCTTCCCTTGGCCCTCCCACTCCCCCTTCCTGGCCTTTTCCCCAGAACCTTCCACGGCTGCTTCAACAAGGCCGTCTCCATCCCCACCACCTTCACCAACCTCAACCCCCTCCCCGCTCGCATCTACGATCCTAATAACATACCTCTCCCCCTGTTCAACACGATGGCACATCGGCACCATCGCCACATCTCTCACAACTTCTTCACCCGGGTGCAAGCACGTGAAGCCGTTATCCTCCGTCACGGGCTTGGGGGTGATATCGAGATCGATGTCGGCTTTGCTGAAGTGCACTGGGACTTCGGCGCTAGCTTCGTGCTTAACCCCTGTCTCAGGGTTGATGGAAGGATTGGAAGGATTGGAAGGCGTGGTGGAAGATTGGACAGGGTAGAGACGGTAAAGACCCAGGAGCGACGAGAGCGTGGAGAGAGGCGAGAAGGCTTCTTTGATCGTTATTGCGGGGAGGAGCGGAGGTGGTGGGTCAAGGCTATGGGGAGCGGGGGAGGGGGCGTGATACTTGAGGGTGACTGTGAGGGTGTAATTGTCGGTTTCGTTCGTGGAGTGGGGGAAGGAGGATGGGCCACTTATGCTGAGAGAGAGGTGTGATTCGATGAGGTCTTTTAGTTTGTCCGAAGTGGTCATTTTTGAACGCTGTTGAATGGGGGGATTGGGATGAGTCGGTGAGAGAGGGTTTGGAGCATGATATTGGAGATTCACTGGTGTGGCAAGTTTCTCGTCTTGCCTGCTCTGTATCCTGCTTTCCCTCTGTCATGTACAGTTAATAGATGATGTTACTGCGGCGAGGTGCACGGAAACCTTCCGCGAGTGAGAATCCTTTTCGGTCTTAGTCTCTGGGGCTGTGTAAGGCTAGTAAGCACACATATAGCAGAAATCGAGGCTGTGCTCAGGCCATGTGTCTATCTTCTCACATCATGTGGGAAATGATGAAACAAAGCCTAGGATCAGGGCTCTTTAGCTGGGCGCGTAGATATGTGCGGGCCGTCTAGAATATTTTCCTAGTCTGATATGTCAGGTTGACAGGATTTAGAGAGAGCCAATGGCAGACGTCCCCGTTGGTTGGAAAAGTAGTATTCAGGTCCAGATGAACCATCGAACATAGGCTGCAAGGCTGCAAGGCACTTCAGCGAAAGGGTTGGGATTGATCATGTCGAAATGAAAGGATGTCCTTTCTTGTGAAGTTGAACCTGTCTTGTCTTTTCAATTACCATAACCTAAAGAGAGTCAGAACAAAAAGTGTGAGATATCAGGTCAGAGTCACCAGACATCCGAGGCCACGAGACCACCGCCGCCATGAGACTAACTCGTAATGATCCTTCGCTAGGCGCCAGGAATTGATAGTCCGCCTTATGAGGCTATGAAACACAATCCCACGAGGCCTAGCTTGTTTTGTGACACAGATAACAGGGTCATGAAAGTAAGCGCTTGACTCTTATGAGGCTCGAGACAACATTCGTGGTGCTCTGTAATACGAAACCAACATTGATTCCTTGCTTCAAAGTCTGTGCTCAAGGATCCTCTTTGAATAGCAGCGTTCTATATACAAACCAGTCTCGAGGCTGATGTTCCTTCGTCTGGAATTTTCAAAAGTTGAGGAATCCTCAAAAGTTGGATGTCAGAATGACTGCGCTGCGCCTTGGAAGCGGCACCATGGAGGTTCGCAGACAATATATAGAAGCCGCACCAGGTAATTACCTGACACAATACTTTGGCAAGATACCAGAGATCTCAACTCATCATGCTACTCAATCTTGCGTTCCTTGCGACCGCGGGTCTGATCGCCGTCCCTGTTGATGCGACCCCTTTCGACATCCCTGGTATCGACCCCAGCGTGACCGCCCATCCCGTCGCACCGGATACCCCCGGCGCTGTCACCGCTGGAGGGGGTCCTACCGACCCAAATGCTCTTGCAGCGACTCCGGAGAGCCCGTGGCCAAAGTCAGCGCCTGACAACGGCGCCTTTGAATTTGTAAACAGTTGCCAAGGTCATAGTGACGACGACCTGGAACTCTTATTTACCGAGCTTTTGACAGCAACAGACATCCTGAAAAAGGGCATCGACATAAAAGCAGCGAGTGCCTTCTACCAGGTCTACTTTTCTCCCGCAGTGAAAAACCAAGTAGGGTTTGAGCTCCAAGTCAACACTAAGTATAGGAACGCATATTCGATCCTTACACGTACCGACGGTAAGGTAAAGATTACATGCGATGCCAACCTATGCAACCCCACAACTGTTGCCTTTGTGATCGCGGAGTTAAATATCTTGAATCTATGCCCGCTGTGGTGGGATGACAATACCAAGAAGAGGTCGTCAGTGGCCTCTGATGAGTGCCAGCCAGACAGCGACAAGACTGATGATTGGTTCAATATCGGGAAATTCAAAGCTACGAAGTGTATGCAACCACCTTGCCACTGAAACGATTGGTACTTGATCTGATAACACTGCAATAGCATTTACCCTTGTCCATGAGCTGATGCACACGAAATATCCCACAGGAGGGGTAGAGCAGCCTCCTAGGTATGTGCCCTTGTCATCAAAAACCAAAGCATCTCACTTACCACATGAGTACAGAGCCGACGACTACGCCTATGGTGCGAGAGATTGTTCAGCGTTAGTAGGGGGTTATCACGACTCTGTCAGATGCGGGCCAGACAAGAACAACCCCAATGGCCCTAAGGGTCGATGTGACCCCAAGTTATCTTTCGAGAATGCTGACAATCTTGCATTCGTGGTCGCAGGTGAGCCGCTTCCTTCCTGGCAAAGATCGAACATTGCGATATTGGAGCGTTGTTTTGGATTGGGTGAAGTCCATGGCTAATTAGAATGTTGTAGGCGAATACTGGAACCAGCGCTGCAATAAGGTTGTTACGGTGGGGAGTGCGGACAATGATCCTGCTGAAGCGAGTGGTCAGGATCTTCAGTTGGATGCTTCTGGTCATTGAGTATCGTTAGGGGAACGTGATACAAGGCGTTGAGGTCTGGGTAGCATTTTGCGGAGTTTTAAGAATCTTGATAACTATAGCCTGCTTTTAACTTCATCCTTGCCGTTTGAAGCCGGTCCTGCTCTCGACTATCAGTGGATGCCATGTAAAAGAGCGAGCGACTCAGTAGTGGATAGAGGCGCTCAATACTTCCAGACCCAGACGGACTTGCCACATCGCGGCTGTGCGTCCTGGTTCATCATGAATCAATTCTCCTCAGTGTTGGTTTCTATTACAAGCGCTGCACCCCGAGTTTTCTGACTTCAAAATTGACTCTGAGAGCATTCACTGTCATAGATAAGACGACCCGAAGTCAATGGCACTACCGTGAAGCATGGATGATTATTTTATGATCGCTACATCTCATCATATCCCTAGAATAGGTAGTCAGCAGTGTTCATCGTGAGAGGGTCTTTAGCAGCCACCTACCGGCCACATGCCTCTCACGCAGAAATAAACCTCATGTGTCAACATTGGGCAACCAACCCACGAAATCTCACCATGTACGTCCTTCTCCACGGGTTTCATCTTCCTCAAATCGGCCATGGCAACCTTTTCCCTTAGCTCGATCACACGTTCCTTCCAGCTCTCCGCACCTCCTGGCCTGAGCATCTCAAACCCGAACAATCCCTGCATCTGCACCGCATTCTCCCAAATTTCTTGTTTCACATCATCATCGAAAGCAGGACCAACTTCATCACGCACCCTCTCCCACTCACGCCCCCAGGTACTGCTTTTCAGAATATGCCTGATACCGTACTGATCCATGCGCGGCATCACTTCATCCCTACCATTCCTGTACGGTCCAACCATCTCCACCTCAAAACCCTTATAACTCCTACAATACCAGTCCGGAATACAATACTTGACAAAATCAAGTCTAGTATGCAGATCGAACCCAAGGTCGCCGCGAAGATTAGCTTCCAGCGTCGACCGGAAGAGAGAACCATAGATAGCCATCTCGTAGAGCGAGCGCCCAGGCTCGCAGTCGATCGTCTCGGCGTCGGACCGCCCCCCGTTCCAGAAATCATCCACCGCGTACCACTGTTTGCCCGCGCACCGGTCGACGACGTCAATCACGGGGTTGAAGATCCGGAAGCGCGAGATGTGTAGCCTGCACGACACTCAGCTCACTTGCGCCTCACTCAGAATATGGGGGTTAGGTAAGTAGCATTTCGCTCGCACTCACCGACGGATATCTTGCATCGTCAACCCCGCTACCTCAAGACATAAAGCAAACAGTCCTTCAACCCCATCTCTGATCGCTCGACGCAGCGCGCGCACGTTGTCTTCGCTCCGGAGCGCCCAGGCAGCTACTTGATCCACGGTCGCGGCGACCAGGAAATAGGGATCTGGGCGGAAGAAGATGCGCGATGATGAGGCTGCTAGTCGTAGGATTGTGTTCGGGTCGGTCTGGGAGAAGACGGCTCGGAGTGTGCTGCGCGTGGATGAGGCTTCTTTGAAATCTTCGATGTTGGCGAAGTGCTGCGGTATCAAAGCGAGGATCTCGTTTGGGAGGCTGAGGAGGGGGAGGGTTCGGGGGGCTGGCGTGGCGGATGAGCTGCTGTCTGGGGGTGCTACTGCCATTGTGTGCAGTGTTTGCAGCCGCTTAAGCCGTTTGCTTTTGAGCTCAAACCAAGGCGTCAGTGGCAAAATTGACAGTCTTTAATCCGTTTGGAAGGCAAATTGGATTGCTAGCGGCTGAATTGGTTTGACTGATAGTTTGCCAAGGCTTTATATAATGCTCTGTAAGACAAAGATTAGGTCCCAGGCTTTGATATCTTAACCTTTAAGTCCAAACCGTTGCCAACGCTGATTGTTCGGGGCTGCTAGAAGTTGGGTTGCGGAACAGATACCCCTTAAAAAGCTTCAATATTCAATTTAAGGGAATGCGTGAGTCATTCTGAAGCGAGTGAGGCCGCGAAGGATTGGAGCTGAACACTACCACTGCCATATGACGTCATCGGCCATGACGTAGCAGCCCATGTTGGAGACCAGGAACAGGTTCCCTCCTTCATCTTCTTCACGGCTGCAATTTTCGTGGCAGCTTAATCAATGGCAAAGATTAAGTCACCCCAATCCGGTGGAGGATTACAAAGAATCCGGAGCTTCAACTAGGGGATGGATTGGAGATAAGGACCGCGGGATAAGTATTTACTCCATGCTCGTGGATATATAATTCTACGGAGCTCCTAAACCAGCCTTCGCACCTATGCCTGTCTATACAGCATGTGCACAAGAAGCGTTTCTACATGCCGTTTACTTTGGTATTGGTGTTCGGCACGAAGGTTAAGAAGCATAGAAAGCATGCCGAAAGACCCCGTGGGTAGCCTGCAGCTCTCTGCCTCTCGGTTACGCGCAACAGCAAAGGGTATGGCTCGCTTGTATACATTCTGTCTGGGACTTGGCGGTCGGTGAGTCCACGATGCGACGATTGGTTCGAAATCCACACGGCAATACTACGAGGTTTGACCACCTAGATATTGCAGGCATTCTGCCAGCACTTGGCAGTATGTTCTACTCAGAAGCCTAGGCTAATTATAGGATTGCAGTGTTTGGAACAATCAGTGGTCCTGATGGCTGAGCATCACCTTGGCAAACACATCGCAAATGACCAATTTTGAAACCCGGACAATAGGGTGACCAGTCGCCGTCAATCCATCTTTGAGGGTGTGCTGAACTGCATGATGTCTCTTCGTCTAACAGAAGGTTCGTCACGAAATGTTTAACGAGCCGTTACCCTTATCCACAGTTCATCCGCCTGGTGTTTCAGGCTGCGCTTTACTCGCCTACACCCAGAATTGGAATGCACAGTAAATCGTACTATAAAGAAGCATGTCAATCCAACTACTTTGAAGGAAAACAGAGACTCCAATCCAGGCACAATCGCTCATTAGTGCGCAAAACTCGTCGCTCCACTCACTCAACAAGCGTGACCCTTTGTTGTCCTATAAGGGCTCGTTGAGAGACACCGAAAACACAAAAACCACTTCGCCTTTCATCATGAACTCCCTCCTCCACACTTTGACCTCAGCTCTCTCGCTGCTTCAGCCGAGGAACCACACAACCCCTTACCAACCTCTCCCCTCCTACCCCATATCCTCCCACGTCCCACTCCCCTACAACCCGTCACCAGCCTGCATCACCGCTCCACCGCCCTTCGACCCAGATAGCTCTCTCCAGAACGTCTGCCTCTCTCGCAGCTCCAACCTCCGCTTCAACATCCACATCAACACCGTGCCCATCCCCGCGGCGGCGTTTCGAAACGCCACCGACGACCTCCTATACACATGCATCAAGTACATCGAAGACAACGAAGCCGGCCCTGGAAGAGCGACCGTGCATAGCACTGGATCGTGCGTAGTCATGAACAGGACCGAGCCATACGATCCCAACGCTTGCTATGACAGGCTGTGCATCAATTTCGGGAGTAAGGATGGCGCGGACTTTCATATCGAGGAGGAGATCGAGGCGCTGGAGCTTTTGAAGAGGATGGAGGAGGTTAGTGGGGAGAGTGGGGGTGGGGTTGGGGGTGGTGAGTTTTATGGGACGTTATTGGAGGTGAAGGATAAGCGGGGGAAGGCGCTGGCGAATGTTTGTGTACAGACTGCTTCTAGTTGCGGGCCAATGGTGGGTGGGGTCTGTGCTGCGCCGCCTTAGGAGAAAGATGGGGTCGTTGGCAATATGAAGAGGAGATGGGGGAAGACAAAGCTGGGCTAGCAATGGTTTCAATGGGGGAAATAGTTCGTGCGAGGGAGACTCTAGCAAACCGCGGAACAAACGAGACTTATGTGAAAGTGCAATCTAAGCAGCATACAAACTTTGATAGACCTTTCTGAATCATGGCGCTTAACTTCACCGGCTTTCGGTCGAGCCATGTGAGCCATGTGGCATCGTCGCCGAAGATCTGACTCGTATTACTTCTTTAGAAATCTACAATGATAGTTCCATGGGCAGGCGTTAAGATCTCCACGTGGGTGACCTCGTAATTTAAGCAGAGAAGAGCATCCGATTCTGCTCCTATATCATGTTCTTAGACAGCTTCCTATTTTATCAAGTCATTAACACTATGCAATCCAAACTAGTTAAGCCAAATCACACATGGTGTACAAGACAGGATCTAGTCCAAGTCCGTGTAGAACGGACCTGACTGTCTGCATTTTGGCTCGCATCCTGATGACGACACTACTGCGACTGACAATCGCGGAGTGCTTGATTTTGCTGCGAGAGAGAGGGTTTGATGGAGGGTAGAGAGCGAAAAAATGAACTTCAGCCTCTGCTTGATAGATCGCTTATTCGCGAAATTGGGAATGCACTTCGTTCGGGCGCAGGTCTTAATGAGTCAGCCTCTTTCCCAGGACATTGTGATCAACGCTTATCTTGATCGCTTATCACTGAGTCTTAGCCGACTCTTAGCCTATGAGTCTGACTTACCAGCATCTTGAGTACCGTTGTGCACCCAGCGCTCGACCTTCTGAGTACTAAAAGCTTCTCACCGGTGTGCACCACCCCTTCGACATCTTTGAGAATGTCCGCGCTCGCTTCTAGCTCATGTCTCATCGCGTTGAACATGCGAATAGGCAGAGTCAAAGGATCGGATCAAAGCGCTGGTTGACAATCTGTGTGCCTCGCATTTCCATCTACACCGAGGTCATGAAAAGCAACACCCATTTTGAACTTCGCCGAAGGAGCATGGCTTTCATGGCTGCCAAAGCCTTCTTTCTCACCACAAAATACTATCAAATGAAGACTTGTTCATAACACGATTCGTGATATACTCACGGACTTCTTGACATGATTCATTTATTTAGGCCGCTTCTACGTACACGATTGCCAACTGCGGGGTCTTTGCTGTGGCTCAACTGCTTTACGGTGACATGAAATGCCCGTAGTAGTGGGCCAGCTCCGTCCACTTAACTCTCAGTAGGGCATTGTGCTGACCGCAGCAAGCTGCTTTCGAGCACCAGCCAGTGCTGGCGCTGAGCTTGCATGGGTGCCCGGGATGTATGCCTCCGCATTTGCATGTCTAGAGAACATTAGCTTTTTCAGTAATTGATTTACGCGCAGTGACGATGCTCACAACACGTTCTTCTGGACAAGAGTGGACGTAGTAGCATTGTCTGTCCGGGCATTCTTTCTCCATAAATAGCGCAAAAGGGCAGAGATATCTTTGCACCTTATCGCATGTGCCAAGCTGTAGCTCATTGTGCCTCGTTGCTTCTTGACGTTCTTCCGGTAACAGCGTAGGGTGCTCAACATCTGCTATCTGTGTTGGTTCAAATTCTAACTCATATTCGATCACCGCTTTCTCTGTGTCCTCGTTCATCAGAGCTGCTTTCCTTGTCTCAAATAGATGAGCTCCAGCCGCGAGAGCACGCTCCTGTGCTATCGACAGGAAAGATCTAGTTTGTTGCTCTTCAGGTGCTGTCTGCCTCTGAGGCATTGCGGGCACGATTGGGGCTTTAGGCGCTGCTAAGGCCACATTGGGTTGTAGCTCAGGAGATGCGTTGAATGGGGGGCTGATGGACAGTTGTGGCTCACGGGTGAACCGCGTAAGGCGTGGCGTAGGAGCGTATCTTAGGCCAATATCCTTGATTGAAGCAGCCACCGGCGCATGGTCGATTCTGCGGGCCAATTTGTCCTCCTACCGTCGTAGGTTAGTACTGCTCTTCTTGAATATGTGCACGCTTGTATTCGCTTACGTTATCCAGTGATTTCACTCCAAATTGTCGATCAAAATCCTCCTGTAGAGTCAATGGGACACCTTCCCCGACATTTGCAGCAGCAGCTGGTGGTGGTGGTGGTTGCTCAATGGCTTCAGCAGAGGTAGTCGGTCGTGGGTCATCTGTCTCTGTAGGTGTGGCAATTGGTGGTGGTTGGAAAATTTGGGGAGAAGCTTTTGTCCAGGATCGTATATCCCATTTCCAGTCCTCATCTTTCGTGTAGGCAAATTCATAGAGGGCAGAGAAGTGTGAGTCACGGTCAGGAAGCATCAGCATCTCTGGAGGGCGGTCAAGTCCTGGCCTTTGCGATGTGGGCTGTCTTGACATCAACATCTCATGGAGACCGCGTTTCAAAAATAGACTTACAGGTCCTCGGTCGAACAGCAACACATTGATTCCGGTGGTGATGTTTCTTGGATAATTTGCAGGACGGCGTGGCGCTGGAGAATAATCTCTTTGACGTAGTGGTGGATCATCTGTCACGCGTGCTTGCTGTAGGCCAAATCAGCTATGGGGTGTGGTAGTTGGTCATCTGCGAGCTGCTGCTGCTGTGGTGCAGGGTTCAAGTCCATCTGTCATCGAACCGTACGCGTCCTTCGAGTCAAATTAAAGCCGCGGCCAGTCATGATCGGTTTGGATGGGTTGGCTGGACATTGTGATGATGCTATGAGTTGGAGGAAGAGGTGTTGACAAGACTTTAGCGTCGGATTATCTTTCGGCCGAGGTCATGCGCTAGCATCATGAGGCGGGTACGAGGCGGGCTCGCGGGTACGAGGCTGCTACGAGCTTTTGATCAATACGAACGTGCGTACGCAAATCCTTGAAAGATGAGCTACTATTCTCTATTTGGCTCATACGCCCTATGAATATTCGTTTCAATAGAATTTGGAATGCTACCACAATGAATGATTTGCTCAAGCTGTTCAGTGTTGACTTGCTAGTACAAAAAGTCGTTGGCAATTGACATGATTGTAGGTCTTTCTCCTCGTTGCCCAGTTTCATGTGTAGGTCTACTTCTCTGCCACGCACCGTTTTGTGGGCCATTAATCTCTTAGCTGCCGATGATGGCACCTATCATGCTCATACGACTTGTACAGCAGAGCTGGGCTGTGATTCAAGGTACATCCATTGGGTCCGTCGTATTTGCACTGGCCCTGTGACATCATGTTGGAGCATTGGCCCCCAATGTGGATCATATTCGTGTGCTCATCGTGATCACAAGGCTTGCAGAACCCGCGCATCAGTGCAGAAACAAAAGCGTGTGAGTTCAAGCGCTTCGGTCTAGTAAGCACATCGAAGACTTCACCCACAGGACAGACTAACGTCCCTCTAGCAATATGATCAGAAGGGCGAATATTGGATACCCGACCTTCACAGCTTCCAACGACGGTGAAAAAGCTCTGTTCTGAGAAGAAGCGTGTCAAACTCAAGCCGCTCAAGGCATAATCGTTGATGGAAAGCTTCCTTCTTTCAAAGCCATCCGTCACGCGAGAAACCGAAGTGAGAATGAGGATTGGGCTACGAAATTTACAACCATTTCAAAGGCTATCGTTGATGTCGGAAAAACCGACAATGAGCGGGAGATCAATATCCAAAAGCTACTGCAGTCGCATCTGAGGAGGCATTTGATTTGCAACCTCCATCTGAAAGCATGAGGATTAAAAGGCTGCCCCCTGCAATTGAGAATTGATCAACGCCCGACAGCTAGCATAGCGAGCACTCTCCCAGAAGGATCGGCGTTCGGGTACGGACAAACAACGAAGGCGCGGACCCAAGTTTTCCAGTTAGAAATTGGCAAAATGCAACAAGAGTTGGAAGATAACGGGCCGATAGCAGAGATAGATTCTCTGCAAGAGGACGCAAAGACGCCTTGGCAGGAAAAATATCAGCCTGCCAAAGCGGAAAGTACAGCTAGAGGCCGGCAGTGCGATTCAGATTGCACCACTAACCAGGTCCATGTTTCTCTGCCCGATTGAGAAGTCTCCATTCATAGCGCCAGATTGTCCTGCAATCGTCAGTTAAGCAAAACAGCAATTGAAGTACAGGCGGCTAACTCCACGAAAAGGCTGCAGCGTCACCGATTCTGCCCGATAAGAACTCTGGAATGAGGAACTTATAAAATTTCATTTTCATGCAACTGCCCCCAAGGCCTATTTTGGCTTTCGTTGGCGACAATTTAAAGCCGGTGAGCTATAATAACCATGGTCTGCATAATATTAAATCCCTTGTGGCTCGCCTTACGCCCTCTTACCCTTCCTCGCAACACGGCTCAATGTCCCCGAGGCATTGACCGGGACTTCACCAAGTCCACCAAGATTCATTGAAACAAAAGCGAGGTCGCGGGGCATGTCTCTCCACTTATCAAAGCAGAGATCCTTGTCGGCCTTTGTGGTTGACATAAACCGAAGGGAAAAGACATCTTCGATTGCCCACACCGTCTCCAATCGTATCTTATTTTGCCATTTGGCGCGAAGTGGGTCATATGCTGCAAAAAGATTGTCGAGATCGAGACTGGAGGCCAGAATCCGGAGCACGACGTGGGCCATTGCTAATGGGTTCATGGCTACAAGCCCATTGTAGAAGACCATTCGCTCATGTGACGAGAGGTTAGAGAGCACTTCCATCCCTCCGACGAGGCTAATGGTCCCAGCTAGCCCTTCCAGATATGCCTTAAACGTCTGGTGCTGGAAATCGTCTTTTGCATTGCCCATGTTCGCTTTGTGGATTTCCCAATTGGGGCTTCGGGAGAGCATTTTTTTGGAAGAACAGAAGTGGCGAATCTCGTCTGGTGTTAGGGTATGGTTTCTGAAAAAAATAACCTTCCCTATTGTCCGGTAGTCTTGGTCAGGGTGGCCCATGTCAATCTCCCGGTTGAAAAAGTCCACCATTGGGTCGTCCGCGAGCAGCAGCGGATTTGGTTGCTCAAAGTTGTAGAGCTTACGCCCCTTTGGCTTATCGTCTCGAGGCAGAAAACCATTTAGCTGGGAGATGTTGGCCATTAAAGCATGGACGGCAAGTGAAGGGGCCGGAAGGTTCACAGCGGAATTGTTGCTCGTAGCTGCGTTATTGGCCATTGTCGAATGATGGAGATGATGAACAGTAGTTGTACTGAAGAGTAAGAAGCTACGTGGTCTAATGACTAGCTAATACCCCGCTCGGTTGCGATGGCAAACAACCTCAACGATTTGCCGCTTCAACCCCCAATTGATAGGGACGAGAATGCCGCTTGCCACAGATGGGTCGATGTTGCCGTTCACTGTCAGACCTGGAAGATGGACCATGCAGTCGCGAATTATAGCTCTATTAAGAGCAACCATCTTGATGTGTCGTCTGCCTTTGTAGTCAAAGGCAGCGTTGTTCTTGCCGACCGTGTTGATTCTGTTGGCCGTTCTCGTCTTCCCGATGTCAACAGGGCCGTGTGATATGTGTACTAAGTAACATACGAGGTATCCGGAGACCTTAGCCTCGCGACAAGCGATGCGTTTGTTGCTTTGCGGGGCCATCTCGAGGATCCTGATGAGTCGTCAGCGATCTGTCGTGATCTCGTCACAGGCTTGAACAGAGTAATGGGGTAATGTTTGGCTTTATGGAGGTCTCAGGATGTTTGGAAGGGTGTAACAGGCTCAGCTCATTCAGATGTCACATGTCACATCAATCTCATTTAATATGGGCTTTGGTTGCGTCGTGTAGATAATGCAGCATGGTGTTTTGGAGGACTTACGTGATGCAGCTTTGGCTCTGTAGAGCAGTGATCCAGAGATCTCTGTATGGGGTATGGTATGAAGAGTATAGTGTAGTGGATGGGGTGGGTGAGGAGGAGTGAGGTGTAAGAGTGAGGAATGCAAAAGTGAGGTTCGATTCTTCTATAGCCTAGCCAAATTAGGAAAGGCATGAGCGTTGAGTCGCAATAGAAGAGTGAATGACAAGGGGTATGCCACCTACGCTTGGTAAGATCAATACCACGGAAGTCAAGCAAATGGGCGCAGCGATCAAAAAAACGGCGTGTAGATCGGATTTTATGTTTTCGAACCGACCAAGCGCGCCTTGATGTTTCTGTAACAACTCTGTTTAGAGAGCAATGTCCGGGCCTCAGTGTCCCCAATATTCAAAAGATAGAATGGACACCAAAAGACGGCAAATATCCTGCCTTCCTCCGGGTCCTTAACCTCATACACCATAGCATTCGCAATTCCCCTTCGGGCTTCCTTAGTGACGTAATCAATACACTAGGCTAAGATTCGGAGTTGATTAATGATGAAAACGAGTAAGTCACATAAAGCGAGAGAACTTCCGACTGAAGATCTCGCCCGGATCGACCATTCGTCTGACTTGCTAAAAGCTTGATTTCTTCATGAGCAATGTCATGATCAAAGTCTCTCAAGATTAACTCCAGCAGTTGGCAACGAGATTCGAAATCCGGGTTGTGCACCCAAAGTCGAGCACTGAAGCGGCTTATCAGACTTTCATCGATGTCCCATGGTTTGTTCGTCGATCCCACGATGATGACGTTACCCCCCTGGTAGTTACCTCGTCCCAATTAGTTTGTAAATGGGAGATAGGATTATGGTTTGAATTTTAGGGTTGAGACTCCGGTCTCCTAGCAAGCATCAAATCTCATTCCTCCAAAAACAGAATCGTGTAATCTGTTTTTGCCGCTCTCCTGAAAATTTTTAGAGATAGCTCTACACATTCCATATCAGTTATTGTCTCTCTTTTGCGCGAAAGGAGACAGACTTCTCTGTGTCACCAACGTATTTCGATAGTAAAGCCCTTCCGTTGATCTAATAAAAATTTCAGTCGTTCTCGAGAGCAAGCAACCTGACAGGTACGGATTTTTCATTCCTCGGTTCTCCAAAGAGCAGCATTCCTGTCAGAAGCTCGCTTTGACGTTTTGAGTGGAGAACATAGCGATATTTCAACGTACATGAGAGTCGTTTCCTGAGTTCATTCATGCCGACGATAGCGGCAAATTTGAAAGTTGACCTAGGTGGCTCTATCAAGAGATCATCGAGGCTGGAATCGATAGCTGCATTGTCCGCGATTATGGTCGAGGACGTATTAGCAAAACCTTGGGTACTGTCAAAGTATTGCACGTTTGGAGCCAAAGCTTTGGGTTATGAAACCAAAGACTATGCTTCCTACGTGACCAACTCCAATGTCTGGGCTTGCGGACAGGATTAGTTTAATCTGAGCTTGGGTTTGATGCAGGACTTCGCACTAAAGTAAAAGCTTCGACTTGCCACTTTTCACTTCCTTCGTTGTCTGGCAACTAGTCTTTCTGCTTGCCTGGTTTCGTAAGTGGTATTTCATCGACTGCGCTCGTTTGACTAACGTCGTTCCGATCTAACGGATACAGAAGCAAGATAGGTTGCTAGCATGAATATTTGGATTTTCCCCGCGGCCTCTTGTGCCAAATGGGATTTATTAGCAAGTATAGCCTGATGCATTAGATGACGAAAGGTGACTGCTGCTCGAGGGAGAAGCATGCCATCTGGGCTGAAAGCAGGTCAGTCCTGAACATCAAGCCTATCTGGAAAGCTTACTATTTGTATAGTGTTCTCTCGCGGAATGCCGTTTCTCAATATTTCAAGATGTCTTGGAGAGTGAGGCCATGTGTCTGTAAAGCAGACCATTAGTCAATGGTACCTGCCACGAATTCTGCTAATCTCTTCCCATTCCCCGAAGTACCGACTGATTTTCTTTCTCGAGTGGCCAATATCCAGGAGAACCAGCAAGGTCGTGGCTGCATGCACGCCGGGTTTGATCTCGGAAGTGATATTACTCAGATCTGCTGTGTGGAGGATTTGAACCTCGTCCTGCTCGAGTCTGAGATGACGAGTAGCTTCCATTTTGTGCTCTTCGTCGATTGACTCCTTGCTTTTGCTTCTTGCTTGCTTGGGGTTCTTCTATGTATGGGGTGAACGTGAAGGCGACGCAAAGCCGCTTTAACGTAGTTTGATATTTACGTCTCGAGTGAGATGCGAATGGAGGGGAAAAAAGATGACGAAGGTGTCTAAAAGTGTCAACAAGAAATCCTGTTTCCATGTTTAGACGCGACTCGCCCAAAGCGGATGGATGACCACGCGACCTGACCCTAACCAATCGGCCATTCGGTCAATCCGCAAAGTCCGAGCCCGTAACACATCAATACCACTTCTCACTTTTTGCTCCGTCCACCCGACACATCACCAACTTCTGTACTCAGCTATTATGAGCAATCGAGTCCGCCCGGCTGGTAGTTGGGTCATCGCTAAGTCAAGCTATCCAACGGCAGAGCCAACGGATGAGGAACTTGAACGAATCGAGCATGATAACCCTAGCCTCGTCGCGTGGTGTAGTGTAAGAGTGTCCCCTTTTGAAGTCTACGACGACTGACGAAGAAAGGGATCTCTCTCAGCGATGAATCAAACTAACTTCATCGAAATGCAAACCCTCCTCATGGATGCACCGACGTGGCAGCAACCGAAGATCATTTCAAAAGAGCTGGGAGACCATCCAGATTTGGTAGGCACGCGATACCCAGCACAATACTTGCTACACACTCATCGGATTTACAGTACATTTCGGCTCGGAACACCGGCCTTGAACTCAGGACTGAACCCCTTGAACCCCCGCAAAAGGAGCACAAACTTCGACCGTCAACAAATACATTTGGCTATCGCACAGGAGTGAAAATTGTGCTGGAAAGGTTGAAAGGCCACCCCCTCAAACCCAACTTGAAAGCCGATCTGTATGCTACTATAATGGATGCTCCGCCCTTTGCTTTGGCAAACCCCACTGAGTTCGGGCAACCGAATCTCAGACCAAACCTCAAACGCACTTCATTCGAGTCGGAAGAGTACGTCTGGGACTGGTTCGGATGTTGGCAGCCTCTTTCTTCATGGTTGTGTCCTTGCATCGTACGTGGACACAGGTGCCAATACTCGGGGAGGGATATCATGGAGTGTCCATTCGAGAGAAAGGTCTGCGCCCAGAAAGTAAGTGATCCATCCACTCTGTACACTATTCAAAAACTGATGAGTTGCTGTGGAAGATCTGCTCTCATTCTCCGGACACCGACTACGTGCATGTGAAACCCATCTGCGGCTACTTCGCTAGAGGGGAACAATGCAGATTCTCTCCATGCTGGCATGATCATTCACCCTTGTCTGTCTACAAGTACTACGAGGAAGAACTTCATCATCCACACCATTAGCAGATTTGGGCGAAGAATTCAAACCCTTTGCTGTGCTTTGCGCAAACCCCCTACGCTGGGTTAGCGTCTATGTGTCTTATTCCATAGCAATAGTTAGTTGCAATGAAATACTTATGAGCTTCGATAATCATGATTCGACTGCGCATGCTCTTCACAAATGTATCCAGGCTTGGACGTTACTAAGCGCAAAGCGGACTAGTCTCGCGCTAACGAACTAGCCTCGTCCCCCACCCTCGAATTGTTTGACCTCGTCCCCCACCCACCAACCTTCCTTCGTCAACCTTCTTTTGTCTTCTTTTGTCTACACTTTTACCTTCTGCTTTGCATCACGTCAACTGAAACAAGCATGTCGTCCCCAGTAAGTGTGCAGTATCCTCGATCTCGTTGACGTAGCACTGAGACCTCAAGAATCCCAAGATCGAGTTTCCTGGTCTGTGGCAGTCTTACGTCAACGACTGCTCAACCCTTGCCGGTAGATGTAGAGCCATAATCATGGGCCCAGACGCCAACAATATCAACATCGAATCTGGTTTTGCTGCCTTGCTTGCTGTATGTGTATTCACGTATCGAACGGAGATGCGTGTACTGAATGCTCGATAGGCAAACGACCAACCCCCAGCCCGCCAACCCCAAACCCGCCAAACCCCAACCGGCCAACCGCCAAACCCCCAATCAGTAGCTGCTACGCGAGTAAAAAACTTAGTAAGTTTCTCTAGATAACATCGTTGGAGAGTTTGAACTAATGCATGTTGAAAGGATGATGAAGAAGGGCGTGAGCAATTGATTCAGAGCATAAGGACTGGGGTGGCGGCCTTTGCTAAGAAATACAATCAGAAATGAAATGGGAGGGTCTGCCTTAGTCATCAAGTAGTGATTGTAGTACTTGATATGATAAACCCGCTTTGCGCTGCACAGTGCAGCTCAAACCAAAATGAAATTTGCATCCTTCCCCATTATCTTGAGCTTTGAAAGTGTCGAGCAGATTTGTGTCCAGCCCACTAACCATCAGCTTTAAAGCACCGCGAAGTCAAATTATTACAAACGCTGATTACCTAGCTCGACAGCCCCAGCACTCGCTGCCTTTTACTCCGGTTGGAGAGTAAGCAGTCAAAGAGCATCTCATATGCTCGCAGTGTGGGTTCTCAGTAATTGTTTCCGTCTATGTTTGCACTCGTGATCTTTTCGAACGTATGTAAATAAGAAGCAAGTTTCCCTATTTGAATTATCTCGTCCCTTCATGTTCACGTCACCATCACATTCTCTCGTGAAATCAGAATTTCGTTAGCTGTTGACAGTCATATAGTCTCTAGTAATGCCTCGTTCAACTCGTCCTCGGGACTAAAAAAATGCAAACATCTGTATCACTTCTTACAATCGTTGCAACGCTCGCCCTGTTGACCTAATTTATTCAAAGCTTATAGCTACTTAACAATACTTTAATAGTAAAGATGATAAAGCTGAGAGAAGTAATTTCGTACGCCTTAATAATGCCATGTGCGGCAAACCGAAGCTCTACCCTTAGGTATCACGCTGTTCTAGTGTTTCAAACCCTGACACCAATTTTAGTCTCAGAATGAGACATAGCGACCTCACCACTTGGGACGAAAATTATGTCGTGCTTGAGTTTCGGAGCAGTGATCAGTCATATCAAACTTCCAGATTCAAAGTCTTCTTCGCGTTCTGCAATGACTCGACGAGTTTACAAGTTCGTCGCAAAATAAAAGTGCATGTTGGCAGATTGTTGATGACGAAGCAGAATTATATGTTCAACGAGACCCGAACGATCGAAATCTCTATCCAAAATCACCCAAAGATAAAGGGACCTTTCTCCTCGATCGACTGGTCTGGCTCGACGTAGAAACGTGACATTTTCTGGTCTTTCGGACTCGCTAGTCGTAAAATCACACGTGAGCATTGGGACGAAGCGATTCGTCAATTCAGAGTAAGCGTGAACGTCCACAGAATTAAAGGGAAATGACTGATTTAGATGTAGGCTTTGAGCCAAACCTAGCTAGAATACATAAATCATCTACGACAGCTTACCCTTGATCCCGATACTGAAAATACTACTTATCATTGTATCAAGGATTGTCCCCGACCAACCAATAGTCTGTATAATCAAAGACCAGCACGCGTCGCAGCCGAAAGGGAAGAGTTCGCTACCGTAATACCCAACCTCTTTACCATAGACGTGCCTGGAGAGAAGGTCGGGGAGTTCACTGGCCGGCTTGCTGATCCTTCGTTTACCAAGCTTCTCGATGCTGTTTTGAAAAAGTCATCGTCGAATGGGAAGAGAAAGAGGAAAGCTCAACCCCCTTCAAAAAATACAACGAAAAAGAAGGGTAAGTGTCAAACCCCAGACGCAGACAGTGAAAAGGCAAACGAGAGTCAGACCTCCGAAAGAAATGCAACGAAAAAGAAGGGTAAACGTCGAAACTTAGAAGCAAGTAGTTTAAACGAGAGCAGCGAAAGCCAAACCCCAGAAGCAGATGCCAGATAGAAGAAGGGGAAACGCCAAACACAGAGAGCAAAGGTACCCAGCAAGAAGGGTGAAGGTCAAAACTCGAAAAAAACGAAGGAGAGTGGAAAATCAGCGAGTAAGGGCAGGAAAAAATCCCTCTAATACAGTATCAGCAAATTGCCACGGATGGTTGACGGTACAAGGCCTTGTTGGGCCGCTGTTGTGCCAAACATGAGACAAGTCGTCTCTAGTCAGCAAATATCAGTTGGGACTAGCAATAGGTAGCACATAGGCCAATAAACAATATCAATGTCTTTGCGCTCGATGTGACGATAGTCCAAAGATCCGAACGAGCATGCAGGGCCAAGGGACTAGCCATCCTAACGAGACTAAGTGACGATGAGATAGACCTTTAGAATAGGGCATAAGAGATACATTTCCCGTGAGTTGGAGGCGAGCAAACGACAGACATAATAGCAGGTAAGAGGTCTACACGATCAATTTAGGCATGAGAGCTGATAAGAATATAGGCGGAGCGCATTGCTTAACCACCTCTCCTCTGGTACCGAACAGCTCAATCTATGCAGGCTGACCAAGGCACGGATAGGTACGCAGACAAAGTGCAGTGGTTAGCGGTGACGAAGGTCTCCAAGAGCAGAGGAACAAGATTGGTTCATATCAAGATCGTAGCGGGATGGAAGCAGGATGAATGCGGAGCCTCGGAAAACTACGCGTCTAAGCAATCCAATCGGCGACGATGACTGCCTGATCACTGGCTGGCAACCTGCACTTGAACAACTACTGGCACAAGAGCTTGACGGTGCGCAGAGCATCGAAAGGTACATAGGCTACGGGCTAGCACCAGTCTATCGCCACTTTATCCACCCTTACGAACGCAAATCTTGACATTGGATCCACGACAGTGGTGTTACATCGTGCCGCTACACACGCCAGCGTGCGCTTCACCATCGATGGTGTCTCGAGCATATGTCGTAGGGGCAATGCGATCTCGCCGAATAAAAGCCCGCCACAGAGTCAATACTCGCTCATACATTCTTCATCGATGTCAGAGTGTCACTGTCGAATCAGTTTCTTCCGATCACACGGCCCGGCTTCAGAACTTGCTCCGAAATGCCAAATGACCATCATGAGACCTCGAGTAAATTGGTCGACTTCAAAGCAGGGAAAGACGGCATAGGCAAGGCAAAAGATACTCGACAATAGTACACCAAAGTAGGTAAGCCAAACGACATCGCTAGCACGACGATGATTGTGCTACTCAAAATAAACCGATTTCCACGTCGCCAGCTCCGGCGATTGGTGTACAGAAGAAGGAGGACCACTAACACTTTGACAGTCCACAACGAGACTGTACAATCTTGCGACCTAGGAAAAGAAGACGTTCCAAAGACTGACCAACATTCACCCCCAACTCATCAACAATCATGAGTGATAGCTTTGGGGGGAAGTTCCACTGCAGCAGTCTTCAGCCAGACATCATGTTGTACCCTGCCAGTTGCAGCAGCCACTGAACGTAGTTGCTATCGATCAGATCTCTGTCCCATACCGCGGTCAAGCCAAATCACGACCCAAGATTGATTCTCCTACACGACCGGAGCACTAATAGTCTGCTAAAACGAACTGCTAGTAATTGGTTTGCCCAACCGTTGGCAGTCCACCAAAACGTTGGCGACACTGTGCCTCTGATCGAAAGATCTTCCTTAGATGGGATTTTAAGCCAAGCCAAGTCGGCGTGGCTGCGCGACTACCGATCTTGGTGCTGGATGATTAGCTGCGCATCCCTGGTTCGAAGACGCCCCCGGCTTTTCACCCGTCAGCCGTATCCTTGCTCTTCCTTCCGTCTCTAGTACCCTTTGCGTGGACACTGAGCCCTGTCGACGACCACCGATGCTCTCTTCGATCTTTCGCTGGAAAACGAAGTACTGGAGTGTGGGATGGTGAGTAATATGTTTGAATTTTTTAAGATTTGTGTCGCACGAAGGACGCAAGCCTTACCCTGCGTTGAGGGAGGATAAAGGTTCAACGTGCGACGTTCCATTCCTGGAAACTGGCAAATGTCCCATGATAGAGAGTACACAGCGACACATGAGTTGCTGTAAAAGAAGCTTTCAGAGTCGCTCAAAGCCTCTCTACCACCTTTGCATCCTTATCTCGGACCTTCAATGTTGTCCACTACGAACTTTGCCTCCAAACAGGCTGATCGCCGTCGGAATCATATCTCACAATGGCCCTCAATCACGAGCAGAAGGCGTAGGATTGGAAAGAGAAACAAGCGTCACTCTCCACAGGCTTGTTAGGCATGGACACTTTACAGTGTCTCTGCTTTGTTCTCGGAGGAATATGTATGCAAATAGAGATTAGTCTCTGGGGACGGGCTGCTACATCAATCAAAAGCGCCTCAAAGCTAGTCAGTCTACCGCGTCCGCGCAGCCATCATTTGCAGCATGGCCTGATACTCAAGCCGCTGCAGCTCCACTAGACGTCCAAGTCGAACAATCGAAGCCCAAGGTTCGGCCGATGAAGTATCCCCAAGTGCACACTTGGGGCTAGCCACCAAAGAAGACGAAGACGAGATGCCTTTTCTTATCGGAAACTGAGAGCCCAGAGCGAAGTCGCGACATCATCAAGCCCTCGCGAGAGTGTTTTCACATACTCAAGTTTACACTTGGACCCATCCACCGAAGAAGACGTAGAGGAATTGCTGTTTCCTACTGAAATCGAAGACTATTAGACTAGAGCAAAGTCCTAAGAATTCATCAAGCTCTCATGAGAATACTTCTCACGTACTCAACATCTCTTATTTCGGGTTGAATCTATGTCACCATCTCCACCGCTTCATACAATAGCCTGCTGTATCTAGCCTTCTGTATCAAGCCTTTGCGCCGATCCTACGACAGCGTGATGTTGCTCATCTGAATTTCACACTCGCCTATGACGGAAATCAATGGATTTCAAGAGGCAGGCCGGAATTCGTAGTAGGAAACAGTCAAGACATTCTACCTTCGCGCAGACGAAAAGGATGTCATATGGCCCAGGTTTGCTTACGCGAACGGGAGTCCATACAGCCGATCGACAGACTTCGTGATTAGGATGACACTTACACATTCCAGCTGACTGAAGGCCAAAAGCCCGGTGCCGGAGTTTGAGATATGATGCCAGCTATCTCCTTGTCATCAACTTCGATGCGCAATCTCATCTTCAAGTCTAGTGGTGGAGTGTTAGCTGATGAATAGAAGTTCTAGAGGCTTTGACCAAGAAAAAATTTTAGGGAATAGGGAGTTGTCGGACAATGGGCTTAAGCTTAAGAATTTTAGGCATTATTAGTGGTCTGACGAGCTTAGACATAATGATTTAATAAGTTATAGAATCTAATATTGGCCGTGCCGGCCTAGGGTTTAAAGGTTTTTAAACTATACTATTAAGTGTCTACACTAGCTAAAAACTATCTTTCTTACTAGCAAAGCTATATAGCTACCCTTAGGCTAGCTAAACCCCTTTACTAATATACCTTTAATATTTATAATTATAGATTTATATATAGTAATAATAAATAAGTATTTTAAAAGTCTTTATCTATACATTTCTAGCCCTAGTAAATATAGTATAGTACTATATATAGCTATACAAAGGTATACTTTAGGAACAAAAGTTATATACTAATAAAACTAAGCCTATTTAAGTAATATTTATATATATTATATAAAAAATATCTTATTTAAGCTTAGTTTTATTAGTTCTTAACTTAAAAATTATAAATATATATATATTTATAGTAGTATTACTAAACTTTAAATTTTTTTAAAAAATAAAAAAAGTTATTTAAAATAAATATTACTAAGAAAAGCTGGTTTAATTAAGTATTTTATATATTAATATATATAAAAGTATATATACTTAAAGTTTAGAACTAATAAACCTTATATTAAATAAGTAGTATTAGAAATAAAAATTAAGTTTTTTTTATTTATTAAATAGTTATTAAGAGTTGCGCTACTATATCTTATCTATAAGTTATAAATATACTTATACTTTCTATACACTTCTATATAGTATTTAGTGTCTAGAGCGCCTTAACAATATTTATAAATATTTTAACTAATAGAAATAATAAAAAGAATAATAAAGTAAAAGCTATTAAATAACTATATAAAAGTTTAAGAAATTAAATAAAATAACTATTTAGCCTACTAATATCTAGTCTAGTTAAATTCTTTAATATTAATTCTATTATAAATTTTCTTACTTTATTATCTTACTTTCTATACTTTAATAATTAATATCTTTTAACTTAATAAATTTCTATTTTAAATAATAAGCTTAAGAGCTATAAGCTTTATAACTTTAAGGAATTAAATCTATTAATATTTATAAATAATTTATTAATTAACTTTTTTAATTAAAATATTAATATAAATTATTTAAATTAAGACTATTAAATTATAAAGGAAATATCTTCTTTTAAAAATTATATTCTTATATAAAATAAAACTTTTTATTTTTATTCTTTAAAGAAAATACTCTTTAAAAGCTTAAATTAAAAGATTTATAAAATAAATATAAAAAATATTAAATATAATTTTTAATATTAAAAATTTAAAATATATTTAGAAAAGCTAGTAAAGATTATAAATCTTATTAAAAGTCTAAAAATGTTTTTTAATATACGATTATAAAAGTAAATTTTTTTTTATAACTTTATAATTATAAATTTATTAATAATAATATATTAAATTTTAAATATAATCTTTAATTTTAATTTTAATAATTATTTAATATTAAATAATAAAATAAATATAATTAAAAATAATATATATAATAGAAGATATTTTTTTCTCCTTATATTATATTCATTAAAAAAATTAATAAATATTTCTTTTTATTGAGAAAAAAGGATTTATAGGCTAAAAAAGCTATTAAAGATAGAGATTATAGTTATAGAATATAAGAACTTATTATTAAAATAAAAAAGTTATATATATTAAAAAGTATTATAAAATAGTTAATAGTCTAAGTAAAGTATATAGATAAGATAAGGTTAAAAGTATTAATTAATAGAAATAAGTTTTAAATTTCCTCTTTTTAGAAACTTTAAAGTTTTTTTTAATTAAAAGCTAGAAAAGATAAAGAAAGAGAATATTATATATTGGCTTTTTTTATATCTATTTTTTAAAAGAAAAAGTATATAGAAAATAAGTTTAAGGCTTTTATTTTACTTTTAACTAGAATTAAAATAATTAAAAAAGAATATTAAAAATATTTTGTATTTCTATTATTTTATTATATAAAATTCTATTATCTTTATTATATAAAAAATTAATAAAAAATTTTAATTCTAGTAAAATAAAAGCTTTTTTAAAAAAAAGGTTTAAAAAAAAAGATAACTTTAATAAAAAAGATAAATATAAAAAGAATAAAAAGTAGTAGCTTATAAAAAGTAAAATAAAGATTTAAATAATATAACCCTAAAAAAAATATTAATAAAATATATAAATATACTAAGGGTATTTTTAATTATTATATATAGCTTAGAGTTAGGATTAGATAATAGTTTTATAGGTAAAAAGGGTAGGCTTAGTATATATAATATTAACTAGCTACTAATTAGCTACTAGTAAAGGAATATAAATTAAACTATATTTTAACTATTAAAGCTCTAATTAATATAATTAAATATATATTTTAAAGCTTTAATTAAGTATATTCTAATAAGTCTTTAACTATATAAATTAAATTATTATTAAGCTTATAAACTAACATACTAGTTTATTATATAGTAAAGCTTTTATATAATAAAAATTTACCGTATATATTATTAACTACTTACTAATTAGCTATTATAGGGATACTATAGACTAGACTATATCTTAATAATTAAAGCTTTAATTAAATATATTCTAATAAGCTATTAATTATATAAATTAGACTACTATTAAGCTTATAAACTAAGATACTAATTTATTATATAGTAGAGCCTCTATATAACCTTTATAGCTTAGTATATATAATATTAACTATTTATTAATTAGCTATTTATAGGAATATTTTTTTATATTTTAATAATTATATTTTAAATAAAAATAAATATTTATTTCTAAGCTTTTAATAGGCAGAAATAAGTAAAACTTTAATTAATTTAATAATTATTTAAAAAATATTAATATTAAATTTAAAATTATTAATTTATTATTATAGTTAAACTTTATTTAATATAATATTATAAACTATATATCTTTTATTTATAATTATTTATTAATACTCTTTTTCTTTTTTCGCGCTAGTTTAGTATATATATTAAATATAACTAATATATAAATATAAAAACTTTAAAATTATTTTAATTTTTAAAGATTCTAAGGGTTTTAGTATAGCTAAATAAATAAGTATCTAAGTATTTATTATAATATTAACTAGACTTAGCTTTATCTAAGTTAATAATATTAATAATTAATTTAAAAAAGTAATAATAATTTATAACTAAAGAGGATATTATTATAATAGAAAATCTATTTAACTAATTCTTCTTTAAAAATTAAACTGTTATTTATATATAATAATATAGTATATACCTTAAAGTTAATAGAGTTTATTTTTAATTTTTATTATATTTAATTTTATTTTAGCTTAATAATCCCTTAATAAATAATATAGTATATAATTATATAATTATTACTTACTATAGCTAATAGTATTCTCTTCCTACCTTTTTATTTACTTATTTTAATTTTATATTTATTACTTATTTTATTGAATCTCTTTTCTAGTAGTATAAAAGATTTATTCTTATTCTATATTTTTATAATATTATTACCCTTATTTTTAGGCTCTTCTTAAATTATATTAAATATATTTCTATTATAATCTAGATTACGTCCCTCTTAGTTACATAGAAATAGTAGTATTAAAGGCTTAGTAAGTATCGTAAACTACTCTTATATAAGGGTAAATATATATAGATTAGAGGGTTAATATATAATAATATTTATTAGATATATAAGTAGGATATCTATCTAAGATAAAGTTAGTTCTTTATCTTAGTTCTTCTTATCTTTTCTAAGCCTTAGGAGTTAGTTTTCACTTTTAAATAGACTTTTAATATTAGAACTAAAATTATTATTATTACTATAATATCTAAGTAATAATATTATAAAAATAAATTCTACTAGGGGCTAAATAATTATTAGTTCCTACTTTTAACTTTAATTACTAACTACTATATGGCTAAATAAAGTAATAGTTAAAGATAGTTCTTATATATTTAAAAAAAGCTATAAGGAAAGATAATAATTATATTTAAGAGAAATAATAGCTTAATAATAAACTTAAATAAAAATAAATAGAGTTTCTAAGCTTATTAAATAAAATATATTATAATAAAGAATAATAATTAATTAAAAAACTAATCTCTAAAAGGTTAGAAACTAATATTATTTATAAATAAGTATATAAAATATCTAAGCTAAATAAAAAAAACTTAATAATATTCCTTATTAAAGTATAATTTAGGAGGAGTTAAAGGAAATAAAAGATTTTAATATTTAAGATATTAACTCTTTTAAATAATAGGAAAAATATAATAAGAAATTAAGAAGTAATATTAAGCTTTAGTCCAAGTTTAAGGTCTTTTAATAAGTGATTTTATATTTAAATACACTCTTTAATAAATATAAAAAAGCAACTTAAAATATTAGTAAAGTTAACTAATAGCTAAAAAAAATATAGAAAGAGCTAGAAAAAGTAAACTAAGTAAATAATAATTTATAAATTTTTATTTATAATAAAAAAGAAATCTTAAAGCTTAAGTTAAATTTTTAATATAAAATTATTTCTAAATATAAAATAAAGTATAAAGTAATAATAGTTAAAGTTATACTAAACTATTATAGAAAGATATTAGTCTTAAATAATTTATAGTAATATTAGATAGTAAAGTTATATATTATTTTTAAAGGAGTTTAATAATAGATAAGCTTAATTATAATAAAAATAAATACTCTATTACTAATAAATAGATTATATAAATTAAAAGTTAGTTAGGAAGCAATATATTTAACTATACTATTATTTTTTTATTTAATAAATATAATGATTTAACTTCCCTTATAAAACTATAAAATTTATTTAAATATTTTAATACTTTATACTATAATTATAATTATATTAATAATAGAAAATAAAAGTATATTACTTTTAAATAAAATATATATCTTTTTTAAATATTCTATATAAAGTTTAAATAAATAGTATTATATATTAAAGAAAATACCTAAGTAATAGAAAAATAACCTAAAGAGTTATTTATTACTATAACTTATAAAGTACTTAATTTTTAATTATTTAAAAACTTTTAATAAAATAGTACTCTTCTTTAAAAAAACTAATAATTAACTATAAAAATATAATAAAAAGAACTTAGTTAAAATCTATACTTTATTACTATACTTAACTTTAATATTATAAAATTAGCTTTTAAAACTAGTAGCTAACTTCTTAAAACTATATATTAAAATAAAAATAGGGTTAGCTTTTATAAAGTAAGATCCCTCTTAAGTATTTTAAGCTAAAAATTCTATGCAGCTTAGGGTTAGGATTAGGTAGTAGTCTTATAAGCAAAAAAGGTAGGCTTAGCGTATACGCTTTTTTCCCCTACTAATTAGCCGCCAGCAAGGGAGTATAAATTACACTGTATCTTAACTATTAGGACTCTAATTAATATTAATAAAAGCTTGTTTTAAAGCCCTAATTAAGTATATTCTAACAATACTTTAATTATATTAATTAAACTATTATTAAGCTTATAAATTAATATACTATTTTATTATAAGGTAGGGTCTCTATGTAGCTAAAATTTAGTATATATACTTTTCTTCCCCCGCTAATTAGCTGCCTATAGGAGAAGCAAT